>NC_072398.2:78236666-78842500 GCF_028858775.2 Pan troglodytes | reverse complement strand
AACATTATAGCAGTCACCTCCTTTTTGAAGATATTTATTAAGTTTTGAACTGGTATTTATAATGACATCCAAATTTATCTCCCACTTCCAATCTTTTTTCACCTTACTTTTATTGTGTCTAGATTAAGCTTCAAAAATACAGCTATGATCCTATCATACCTTGAGTAGCTCCCAAAAATGGCTGAATAAAGCCCAAATACTTTGGCTTAGTATTGCAGGCTGCTGTCTATAACCTAGCCACAGTCTACTCTTCAGCGTCATTTCTCACAATGTCCTCATGCATACCTTGAACTTTAGATGAAATGGAGTACTTGATGCTTATTAAACATAGCTAGTAAGTTTCCTACCTCTATGCTTTTCTTATAGTGTTAATTCCAAATGTAGTGTTCTTCATCCTTTATCTATCTCTTGAATTTCTTCTATCTCAGACTGAGCTTACATAACATCCCTTCTATGAAATTACCCTGAAGCATCCTTTAATGAAGACACATTTTCTTTATTTAAATTACAACAGCGCTCTATCTGAACTTCTCTTCCAGCTATAATTACTTCTGCCTTCTGATGTATTTGTATACATACTTGTCTTTTTTTCCCTTCCTGCACCCACCCACCCCACCACCCCAACCCGCAGACTGTAAGCTTTCTTTCACAAGGCTGAATTTTATTCATCCTGATGTGCTTCGCAGCTCTTAGCTTCCTGCCTGGGACCTCAGAGACACTCAGTGATACTCAGTTAAAGTCTGTTTAATAGATGTTGAATCAGTTTCTAATTTTCTCTGTTGGGCTGTATAATTCTGTACTAAGTCCTTTCCTCTTACAATATTCTACTCTTCTGTCACCTACTTCCTCTTCTTCTCTGGTCCTTTTTAGTTCTGAATTTACAATAGATCTTGTGCTTTAAGTTACTAATAAAAAAGGAGTATAAGTGAATTAGGAAATGTCTCAAATCACTATTTCTTCATGTGTGCACTTACCAAATTGGTCCATGTATTTTTAATGCAGAAATACAGGTTCTATTTATAGCACTTATCTTTTCATTGTGTGTTATACAGTTTTAAAGTGTTTTTATATTTATTTTCTCACATAATTGTCAAGGTCTAACTGGAAATTCTTGAGGCATATTAGAGACCAAAAGTACTAAGAACCAAACACCTTGGTTGATCCAGAATGGTTCTATTTTAAAACATCCTCTCCTGGACCGGGCGCAGTGGCTCACACCTGTAATCCCAGCACTTTGGGAGGCCAAGGCGGGCGGATCACCTGAGGTCAAGAGTTCGAGACCAGCCTGACAAACATGGAGAAACCTCATCTCTACTAAAAATACAAAATTAGCTGGGCTTGATGGCACATGCCTGTAATCCCAGCTACTTGGGAGGCTGAGGCAGGAGAATGAGGCAGGAGAATTGCTTGAACCCAGGAGGCGGAGTTTGCAGCTAGCCAAGATCATGCCTAGGCAACAACAGAGAAACTCTGTCTCAAAAAAAAAAAAAAAAAAAATCCTCTACTGGTGCAAGACTATGTGTCTCAGTTTTGGCTTCAGATATTGGGTTTGGTATGATAAACAATCCCTGTGCTTTGTTTCTTTCTTGTTCATTAGTACTTGGGGTCCTGAGTGAAGCAAGGAAAGGTGTTGATATTTCAAAATAAACAGTAACTGGCTTTGCTAGTATTTTTCATTTTGGTAGTCTTGTCTTTCCATCTGAAGAAAAATAACTGAGAATTGACTAACCAACTAGCACTTATTGAGCATCTACTCTGTACCTAGCCATGTGCTAACTTAGAAAGACCTTAAGGAATAAAACTAAATCTTTTTTTGTCCTTGTAATCACTCTCTCCCCTCCAATGGGCCAAGTTTAATCTACTCATTAAAACATGTATTGACCCTGTGCTATGAACCAGGCACAGTGTTTAGACACTGGTATGGGAAGATAAATATGTCTGGTATCTGCTTTCAAGGAAGCTATAATAAAAGAGGAGAAACAGTCAATGAAGCAAAATGATTACAATATAGCATGGCAGGTTCTGCATCAAATATTTCTTAAGGATGTGATAGAAGCATTAGAATGGCCAGCTCAAGTATCACTCCTGTTTAGAAGCTTTTTCTAGGTCTTAAAAAGGTTTAACAGAGACCCAATTTTGTTCGTTTAACAAAAGAATGATTATGAAAATTTAACCACAATAAAAGGCCAAAAGTAATAAAATGGCCAGTGAATAGTAGAGGCAGTGAGTGTAGGATTTTGCAGGAAGATCATTTGGGATGGGTGGTTTGTGGGGAGTAGCACTGAATTCCCCAAACCTAATCTAAATGATGGCCCCAAGTCTATTGAGAGTAAATTCTTGGTCTGATTGCCCTATACAGAATTATAGGTCAGCTTCTGATGAAGAATGTTCTAATACATTCTTTAGAGTTAAAACCTTGATAATTGCCTGGATTGATTTTTGAGTATGTGATACATTGATCCTCTGAACAGAAATTATATTAATATTCTATGCAGCTATGAAGCTTCCCTTGCTACTCTTTGTGGGAATTTGGGAAAGAAATCCTGAATGAGTGCGGAAGAAAGTCTGTAAAATGACCTACTTATGCTTATTAAAAGGTAGTGAAATCTCTCTAACCAAAAGATGAGTTCTTCACAGATAAGAAAGAAAGAGTTGGATTCTATTCTGTGTCATCTATCATAATCTGCTAGCTGTGGTCCAGCAGTTGAATATTTATTACCAGCAATGATGGGAGAGGTGAGAAATGCCTAGTTTGATTCTCCAGATCTAAGGCTGTGTTTTGAACCGCCACTTCGACAAATGCTTTGACTTAAAAGCACTGAGCCAGCTTGATTTGGAACTGTCACCACCAAGAGAGAAAATGTCTGGAATACTGCAGTGTCATTTCTGGGCAGTCTGTATTTTATGACTTGTCATGCACTACTAAAGGGAGACAAGTGAATACTGTGTACATGAAATCATTAGTGCTGTCATAGCAGGCAGAAGAAAGACCACCAGGCAGAACACAAGACCACCCAACACAAAAAACATGAGCTCCCATCAGCAACATGGTTGAGACTATGTGCCCTTGACATTTGCCTTTCAGAATGTTGAGCCACCAAGCATGCTGTTGGATAATTATTGCTTTGTGATGATATTCAGCAACTCTCACAGTGTGGACCACCAGTTCTGGTTTGGGTTTCTTCTTTTTATTAGGACCATCTGAGAATGTCTGTGGTAGAGACTTTGGTGAATTTCATCCGTCCTGTGGCCAAAGGAATGAAAGGAAGAGCAACTTAGTTTGTTAATATGGAAGAATTCAGCAACAAAAAACCCATGACACATGTCTGGAAGAGGTTTCATTGAGGGATTTTTTTATTTTTCGAACAAAGCATTCTAAAATGTTTTACTAATGCTTATTAAAGTGCACTCTCTATGCAAATAGCCTTATAGTAATTAGCCTTATACTAATTTCAGAGCTGTAGTGATATATTTTTAATCCAACAAATGCTTCTTGCTGGTATTTCTATTTCACACAGACTGGGCTATCTCCTTGTTGAAAAGCAAGCCAAAACAAAATAAAGCATTTTTTTCCTAAAATAAGCTAATATGATTTTAAACAATCATAAGGTGTTTTATTTTTAAAATATTTTTGTAAAGCAAAAATTAGTTCAATATCTTTCCTTTATTTCCCTTTGCCTCAGACTTTTTTTCCTTGCCTTTATTTCATTTTATTTGACTTCTACTTCTTATATTGAATGTGTTGGTCAAATTTTTAAACTTGAATTTACCAATACTGCTTCTAGTCTGACTTATTTATTTCCTGATGACAAATTTTTTGTTCAAGTTGTTGTTTTTTTTTTTTTTGCTTTGCCATTGTTGTTGATACTTGCTTCTCTTGTACTCTTGTTCTTTCAGTAAACATTTTATTGAAGTTATTTACAGATTTTCTCAGGCATGTAAAATCTATTAACCAACTACATATCTGTTTCACCTTTATGATTTCAATGCCTTTTAAATTCAACTTTTTTTTTGAGGAGTTTCTATTCTCTCTGAAAATTTTGAATTCCGAAGAGAATGGATAATTAATCCTTAAATAAGTAACACATTATCTTAGTTTTCTTAAAGAAACTTCAGATTGCAGATCTTTAAATTGACTTAGTATGTTATGTTGTCACTGCTTATAAAATCTACCTTTAGTGGAAGCAAACAAGAATTACTTTAAAAACATATATAGAGAGGTTAGATTTTATACCTAGAGCACAAATCTCTTGATTCAAAACATTTGACAAAAATACCTTATGTTGAAATTGAGTTATCTTCTGCTGAAGCCCGTTCTCCAGCAGTGTCAGTAGTAGAACTGGGGTTCTTTACTATTCCAGTCTGTTGCTCTAGTAAGCAACGTGGGTGTGTACAGGTGAGATTTTCATCCAGTTAACATTCATTCAGAGGGCTATATCTTCTAAAGCTTTCTAACTCAACAAGAGCAGAGTATGTAAGCATCCTACACAGTGCGCAACTACAAATATTTGATGAATAAATGGCAGGAGCTAAATATAACTAGAAAAACCTGTAGAACAAAAAAGAGACAAAATCGTATAAGGGCTAGATCTGGAAAAAAGCATTCATGAAGATCATGGATTTTAAAGCTTAGACTCCTGAATCATCTTTACTTATGCATAATCTGTTTTGGAACCCATTGTATATGCCACTATTTCCAGTAACTGATCCAAAATTGAGTTCAATCCTGGAATGTTGTGGTTTCCAAATACTAAATTGTTTACCAGATATAGAACAATACAGATTTTTCATCAACTTACCCAGGCTTCTTCTGACCACCATTTCCTTAGTATCCTGAAAAGAAATTCTGAGTTTTTCCTACCGGTATATAGGCTCTCAGGCTTATGTGAATTTGTCTTCTTTCTCACTCAGGAGATTTCTCTGCTTTCCCATGCCCTGCATCATTCTTTCATCCCTAGGGGCTGATGTGTCCATTTCCTGTGGGGTAGATGTTTGGCCCAAACGTGTGTAATTATGAAGTTTCCCTTGGGATCTGGGGTGGTGGGATGGGGATAGTTCTTGGTGCCTGGTGCACACAGTTTGTGTCTCGGGAGAAGCATCATAGAAAACAATTAACTGAGCATTTGTCAAAAATACTGGCACGTGCACATGTCTTTTAGCTCCCCAAAGATTTGCCTTCTGCTTTGCTAACCTCAGGATACTGGCCAGCCAGATGGAAAGACTGCCAAGCACATCCAGCTCATGTAGCCAGAAGGCCACTCCATTTGAGTATCTGGAAATCATTTTTTCGCTCACTTGGGAGGTTCTGGGGCCTCTTTATTTCTTCAGAAACAAGGCCCACCCCAATGATTTCAAGAGCACATTGCAGCCTAGTCTCCACGAGTGAACAAGCTGTGAGAGCTGGAAATCTGCAGCTCCTCTCCTGCTCTTTTTATTGCAGTAGATTCTTTTCCCAGCAACATAGGTTTATGGCCTCCCAAGACCCTTCTCACGAAAGGCACTAGAACGCAGTGTCAAGTTAAGATGAGTGATTAGGGAAATCTGTAGCTACTGAGAATGAGGTTCCCGGTTGAGTAACAGAAGCGACCACAGAAGGTGAAGGTTTGCCTCTTTTCTGTCTGTTGTCTGGAATAATGACGAGAAGCAGAAGGCATTGGTTTGCTTCTCAAATTCCCAGCTCTGCTTCTCACTGTTGCCAGTAATGATGCACTGGGTAGGAGAGGAAACTTCCTTCTCATATCTCTTTCCTTGCTTTGGTGGTGGACTGGCCACATCTAGAAGGGAAAGAGAAGTGAAATTCCCTGAATGCAGATCGGTGGCCAAGGTCCTACCAAGGTCAGTCCTTGAGCAGGAGAGCTCCTTTACCTGCAGCCCCTCACCAGAATGTCTGCAAGGCAATGACACCGATGTGAAAATAAACCCAATCTTTCACTCTGCACTTCTCTTCTTCTTATCTCAGATTAAAATGTCCCCCCTTTTTAAAAAAATCAAGCAAATACAATAAAGATGAAAAAAGTGACTGACAGAAAGAAATTTAGAGGAAATAAATTTATACATGACTGTTCCTCCTCCCCACCCATTCCATTCCTTAAATTGGAAACAATACTTCAGTAATGGTCTTTCTAATACATAAATGTAACCATATCTCTTTCTTGCTTTAAAATCTTCAACTGTTATTTAGAGTCAAGTTAATGGTCTTTAGTATAATACTTCCCCACAACCACCCCAAACTCAAGCCATGCTGAATTATTGCAGTTCCTTAAATCATCAGGTCCTTTAGAGTTTCCACACCTGGACACAAGCCACTCCCCATACTTGAGATGCCTTTATTTCCCTGGTCTTTCAAAACTGCTGATTTAAAATGCCATTCAGATGTCCCTCTCATTTGCAAATCTTCTCCAACTCTACCAAGAATAGCACTTGCTGTCTTTGCACCACGGAACTGTGTGTGTATCTCTTTTATAACATTATATTACACTGGTTTTGTTGCTGTTGTTCACTTGCATGTCTGTCATTGTGGACTGATTTCTTTGGGGACAGGGATTTTGTGTTATTGTCGCATTAACCCCAAGGTTTCTGAATGACTGCAGTGTAGTAGATTCATTACACTGTTGCAAAATAAGTGGACAAAACTGGAAAATGTAACTAAAGTTTATATATATTTCCCCATTTTCTAAATTCCCCCACCTTAAGAAAGATGCTTTGTCCTCGTTTTTCACATTTTGTTGAAGTAGTACAGTCTTTCATCTCTTCCCCTTATTCCCATCTTTATTTCTTAATTTTATCTTTTTTTGGAAAAGAAGGCATTTGGCACAGCATCCTTCTCTCTACTGTCACCATCATGGCTGCATTCTCCTATCAGACACCCAGAGACCACAGCTCTTGTCAAGAAGCCCTCTCTCATGGCTGCAGCGCTCACTGGGGTCTGTGCTCCCTCTCATTCATTGCCCTCGAGGCCCACGAGTAAAGACCACTTCCCACTATGAGCAATCCCTTGGTTATTCTCCCTCCCTCCAAATGTGTAAACAGTCCCTTCATTAAATGCTCTTTACCCTTTGAGTGAGCCATCTCTTTCCTGCCTCAACCCTGACTGACAGTCTGGTCAACAAATAATAATTGACTTACTATTTATTAATTAATCTCTTAATTTATAAACAAGAATGGGGATTTCTTCCACTTAGTTACATCATATCTACAATGATATCTGTAGGAGTCAGGAGCCAAAGTCTTGAAAATGTTTAGGGACCTCAGAGAAATATTCTCCATTGAAGTTGAAATTTGTATTTTCAGTCTTTCCTTTTACATATCTCTGTCCCACTCATGCAACAAACGTTTATTAATCACTGCTTTCTCTTCATTCTTATCTTTGATTTTTTATCTTTCCCCTTTTCTATGTGAGAATATTTTTAGAGCATAAGTCAGAGAACTTCAACTACTGGCTATGTAATTGGGCAAGTCTCTGCATCTTGGTTTCCTTATCTATGAAATAGGGAGGATAATACCTCTCTTACAGAACCCACAGAGCTGGTGAGTAAATCAAATAAAACAATTGTATGTACAATCCATAATCACATTTACTACTTTTATTGTTTTTGCTGTTTTCATGTTTTTAATCATTGATGTATTTCCTCCATAGTGCTTCTTTTTTTTTTTTAATAAAAGTTTTTTCTTTCTGTTGTTTTGGTTTTCTTTCCTTTCCATGATATTCCTTTCATGCTCCTCTTCCACAAGTGCCACCTTCTTGACTAGTCTTTTGAAAATACCCTGCAAGATCCATTGGTCTATACCTCAGCTCCTTTGGGACTGTCCTATTCCTTTTCTCTCTTGCCTTAGTGGCTTTCTTAAAAGCATGTTTAAAAAAAAAATTCCCCCTGTGGTAAAAGGATAAAAATTCTAGAGAAATGTAAACTTGTACCTAGACTGAGATAGATGTATAATTCTCCTTTGTTGAAATGGTTTGGCTTTGTGTCCCCATCCAAATCTCATCTTGAATTATAATCCCATAATCCTCATGTGTCAAGGACAAGACATGGTGGGAGGCGATTGGATCACAGGGGCAGTTTCCCCATGCTGTTCTTGTGATAGTGAGTGAGTTCTCACAAGATCTGATAGTTCTGTAAGTGTTTAACATTTTCCTCCTACACACACTTTTTCTCTCTCCTGCCGCCTTGTAAAGAAGGTATCTGCTTCTCTTTCCGCCACGATTAAGTTTCCTGAGGCCTCCCAGCCAGGCGGAACTGTGAATCAATTAAACCTCCTCTGTTGATAAATTATCCAGACTTGGGTAGTATCTTTATAGCAGTGTGAGAATGGACTAATACATTTTTTGTGTGATTTTTGAGAATAAGGTTCATAGTGAATACCAGAAAGGTTTCTAGGGTTCAACTGATCACAGCCTGAATAGTCTCTTCATATGCTACTGTTGTAATTAGTGGTCCAATAACACCACCAAGGTATTGTCCCATTCCTCTTTCTATGTATTCTCGTTTCTTATTCTTAATTGTATTTGCTTAGTATTTATTGAGCAGCTATTTTGTGCCAGACTTTTGCTCAGTGCTGCGTTTTTAAGAAAGGCATTGTCTTCACTCCCGGCAAGTGTACAATCCAGTGGGGATAAAAATGAGCATGCTGGTAATTACAAGACATGTTAGGAGAAAACACGAATGTGTTTTGGGTTGTTTTGTTCCCTGGTATATCCACAACATCAAGAGCAGTTTCTTGGACATAGCAGGTCCTTAATAAATATTGTTGAATTTATGAATGGATCTCGAGATTCAAAATGTTGAATAGGAGTTCATCAGTTAAAAAGAGTGGGATGAGGCATTGGAACAGGCAGAAGGGATGGCTCAGAGGCAAAATAAAGCATGATAGTTATGGGAAAGTGCAGGTTTCTGTTTAGCACGAGCTTTGTGTGGGAATGAGATTTGATGAGAATTGAGCTCAATAAATCAACATATCCCTTGATAATGACTACCACCTACTGTGTGTCTCCCACATATCAAGTACTTTATATACATTATCTTAAACCTTAAAGCTATGAAAAAAAGTATTATTCAGCCTCCTTTGCTCATTGAACTCAATTTCACCTAGACACAAGTGATGGCAGTATTCAAGAATAGCCATATACTTGATCCTGGCCATACATTTCTTTGATGACTGATAAGACAATCAAACCCTGAAAGTTGAGTTCAACTGCCTCCAGGAAGAACAATACAGATTTTAGAAATGTTCTTTCAGCTGATATCACACTCTTATTATGTGGGAATAAATTTAAGAAGACGCTAGGTAGTAAATAATCTGGAGCTTTCAACTGTGGTGCAATGAGTTTTATTAAACAGTTGGATGCCAAATTTTAGTACAATGTGGAATAAGTAAACCAGAGGAAGTAGAACTGGAGCATAACTCTACTCAGAACAAAGAACTCTGAGAAAACACTATGCTGTCTGGTTAACCCATCAAAAGGTGTGAGTTTCGGAGTGGACTAGAGCAGAACCATAGAGATGATGACTATTTTAAATTCTAAGAACTTTCCAAATTAATGATTGGAAATTTATACTGAAGGCTATTGCTAAGTGGTCCTGAGAATCCTAGGCGTTTTGTGCTAGAGAAGATCTTACAGATATTTTACTGTAACTTCCTTGTTTTGTAGAGGTGGAAACTGAGGTCCAAGAAGTTCAAGGTCTCACAGCTGGCACTGAAGTCAGTGCTCTCTCCACTGCACCACATTGTCTCTGCGGAAGTTTTCAGTGTTGCTCTTCTATGAGATGGTCTCTTTAATTAAATCATAGGATACACAGAATTTGCATCACTCTTACTTAATATCTACTTTCCAGTCACTTCGTTGTTTATTTTTTAAAAGTTACTCTAACCTCCTTAAGGATGTGGAAAAACTCCGTGAAGGAAGCGGTGAATTCAGCACTAAAGTAACAACTTTTTTCAATCATGACTTTATTGCCATTTCTGTTATTTTTATTAAAGAATCCCAAATCAAAATGATTTGTCCATATATGTGCTTTATTTATTTTGCAGCATGTGGCAAGTATTCATAAAATATTAGTTTAAGAAACCAAATATGAGATAAATTGAGTTGCTGGCTTACCTTCAGGTCACATAGGAATCACGAGGATCCAGTTCTTAAGAATCTTAGTTGACACCAAAGATCATCATTACCCAGGGTCTCTCCTTGGAGGGGACTTGGTGCACTGAAAAGGGAGATCATGAAGGCCTCAAAGAATACTTGGAGAATCCCCCAAGAAGCGTTGCAATAGTACTTTTCTTATAAAGTGTGAGCCTTTATAAGAGAACTTCATGAAACGACTGTTATGGTGCTTTATTCAGGGCTCTTTGCCATCATCATTGACAGTGAAGCTTTAATAGGAAAACAAAACAAACCAAAAACACCTGGGCTGATGAAAACAAATATGGAAGCATCTGGTACAGTATCTACCAGAGAGAAGATACCTATTACATCTTTATTGATGGAAAGAAGGAAGGAAAAGGGGTAGGAGAGAAAGGAAAAATGGGCAAGACTTTTAAAAACAGATGATAGATACTAGAGGCTGAGAAGGGTGGGTGGGTGAAGCAGGGATGAAGAGAGGTAGGTTAACAGGTACAAACATACAGTTAGATAAAAGGTACAACTTCTATTGTTCAACAGCAGAGTAGAGTGACTATAGTTACAACAGTGTATTATGTATTTCAAAATAGCTAGAAGAGAGTAGCTTGAATTCTTCCCAACACATAGAAATAATAAATAATCGAAGTGATAAATATCTCAACTATCCCGAATTGATCATTATACAACCTATGCATGTAACAAAATATCACATCCACCTCCCTTAAAATATAAAATATTATGTATCAGTAAAAAGTAAAAATACAAAATTTAAAGCAGCTTTTAACACATGAAATAACCAGCTAGCGTCATAATGACAGGATCAAATTCACAGACAACAATATTAACCTTAAATGTAAATGGGCTAAATGCCTCAATTAAAAGACACAGACTGGCAAATTGGATAAGGTGTCAAGACCCATCAGTGTGCTGTATTCAGGAGACCCATCTCACATGCAAAGACACATTTAGGCTCAAAACAAAGGGATGGAGGAATATTTACCAAGAAAATGGAAAGCAAAAAAAGCAGGGGTTGTAATCCTAGTCTCTGACAAAACAGACTTTAAACCAACAAAGATCAAAAGAGACAAAGAAGGGCATTACATAATGGTAAAGGGATCAATGCAACAAGAAGAGCTAACTATCCTAAATATATATGCATCCAATACAGGAGCAACCAGATTCATAAAGCAAGTCCTGAGTGACCTACAAAGAGACTTAGACTCCCACACATTAATAATGGGAGACTTTAACACCCCACTGTCAACATTAGACAGATCAACGAGACAGAAAATCAACAAGGATACCCAGGAATTGAACTCAGCTCTGCACCAAGCAAACCTAATAGACATCTACAGAACTCTCCACCCCAAATCAACAGCATATATATTTTTTTCAGCACCACACCACACCTATTCCAAAATTGACCACATAGTTGGAAGTAAAGCTCTCCTCAGCAAATGTAAAAGAACAGAAATTATAACAAACTATCTCTCAGACCACAGTGCAATCAAACTAGAACTCAGGATTAAGAAACTCACTCAAAACCACTCAACTACATGGAAACTGAACAACCTGCTCCTGAATGACTACTGGGTACATAACGAAATGAAGGCAGAAATAAAGATGTTCTTTGAAACCAACGAGAACAAAGACACAACATACCAGAATCTCTGGGATGCATTCAAAGCAGTGTGTAGAGGGAAATTTATAGCACTAAATGCCCACAAGAGAAAGCAGGAAAGATCCAAAATTGACACCCTAACATCACAATTAAAAGAACTAGAAAAGCAAGAGCAAACACATTCAAAAGCTAGCAGAAGGCAAGAAATAACTAAAATTAGAGCAGAACTGAAGGAAATAGAGACACAAAAAACCCTCCAAAACATTAATGAATCCAGGAGCTGGTTTTTTGAAAGGATCAACAAAATAGATAGACCACTAGCAAGACTAATAAAGAAAAAAGAGAGAAGAATCAAATAGACGCAATAAAAAATGATAAAGGGGATATCACCACCGATCCCACAGAAATACAAACTACCATCAGAGAATACTACAAACACCTCTACGCAAATAAACTAGAAAATCTAGAAGAAATGGATAAATTCCTCAACACATACACTCTCCCAAGACTAAACCAGGAGAAGTTGAATCTCTGAATAGACCAATAACAGGATCTGAAATTGTGGCAAGAATCAATAGCTTACCAACCAAAAAGAGTCCAAGACCAGATGGATTCACAGCCGAATTCTCCCAGAGGTACAAGGAGGAACTGGTACCATTCCTTCTGAAACTATTCCAATCAATAGAAAAAGAGAGAATCCTCCCTAACTCATTTTATGAGGCCAGCATCATTCTGATACCAAAGCCGGGCAGAGACACAACCAAAAGAAGAGAATTTTAGACCAATATCCTTGATGAACATTGATGCAAAAATCTTCAATAAAATACTGGCAAAACGAATCCAGCAGCACATCAAAAAGCTTATCCACCATGACCAAGTGGGCTTCATCCCTGGGATGCAAGGCTGGTTCAATATATGCAAATCAATAAATGTAATCCAGCATATAAACAGAGCCAAAGACAAAAACCACATGATTCTCTCAATAGATGCAGAAAAGGCCTTTGACAAAATTCAACAACCCTTCATGCTAAAAACTCTCAATAAATTAGGTATTGATGGGATGTATTTCAAAATAATAAGAGCTATCTATGACAAATCCACAGCCAATATCATACTGAATGGGCCAAAACTGGAAGCATTCCCTTTGAAAACTGGCACAAGACAGGGATGCCCTCTGTCACCACTCCTATTCAACATAGTGTTGGAAGTTCTGGCCAGGGCAATTAGGCAGGAGAAGGAAATAAAGGGTATTCAATTAGGAAAAGAGGAAGTCAAATTGTCCCTGTTTGCAGACGACATGATTGTATATCTAGAAAACCCCATTGTCTCAGCCCAAAATCTCCTTAAGCTGATAAGCAACTTCAGCAAAGTCTCAGGATACAAAATCAATGTACAAAAATCACAAGCATTCTTATACACCAGCAACAGACAAACAGAGAGCCAAATCATGAGTGAACTCCCATTCACAATTGCTTCAAAGAGAATAAAATACCTAGGAATCCAACTTACAAGGGATGTGAAGGACCTCTTCAAGGAGAACTACAAACCACTGCTCAAGGAAATAAAAGAGGATACAAACAAATGGAAGAACATTCCATGCTCATGGGTAGGAAGAATCAATATCGTGAAAATGGCCATACTGCCCAAGGTAATTTACAGATTCAATGCCATCCCCATCAAGCTATCAATGTCTTTCTTCACGGAATTGGAAAAAACTACTTTAAAGTTCATATGGAACCAAAAAAGAGCCCACATCACCAAGTCAATCCTAAGCCAAAAGAACAAAGCTGGAGACATCACACTACCTGACTCCAAACTATACTACAAGGCTACAGTAACCAAAACAGCATGGTACTGGTACCAAAACAGAGATATAGATCAATGGAACAGAACAGAGCCCTCAGAAATAACGCCACATATCTACAACCATCTGATCTTTGACAAACCTGAGAAAAACAAGCAATGGGGAAAGTATTCCCTATTTAATGAATGGTGCTGGGAAAACTGGCTAGCCATATATAGAAAGCTGAAACTGGATCCCTTCCTTATACCTTATACAAAAATCAATTCAAGATGGATTAAAGACTTAAATGTTAGACCTAAAACCATAAAAATCCTAGAAGAAAACCTAGGCAATACCATTCAGGACATAGGCATGGGCAAGGACTTCATGTCTAAAATGCAAAAAGCAATGGCAACAAAAGCCAAAATTGACAAATGGGATCTAATTAAACTAAAGAGCTTCTGCACAGCAAAAGAAACTACCATCAGAGTGAACAGGCAACCTACAGAATGGGAGAAAATTTTCGCAACCTACTCATCTGACAAAGGGCTAATATCCAGAATCTACAATGAACTCCAACAAATTTACAAGAAAAAAACAAACAACCCCATCAAAAAGTGGGCGAAGGACATGAACAGACACTTCTCAGAAGAAGACATTTATGCAGCCAAAAGACACATGAAAAAATGCTCATCATCACTGGCTATCAGAGAAATGCAAATCAAAACCACAGTGAGATACCATCTCACACCAGTTAGAATGGCAGTCATTAAAAAGTCAGAAAACAACAGGTGCTGGAGAGGATGTGGAGAAATAGGAACACTTTTATACTGTTGGTGGGACTGTAAACTAGCTCAACCGTTGTGGAAGTCAGTGTGGCAATTCCTCAGGGATCTAGAACTAGAAATACCATTTGACCCAGCCATCCCATTACGGGGTATATACCCAAAGGACTATAAATCATGCTGCTATAAAGACACATGCACACGTATGTTTATTGCGGCATTATTCACAATAGCAAAGACTTGGAACCAACCCAAATGTCCAACAATGATAGACTGGATTAAGAAAATGTGGCACATATACACCATGGAATACTATGCAGCCATAAAAAATGATGAGTTCATGTCCTTTGTAGGGACATTGATGAAATTGGAAATCATCATTCTCAGTAAACTATCGCAAGAACAAAAAACCAAACACTGCATATTCTCACTCATAGGTGGGAATTGAACAATGAGAACACATGGACACAGGAAGGGGAACATCACACTCTGAGGACTGTTGTGGTGTTGGGGGAGGGGGGAGGGATAGCATTGGGAGATATACCTAATGCTATATAATGAGTTAGTGGGTGCAGCGCACCAGCATAGCACATGTATACATATGTAACTAACCTGCACAATGTGCACATGTACCCTAAAACTTAAAGTCTAATAATAAAAGAAAAAAAAAGAGACCAAAAAAAAAGAAATTTTGTTAAATTACCAAGATGTTTTAATTTTTAATACTTATATGCTGGACACAATAATAAATGATAGGAATATCTTTCTGTGTTATATGGGTAAGAGCTAGAGATAAAGCAGGATATTTTCTTAGGGTCAGTTTCTAGAGCATACCTCTAATTCAAAACCCACAGCACCACCAGTTTCTTCCTCACGAGGCCCTTTTCTTTTCTTTTCTTTTCTTTTTTTTTTTTTTTTTTTTTTGAGATGGAATCTCACTCTGTTGCCCAGGCTACATAAAAATGTAAACTTCTTCAGCCAAGTCCATTCAAGGCTCATCAAGGACTACCCTTTCTACCTTTGTGGACTTCTCTCTATGAAAAACCCCTTGTGTAAGCCCCGGATTTGGATACCACCCTCCTATCCTGAAAATAACGATAGCAGTTGACATTTATTGAGGACTTACCATGTGCCAAGCAGTATTCTAAGTACTTCTCACATGTTATTTGCCAGGACAGCCTGTGACGTAGGTATTACCATTACTTTCATTTTACTGATAGGGAGCTTAGGCAGAGAGGTTAGAATTTGCTTACATTGTACAGAATGGTAACTTGTACAGAATGGTAACTTAAAGGGCCAGGATTAAAACCCAGGCAGTCTGTCTCCAGAGCCCTCACTCTTAATTTCTTTATAAACATCCTGCCCCTTTCAGCCTTGCCCTAAGTCTCCCAAATAAATGAAGTCTAATGTGGGCATCTTCTTTCCCAGTTAATGAAAATATTCATGTCCTCTCTTTAAAAGACCACATGTGTTGCAGTTACTAGCAATGAGTGAGTCTTTGGCCATCCTCAAAGAGAGCCACAGTGTCTGCTTGATAAAAGCCACAATGTTCCTGACCTGCTCTGGGGCTGGCCCCCTCAAAGAAAATGCAGGCAGACACTTGGCAACTGGACTCTCCCAGACTCAAGCACAGAGCTGTGTTAGTGTTGGCAGTGGGGGACGGTTTGCTTCCTCCCCGTTTCATGAACTGTCACATCAGCCTCTTTGATCCTCCCAGGGTCTCAAGTGTGCCAAGATCATTACTCCACGTTATTGCTCTGTTTCAGATAATTGCCAGAGAAAACGCTAAGGTCGGTAATGACCAAGGTAAGGAAATATCGCTCCCTGCACGGTATACCATTTATATATTGCATACTCAGAAAGGCTCCAGAGTGGAGGCATTGCTTGTTTTTATTGTCCCAAAGCCATGAGGGGGAAAAAGGGGAATGAACAGAAATTGATACATCTGGAACAAGAGCCAGGCATGATTTACTCACATTTTTACCTGACCTGAAATTGCTTATTTAGAAAAAAGAAACATTATAAAGTCTCAGGAAAATGTCATGAATCAGAGCCAGCATGATTTCACATTGGGGCTTCATAAACTGTGTGTGTGTGTGTATTTTTTTTTTTTTTTAAGCAAAGAAACTGTCCAGGAAAATCAAATGAGCCAAAGGTAGCCCTGCCACCATGACCATCACCATAGCAACCGCGTAAGAGCATGATAGCACAACACGGGAGCCCCACCGCTCAGGACTGCAAACGGATGGAAACCTGCTGGTTCATTAGAGGCCATTCTTACTATGAAAAGAGGATGGGCACTGACTTGGGAATGTAACAAACAAGAGACAGCAGACTTTCACTATTACGCTATTGCCTCAAAAATGAACTAATCATACACTACATCACCGAAACACACAACTACAGGAAGTCGGAAGAGAGAGGGAGGAAAAAGTTGATTAAAGCCTTACATTCTACTTTAATAGTTCCCTTACTTCATGTGCTCTTAGCACTTTGTAAGCAATATGAACACAGTTTTGAAGCAATTAGATAATAAATGCTATTATTATAGCTATCAGCTGGAAGAGACTTTAGAGACCATCAATTTTTTTTAATTAACTGAATTCCAGGCTTTATTTGGTTTTCATCTGTTTTTTTTCATTAATGTCCTCTTTCTAGTCTGGGATTTTACCCAAGGTAGCACAATGCATTCAGTTGTCATCTCTCCCCAGTCTCCTCTGGTTTGTGACAGTTTCTCAGTCTTTCCTCTTTTTTCTCAGTCTTTCCTTTTTTTAAAAAAAAAAAATGACCTTGGAAGTCCTGAGGAGTGCTGGCAGGGTATCCTGTAGAATGTTTTCCAATCTGAGTTTGTCTGATGTCTTTCTCATAATTAGACTGGGACTGGGATTATGGGTTTCTGGGAAGAAGACCATAGAGGTGAAATGCCCTTCTCATCATATTCTATTGAGGGTATATGATAACCACATGACATCTCTGGGGATGTTAACCCTCATCACTTGGTTAATGTCATGTTGGCCATCTTTCTCCTGTAAAGGAGAAAAGTGTAAAGTTACTATTTTTCCCTTTCCCTATTCTATTGCTTGGGGGTGGAGTCGTTAAGCCTAGTCTACTCTCAGGGTATGTGTAGAGGGGTGTTAAGTTTCACCTTTTTTTAGTGGGGGGAGTAGTTACATATATTATTTGAAATTCTTCTGTAAGAAAGATTTAACTTTTCATTTTTAAAATTTAGTCATTTATTTACATTGGTATGCACTTATGTAGAGTCACAGATTGATTATCCCTAATCCGAAAATCCAAAACCCGAAATGCTCCAAAATCCCAAACTTTTGGAGCACTGACATGATGACACAAGTAGAGAAGTCTACACCTGACTTCATGTGATGGGTTGCAGTCAAAATGCAGTCAAAATTTTGTTTCATGCACAAAATTATTTAAAATATTGTATAAAATTACCTTTAGGCTATGTATATAAAAAGCATAAATGCATTTCATGTTTACACTTGGGTCCCATCCCTAAAATATCTCATTATATATATGCAAATTTCCAAAAATCTGAGAAAGTCTGAAATTAGAAGAACTTCTGGTCTCAAGCATTTCAGATAAGGATAGCCAACTAGTATTTCATATTTTGGGTTATAATCTAATGCCATATTGTTTATTTTGTTGAACAAGTTACTTCAACTTTGGCCATTGGCAGTGCCTTTGGGTTGGCTTCTGATTTCCTTTGACATGCTCCCATCCATTTGTGTGTTGAGCACTTCCTTCCTTTTGGCACTACAAGATCCTCCAGTTTCTTCTATTTTACCTGCCTCAGCCCTCACATTAGGTATTTCTCCAAGGAACACTGGTTCCTTTTATTCAAGAATGGTATTTAAAAACCAAAGAAACCATCAATTTTTAACTGCTTCATTGGTCAAATAAAGAAGCTGAGGTGCAGATGACAAAGCAAATTGCCTGATGCATCATCTGATATTGAGTTAGTGGCAGGCAGGGATTAGAAATCTGGGCCTGACCCCTAGTTTGATAATGTTTTCAATACTCCAGTCTTTGCTATATATCTCTGCTTTTCCAGCCAGCTTGTGAGCTCCTTTGAGGTAGGAAGTATATTCCCTGCTCTTTGTAGAGTCTCCATTGTGCCTTATATAAAGCTGGGCATGGTGCACATAGTAAATGCCTGAAGAGACTCTCTGCTGCATCCTATTTAGCCTCACTCTTCTCTGCTCAGGTCAGACCCTCATTCACTCTTGCTCTAGACTATTGCAGTTTCTACAAATACAGTGGTTTTCTTCTTTTCTGATCTATCCTACTCATTGTTGCAAAATAAAAGATGAAATTGCAGAGTTCTGAAAATCTCTTTCTCAACACCCATTTCATGAAGTTAAACTCACAACTCAAATTCATTCCCTTTTTCTGTTTATCTGAAATCATGTGTGGTTTCCTATGACTATATTAGCAAACACTGCTTCATCATATATTGCCCAGAAAAGAGGGATCCTCAGATATAACCTCCCTCAGCTTTCTTGTTTTCTATCACTAGTTCTATCTCTGTCTTCCACCAACCTTACATTTTTCATTTCTATTCCAGAATAAGTGTCCCTACTTCTTTCACAGGTTTTAACCAGTGTTAAACCTGACTTCTCTGAGATAGGGCTCCAGTGGTTATTATTTCTGAACCTTAAATTCCTACTCTTTCATTTTCTATTGGTGCATTCTGTTGAACACGTTTATAGGCTGAAGTTTTCCTCATCCTAATTAAATAGACACATGAAAAATCTTCCCTAGCCCTGTCTTCTTTACATCATGCCATTTCTCCTTCCATTCATTTTTACATTACTCAAGAGAAGTCTCTACTCACAGCCTCTACTTTCCCACTAATTACTAACTGACTTATCCTACCTGAATTTAGATTCCCCCACCTAATTAATCCTTTACAGTATCCCTAAAGTGTTATGAATGATCTCTTAGAAGATTTTAATGACTCCATCAGTCATGGTCTAGTAGGAAATGGCACATTCAAAGGGTTTAATTTTATAAAGTGAATTTTGGTGAGGTGAAATAACCCGGTGGGAGGTTAAAGAATCCAAGCAGGGTGATGAGGTATCCAGAGACCAGCAAGAGCGGGAAGGCAAGTGGAGAAAGAAGTGGTACCAGAAATAAGCAAGAGCTGTAGCTGCCTGATATGAGCTGTGGTCTTAGTAGAGGAAAATCAGCTTCTGTCAAAACTATAGACCATCAGGGAGGGGGAGCAGAAGAAATTCCCTTACTTATCTTTGCTTTTACCCATGATGTCCTGTTGGTGTCTCCCATTGGTTAACCCAATCTAAAGACAGAGGGCAGGAAGCTCAAGTAACACACTTTGTAGAGGTCAGCCCTCTAGGGGGTTCAGGAGACAGATAAAGGATTGCGAGGGGCAAAGAGAATAACAGCATAATTACTTATCTGATTTAACAACTGGGAAGATTTTTCTGCTCACTTTTTAAAGTTTTTCCTCCCTAATGCTATCTCCTGACATCTTTCAATAATGCGTGGATTTAAAAGATAAATGAGCACCTGCTCTGTTGAGAGGGCTGTGTTAGACACTGAAGATTCAGTGGTGCAAAGAAAAGTGCTCTCCCTTTCTTCAGAAACCTTATGTTCTGAAAATTCCTTTTCAGTCTGCTCTACCAGCTCTTTCTCTGCCTTCCTGGTTTACTGTTGCCATTCTTCAAAATTCTCTCCTCATTTTATCCCCAGAGATTTTTGTTCTCTGGGATAAATAAACCCAATTTATTCCCAGAGATTTTTGTTCTCACATGTATGCGAGGACTTCCAAATCCACATTCTAAACTCAGCTTCCTTAGCTTATTAGAAAATAACTTAAGGTGCTCAATATGATGGCCTCAATCTTTTTCCTCTTATCTTATGGTCTCTTACATTCTCTGTACTCCTCCTTCCCATAAGAGGATCCAAGTCAGGGTTTTTGTTTTGTTATGCTTTAATCTGTTTTTGTTCATTGATGTATCATAAGTGCCTATAATAGTATCTGGCACATAATAGGTGCTCAATAAATATTTATCGAATAATGAATGAGCTCCTTCCAGTGAAATCAGATTATTCTCTACTCCCTAACCATATGACCTTGCTTATTTCTGCACTTTTGCTCACATAAATTTTCTTACATCATTCTAGCATCTGTAATCCAATCTTCCTCCAAAATGCAACTTAAATATCTTTCCTATGAGCCCTTTAAGATACTGCCCAAATAGAATTAATCCATTCCCCTTCTGTATTGCCATTATATCTTGTTTATATTTCTGCTTCAGCACTACTATTATTTCATATATTATAGTTAAATGTATGTATTGCTTATCTCATCCTACAACATCACTAAAATTATCTAGGCTAAGTCATTTCTTGTCATTCCTTCTTCACATCTGCAAAGAGCCTGGAAAAGTGTTTTGTTGAATTTAAGAAGCTAAACATTAAGTCCCAGCTCAAATATATAAATTAACCTCTCTCGGTCATTTAAAATGTTTAGTATCTCTCTCTATACATAATTAATGTGTGTCAGGAAAGTGAGGGCATATTGCACCTTTATTTTTGTAGTTCTGGAGAGATGTCAGGAGGTATAGCTGAAAAAACAGTGTCAGATAGCACCAATTGGATACACCTTTAGTCTCTATAGTCAATGAGTCCTCAATTAGGGTGACTTTTTGAATCTTATATACTGCAATGTCGTACCAACCTATCTGGGCTCTGAAATTTATATGATCCAGGCTCAATTAACTCAATTATATTGACAGGAAGTCACATTGATCCAGCTCCATACCCTCTGAAAACTGACTTTTGCAGAAAAAAAATTGTCCTAGAGTAGATATTTACAGAGATCCAGAATAAGTTTCTGCTAATTTGTAAATATTAGAAGTGTTCATCTAAGTCTATATGGAGATAATTGAGGTTTGTTTGTATTGATTCAATTGGACCTATTTTTGAATCTATTTATCATACCCATGGGTGGAAGATCAACAGCCAAGTCCATGTTGGACTTTAGCAATCCTGGTCTGCGTCCCTTCTTTATTCCTCCCTAACATGTGGTGAAGATCGTGCTTCCATGTCCCTCTTTATATTTTTTGGTCTTGGCTCCTCCTGATCTGCAAGTGACTGTAAAGACTAGAACACATATGGAGTTTAAGAACTACTGCATGCAAATTAACTCCTCTGACTTCTATAATATAAAAATTTCTCACTTCCCCCAGGTTGCAATTAGTTAGAAATTAGTAGAACTGTAGCTTCCCAAGGAAAACTGTAACCTTTCAACTAAAAAAAAAAATTAGACTGTTGAAGAAACAAAGAGACTGTGATTTATTACTGGCCAGCTCTTTGCCAAACCCACTTATGTTCCTTCCTGGGCATGTAGTAAGAATATATTTTCCAGTCTCTATTAAATCCATGTCATGTGACTAGCTTTAACCAGTGTAATCTGAGCAGAAGCAATATGTACTACTGAAATATCTACCCTATAAAAATGTCCTATGCTTCAAACTCCGTGATTTTTCCCTTGAACAGTCTGATGCAAATGAACATGGTAACTTGAAGCCACATGTTGAGGATGACAACATCTTGGGTCCTTAAATCACCATGTAGAGGAGAACTGGCCAGTGATTAGGAAGACTTACTGTAGACTTTATGTAGTATATTTCTATTACTTTTGGCGTTACAGCAGCTGGTGTTAACAAAACAGAGGAAGAGTCAATGGAAGTGTTAAGAAAGAGAAGGATAGAATAAATTATGCAAAGATTTTAATATAGGGTCATATATATTAGAGATTTGACGTAGTTGGAGTGGCTGCTCATACTAAGTTCCTATGGAAGGCAAGACAGCTTACAAGTAATAAAGTGTAAACTTAACCTATATTAACTTTCTCTAGGCCTGATCGCTCATGGCCAGCAATGTGGGAGGGACAGTTTAGCATCACAAACAGACATTCGTGAGTCGAAGACTGAGCAGTGTAATCTAAATATGTACCTAGGAAAGAAATATTCCTCTAAAGGAAATAATTTCCTGAAATACATTGTCATCTCTTAATTCTAACCTTTTACATTATTGTGAAAAGCAGTTTAATTCATTCCAGTCACAGTGACTCAAACTTCCCTATTCATCTGCTTAAGGAAATCCTCATTGGGAAGGTTATTCCAGCTCAAAGTGATGCACTGCCTCAGACTTTATGTCAAATCTCTACTTGCCAGGGGTCAGAAAAAATATCTTTTTGGTAACAGATTTATCCAGACTCTATGCAAGGATTCCAAAACATTTTGTGGTTGGATCTGGGTTCCATACTCTATACAACTTTCTTTTATCCCAACATAGTTTTTCAAAAGTGATGAGATTTAATTTTGGACATGACACTCATGTAAATTTTCATTATTCCCTTCACAAATGTACCTAGAGATCACTATTGCAAAAAAAAAAAAAAAATTGGCAGAGAGACACCCTAGTTTTACCAGATATGTAAGTGGAAACTTTACAAAGTATTTTGAGATAAAACATACTGAAATCAATATCATCCATGAGATAAAATGTAAAATCAACATAGATTATTGACCAAGATTTTTGGCCTTGTCTTCTAGAAAAGCAGGTACTTTTGCTTTTTGCTTAGTTACGCTGAGTAGCCTCGCATGGACAATCCTGGTTTATAATTCTTCCAATGTCAGAATCAGTTCCAGGCTAATGAAAAAAGCTACTAGCCAAGGCTTTCATGTGAACAATCTCCAAGCGTGCTGTATGTAGCATGGCCAAGAAAATGTGGTGACCATTTTCTGGAAAATCAGCATAATTTCTTTATGTGATCAAATAACTCATAGTGATTACTTTTGAATAGCTTGAATTTATTTATAAACTTCCTTCTGTACACTTAATTTAAGACATAGACCAGTGCAGGAATGCTAGTTAACAAATGCTGAAATTTGATTAACTGGAAGGGGAGTGGGAGCGGGCGTGTTCAAGGAAGTTTTCATTTACATATTCAATAAACAGTCATCCAGCAATCTTGACACTGATGTGGCAGACATTTCTCAAGCCTTGGCATTCCATTCTTTTCTTCTAGATTTGTGGTAAGAGATGAAATAATAATGATAGGAAGAAAACTGACATATGCCCACAAAGCACCAGGTGCCATGTTCAGTGTTTATCCCTTAAATTAATTAATTTAAACACTTAAAGAATTCCAGAGTTACATACATAATGATAGAATTTAGTGTTTCAGCCTAGCCTTAGAAAGGATGCCAAAGCATAGAGTTTGATCTTCTTAAACCTCACAATGACAGCTGGGATTTTTATTAAAATGTGTAGATAATTAGATGCCACAAAAGATCTGTTTTGAACAAAATGTGGTTGGTGCTTCAGGGTCATCTGGAATTTGGTGACCAAATACAATTATTATTGTCATCATTTATTTATAATATAACTCAGCATAGTGCCTACTATGACCAGGCACTGAAATAAGTATATTACTTTCTTATTTCATTTATCCCTTTCAACAACTATTTGGGGTAGATATGATATTTATTCCTATATTAAATTACTGGTTTAAGATTACATAACTAGTAACAGGCCGGTCTTAACTTAGGCAGCCTTGGGGTATCAACATAGAGTAATATTCAGTGACTGTATTCTAGAAAGTGTCTTTACATTGGTAAATTCAAAGCTTTGGAAATTCTTTTAACAGTAGGAAATGAAATAACTTAGCTATGTCTGTGTAAATTTTATGAAAGATAAATATGGTCAGAAATAAGTAGGCCAGGGAAGCTTTACCCTTTTGCTTTATTTTTAGAATAAACACAAAATGAAATTCATGCACATTTCTCCTTTTTCTCAACTTAAAATATATATCTTTTAAATGGTTGGATAATATACTCACAGTTCTAGTAAACTGATATACTGTATAGTCTGTACACCTTTCTAATACAAAAATCTAGAAATGCTGGATAAAATATAGCAAACATTCTTTTGCAGTCATAGCTGAGAATGGAAAAGTGTCAGGTTCCAGACTCAAAAAGGAGACTGAAAACAAGTGGGGAAGGAAAAAATGGTGGAATGCGTGTATATGAGGTGTGTTTGTCATTAAACTACCGACATAGTTACTTTCGGCCTTATAGACACAGATGGTGATGCCTTGAGAGTATGGAAGGCAGACAGTTAGAACAAAGACCATCTACACAGATCCAGGATCTGAAAAGGTTGTATCTTTAATTAAAGTGTGAGATGGAAAAAAAAACCCTACCTACCAATGATATATAGACATGGCAAGGAAGCTTGTATACCACTATCTGGGTTTTTAGAGGAGAATGAAAAGGATATCTCCTGATAATTTATAAATATGGTACTGTCTTTGGCAAGTGTTTGAGATTTAAAGTTGCATGGCCTACTTGATCTAGAAAACCCTAAGCTTAGAAAATAACAGTAAAATTGGCCTGTGTCTGGTAATACTCCTGGGTCGTTGGGAGATGCAAACATTAAACTAATTTGGAATTTCACTCATAGGTACAAAAAATTGTCAGAGAAAAAAAAATCTACCCCATTTAAAGGAAAGTTTCTGTTAAAAGTTACAAAACATTCAGAAAAATAATCTGCCATGAGCGAAATTTAGCAAATATGATAAAAAGCAAGGTAGGGATCTCCAAGAATTTGAGATAATTTGTTAACAATATGAATTTAAAATGATTATGCTAAAAGCATACAAAATGAAGTCAAATAAGTGAATAAGACATGAAAAGGAAATATTTTTTAAAAATAGTTTACTTCAAGAATTTTTTAAAAGTATTATAATTAAATATTCAGTAAATAGTTTAAATACTAGATCAGAAGTATCTGAAGAGAAATTAGTAAACATTAGAAATAAGACAATTTCAAAAGAATTTGACACAGAATGAAAAATAATGAGACAAAAATTATGTATAAAAAGTAAGTCAAGAAGAGTCATTTACTTGGTTGGAGTCTAGAAGTACAGAGTAAGGAAATGGTGAAGAGAAAATATAAAAGAGATGGTGCTTTTAAATTTTCTAGAATTAATTTAAAAATGAATCCTTTTATGTAAGATTCACAAAAATTTTAACAGGGGAATAAAAATAAATCTACACTTGTGAATGTTGTAGTGAATTTGCAGAACACCAAAGACCAAACCTTTGAAGCAACCAGATTGAGAAGATAGATTACCTATAAAGTAACAGCCATGGAAATGAGAAAAGACTATTTCATAACAACAATTGAGGTCAAAAAACAATGCAACAATATTTTAAAGCACTGATGGAAAACAACTGTCTATCTAAAATTCTATATACTAGCTAAATTATCCATTTAAGAGTGAAAGCAAAATAAAAATATTTTCAGTCAAAAACAGAGAGAATTTATCATTCAGAGACTTCCACTAAAAAAAAAAGTCTAAGACAGTGAGGTAATGGTGCAGGATTGACAAATAGACAAAGTAGTGGGGGAAAAAGTTTAGCTGTTTCATAAATAGAGCCTATAAAATTAGTCATCTATGTATAAAAATAAAATAAAATTAGTCTTACTTTGTATTACACACAAAAATATATTCCAAAACATGAAAAATTTAAAAATGTTAGATTAAAATATGTCTTTGAATGGAAAAGAATTTACAAAACAAGACATTAAAGGCAAAAATTATAAAAGATTGATAAATGTAATTACATTAAAATAAAAGATAAAGTGTAAAACCAATGGACAGAAGTTATTTGCAACACATATAACCAATTGTATTCATCAGGATAGGCTAGGTTATGACATAACACCAAAATTTCAGTGGCTTAAAACAATAAAAGTTTATATCTTGATCATGCTACATGCCCACTGAGTCAGCAGTGGGCACTTCAATTTACACCGAGACCCAGGCTGATGGAGCACACACATCTTGGTCATTGCTAAGACCATAAAAGAGGAAAATAAAAATTTCAAGGATTAACACTGGCAGTTAAATGTTCTAACCTAGAATTGACCTACGTCACTTCTATTCATAATTCATTTGGCAGAATTAGTCAGATGGATCCATCTATTCCCAAGGGAACCAGGACATTAAATCTTTATGTGCCAAAAAAGAAAGGAGAACTGGGTATCAGTAAGTAGCACTACTGACTGTCACACTGACAAAGTATTTGTATTCAGAATATATAATTAACTAATATAGATTAAAAAGAAAAAATTAAGATTTAAGAGAAAAATGAGTGAATGGCTTAAAAAAACAATTCACAGAAGCAAGAAGCCAAAATGGCCATTAAACGTCTTAAGAAAAGTTCAACCTGATTACAAACCAGGGAAATTACAATTACAAATAAGTAGATAATATTAAATGACCATCATACTGACCAAATTAATGTATGATAACACCAAATGATGGTGAAGATGTAAAGAAATAGAAACCCCAGCACATGACTGTAGAACTCTACATTGTTACAATGACCTTGAGAAGAAACTGCAACATTCATTTAAGTTGAACACATCAATATTCAGAAAGACTAGGAATTGTGTCTCTCCTAGAGAGGCTCTCACACATATGTGCAAGGAGACAAGCTCTAGGATGATTGTTTTAGCTCAGTTTATAACATCAACAAAGCAAAACAACCTAACCATTCTGCATTAGGGAAATGTGAACTGTGTATACAATTGAGTAATGTATTGCCGTAATATAAACTATCTAATTAGATAAATGTCAACATAAATGAACCTGACATAGGATACTGAAAACTCGTCACAATAAGATAGATTTTTACATTTACATCAAATACTTTTTCTTGCAAATTTTTTAAACATGGGAAAACACCACTACATCTTTGTTAAAGACACAGGGACATGTATGTGTACATATAGGAATGTATGTTTCATTATGTATATTAAGTACACAAGAATTATAAATATCATGTATAAAATAACGATTACCTTTGGGAGAACAAAGGAAAAGAACAAGTGGATTTCAGAATCATTTGAAATAGTTTACTTTTCAAAAAATAAAAGAAAGATCTAAAGCAAACATGGCCAAAAGTTAACATCTGTTTTATCTTGGTGGTGGTATACTGGGGAATACGATATTTTCTGAACTTTTATGTATTTTTAAAGTTTTCATGATTACAAACTAAAAATGAAAGAAAAATAATAAATGCACTTATAATCAGGATGGAGCTTTGAAGTCACACTTTAAATTTCTTCTCTACTCCAAAGACTTAGCAGTGAAAGGTTTGTATTTGTGTATATTTAAAAGACATAGATGTGGTTAAAACAATAAAACAATGTTAAATATATCTGCTGATCTGATAAGGAATAAGGAGCAAAACAATAAGCAAGGGAAGAAGACAAGGGCCTGCCAGGCTTTGGAACTAGAAACGGTATGAAAGAAATTGAACTCCTATGAGGTAATGGGGAACATAATATGTTCCACGGATGGCAAAGCATGAGAGCCAGGCTCACTGTGAGAAATAGGAGGCTGCACAAATCTTGTGGCAGACTAAAAACAAACCAGAATGCCCACAAGAAACAAAACAAATTCAAACTTTTATTCAAGATAAACTCACAAACTAAAATTCTAAAACACATGAAAAAACTCATATTTGCAGCCAACATATTCAGTAATCAAATGATGAATTATCTCTCAACTGCAGACAGAGTCTGACTTACAATGGTTTGACTTACAATTTTTTGACTTCATGATGATGTGAAAGCAATACACATTCAGTAGAAATCATACTTTGAATCTTGAATTTTGATCCTTCCCTGGGCTAGCAATATGCAGTACAATACTCTCTTGTGTTGCTGGGCAGTGACAGTGAGTCACAGCTTCCAGGCAGCCACAACATCACAAGGGTAAACAACCAATACTCTACAGTGTACCATGTTGGCAGCACGTTTTGATATTGTGTTTTGTATTTTTGCATCCCATTGTGTCTACAAAATGCCCATCTATGTAAAGTATTCAACATTTTATTACAAAATAGGCTTTGTATTAGATGATGTTGCCCAACTGTAGGCTGATGTAAGTGTTCTGAGCACATTTAAGGTAGGATAGGCTGAGCTATGATGTTCAGTAGGTTAGGTGTCTTAAATGTATTTTTGACCTAGGTTATTTTAAATTTATGATGAGTTTATTTGGGATGTAACCCTATCATAAGTCTAGAAACATCTGTAAATGAATATAATAGAGCAATCTAAAAATGATTTTTAAATAATATGTTTAAGATTCTCATATATCAAAAGACATAATAACCTTATAATATAGAACAATTAATCATGAAATAAAAACCAAGAGACATTACTGAAAGACAGCTGGGTAGAAAAAATAAGAAAATTGAATTATTGGAATTGAAAATATAATAATTAGACCAAAAATATCAAAAAGATGAGTAAATATCTCATATAAGGGTACAAGAGAAAATTGGTGAATTGGAAGATACTACTCAGGAAATTTTCTCAATGTGGCACAGGAATAAATAAAGGATAAAATTGATACCTCATTATTAAAACTTCTAAAGGTAGAAAATAACGAAAAGATGGAAAACAATGTTCAAAGGAATTCATATTCATAGAAAACTTTTTAGCCTTAAACAAGAGTCCCCAGATTTAAAGTGAATACCAAATGCTATGCAAGATAACTAGAAATAAATTCACATTCTAAACATATTGTAGTAAAACTTCAGACCATCAAAATATAAAGAAAAAAAATTGAGCAGAATGGACAGTTTATTTACCAAGGAATGACAGAACATCTAACAATAAGTTTCTCATTTGCAACAATATATGCAGAACACAAAGGAGTACAAACTTTGAGGTACTGTATTAACATCCCCTTCCAATTCTATATATATATATATATATATATATATATAGACATACACACATATATGTATATATGAACTATTTTTCTTGAATGAGGAGGAAAATAAAAATAGTTTAGATATATAAAATAAAGTCTATTTGGCCACCCATAGATGTTTATTGAAAGAATTTTAAAGGGTAAACTTTATTAAAAGAAAATGTGAACCCAAAAGGGAAAAAAGAAAATGCATGCTTATTGCATAAAACTTGAAAATTAGAAAAAAGTAGAATAAAATAAGTTATCTATTAACCGTAACATCTGGAGATGTTCACATTTTATTTTCTTTCACTTTTAAAAATTTATCATTACCTTTTGCATTTTTGTATATAATTATAGTAAT
Source organism: Pan troglodytes (assembly GCF_028858775.2). NCBI lineage: Eukaryota > Metazoa > Chordata > Mammalia > Primates > Hominidae > Pan > Pan troglodytes. The sequence goes on along the minus strand of NC_072398.2, from coordinate 78,813,000 downwards.
CTTGCATATTAAAATTTGTGTACTGCTTTTTAAACCTCATATAACAATCATTTTCCTCTGTTATTATGCTAGTCTTGTAAATATAATTTTTGAAACATTCATAATCTTTCAAATTGCTTTTCTGGACATAGACTTTTAAATATGTAACTTACTTTGAAACAAGAATAAAAATTTCAAAAATAGTACAAAAAACTTTGATATATAAATATATCAACATTTGATATATATATATATCCTATATATTTAATCACTACTATATATTTATTCAAGGTATAAGCACCCAAGCATGGTAAGTAGCTAATCTTGATTAAGAAAACATCAGTATACTCAAGATAAAAATCCAGAGCAAAGATTAAGCCTGGTTGAAAGTCCTAAAGATAAAGGGAGAAATAAAGAAAGTCTAATATTTTCTGCATAATTCTCACTTATTTGTGTATTTTTCTTCCCTGAGGTTTATTCACAACAATAAATAAAAGCCCAGAACTAAGAGAAACACTAGATACCATTTAGTGCATCCCTTACCTACATCTGACGGATGGGTAAACTGTTCTGAAAGTGGGGTAGACAGTGAGATCCTCCGCTTCTATGAACAGGGTTTTTCCCCAAAGAAAGCTGCCACGGCAGTTGACAGCCCAGTGGCTTTGGTACTGGATCTTCCAAGATCAAAGCCCAACAAGGTCTCTTACCAGCTGTGTGACCTTGGACAGAGGCTCTAACTCTGAAGAGCTTTAGTTTCTTTGATTGTAAATGAAGTAAAGAATATATAACTAATGAGCTTAGTGAGATAATTAAATATGATAATATATATGTGTTCCTTTTGTCTACCTAAGTATTTTATTCTTTTGCACCTATTATAAATGACATTGCTTTCTTAATTTTATTTTCAGAGTGTTCATTGGTAGTGTACAGAAATAAAATTGATTTTTAATATCAATCTTGTATCCTGCCACATTGCTGAACTTGCTTATTTGTTCAAATAATTTTTTGTGGATTCCTTATGATTTTCTATATACAAGATTATGTCATCTGCAAATAAAGGTAGTTTTACTTCTTTTTCTCATCTGATTGTCTTTCATTTCTTTTCTTGCATAATTGCCTTGGCTAGAACCTCCAACACAATATTGAGTTAAAATAGTGAGAATAGATACCCTATTCTTCCTGATCTTAGAAGGAAAAGCATTCGGTCTCTCACCATTAGGTATGAGGATCGCTATAGTTTCTTTTTAAATACCTTTTATCCAGTTAACAAAAATTACCTTCTATTCCTAGTTTGTTGAGTGAATTTATCATAATGTTTTCTTGAATTTTGTCAGATGCTTTTTCTGAGTCTACTGAAATGAACATGAAGTGTTTGTCCTTTATGACTATGGTGTTTTATACTCTTTCCAGCTATTAAGTCAACCTTGCATGCCTAGCATGTATATGTACTTTAAAAATTTAAATAACACTGTGTAACACCTTTGTGCATATAATACTTTTGGTATTGTGAACTATATCCTTAAGAAAGAGACTCTCAAGTGGAATTCCTGAATTATAATTAATTTATAAACATTAAAAACATATATATATATATATTCATCAGGATAAATACCAGCAATATTTATACTGTTGCCTCAGGAGGTAACAAGTTTACCCTTTTTTACCCAGGTGTTCAAATATATGTTAATAATATAGGGGCTCTTAAAGTTTTTTTTTTTGTTTGTTTGAGACAGGCCGGAATACAGGCTGGAATACAGTAGCGTGATCTTGGCTCACAGCAACCTCTGCTTCCCAGGCTCAAGTGATTCTCCTGCCTCAGACTCCCAAGTAGCTGGGATTACAGGTGCACACCGCTACCGCCTGACTAATTTTTGTATTTCTAGTACAGAGGGGGTTTCACCACGTTGGCCAGGCTTTTCTTGAACTCCTGACCTCAAATGATCCACCTGCCTCCGCCTCCCAAAGTGCTGGGATTACAGGCGTGAGCCACTGCACCTGGCTAAAGTTTTTTAAAATATAAGCTTTGCTGACCTCTGTTAATTAACATATTTTACACACCTCAAATACTAAGAAGGATTCTGATGTAATAGTGGAAAATTCTGGAAGCCAGAAGATCACAACTGAAATAAATTTACTTACAGAATTGTTGCTTGGGTAGACAGCATGCTTTGGAAGCAGACACAACTGTGTTCAAATCTGAATTCTACCACTTATCAGGCATGAAAACTTCGTCAGTTTCTGTAACCACAATAAAACTCCATTTTATCGCCTTCATAACGGAAATTGTAACATTTTCTTATAGGGTCATTTTAAATGTGTATAGAGCACAGTATGGTGTCAGACATTAAAACTGCACAACATATGGTAGTTATTTTCATTATTTCTTGAGGTAGTAGCTACATTTTTGCTTGGTAAAATTTTTAAATACTATCACAATTTTAAGAACAATAGGAAAATGACCATGTTTAAATTTTGTTTCCCTGACCATAAAAGGCACTGTTAACTCTCAAGAGAATCAGTGCAAAGATTTGATACCCTGGCTCCTCCAATATAAGTTCTCAGTTGAATGACAAATCCCTGAGTAGTTTGATAGCAACTTTGCAAATCTTATTGTTCCAACAATGTACATATTTTGGGCAAAATTTTGTGTTAGTAGGAATCAGTTTCTTTAAAGCACATAGAAACCTTGAGACATTAGTGAAAACAAGCAGTGGAATAGTAATAATAGCATATGTGTGTATATATGAAACTACATAAATATTTATAATACTCTACATAATGATATATCTACATATACATAATTTCATTTACTCTTCACGCTGTGAGTTATTGTTATGAATTTCATTTTATGCATGAGGAAAATAAGGTTCAGAAACATTGAAGAAGTTGCCTAATATCACAGGAAAACTAGGAGGTAGTGCTGGGCTTGGTATCAGACTATGCTGCCCTCAGAGCCCACTGTACTACAATATCACTACATAATAATACTTCCCTTAAAACACATATTTCTTAGCTTCCTGGGAAGAACCAGAGGAAACAATTCTTTGGGAGTAGTTGGGTCTTCTAGATGACAGCTTAAACAAAGAAAAACAGGAAAGAAAATAAACTCATTAGCAAAAATCATTGCCATTTAAACTTTTAAAATGTTAATCTATTTTATAGAATTGGATAGAATTTTAAACATAAGTGGACAATAGACTTGAACATCTTTAAAATTATCTTTAATGACTGAATTTAGTTACACTTGTAACTGCAGGTAGGCACTTTCTGCTTCATGATGCTTCATCATGAATATTTAGAGAGCTGCCCAGGGACTTGGAGGAGAACATCCAAAGTATTGATTATTTAGTGACATTAAATGTTTTGGAAGTCTTTCCCTTACATGTCAATATTACCCTTCTGTGGCTTTTATTAAACAGTATGTCTTAAAAGACCTTCAATCTGGCTAGAATACAGTTTACATTAAGTTGATTACATAATAAAACAAGCACTGCTGATTGCTTGTGTATGCCAAGTGCTTTACTTACATTATCTCATTAATCTTCACAACAATACTTAGAAGTAAGTACTACTGTCATGTACATTTTATATATGCGGCAAAGGAAGGGAGATAATTTGCCAGGAAGCATTAACTAAAAGGGATAGAACTTGAAGTTGAAACCAAATTTGGTTTGATTCCAAAGCCCTTGTTTTTAACTACTAGTTAATACTACCTCTTATAAGCATATAACATGACCCTGAGATATATACGACCTAATTGTTGCTTTCTCTGGATTTCCTTCAAGAAGCAAAAATTGGGTAGGTGAAGTTAGAATCTTTGAGGAGTCCCCATCTCTGCCAGAAATCTGAACCAATTGAGAAATAAAACAAAGTGGCAGATCAAATGGGGGTCAAACTATCACCTCCATTAATGGTAAAGCCAATGTTAAAGTAGTAACTTAAATTGATGGGCAAGTGAACTTCCTAGTATTGAAACATAGACAGAGTTGGCTTTGTGGACATGCCTTCAGGTGGCATGGGGCCCCATGCTAAGAGTCCCACAGTTGGGATTAAATGTTCTGTGGTCACATTGTTAAAATTCTTAACAATTTTATCTTTGAATTTGTGTTTTGCAAGTGAAGTTCAATGTGACAAAGAACCATGCTCTGGGGCTTGGAGCCTTGTCTCATACCCAGCCTTTACTCCTGCCTCCTTGCCACAATGAGTTCTCAGCTGACTGCTCCCAAGCCCCCGCCCACCTGTCTTCTCCTTCCTCACTCTATAACCACTGCCACCCTCTACCCAGGCAGGGGCCTAGATGTGAGCTTGGGAAGAATCAAGAGTGAGTGCATATATCCATGGCATCTTTTGGAGAGGCTTGGCAGTGGCTGTTCCCACCCTGAGCTGGCAGCAGCTTGGGTGCATGGTGGGTGACCAGCAGGAAGCCACATCTCAGGAGGGGCAAACCTCTCAAATCCCTCTCCATTATTGCACCACTCCAATCAAAACACTGAACATGACCCATTGCGGAGGTTTAAAGATTTTTGGGAGTAACCCATCTGCTGTGAGATAGGGCTGTGGGTTTGTAGAAAGGGGAGATTCTTGGATCAATTTTCTCAGGCTTCACCCCCGTCTAAGGCCTCGTGTATCAATCCAGTGACTGGTGAGAAGGGGAGACATTAGACCTAAGCTGTTGCTGTTTTCCTACTTACTATATCTCCAAGTTATTTCAACCATGCTTTATAGTTTTCCATGTACAGTGTACAAGTCATGCACTTTGTTGTTAAATTTATTCTTAAATATCTTATTCTTTTGTATCCTATTGCAAAGATAATGTTATCTTAATTTCATATCCATTTGTTCATTGCTACTGAATAGAAATATAATTGTTTTGTATATTGATCTTATATCCTGAAACCGTGCTGAACTCATTTATTAGTTCTAATTGTTTTTTGGTGAATTCCTTAGGATTGTCTACATACAAGGCCATGTAATCTGCAAATAGAGATGTTTTTACTTCTTTCTTTCCAGTCTGGTTGGCTTTTATTTTGTTTTATTGCCCAATTCTCTTGGCTAAAACCCCCATTACAATGTTGAAAGGAGTGGTGAGAGAAGCCATTCTTTGCTTATTTCTGATCTTAAGGGCAAAACATTAAGTCTTTCACCACTGAGAATGATGTTAGTTGTGTTGTTGTTTTTTTAATAGATGACCTTTATCAGGTTGAGAAAATGTCCTTTATTTCTAGTTTGCTAGCATTCTCTATTGCTAGTTGGAATGTTTAGCTCACCTGGCCAGCTTGAGGCACCCTCTAAGAAAAAGCCAATAAACACAAATTGAGAATTTTTGTGGTTTTGCATAGGAGTTAAATGCTGTGATATTTTTGCTTAAAACTATTATTGCAGAATATGAAGATGAATGAAAAAATCATAGTTATAATTATTTAAAATTTTCAGTTTCCTTAGAATGACAATGAGTAGCAAACAAAAAGCACCATGACAAGTTGAGAGTGAAAGTGGAAAAAAGGAAAAGCTTCATGTCTTCCTTTAATGGCATATTTTTCCTGATCTTTAAACAAAAGAAGTCACATTTTCACCTTTCACTGGGCCCTGAAAATTAGATAGTTGGTCTTGACCCTAAAACTGTACCAACATATTCATTTGCAGCACTGGACTGGGACCAGTTTTCCTATTCTGCAGGAACAAAGCCAGTTCCCAGAGATAAAGAGATGAATACATGTACCCTGTGAACATTGCTCTTCTGAGAAGGAGAAAGGAAGAGACAGGGCTAAGCATCTCCAATTCTTCTCAAGAGCACCAATCAACTGAGTTACTACTTCCTGCCCCCTCTACCGCCACCCTTCCAGGAGTGAGCCAAAAGATGGAGAGAGGCCACAAGTGTTGCATTAATGCATACCCTTTACGTAAGAGGAAACACCAGAAGCAGGAAATATGCGTTTCCCCCAAATGGGGGAATTCTCACGGGATGAGATATGGGTCACAGATAAATATATATTGCGTCAAATGGAACCTCTTCAAATGAACCATCCTTGATTTAGCTGACTTTGGTGGAAGTAGCAAAAAGGTTCAGAGCCAAGTTAAGATATACAAATGAATATTTCCTTGTTTATAAAATAAATTTATCATTTTTTACTCACATTCAGTTGGCCCACCAAACTAATAAAAGACAAAAATGAATAATATCTGAGATTCAATTAGGTCACTGGAATATTCATTCTCCAATTTAAGTCTGCTTATCGATACTGAAATCAATAAGCATAACTTGCTTCAAGCTAGGAAGGAAACTCAATACCATCTAATTTTTGCAGAATATCATAATAGGCAAAGTCATCACCAAATCTTTACAAGTAAAGCTATCATCAATGCAACTTTTCTAAAAGGAGGTTGAGTAGATAGTTCTTTGTTTAGATGTCTTTTGTCTCTCTCTGAAGCTCTCATGGTGAAAAGAAGAGAGGTTCTTGAACCATTTCCTAGACCTAAGATTTAACTCTTGTCATCTTCTGCAATGTTTGACCTATTGCCTTTAAACTTGAAATGGTCCTATTTTCATTTATTTAAGGTATAAAATGCTACTTGGTTTTTATTCACTACTTCATTTGAATTTGTGGCAATCAAATGGTTTTCAATGATAATCACAATGCTTATGTTTTATACTAGGCTTTTTAAAAAATTAATGTGTTTTCCTACTGAAAAGTATTTTTATTTTCATTTTTAGTGAGTTACATCCTAATGCAAAATTAAAATGTTGTGATAAGTGCAAACTTCATTTTTGGGGTGTTTTTAAAAATTTTTATTGTTATGTATATAATAGTTGTACTTCTGTATGTACATAATAGTTGTACGTATTTATGGGGTATATGTGAATCATTGATACAAGCATACCATATGTAATGATCAAATCAGGGTAACTGATCCATCACCTCAGGCATTTACATTTTTTTTGTGTTAGGACCATTCCAATTCCACTTTTCTAGTTATTTTGAAATATACAAATAATTTGTTTTTAACTATAGTCACCATATTATGCTACCAAACACTAGACCTTATTTCTTCTATTTAAAAAATAAAAATTATCTAAATGAATAACAATTGATAAAAGAAAACCAAAGGACTCCTTCTTCCTCTTACACTCCCATTAGCCTTGGGATATCCTTGCTGAAAACATACCTAAAGGAAACTTGAGCCTAAATGTCAACGTCTCAAGCCCCAGGAATCTAGATCTTAAATGAAAGGGCCTGAACCCAGCACCCTTATGGCAACTGGAACCTTCAGGCCTGAAGTCAGCAGAAAAATGGAAAACGAACTCACCTCTAAAGGCAACATGTACTGGGGCAAGCTGGGGTGTGGTCCTTATTCCATTTTCTCACTGGCTTGGGCAAGGCATTGATTCGTTATCTATAAAATGGTAAGAGAATCACTTAACTTTTAGGATTCTAGTTATTATTAAATGACATAATTTAAAAGTGTGCAATATTATAGTTAGCTTATGTTCAGTAATCAATAAATAATCGTTATTTTTATTTCCTCTGGAATGGAAGCAGAGAAAATAGAAGAGGAGAAAAGAGAAAAAAAAGAAGAAAACAATGAAAATAAAGAAGGAAAGCAATAGCAACAGAAAGGCTAGTGCTCAGGTGGAGGCTGCTGAGGAATTTCTTATGTGGACATTGCTACAGTGTGAATATGATTTGTCCTCACCAAATGTCATGTTGAGGCTTGGCCCCCAATGTCATGGTGTTGGGAGGTGATGCCTTTAAGAGGTAATTAGGTCCTTAAGTTGGATTAATGTCTTTATTTTGAGACCGGGTTAGTTCTCATGGGAATGGAGTAGCTCCCTTGAGAATGGGCTGTTATTTGGCCAGGCTGCCTCTCCTGTTTGTTCTCTTTCACATGCTTGTTTCCCCTTTCACTTCTCCACCATGCTATGATGCAGCATGAGGCTCTCATCAGAAGCCACCAGATGTAGCTGATCAGTCTTGAACTTGCCAGCCTGCAGAACAGGGAGCTAAATGACCTCTTTTCCTTACAAATTATCCAATCTCAGATATTCTATTATAGCAAAACAAAATAGACTAATACAGAAGTGAACAATGCTACAGATAGAGATTAGAAATGAACACTCTCCTTTCCAAAGTGCATTATCTTCCACTGGCTTCCCACCCTACTGCTAATCTGGAACACACAATATCGAGTGAGCAAAAAACAGAGGGTGTAGAAAGTGAAAGATATGAGTCAGTGAGGAAGGGAAAATATGAAACAAGGGAAGAAAGAGAAGACATAAATAAAATTTGAAAGTGTAGAGGAAAATGTAGGATAATAAAATAATAAAGAAAAGGTTAACTATTTTGGGTAGTAATACAGGTTAGCAGGCAAAGAACCACCAACACTTTTTATTAATTCAAAAAAACAGGCAGATCTTAGTTCTGTTAGTTTTGACCTTTAAGTTTTGGGATTTTTTAAAGGTTTATGAGTAGGCTAAATCATGACAAATGCCTAATTTAAAATCGATGTAGCTGCCAATCCCCTCTCCTGTGAGAACCAGCTGCCAACTCTGCTCTAAGACAAATAAAAATACTTGGATTAATCCATTCAGCAACAGAAAAACATATCTCTTTTCTGGTACATTGGAAACAAAATAAATAAGCTCTGCTAAGAAGAGAGACCCATATAAAGGGAGAAGCCTTTTTAGGAAATTATTGGGTCAGGGTCTCCACTGTTGAAAGCCAGGGGGTACTGAAGGTAGCAATTCTTGATTGAAAACATGGTTCAAGCACTGGTCCAAGTGGGCTTTTTAGGGATCACATGTCATGGACACTATTCCATATCAAATATTTTCTTTCCAGAACACAGTTACCGGAAAGGTTTCTCATTCCAACCAATGTGTAAAAAAAAAAAAAAAAAAGAAAGAAAGCAACCCCCTCCCCCCCCCAAAAAAAAACACATGGTATACCCCTCTGATCCCATGCTTGCAGCCCTCCTGGGAACAGCTTACAAGATAAGACAGCTTTGCAACAGAGCACTATTAACTCTCTCCCTTTTGTCGCTCTTCTCAGTGAGGCTCTTTACCGGGGTGCAAATGCCCTATTTTGTAGAAGAGAATTGACACTGTGCATAGCAAATACAAACAGCAAAGTTATTCTGACAAACTATGTAAGCCAATGTCCTCCTCTTTGATCCATTTTTTTGTGTGCGTGTGCGTGTGCCTAATTGTTGGCAGGCCAATAAAGCTCAGAGTCTGTGGCATTGGAAGAAAGAGGTGCAAGAAGCCTGCAAGTTTATGCTGTCAGGGGAGGATTTCTGGATTCCCAGCATTAAAGGATTTGAATCCCCTGGCTGCTTTGGGAAAGTGTCCTGTTTGTGTTGGGGGAGTCCCAGGGCAGACTTCCATTACAGAAATTGAGAGATGTTGTTGCCTTAGGCTCCAGCACCTTTCCCAGGCTTGTTACATGCCATTCACTCATTCCTTCATTCAATAGATATTGATGAAACACCCCTGACTCAGAGCTGGGGAACATGTGAGGCCAGGGAAGGCAGTATGCTAGGAGTTGTCTTAGGAGATGAAAAGGTCACTGACCCTGACCTTGAATAAGCAGAACTGTGTCATGGACATAAGTAATGCAGATATTAAAGTCAATGTTAGGACAATAAATTAGAGTCACTGTTAGGACAACATAATAATAAAGAAAAGGTTAACTATTTGGGGAAATAATACAGACTAGCAGGCAAAGGCCCACCAACTGTCAGAAAGTTTTGAGTCCATGTCCTAGACCCTCCATTTTCTAATACCACCTTGGGCATGCCATTAACTTCCATGAGGTTCAGATACAGAGAACAATGCTCACCTCATAGGGTTATTATGAGCCTTAAATAAGATAATGCTTTACTTAGCACATTATTGTCTGTGTCACAGTAACTATTATTAGTATTTTGATAGTCTAATGTTAAAGCACATCTCTTTTCTTTCTTTAGACCCCTAAATTAAAATAAAGAAGTATAGCTGTTATTGCAGGGGATAATCCCATATTTAGTAAATATCTCCAGAAATCATTCTAAATAATGGAGTTGAGCCCAAGGCAACTTTGCCAAAGGGTCTTGATCTTTTAATGCCTGAAAGTGACTTATGTTCATTAAAAACTGCTTGTTGGCCGGGTGTGGTGGCTCATGCCTGTAATCCCAGAACTTTGAGAGGCTGAGGTGGGTGGATCACCTGAAGTCAGGAGTTCAAGACTAGCGTGGTCAACATGGTGAAACCCCGTCTCTATTAAAAATACAAAAAATAGCCAGGTGTGGTGGCGTGTGCCTGTAATCCCAGCTACTCTGGAGGCCGAGGTAGGAGAATCGCTTGAGCCCTGGAGGCAGAGGTTGCAATGAGCCGAGATTGTGCCATTGCACTCCAGCCTGGACAACAAGAGAGAAACTCGTCTCAAAAAAAAAAAAAAAAAAAAGTCTTGTTTCCACCGTATTGCTTGGTGTTTGGTAATATAAACTGATCTCCGGAGAGAATGATGCCCATTGTCTCTGAGAGAAGCCATGCGCCTCCACCCCAGCCCACTCTACCATGTCCAAGACTTTCCTTTCCAGACTATTTGAGAGCTGAGCATTAGTGAACCTCATTAAGCTGAGAGGAGATTTGAAGGTTATCAACTTAAGCCCTACTCCATTGCATGAGCCAAACCATGTAGCAAGTAAGAGACTCAGGTTGGCTGATAACATTTCCTCTGAAAGTCTCATATTTTTTCTTCTTCAAATTTTAGCTCAGAGTTTCAGGACCCCAGATTTTCACGGAATAGGCCGAGTGACATTGGAGAGACTACCTGTGAATGACCATTTAGTAAATGGGAAAAACAGTGATGCCATTTGGGGGCTTCTTGTGTTGATGATGGCTGAGCATCAGAGACTCTGGGATTGGTGAAGGGGATGATTGGCCAGCCTGCTGGCTTTCGGAATGAACTATGAAATGGTATGAAAGTGTCAAGAACCCCATTGCTTTCACCATCTGTACAGTATTACGATATATGCATTTGCTTTGTGTGTACTATTTGGAAATATATTTCTACATATGCATTTATGTAAGAGTGTTAGCAGTAACAGCCACAAAAAGGGTCCAAGAAGTAGTTATTGGAAGGCAAGGAGAGGCCACCAAACCATCTCCAAAGCCAAGATGTAGAAAGAGGATGAAGTACTTTTTCAAAATAATGAATAATAATAATAAGGGTAATAATAACCAGCTACTACACTAAGAAGCAAAGGGTTAAGTGGTGTTGTTCATTGTCACATGATTCTGGGAAAGAGCTGAGCAGGAACCTCAGGGATCCAGGGATCGGGAGGAGGCACATCTTGCTTGCACATGTGGCCTCTACCACAAACACTTCAAAGTGCCTCCTCAGACCGACATAACATTCTGACGCCGACTGTAAATGCCCTTGACACGCAGAGTGGAAAATATCAAACACTCCAACAGTCCCCCAAATGCAGTGTCTCTGCACTGGGAAAGGCCTTAATGAGCCTGCAGTGAAGGGAGGGAGGGGGGTTTGAGGGTAGGGCTCAGAGCCAGAGAAAGAGGAGGAGGTGTAACGGGTGGTTCTGATTTAAAGCTTGTACTGATACATGCCGGCGTGTGCAACTGGGCTCAGGCCGCTGTGAATCTAAATGCCCTAGGACCTTGCAGAACAGCCCAAGCATCAATTCCAGGCCTTGCTGAGTCAAGACCCTACTGAGACTGTTTCCCCTTGCACATTCCAGAGCATATGACTCTTAAGTGGAAGAATTTCCCAGCCCATAGAGCTGTACTTTTTCTGCAAAGGAAACTTTGCACCCAATTTTCTCTTGCACGGTCCCCCTCTATTCTTACTGATAACACTTTTTGATGCTGCCCTCTCTTTGGTAAATTTTAATGACAGAAAACTTAAGAAGCTCTTTCATCCTATGAAGGCCCCCTTGCATTTCTGTAAACAGGGAGTCTTTCCATGGGGGTCTGTTTGTATCATCTCCCAGAAAACTCTCACAAACTGAGTCAGTAGGTTAGTCCAGACAATGTGGAAGCAAAGGGTGGGTCCCTGCTTAATATCTCATCTTCTTTCCCATCTATCATTGGACCCATGTGCTGGGTTGGTTCATTCATTCATTCTTTAATTCACTCACTACTTTTGAAACACTGGGGCACATAAAATTCATAAAACATGTTTCTTATCCTTTGAAAATATCACGATATAATAGGGGAGAGGGACAAATAAAAATTAATTGCAAACTAGTGTGTACTGTGCTACAGTAGAGGCCTGTTACAAAGTGCCAGGATCACAGGGGAGAAAGTGACTATGTCAGTTTTAGGCACTGGGAATCCTTCCCTTAGGAGACTATATTTAAGCTGGGCTTTGACTAATGGGTGGGATTTCACCAGGCAAAAGAAGCAGCCAACACAAAGATGTTGGAGAGAGCAAATCATGGTGAATTTGGGGAAGGATGAGTTTTGCGTGTTTGAGGTGGAGGATATGACAGCAACGGTGATAGACAAAGCTGGAAAGGCACAAAGTTAAGGGCATATGTGCCAGGCTAGTGCCTTCATTACAAAGTCTAAAGAGTTTAATGTAGAGCTCTTATTCAACCATAGCTGTGTTTTAGAAGGGCACATTTAGTTTTTGAGTGAGAGATGATCAGGAAAGGGGAAAGGCAGGAGGCTTGCTGTGTGTGACAGGCTCTGTAAGTCTGAAGAACATCATTTGCACACCGAAAGAGGAATTAACTTCTATTTGTTCCCAGGTCTGCTAAACTCTCCTGGTACTGCTGCTCCCAACTCCTTAAAGACATAGCATCTAAATTAATAGTGTTCTCAAGGCATTCCTTTGGCCTCTGTTTTAGTCTTTCCAGATCATGTGTTCTAGGAGAGAGAACTTCGGGAAGTCATCAAAACCACTGGTTCATTATAGAGCTACACCCCAGGGGGAGTACGGAGGATGAAGTCCAGCCCCAGGAGAGCATGAACACATTCTTACATAAATATGGAGCAAATGGGAAATTTTAGCCAGAAAAATGTACTGACTTAAAATGCATTCTGTTACTAAGCTTATATCAAATAGGCCCAAGGGGACCTGTCAGAAAATTTCTTGCAAATTATGTTTATGTGTTTTTAGATGGTGTTTGGGTGGTTACAGTTCTTCTAGCATAGTAACCTGGGAACAGTAGATAAATGACTAATAAAAAATGGTAATGGAATCCCTTGTGTTAGTTTCTAAAGTTTTTACCTCTTCAGGGAATAAAGAGGAATTAACCCATGAGCAGGAAGGGTTCTGGAAGAAAAGAAGCAGTTGTCAGTGTTGTTGTTTTGTTTGTTTGTTTGTTAGTTTTACAAAATTTTAATTGTCACTGCTGGAGAAAAGACCCCAGAATGAAAGGATTAATTTGCTTGATGAACCCCAGCAGATTTTACATAATTTAAAACTAACTAGTGGGACCTGCTCTAAAAATATTACATCTTGTTTCTCCCCACAGAAAGACTGTAGGTAGTCAAAAGTGATTGCTTCATCTGGAATATTGGCTCTGATTAAAAATCTTTAGACAGGACTCGGTTATTTGCTACTAGAAACTTACATAGCTTGGCCTGCATGCACTGACCGTATTGAACATACACTTTTGATCTATCCATCTATCTAACCATGTCTACCATTTATAGAATACCAAGCAGTGTGCTGAGATCTTCATATGCATTGTGTTATATTAGCCAGTCTTACAACAACCCCGTAAGATCAGTCCTACTATTAGCCCCATTTTACATGTGAGGAAATTGAAGGCTCAGAAGGATTAAGTTAACTTGCACTAAGTTAACTTGAAGCAACCAAGGAGTACAAGTGAGATCCCAATCCAGATCTGACTCCATTACACTATATAACACACTGATATTTCTAAAGAAGGACACTAAAAGCTGTTACCTGAGTATGAGGGCAGAGAAAGGAGATTGGATTTGGTTTAACATAATCAAGTAGCTTGGGTGATTGAGGGGTAGAACCAAAAACTCATCTCCCTTGTCTTTGGTCTGGGATTTGCTTTTGACCGTCTAGAGTGTAGGAAGCAGGGGACTGTTATCCCTGTGCCTGGAGTTGAGTCTCCAGGTCATCTTGCAGAGCTGGACAAAATCACCACTGCAGCAAGCCCAAGGTCTGAAAGCAATTATGCTAGGCCTAAAAATAAATGAGCTGCAAGTAAAACACAATTTAATAATGTCTAATTTATAAATTCCCCCTGCTTTTACAAAGACACCCAGCTCTTACATGTGGAAGTTCTGTGTTTTAGTGAAGGGAAGTGAATTACAAGGATTTTATTCCTCAAAGAAGCTGCCCCTGCCAGACAACCTTTCTGTGAGCTCATTGCACAGGCAGTCTGCCCTTGTGCACTTGGCATCTTGCTCGTCTCTTAATTTAAATGGTCCAGGTGGGCAAGCAGAGCTCCTTGAGGCCCTCCTTGCTCTCTGCCACTGAGGCAAGAGAACAGCCTTACTGCAGTTCCCCTCTCTCAGCTCCCACTCCTGACAAGGTAAGAGGAAAAAATAAAAGCATAAATTTGGTTTTGGTGAGCATCTTCATGTGGCAACCAGCCTTGCAAGGAGCCTGAGTAAATGTTCTGCTTCCTCCTGCACATGAGCTAACAGGCTTGAAAGCCTGGAAGAAATAATTCCCAGGTTGCAAGAGAACAGTAGGATGACAGGTGATCTTGTTCCTCATTTGGTTCTAACAGAGATCGTGAGTCCAGCCAAAGCATTTGAAGTCTTTGTCACCCTTTGAATGGAAGCAGCAAGTCCCTTTAAATGGTGTAATATCAATGTTTTGGATTGGAATAGAAAATTGAGATGCAAGAGGACATGATTATCTGGATGTGCTAAAGGCACCTCATCATTTCCCTACAAAAACATTCCCTTGCCCACATCTTTTATCAGTGAATGGGTCCATCACATACCTAGGCACCCACGTTGGCACCCTACATTCTTCTTTTCAACCTCATCTTCCAGTAAGTCTTGTTGTTTTTCTCCTGAATGTCTCTTTTCTCTATCTTCTTCTTTTCACATTGTCAACTGTCCAAATCCTCTTAATTAATCTCCCCGTCCCGCACCCATCCTCCACACTGCTACCAGAGTGATGCTTGTAATCAAGGAATAATAATTATCATTACAGCTAACATTTTATCTGGGCTTACTAGGTGCCAGGCGCCATGCTAATAACTTTGCCTCTATCCTTTTATTTACTTTGATAACATCACATCCTGCTCTGCAGTTTTTAATGATTCCTTTTACCAGAAGAATAAAATTGTAATTCTTTAATACAGTATTATGATCTGGCCCACTCCTTACTGTGATTCATCTGCTGCCACTGTCACCCTTTCACTTGGCATCTGCTTGATCAGGCGCTACTCACAGCTCCCTTCACACGCTCTCATTTTCTGTGTTTTTAGACTTGCTGGCTCTTGTCCTCTACCTGCACACCTCCCCACCCCAACTTTTAACCTTTTTTACAGGATCACTTTCTTAGATGAGACAGTTTCACCACTGAACACCTTGGAGAATAGTAAGATCTATATTCTGGAACTTTACTACTAGACTTCATTGCCACAAATTAGCGCCCTCAACAGACTATGAATTCTACATTCAAACAATCTATGTCAAAAGGAAGGCTTTAGATCACCATTACAAAACCCAAATCACAATTTTTGCCAACAATCAATATTTAACCAGCCAATCTGGTGGTTTGCTTGTGAAAACACAGTCCTTAAGTGGCAAATTTTGCAACCATATTCTCTTGAGAACAGGGCTCTTTGCCTGTTTTGTTTCATGCTTTCTTCCCACTTTCTAGGACTAAACCTGGCATATTTTAGGCACTTGAATATTTGTTTTGTTGATATGAAGAGACACGTTTTTGGCTATAACAAACATTTGGATATGTACACTTAATTTTTCCCCATGTTTTGTTTTTCATTTTTGATGATGATGAGAGTGTAAACATTTCTAAAAAAAAGCAATTTAGCAATATGTATCAAGACCCTAAAATAATGTATATCCTTTGTGGCAGAGACCGCAAACTGCCTACCCAATATCTATTTCCCTTTTCTTTACTAAGAGAAAGAAGTACTTCTTTACTACAGAAAACTTTATTTATTGAGATGAAAAGGTGTCCAGCTAAACTTCTACATTTCCCAGCCTCCTTGCACCTAGGTGTGGCCATGTAACTAAGTTTCTATGGCTAGCGAGATGTAAGTGAAATTCTGTGGGAGGCTTCCAGGAAGTCTCCTTAGAAGGTGGACAGAACACTGATGAAATCCCCTTTGCTTCCCTGTCCTTCCTGAAGTCTAAAACTAAGGTTAGACTGCAGAATCTTCTACAGCCATCTTAGACTCATTGAGTCAAAAAGGGTTTATTAGAGGCTGTTGGAAATATACAGAATTTCTAAATGGTCCATGGAACTTACCAAGCTGGGGAGTACTGGCCAAGGACAGCATCCAGGGAAAATGATGTTCTGAGGCACATCCCTCTGTCATGGCCTTGTTGCTCACCACTTGGCACTTGTGACAGGAGAATGTCGGCTCCTCTTAAAGAATCCGGGCTCCTCCTCCTTGACACCATCCTTTCCAGAGGATCTCGCCTTTCTCTACTTGACCACCCCCTCCCTGTGCTCTCTTCTGCCTCCAAGTCTTGCAGCAGTGTGTGTGCATGGAGGAAATCAAATCCCCCTAGAAACTGGAGCTACCAGGAGACCTGGAAAGCATCATTCTCCTTTCTGCTTTTCCAGTCTCTGAAGTACAGGAAGACACATGCAAAGGGGACTGGAGCAGGTGTTGAAGAGCCAGTATGAGGTACTTCCCACTCTCTCAACTCAACGTCATCTGCAGTTCTTTGTGTCAGGGCTGTCATTGTTCAGAATCAGCAGGGATATCCAGCAGCAGGAATAAATAGTGAGGTTTGTTTCATGCATGTTATGCTGAGGGAGAAAAAGTTATAGAGCCCAGGAAAGAGACGCTATAGAATCACACTTGGCATTTAGAAGACCTCAAAAATGACAGGAAATACCAACTACCAGCTAGGCATAATCAATTCAATAATTCTGGGGAATAACAACGGCCTCCTAGCTGGGCTTCTGCTCTGACCGTTGTTCCCTTCTCTGCACAATAATCAAAGTGATTGTGATAAAACTCAAGGCACATCAAATTTCTCTTCTGCTCAAAACTCCCCAAAGTCATCCCCTCTCAGGTAGACAGAAGCCACAATCTGCACTCTCCTTGCTCCCTTCTGGACCTCATCTCCCACTTCCTCCCAATGTGCTTCCTCTTGGTCACTCCAGCCTTTGTTTCTCTACCGTTCCAAGTACACTCCTACTCCGGCCTTCGCTTTGCCACTTTGCCTGGAATACTCTTGCCAGGTATCTGTGTGGGCTTTTCCTAGGTGACACTTTTTAGGGAGGCCTTCACTGGCTACCCATCCCTTATTTAGCCTCCCCTGTCCACCAACTTTCTACCTCTGTTCCTCTTAATTTTTTTCTTTGCACTCATTGCCTCCAATGTACCATATTTTTCAGACATTTGTCTTATTTACAGATCATCTCTTTCCATCTCCTAGAATATAAGCCCAATGCAGGTAGAGATTGCTGTCTCCTTTCTTCATCATTGTCTCCAAAGAAACTAGAGCAGTGGCTGGCACACAATAAGTGCTTCATAGATACTTGTTGAATGGATGAATAAATGAATGTACTGGTTAAATTAAAAAGCCATCAGACTGAAGACAAAATCAAAGAAATTTTTCCATAGAGGGATCTAATGTAAGTGGGGTTTCTAAAGAGACAGAAAAGGAAATTTTCTAACTCCCTATTCCTTCCAGAGCTCCTTGGGGTCAGGACTGTGGAGAGGCTGTCTGCCAGCCACCCTCTGTAGAGAAACCCTGGAGCCGACATAGTTGTGGCTGGGAAAGAACATTGGTCGGGGAGCCAGGAGAGCAGACTGCAGCCTCGCCTCTACCCTTCCCACTCATGTGGCCCCTGATTTTACTGATGGAGAAACTGAGCTTCTGTGGGTTCCTACTTTCTTCCATGGTGTATTGGCACTGAAGGAATGATTCACTGATAAGTGACTTATACTCCACGGGTGTAACTCCAGTGCTCAGGGGCTACGTTTTTAGCCTTTGAATTTCCTCCAGAAAGGCTCATGGCAGTAAAATTCCTTCTTTCCACCCCATGGAGTGGGGCCACGTCCCCCAGGCTGTGACCTTCTGCAGGCTTACACTGACACTCAGGGCCCATGGGGCTGGCCATGGCCTGCCTCTTTAGGATACCGCATCCGGTCTGCTGCCGCAATCTTGCTGTCCAGCCTCTGTTTCTTCCCTAAATACACAAGCTTTCCCTGCACCTTTCACATGAGTGTCTTGAAGGAATCCAGAAACATTTTTCTTTAACCTGCCTGAAATTTGTTTTGGCAGAAGTTCTGAAGGCTGAAGTCTTGAAAGATTTGGGCTCTGTTAAATTACAGACATAAGTTTGGTGAGGTAAATAGCTCAGTCAAAAATTGGAGTACCCTCACTGTTATTTCTGTGCTTGAAACTCTACACATTCTGCAAACCCGACTCTAGAGCTGTCTCATCCACGAAGCCTTCCCAGGTCACCAGAAGGCAGGGCATCCTACTCTCCCAGTGGCTGAGTGGCAGCACGGCATGGAAGAGGAGCCAGGCTGATCAGATCCCAGGTCCTGTTAGCGGGTAACTTCAACCAAGTTCTCCAACTTCCCTGAGCCTCAGATTTCTCAATTGTAAGTAATGATAATGACAATATATTGCATACTTGAAAACTGCGAAGTTCAACCAATTTCTCAAACTTCCCTGAGCCTCAAATTTCTCAACTTTAAGTAATGATAATGACAATATATTGCATACTTGAAAATTGCTAAGACTGTAGATTTTAAATGTTCTCACCCCCCAAAATAAGTATGTGAGTTCATGGATATGTTAATTAGCTTGATCCAACCATTCTACAATGTGTACATATATCAAAACATCATGTTGTGCACCATAAATAGACACAAATTTTGTCAATTAAAAACAATTTAAAAATAGTAATAGTGAAAATAATAGTACCTAACATTTATCAAGAGCTTAAGCCAAGCACTGTGCTAGATACATTACATTATCTGTTTTAATCAATCATCTTTAACAACCCTGTGAGATAAGGTATTTTATTATCCCCTCTTTACATATGAGGAAACTGAAGGTAAATGGGATGATAATTTATACCTCACTGGGTGTTTAAAAATACATGCATCCTATCATGCAGTAAGCACTCAATAAATGTAAGTTCCTTCTCCATCATACCCACTAAACCAACTTGTAGGTGTTATTCTCAACACTTACCATATATTGTCTTATATAGCAATGTCCAGTACTGTACTGTCCTGGTTAGAGCATATAGGACAGGAGACAAGGGTTAGAGACTATTGAGAGTGACCGAGGCCTGGGCTCCTGCGCTTGGACATGTTACTTAATCTTTATGCACCTTAGTCTCTTTCACTGTAAAATGGGAGTAAGACTGTTAACTCTAAGGATTCATTGAAATAATATATGAATATAATCTAGAATAATGCCTGGCATATAGTAGCTATTATTACCACTATTATTTATCATTAATGTTAAAATACATATCACTATTTGTTCAAAGTTTTCTGAACAATAAGACAAGTCTGTTCCATGTTTGTAAATCTGTTTGAGTCTTCATCCTATGCCTGAGATGCTATAAAATTGCTTCTCAAAGTGCATCCAAAGGGCCGTCTGCATCAGAATGTCCTGAAAGCTTGTTAAAAGGAAACATCTTGAGTATCTCCCCAAAGCAAATGAATCATGATCTCTGGCAGTGACCCAAAATTTTGTATTTGAACAATTTCTTCAGGTAAGTCCCATGGGTACTGAAGTGTGAAGACCATTCTACTAGGAGCACCAAATATCTGTGAATGAAATAAACAAATGAGCATATTATTAAGCTAGTGCTAATAACTTCAGGTTACAATGACCGTGGTTTTGCTCCTGACATAGAATTTTTTACTTCAGTTCCTCATTTGGCTTTTCCTTGTCCCAAATCCTACTTCAGTCTATTTCCTTGGATAGGTGGAATAGCTTTCTATTTAGGCACAGGTCTTCCTTAGGCTCTGAAAAATTCCTGAGAGTTGTTATACCCCAGCTGATTCATCAACAACATGTGCACAGACGTATGCACACTCTGGGTTCTGGCCTCTGAGTATCATCCTGAAGCTCTATTAAGACAAGTTATATTGATGAAGTCTATAAGAAAACAAATACCTCAAAACTTTCAAAATACTATAATAATAATTTTTAATTGACATATAAATCTTTTTGACCTGAACATTTTAGCAAAGGGAGGAACAAAAACCTGAGTCACATGAAACGTATGAATTAAATACATAGGTATTTGGGATTTATTTTTACACCAACTAGATGTTTTTAAAGGACATTTTTTAAAGCATCACTAAAGTAAAAGATTATTGTTCTATAAAGACATGTCATACCAACGTTTCAGTAGAACACTACCCCTTTAAAAATAAAAGGGAGGAAAGACAGAATAGTGATGTGGTCAGCAGAGTAATAAATTAAATTCACCTGGCAGAGTTCATTCTTCAGGTCTGAGGAATGTAAAAAAACACATTTCTAGTGAATGAAAAAATATCCACAGAAAAAGAGACCAGTTTCAAAACATGAAAGGAGAGGTTACAGTCTCAAAACCCTGACTCCAGCACAAACCGCATATCCAGGTTAATAGTCATACTCCCTGGGTAATTTCTATACCAAATATGCAACATTTTATATAAGCCAAACAAAAGCTGTCAAGCCCAACAAAACCCAAGCTTGCTTAAGTTCTCCCACAAAAGGAAGACAGTAACAACCTAGAATTAAGCACTGCTTTTTTATTAATGGTGCCTATATTTTAAGTTTTTAGTTGATTTGGATAGTAAAAAACTACACACTAAAATGACTTATTTCAGAAGGTAGTAATTGTCATATGCTAAAAAGCTGAGCCTAAAGTTCTATAGCATTTGCATGGTCTCAGCTCTAGCAAATTTCTCACCCATTTCTGCTTCAATTTCTTCATCTGCAAAATTAGAAAAAGAATTGTGCCTATTTCAAATGGTGGTTGTGAGGATTCTATGTTATAATGCCTGTAAAGCTCTTAACACGGTTCATTGCATATTGTAAGACCTTAATCAAAGCTAGTTTTATAATCATACAAGATTTAGCTTGGAGATAAAGATGTCCACCTGTATTGGAATTAATAATCCATGTTTATGACCCTAAAAATAATAATGAGATATGATGTTGTGTAGCCCTAGGAGGGGAGCTAAAGCTCACATGGAAACTGAAGAACATCAGGTAAATCCAATTATCTGAGCACTGAGCAGCAGGAGGTGTTTGATATGCATTAGTTGGACATAGCAAGCTGTAAAGGAGATGGTACTTTTAAACAGGACTCATGTCATCAAGAAGTTTCTATGCCAACAATAATTTATCATAAATTTAGGAAACAGTGCCAAATGCAACCCCAGATTATCTGAGTTGTAATTTCTAGGGATAATGGCTGTTAACTGCTTTTTCTCTGAGATATATAAAACCCTGAATATGAATTTGTATGTTTTCACAAGTTATACTGTAATAGGGAGTGGGTGATATTAATTTCTGTTTTCTGTTGGATAGGAAGAGGTCTAAGAAGATAAAACTGCTTTCATAAAGTCAGTCAATTGAAATAGAAACTCCATCTCTTAACACCAGATTTCAACTTTGGTTCTGTAAAACTCACCGCCTTCACATGGGCCTAGAGTGCACAGTAGCTCTGATTTCGTTTGGTTTCATTTTTAAGAGTAATAACTTATAAATTTAAACCAATTCCATGGTTTTTCCTATCACTGTCTTTCTGGATATGGTTTAGGGTGTTTTTCTTTGCAGCTTCTAAGTAAATGTGATGCAGGTGTGAGTCTCGTGCTGGGAAGGATTAGAAGGCAGAGCAGTCATGGAGGCTCTGGGGACCCACACCTTTGGTTTTTCATTACAAGCAGGTGCACCAAGCTGGGATCAAATACAAGATCTGAGAGAGAAGAGCCTGCATTCCAGGAAGCAGTCTCAGCTTCCAAGCAGGATGCAGCAAGGTAGTTGGGTGAAACTTGAGGATCAGAGAGATGGCTGTCCTGAAAGAAGCCCCCATCTATGGGGAAGTTTTATATACAGAAAATGGGTATCAGAATTTGAGATAATGACCAGTCAAGATAAGAGAGGTATGGTAGAAGAATCTGCTATAATAGAAGCTAAGAGGTCATTGACATCATGCCTATTATTTTAAAACAAATGGACAAAAAAGACAAGTAGAACCTGTAAAGAAATGATGGTTCTGTAACTCGCAAGCAGAAAGCAAATGAAATAAGAGAAAAATAAGTTTTTTGGCACCAGTGTTAGTTATCATTCGTTATTCTCAGGAATAAAAAATACGTATGTCTAGAAATATATACCTTAGGAAAAACATCAGAAACAGCAAAGATTTCTGCTAGAAGATATACATCACTGTGTTACTCAGACTAATAAAATAATGGAAGCAGATTTCATGTTCAACGATGAGGGATTCTAAATAATTTAGCACATATTAATACAAGTAAATATTAGATGCCTATTAAATAAGCTCTTAAAGACTGTTTCATGACACGAAAATGTTTACAATATTGTATTTAGTAAAAAAGCAAGACATAAAACATGTATACAATGTGATTTTCTGCAAAAGAAACACAAGAATATAAAAGAAAAAAAAAACTGGAGGTAAATGCCATAAAGGAAACAATGATACCCTATCATTAGGTGATGAATTTGTGAGAGATTTTTGTATTCTACAACTAGCTTTCAATAATAATATTATTTGAATAAAGGTTATGTAATAAACCAACAGAAAGATGGCCAATGTGCCTGGAAACCATTTTTTTTTCCTACTAAAAGCTACTGTGCATATTAAACCTGGAGAAAGGCAATTCCAAATTAACCTTACGCAGCACTAACCCCATGGCTACCTTGATTCAAACATAAAGGAATTCACCAAGACCACACTACTCAGCTGGCCTCAGGAATGCACATGTCTGAGCCATTTCCCTTCGGCCATGTGGGGAACATCATTCGCATATGTCCAGAGTTGTAAGCAGTCCAAGTTCTGTCGTTTTCAGTGGGTAAAAGGAGGAAGAGGACTACGTGATGGCATGCATAGAATCACATATCATCTCTTGTGCCATTATATCTTACCAGATTTCTTCAGGTGCAAACCCTACAACATGCTGTTTATTTTTTTTCCACTCAAGAATTTGTCCAAAATTTGATATGTGTAAAAGATGTCTGTTTGGCCTTCCTTCCTTCAGCGTTTTCACCATTCATTCAAATGTGTGGTAGGAAAAAACTATCTGATTAGCTTTAAAACTTTTATATTGTCTGCATTGAATTCTTTCTATTTATTTATTTGTTTATTTTTTGAGGCGGAGTCTTGCTCTGCTGCCAAGGCTGGAATGCAGTGGCAGAATCTGGGCTCACTGCAACCTCTGCCTCCGGGGTTCAAGCAATTCTCCTGCCTCAGCCTCCCGAGTATCTGGGACTACAGGTGTGTGCCACCACACCTGGCTAATTTTTTGTATTTTTAGTAGAGACCATGTATTTCACCATGTTAGCCAGGATGATCTCAATCTCCTGACCTCGTGATCTGCCCACCTTGGCCTCCCAAAGGTTTATTTGGTTTTTAAATGTTCTCCTCTTGGAAAATGAGCTTTTTCATATGCTGCAAGTAGGAATACGAACTGGTACAACATTTTAAAAAGATATTTTAGTGATTAAAAACACGTATACACGTATGTTCATGTAAGTTTACCTACTTGAAAGTATGTATACCCTTTAACCCCAAATGCCACTTTAAGGGGTTTATTCTAGGTAAATAATCAGCAATATTTATAAACAAAGGTTTTGCTTTTGCTTTCTTTCCTACTTTTATTTTAGGTTCAAGTGGTACATGTGCAGGTTTATTCCATGGGTAAATTGAGTGTTGCCAGGGTTTGGTGTACAGATAATTTTGTCACCTAGGTAATGCAGTAATACCTGATAGGGTAGTTTTTCAATTCTCATCCTCCTCCCACCTTCCACCCTCAAATAGGCCCAGTGTCTATTGTTCCCTTCTTTGTGTCTATGTGTATCTAATGTTTCACTCCCCCTTGAAAGTGAGAACGGTCAAGTATTTGGTTTTCTGTTCCTGCATTAATTCGCTTAGGATAATGGCCTCTAGCTCCATCCATGTTGATGCAAAGGACATGATCTCATTTTTTTATAGCTGCACAGTATTCCATGGTGTATATGTACTACATTTTCTTTATCCACTTCACCATTGATGGGTATCTAGGTTGATTCTATGTCTTTGCTATTGTGAATAGTGTTGCAATGAATATACATGTGTGTGTCTTTATGGTAGAATGATTTATACTCCTTTGGGTAATATAACCAGTAATGAAATTGCTGGGTCTAGTGGTAGTTCCATTTTAAGTTCTTTGAGAAATATCTAGACTGTTTTTCACAGTAGCTGAACAAATTTACATTCCCACCAGCAGTGTATAAATGTTCCCCTTATTCCATCACCTTGCCAGCATCTATTATTTTTTGCTTTTTAATAATAGCCATTCTGACTGGTGTGAGATGGTATCTCATTATGGTTTTGATTTGCATTTCTCTAATGATTAGTGATATTGAGCATTTTTTTTATGTTTGTTAGCCACATGTATGTCTTCTTTTAAGAAGTGTCTGTTTATGTCCTTAGCCCATTTTTTAATGCAATTGTTTGGTTTTTGCTTGTTGATTTTTTGAATTCCTTATAGATTCTGGGTATCAGACCTTTGTTGGATGCATAGTTTGCAAATGTTTTCTCCCATTCTGTGGGGTGTCTATTTACTCTGTTGATATCTTCTTTTACTGTGCAGAAGCTCTTTAGTTTAATTAGGTCTGACTTGTCAATTTTTGTATTTGTTGCAATTGCTTTTGTAGTCTTTGTCATGAAGTCTTTGCCAGGGCAAAGTCTTTGCCTATATCCAGAATGGTATGTCCTAGATTTTCTTCTAGGGTCTTTATAGTTTTATGTTTTACTTTTAAGCCTTTAATATACCTTGAGTTGATTTTTGTGTATGGTGAAAGGTAGGGGACAGTTTCAATCTTCCATTTATGGCTAGTCAGTTTTCCCAGCACCATTTGTTGAATAGGGAATCCTTTTCCCATTGTATTTTTTTGTCAGCTTTGTCAAAAATCAGATGGTTGTACATGTGTGGCTTTATTTCTGGGCTCTCTATGCTTTTCCATTGGTCTATATGTCTGTTTTTGTATCAGTACCATGCTGTTTTAGTTACTGCAGCCTTGTAGTATAGTTTGAAGTCAGGCAGTGTGATGTCTCCAACTTTGTTCTTTTGTCCTAGGATTGCTTTGGCTATTTGGACTCTATTTGTTTCCATGTGAATTTTAGAATGGGTTTTTCTAATTCTGTGAAAAATGTCATTGGTAATTTGGTAGGAATAGCATTAAATCTGTAAATTGTTTGGGGCAGTATGGCCATTTTAATGATATTAATTCATACTATCCATGAGCATGGAATGTTTTTTCATTTGTTTGCATCATCTCTGACTTATTTCAGCCGTGTTTTGTAATTCTTGTTTTAGAGATCTTTCACCTCCCTGGCTGGCTGTATTCCTAGGTATTTTACTCTTTTTGTGGCTATTGTGAATGGGATTGCATTCTTGATTTGGCTCTCAGATTGGACATTATTGATGCATAGAAATGCTACCTGTTTTCGCTGGGCGTGGTAGCTCGCATCTGTAATCCTAGCACTTTGGGAGGCCGAGGCACACAGATCACCTGAGGTCAGGGGTTCGAGATCAGCCTGGCCAACATGGTGAAAACCCATCTCTACTAAAAATACCAAAAATCAGCCGGGCACAGTGGCGGGTGCCTGTAATCCCAGCTACTCAGGAGGCTGAGACAGGAGAATCGCTTGAACCTGGGAGGCAGAGTTTCCAGTGAGCCGAGATCGTGCCGTTGCACTCCAGCCTGGGCAACAAGAGCGAAACTCCATCTCAAAAAGAAAGAAAGAAAGAAAGAAATGCTGCTGGTTTTCATGCATTGATTTTTTATCCTGAAACTTTGCTGAAGTTGTTTATCAGATTGAGAAGCGTGCAGAGACTCTGGAGTTTTCTAGATATAGTATCTTATCATCTTAAAAGAGAGATTGTTCGACTTCCTCTCTTTCTATTTAGATGTCTTTTCTGTCTTTCTCTTGCCTGATTGCTCTAGCTAGGACTTCCAGTACTATGTTGAGTAGGAGTGGTGAGAGTGGGCAAACTTATTTTATTTTGAACAAAAGTTTCTTATCAGATTATTATTTATAATTGAGAAAAACTGAGAATTATCTAAATGTTTAAAAATAGGAGATAAATTAAATGAATAGTATATTCACAAAATAGTAAACTATGCCATTGTTTAAAAATAATAATATTTAATGGCATGAAAATATTTATGGTATATTGGTAAGTACAAAAAGCACAGTATAGAACACTGTGATGCTAATTTTGTTATTTTTTTTTAAGGATGACTAAAAGCCTGTACAACACAGTGTCAACTGTAGTATCTCTGGGTGACTTTTATGTACTTTTTCTATTTTCCTATGTTTTTCAAACATTATATATTGAACATACATTATATTACTTTACTAATAAGACAAAATAAGTTATAATATTTCAAATTTCTTTGCATTAAAAACCAGTGTTCACATATGAAATTTGGTTTAAACAACAACATTGACTATCACATGTCATTGGCAACTTTTTGATAAGACACAAAAGCTCATAGAAAAGGCTAAGCCAATAATATTTGTTGAGAATTTACTATGTGCCAGATATTTTGCCAAGCTTATCTAATTTAATCCTCATATAAACCACCTGAGATAGATGGTGTACAGCCTTTCTTTAATTCCTCTTTATATACTGGAATATAATTCATCCAGAAGATTTTCTCACAAGGGTCTTGTTCAATGTCATTGAAACCACCCTGTATTTTTCAAAATGATGATGATGAGCTGATTCCTGAGGTTGGAACTGAAAATTGTTCTGTGATTGTGAGACATGGCTCTTTGAAAGCATCACAAGCACCATCACAGTGAGGAAACACAAAGACTTCTGGGAAGGAATTAGTTATTGGCACCAGGAATTGATGTCTAAGACAGATGTCCATGACTTTCGTCCAGTCTAGCCTTAAAAACTTGTAAACACATATCTCTATGAAGAACCAGAACCTCTCTGAGGGGAATGTGTATTCGTTCTCCTTCCTTTTGGATCTAATCATTTTATCAAATTACTTGAGAACATGCACCAAAAAACAAAAAGAAGTGTAACTTTTCCTTTAATGGATTAAATAACCAGAAAGTTTGTAAAGTGGAAAAAGTAAGTATGAATTCTATTTTCCCTAAGATCAGAAGTAAAACAATTTAATCTTTTTGAAGAGATCAGATAATTTGGTTTTGGCATTTAAAATTCTTTGTCTCTTTTCTGAGAAAGGATCACTTGATTTTATAAATTCTTTCCTCCATCAATTAAAAATACTCTGATTCTTCCTAGTGATTGAGGTAAAAAACAAGGTTTCATATAGATGTTTTTCTTCTAGTGGCCACAAAAGTAGGGTTTAACATTTAGGGAATGTGTATCTCATCTTTTCTGAAGTTTTATTTATTAGCAATGTGTCATTTTTACATTTTATGAAGAATGCTTCCCAAGACAGTGTGGCTGAATATCTCAACTCCAGTTGGATGGGAGTAAAAAGGCCTTTATAATTACAGGGTGGAAAAATAATGCAAGCTTCATTTAGACAAAGAGTTCTTTGCCCTAGACAACTTCAAAAAGTGACCGAGGGAGGGTCTGGAATTTCATTTAAATGAACATGGTGCCTGTCATTATACTTGACACCTGGGTTTAGTATCCAAATGCTGAATGAAAAAAAAAAAAACACACACACACACACAGACCACAATAGGACAAGATAGATTCCTCTGTATATTGCTCTTCACGCAACACTTTCCTCATTGCCAAGAAGAGTATTATAAATCACTCCCTGATTATTCTTCATATGTTCCCCAGATTGTAGTTCATTTTCCCAAACTTCAACTTATTGCTCTTTGCTGGACTGTAAGACCAGAGTGTGATATTGAAACCAGGCTCAACTTCTTCAGAACTCTACTATTCATATTACTCAACCTTTGTGGTTGTGCTCAGTGCTAAATCTATGGTTGCTCCACTCCCATTAAAAGCTCACTGGATTTTGTTTAAGCAGGGTGATATCCTTTGTTACCTCTGAGTGGCCGGTGGACAATTTTGGCTAACCCTTGAGAAGTCCACACACTTTGCCTGGTTTGACGTACTTCAGAAGCCATCAAATATAGCACATGTAATGGCTCTGTGACAGGAAGATTCTGAAGCTGGGGACTAGGAATATATGTTGTCCTAATTACTGAGGGATGCTTTTACCTATCAGTATAAGCTCTGAAAGGAAATGAATGTGGCTAAGTGTACATGGATCATTAAGCTTTCTTCCTTTTACAAACTGTGATCTTTCCTCCAATTTTAACTTGAATGTCAGGCAATAGGATCACAGTTCCAAGAAGAAAAAAATGTTTAAGGCCTGGAGAAGGGAACGGTGGGGAAAAGAAGTAACATTTTAAAAAGTCTCTTGAGTTTTAAGTGGAGACACTGAAGGAGGCAGGATCAAAGACATCTTTTCATAATACTGGTAATAATTATTACTGATGATAATTTAAATACTTGATTGTTTCCACTATATTCAAAGGAGACTTGTGGTTTGGTTGTGCCTCCAGAAATTACAGAATATAAAACAAAGTTGGAAAGTTGCACATGGACCAGACTTTGTAAAGGAAAGAAATAGCATTTGAAATTTAAATAGAACTCATAGAAATTATTTTGCAAAGATAATTTATTAGGGGAAGCAGAAAGAACTCTAACCAAAAAAGAATAAGGTGTCACATGTGTTTTTTACGAAACAACATAAAAGGGAGCTTTAATGATGCCTTCCAGAATGCAGTAATAAATATTGGTGATATAATGTAGGGATTGGGCATGATGGGTGGAAGCAGGTAAATAATAAATATTCACTGGACCAGATTCTAGTGTAGAGTTGAGTAGGGAGAAGCCAAGTTACAATTTTTGCACAAAGAATACCGTGTTCTCAAAACTCCTTGCCTCCTCCAAAACACTATATCCATTTGAAGAAGGGTTCCAGCCAGAACTCAGTTCTTCCATGCCCCTCATGTCTGACAAGAAGTTCTGCAAAAACATGTCTTGCCAACCTGCACATCACTCATGTCCTGAACTTTCTGGAAATTTAAGCCCTCATTGGGAGAATAGGATGTTTGTTTTAAGTTCCCTCTACCAGGCCCATAGGAGTTTATAACTGCCTGTAGCTGGTGCCAGCTATACAGACTGAAGTGTGTAAAGATCAACTATAGATAATTGAGTTAGAGATTGCTAATAATCACTGATGGTTAACAAATCAACAAAAGAATTTATCAAATATCCTTGATATGTAAGGCCACAGGAATATAAATAAATTTAAGACACAGCTGCATTCAAGAGACCTACAATCTTGTTGTAGGGAGGACATTAGATATTAGTTATTGCTAGGTATTGTTAGTTAATTTTTCATGAATATCAACATGAATTGGATGATCAATAAAAGCCATCAAGTTCAGATAAAGGAGAAATAGATCACCAGGAACTAGAGTGATGACAGTCTTCAGAAAATTTATGAGACCTGAGGAAGGAAGGGAGAGAATAAACATACCTTCATATGTTCTTTTACTTAATCCTCTCACTGAGTATCTGAGGTAGATTTTGTTCTTATTTTACATATGAAAACATGGAAGCCCAGAGATGCTTAGAAACTTGTGAAGGTCACAAAACCAGTAAACAGAAACATCAGGATTTGAACCCAGTTTCAGCTGCATTCATAATCTTATACTCTTTGCACTTTATCATGAAGGATGGATGGATGTGATGGGCTGAGAAGAGGTCAGAGAGCTGATTTAGAAAACATAGGTGCTGATTTACAAAACACAGCATTTGGCATGTGTTTTCTAAAGCAACACCTGCCAGATGATTGAAATTAGTCCAGAAGTTAGCAGCTGTCTCAGTGAAGGAAGGAGGAAAGAAACATGGCAGCCCAACACATGGAAGAAGATGCTATAATTGGAGAGTTTTTAGCTAATTATTTTCCTATTTGGGGTTTCTCCAGAAGCAGACTGAGAGACAAAGATTCAAATGCAAGTAGTATGTAAGGGTCAAACTGGAAAAATTGATAAAAAAAAGTATAGGAGTGAGACAGAAGAGAAGGCAGCAAACACAAGGTGAGATATTAAGACAACGACCACTGTGGATAACAGAAACTTAATCTTACAGGGGAATCTTTGGAAAACGGTGTAGAAAACAAGCCTCAGACTCCTCCACCCAAGTATTCAGCTCCTACCAGCCATTGGTTAAGAACTGCAGGTGGCAGAGGGTACAGTAGTTATTTCTCTGGTACTGCTTGTCTACCATGTATACAAACAGACCTTTATCCAAGGCTTGGAGGAAAAGCCCAAGGAGAATGCATAAGATACTGATAGCTGAAGCTGGCTGCCTGAATGACATGGTTAAGGCCCAGGGATATGCACAGGGCATTGATAGCACCTGCTACAAACATCAGTATCTTTGGCGCAGGCTTTGTGATATTCTCTATTATTCTACCCTCTTTGAAGTGTATGAGTATGCAGATCATTGTCTCTCAAACTTCCGAGTGCATAAGGAGCACTTGGGAAGCTTGTTAGCAAACCAGATTCTGGAAACTTATCCATTGAAATTCTGACACCTATTTCAGGAATGGAGTCCAGGAATTTGCATCATTAATAGGTATCCCAGATGATTCTGACACATATGGTCTGTGGATCACACAATGAGAGACAATGCCTGGACTCTCCAAGTATTACACAAAAAATATACGAACAAGAGGGAAGCTCTGTTATTCGGTAAAGAGAATGGCTTTTGGATCAAGGTATCCTTGGATTTGAAAGCTGGCTCCATTACTTAGTGATCTTAGGAAAGTTAAATAATCTCTTTGCTTCTGTTTCTTTACCTATAAAATTGGGGTAAAAGCACCCATCTCAACTGTTTGTATGAGAATTAAATAATGTAATACAGAACAGTCCAGAGCAGTGTAAGGTACATGGTAAGTGCTCAGTGTTAATTCCCTCCTTTAATTTTTCTTAGAAGATTAAAATCTGTTGACTTCTTTGTACCAATGGCAATTGATTGTTAGTGCTGTTTGACAAATTATACCTGTATAATTTATACAAATTATAGAAGAAAACTCAGTAATAAAACAATGCAGGCCTCAGCTCTAAATTTACCCCATACTTTGTCAGTGCACCTAAAACTTGGGCTATTTTTTGTCTTCCACTTACAATCACATTACCTAATGATTATCCTGGGGCTATCAAAAGAAATGCTCACATGCCAAGGAACAGATCAGGTTGATCTGGCTTCTAGATCTTGCCCAAGGACTTGACTCTAGATTCTCATTCTTAGACACTGAATTTCTATACTGAGAAGCTACTACATTTGGTTTGTTGGCTCTTTATGTTTCCAGGAATGACATTTCCAAGCATATATTGGGGAAAAAAAGGATGATACCAAGAAAATGATTAGAGACAACACATAGATCATGATTTTGGATAAATCATGCCTATTTATTGTTATCCCATCATACCCAAATTGATTGGCAATCAGAATGAATTTGAAATTATAATAGTATTGCCATAATATGGACCTAAAAAGATGAATATTATAGCACAAAGCAAAATGCTTTGCACTTAGGAGATCCACAAATGCTTGTTGAGTTTAATGATGTCATTCGGAGCACACAGTCATCTTTATGCTTCCTCAACGTCTCTAGGTACAATCGTTTTCTCCCATGACTCATCTTTCTCTTAGTCTCCTAGTTTGGCCTAAGTGTTAACCAAATCTCTTTTGCCTTAGTTTAAGATAATTGACTTCTACTTTGTCCTTGGAATATGGAGAAAAATGTAATAAAGAACGAAGCTTTGTTAACTTAATTGCATAAATAACATGTCTAGACTAATACTAGTGATTTAAAAGGAATAAAAGCTTTCTATAAATATTGATCCCATTTCCCTGATATGGGTCTTTTGCCATAGCACAGTGCCACCCACAAACATGGAGCAAGGGCATTTGTTTTTTTCAAACACAAACGTATGAGATATGCATTCCAGCATCTAAACATCACCAGAAAAACAGACACTGCTGGACATGAAGCCTGAAGCATGAGCCAAACAGGAAATCACTCTTTTATCTAACCCCATGAAACTGCACCTTCTAAAGCAGTCATTTTCCCCATGTCTACTCAGGAAAGCCAGTGTAGTCTAATCATATAAAGATGGCCTTGAGGGCTCTGTCTATTCTTAAGGCCTGAGATCAAGTCCCATCTTGACACCTCATTTTCTCTAATGTAAAATTATGGAGTTGGATGAAATGACAGATAAACCCTCCTGCATCCCTAAAGGTAATTTGTCTAAGGGAAACATTTAAGATAATCAATAATAACTACAGTTGACTCTCATTATTTGCAGAAAGTATGTTCTATACAGTAGCCTCAAACACTAAATTAATAGCAAATACTGAACCATTGCTCCTAGAGGAAATACAGAGTTAGGTTTCTGCAAGCCTCTGAGCACATTTTTTTAATCAACTGATCGATTGATCAATAAATAACCTTGTTTTATGTATGTTTTTGTTTAAAAATACCTTATTTAATATATGCTATTGATTTATTAACATTGAAATCATGGTCAAAAGCACTGCAAATCATGACTGGATGGAGCTTATCTAACAGGGATACTTTCTCTGCAAGGCACATTAGAGTCTTCTTGTGCTTTGGATCACTACACAGTACATTAGCACCATAATTGGAGGCCATTCCAAATAGCAAAATCACCAACAAAGTACAAAAATGCAGAAAACATGGCATTAAATAGACCATGGAAAGAATACACAGAACATCATCTTATTCCACTTCAGGTGGGAACCTGTGGATCAGGAGACTCAGACGTTTGCTTATGTGTGTCTGTGAATGACCCCAAAAGAGCCACAAATATTGATTTGGCAGTTACAAATTAGTTTTAGTGAATAGGTACACAAGTACAGAATCTGCCAATAATCAGAATCAACTGTACATTAAAAATATAAATACATTTTGTTATTTTATAGTCTCTTGCTTCCGAAAATAGCAAATTTTCTCCAAAACCTTAACTTAGAAGCAGTGTAGTAAGCCCCTGAGCTCCCTATGAATTCGGTAAAATTACAACCCCATCTCACAGATGGTGAAATTTAGAAATGAAGCAGCTTCCTGCATGTCCCCAAGCAATGTGACAGCCAAGCCAAGATAGCTCAGAAGTGTGAAACTAATCCTGTGTTTGGCCCACTGGGCTGCCTTGTTCCTGCTCAGTTACCTGCTGTACGATGTTCTCCCTTCACTGCTTGTTAGCTACATCCTGCACTCAGGCTCCATGGTGGAAGTCTGCAAATCATTCTGGGACATGCCTTCTGGAATTGAAACAAGTGATTATAACTATCAACCTGTAATTTTGTCCCGTAAGAGTGTTACCTGAAGACTAACTGGCTGTTTTTTTACCATAATTTTTTCTTTCTGAGATGGCATTGCTGACATTTACTTCTATCCCCTGTGTACAGGCAAAAGTCTCAGCTTCACAGCCTCCTACTCAGGACACTCCAGTCTCATCTATCTCTACATATATGTACCTAGAAACCATACTGGGCTATTCACTGTTCCTTTTCTGGAGGGCAAGAATCAGTTTATATTAATTTTTTTAATTCTCTTTTCCTTCTTACCATGTCTGTAGCAGTGCTTGGGGCACAGAACAGACTCTGAATATATTGATGAAATTGAATTCTGTTCTGCAGAGCACATTTCCCCAGCCTTTTCAGGACTTGTAATTGGAGGGAAACAGCACTATGGAGTATTTTCAGACTTGCTAAACACTTTATATAATTTATCTCACTTAATCCTTAACAACCCTGCAAATCATTATTTTTCCCATGTTATAAATGGAGAAACAGGTCTGAAAGAATTTACATAACTAGTCCAAAGTCACAAAGCTAGTAAATGCAGAGCTGTGATTGAAACTTAGAACCTGTTTTTCCTATGGGCTATGGCTTAATTTATTGGTGGCAATAATGCCTTATATTTCATCAGCTGCAGTTTTAACCAAACAGGTAATTTCAGTTTGAAAAAAGAAATAATTTTATTCTACTACTCGTTGCCTAGACTTTCATAGACAGACAAAAAGAGTTTTGGAAGAAAATAAGGATTGGAGTATTCAGGTTAAAACCATCTGCCATTTACCGGTTGCCCTGTAAGATTTACATAAAAGTTTCTCTGCCAAGAAATATGAATGTAGTTATACACTGGGATGACCATTTTAAGATGTTTATCTTTCAAAGAAATGGAGATTAATAGAAGTAATATATCACAAGTTGAATACAAGCAACAGTATTGGAAATCTCTAAACACAGTATACAAAATGGCTTTATTTTACAGCTACTCATCTTTCACCTAATTACACAGCTTCTATATTATCTCATAAGAAGATAAGTAACTGACATTCTTTTCTCTCCATTAGTAGCTGTTGGACATTGTTGGTCTGTCTAGAATTCAGCGGATATTACAATTCCCATTATATAGATGAGGTTCAGAAAGCTTAATTGTTCCAAAAGATTCTTTTGCATCAGTTGTGTGCCAAGCATTGCATCTGACAATAAACGCTGGATTTGGTGACATCCTAAGCTCCCTTTCAGTCAATAGTCTATTCTTTTCTGTGGCTACTCTAAAGATTATCAAATTCTTTCAATAACTATGAGCCCATTAAAAGTCTTTGGAAGAATGCGTAAACCCAGAAAGAGATTTTTTCTTTTTCTTTTTTTTTTTTTTTTTGACATTTGCTGAAATCATTCCGAGATTCTCAGGGCTGTGATTCTACACTTTTAAGATCTGCCTGTAACAATACATTGATTGAAAATCATGAAACCTTTAGAAAGATCCTTGGCATTTACCTTGCCCAGCTGTCATTCTCTCCATAACCATGTTCAGATTTAATATTTCCAGTGGTGATTTTTCCACTGCTTATGCCATTTTGGGAAACTCTTCATGATAGCTATTTAAAATTCATCTCTCAGTGACTTTTTTCTGTAAGTCGTAACTCTTCTTGAACCATAGAGAACAAATCCAAATAGTTTTAAAAGGACTCTATGTGGTGTGATCGTAAGTCCCTGACAATACTAGTTTATGAGTGTTGCCCTGGTTTCCTGTCTATTTTAGCATCTATCTCAGACTTTTCATTGTATAATGAAATGTTAGTGTAATTGTTGCTTTAGAACAAGCTGTAAATAGTTGGGTAGGCCTCCCCTTTCCTCTTGCAACTTCTGCCGTGGTCTCATCTAGTAGCATGTGCGACATGCATTCAGTACACAGCGTTCTCACCCTCATAAATGGCCGAATCTAAAAGATCACCAGTGGTAATTCATCCCTCTTTCCCTGCCCCTTTCCTAATCATTAACATTTCTTCTTCAAAAAGAGGTTTCTGATAAAATGAAGTGTGCTCAGACAAAAGTTGCTAGGGACAGCTAACTCTTTCCAGTTTCAGGTAGTTCTGGGAGATGTATTTGACAATCTATCACTGCTGGCCACTTGGTATACCAATCAGTTATACTGTGATCAGTGGCAAGGCCTGCAAGATACATGAAGTTACCAACTCACAGTCAACCAGGAGACTGTGAATGACAAATGTAATAAATTATATTTCAGGTACATGTGAAATAAGTGGAGGAAATAAAGACAGAGTCATCCTACCTGTGGAGCAAAAAGAGAACAGTTTAAACAGTTTTCGTATTGTTTTGTCGTTTATTGTACAGTGTAAAATTACAACTATTTACTTATTTTTTTGACAAAGCTTTTCAGTTTTGCCATACATACTTCTAGCAACAATAAGCTGAAAGAAAAAAAGTAGATGTGTGTGATATGGTTTGACTAGATTTAGGTTGGTGCAAAAGTAATTGCGATTTTTGCTATTGGCAGTAATGGCAAAGACCACATTCACTTTTGTACCAACATAATATGCCCCCATCCAAATTTCATGTTGAATCATAATGCCCAGTGTTGGAGGTGAGGCCTTGTGGGAGGTGTTTGGATCATGGGGACATATCCCTCATGAGTGGTTTAGCCCGTCCTCTTGGTGGTATATGAGTTCTCTGAGTTCTCAGGAGATCTGGTCATTTAAGTATGTGATCCCTCCCATCTCACTCTGTTTCTTGCTCCTGCTTTTGCCATATGAAGTGCCTGCTCCCACTTCAGCTTCCACCATGAGTAAATGCTCCCTGAGGCATCCCCAGAAGCATATGCTGGTGTCATGCTTCCTGTACAGCCTGCAGAACTGTGAGCCAATTAAACCTCTTTTCTAATAAATTGCACAGTCTCAGATATTTCTTTATATTATATAATAGCAATGCAAGAATGGCCTAATAAAATGTATTGAGTTGAAAAATAAGAAGCAAATTTTGTTTGCTCAAGAAAGTTAATAATAAGCATGTAATGTATATAAAATATTTGTTGGCATTTACCATTCATCATGGGTTATAGTGATATACTGACCACATAAAAACCAGAAGATACAAATCTGCTGGAGAAGCACCAGACATTACTGTAAAAGTGAGTAACTAGTTTGTAAAGACTGTGTCCCATTTGTAACCACAGAAGGTACCCTTCATAGCCGTCTGTGAAATATGACTTTTCATTTAGATCAAATAGCTATTTTAAATTACTTTCAGTCATTTTTCACTTTACGGGTTTCTGTTTTTTTTTTTTTTTGTAAATGAATTAAGAGTAAAGCAATAGCTGTTAGTATATGGCTTAATGAGCAGAAGAAATTAACAGTTAAATAAGGACAGTTTTGTTTTTGTTTTTCTTTTTTTTAGAGACAGTTTTTCTCTATATTGCCCAGGCTGGACTCCAACTACTGGGCTCAAGAGATCCTCCTGCCTCAGCCACCTGAGTAGCTGGTACTACAGGCATGTGCCACTTCTCCTGGCTTGACAGTTTTATGTCAGTGCCATCAAAATACCTCAAGTGAAAAATCAGTTCATTCCAATCTATGCATTTT
Source organism: Pan troglodytes (assembly GCF_028858775.2). Classification (NCBI taxonomy): domain Eukaryota; kingdom Metazoa; phylum Chordata; class Mammalia; order Primates; family Hominidae; genus Pan; species Pan troglodytes. Next base: position 78,775,681 of record NC_072398.2, on the reverse strand, counting down.
TTTCATCAAATTTATGTAATCAAAGTCAGTCTTTTGCAAATTCATTCTCTTAACAGTGCAAAACATCTGACATTATTATAAATGCCATAGTAAATCCAATTAAAACATTTAACATTAAAGGTAAAATTATATGTTTTTGCAATGATAATACAGCACAGATTTTGGTGAAACAATGTTCTTAATACCTTCAGAAGCTTATGGAGCAGAGATGAACTTAGAATTGGATATGGTCATATATACTTCATAATTATGTCCAAATAAGCTATGATATTCAACCAATTGATATGGAAACCGTAGTGGTCAACTTGTAAAACTACATTTATTAATACACAGAGTAACTGAACTCCAAAATTTTATGACAAAGCTGATATTAAATTTTAAGAGATTACTTCGGTATGTAGTATGTACATTTTCTGTTTGCTACTTGAAATCAGCTTTTAAAAATGTTTGTGCTTTTGAAGAACTACTTTGTAAAGCAACCCAGGTGTCCTACAAAAAAAAATAAACATTTTTGTAAGAGGTTTCTAACAATATGATTTGAATTCTTAAAAAACTCCATTGGATATATTTAGTAAAAATATTTGATAAATGGAATAGTAAAAGTACTTTAGCCTTTGAAGTTTATAGATATTGTATATACTGAACTATGTTGAATATCTATGTGTGTGTCTCGATGTACACATACACACAATATATTAAAAACAAACTTGCAAAGAGAAAGACATTGAAATGTATCCCTACAAAAGCAATGAAGAAACTGATCAAATTAAATAATGAGAGTTGAAATGACATACTTGATAAACGTTTAACTCTAGCAGGCCTTAGTAATATTGACACTAATCAGTAAGGGTTAGCTTTGTGCCAGCAGCTAAGTAAACAAAGCACTTCATGACTTCTCTTAATGGTCTCAACTACAAAGGAGATACAGTTATTATCCCTGTGATTTTTTGTTTTGCTTTGTATTTTTGTTTTTCAGTTTAGTTTGTTTGTTTATATTAAGAATCTGTAGCTGAAAACAGTGAGATGGCTTACCAAGGTCACTGAGCAGGTGGTCATGACACTCAGTGCAGCATGGCTATCTATCCTGTAACTGCTCAACCTTGAAAACCTATGCCTTGCCACCAAAACAATGGTACCAAGCTTTATTTTGCATTAGACTTTTTTTTTTTCAAATTAAAAGTACTAGCCTCTTCTGGGTAAAATAATAATTCACCCTTTAGGAGAGATGAAACTTTCTGATAACTTTAACTCCTTCATTTTATAAATGAGGAATCTAAAATTCCAAAGTATACTCAATGGTATCTTCAAAGATACAGTGCAACTGAAAGCAAAGCTGGTCCCAGAAGCCCTGAGGCTTAGCTCTCTCCTCTAATGCAAGTCCCTACCTCAGACAAACCTTTAAATCTCCCCATACATCTTAGTGTAGATCTGAATCTTCACTCTAACACCCAGAGAGCTTGATAGTGCTTCTGTACAGGTAGAAAGGCCCTATGGCCTCAGGGTGTTCAGCCAGAAAATTATAATGACGTTAAGAAGAGTTGGCCTAGTAAGAAAGGAAGATCTTGGGAGAGCATGGACTGAGGGAAAACATGCATCCTGAAGTTGCTTGTATTTTTATTAAGGCTCATTGTTTCTGTGAGAACACTTTATCTGCAGGATGAAAGGAGCATGTGTCTGAAAGTCCTGCCTTCCTTGACTCACTTCCAAAGAAATGAAGGACAGGACCACTGTGGCTCCTAGCCATCCACGCTCCTGAGGGTCCCCAAAAAGGCCTTTCCCTGGGTATTCAGATGATGCCATCAGCTTAAAATGTCTTTGTGTAGGACTGGCTGCACCCAGAAATCTGGCAGCTGAGTGTTGGGAAGAAACTAAGAAATCCTTGAAAAATATGAAAGGATCAAAGGTGCTTATTCAAATATTTTCAAAAGAGCTCTGGTTTTAATAAGAAGCAAATGAGATCGGATAGAGAAGAATCCAGAGACTGATTCTGGTGTGGAAAACTCCTTGTGGCAAAGACCAGAAGAAAGGAGGATACCGATGGGAACATTGCTTATTTGGAAGCAAAGCATTAAACGGTGTGCAATTGAATTGCTCTGCCCTTGAACCTGGAGGAGTGCGCAGGAGTAAGCAATTACTTAAACAGACACATCTTTCCTAAGAGATATGATCCAAGAAAAATAATGAATTACAACAACAACAAAATTAAGGAAAAGAGAAGAAACCCTCAGCCTTCCCTCTTACCAGAAAAGCCGTTTTATGTTTCAGGAAGACTTTCAACATAGAGTACTGACTTTATTCATGCGTTAGTCAGTCATCAGCACTCTAGCAGTTTGGATAAAATAATGTTCTAGAGAAATTTTGGATATTCTTCTCTTACCAAGCAACCAACCAACCAAACCAACCAAAACTACCCTCTACACACTTTTCTTTAGAGTAAAATATAATTTAAGTGTGTGTTATTACATAGAATAATTGTTTATAACAAAGAAGATCCATTCACTTAGCAAACTCCTAATCTTTAAATAGACGAGAAATAATCAATGTTCAGATCCACACACATATTGAGGCTTCAAAACTGGCATAGAAGGGTCTCTTTTATAGAACCCCATGAGACTTATTCCTGTATTCTTGGTGAAACTTTAAAAGGGGCTAATTTATATTTATCCCTAAGGGGTCAATGAAACTGATGGCAGCAATCTTCTTTTATAAATTGCAGATGAATAATTAATGAAATTTAATAAATTATAATACTAGAAATGAAAAACAGAGAAGTATAATACCTGGTGTTCACAGGGTATGAAGAAAGAGACACTTTGTACACAGGATGTATGAGTTTAAATCGGCATAACTGTTTCCGTCAAATTATAGTATTTGTCAGTAACTTTTGTAAAAGTTCATCCTCTTTGACCCAGCAATTCCAGTTGGAGAAATGTATCCAAAGAAATCATGTATGTTTACAAAGACTTAGCTACAAAGTTGTTCAGTATATATTTGTTTAAAAATGAAAATATATATTGTAAAATTTTTAAAGGCTATGGAATAAATTATAGTGCATTCATTTGGTAACCATTTTATAGCCGTTAAATAACAGTATTTTAGTAAATATTTAGTGATGTGCAAACATATATAGAATACACTATGTAAAATTAGTGAAAAATATTCAGAGTATATATGCCTATGTTGAAATTGGAATGAAATGTATTCAATTATTCATGACAGTTATCTTTAGGTGGTGGGATTTTAAAATTACTTTCCTGTATACTTACATTTTCTAAGTATTTATATTTATGATTGACATATCTGGTGCAGTATCCAAACTTCCCTTCAAAATTAAACTGCCACACTCATAGCCTTGTTCAGCAGACAGCTGCTCTTTGGGCATGGGTGGTTCTGATTGATCCAGGGAAACTTGCCTGGCTCCACATGACCTCATCCCTTAGGTTGGCTGGTGAATCTTGGGATGGCACCACCTTTCACGGGTTGTGAGAGAGGGAAAGATGGGGATAAAGAGAGGCAGAGAGGGAAAGAGGGTGAGATGGTTGGTCCCTAAAGCTGCCTCCATTTGAATCGTTTCCTAGTGGCAATTAAAGCAGATATGTACCTTGCAATAACTACCCCACTTCTCATCTGTTTCTTGTAAACAACTACAAAAGCACAATACCAAGAAGCCTAATCTATTATAATCAGGAAATAATGCTAAATTTTGTTTTCAAATAAAGCTGTAGCAGGGTAATATCTTTTTATGCTTTCTGAATTATAAAAAGATAATTAGGCATATTTCATATTCTTGGCTTTCTGTTGAGCAGCATGTACTTTTCTCAAGAGATTAAAGTTGTCTGCTCTGCTTCTCTATTTTTGTAATTCTGAGCAAATAACAATACTGTTTTATTTGAAGCTTGTATAAGACTTTCCCCCTACATGTGAGTCTTAATCTTACAGAAATTCATTTATCATACCTCCTCCAATGCAGTTTTCTTTATGTATTAGTGCATATTCTTCCAAATGCATTTCTGAGAGTGGCATTTTAGTAACATCATTGATCTCCAGCCCAGTGTGCTTTGGAAACTCTGAGAATCTACATGTGCTCTGCAAGCAGGAAATATTGTGTTAGAAGAAATAATGATTGAAGGGATGGATGACCAGAAGGAAGAGATATTAATATCCGTTAAGTATGTTTCTTCCTGTCTGTCATATGCTTAGCACTGTGCCAGCCTCTGAGAAGTCATGATGATAAGGATGATTTCTATTCTTAGGGAGCTTAAAATAATGTTATGTTGGACTGGAAGTCATCAGGTTCAGATCCTCCCTACGAGAAATCTATTTTCATGGGTGATCCTCTCCTGAAGGCTGGCCTGACCACCCTAGGATATGTGAAGCTCTGGAAAAATACATGGAGCCTTTGTCTATATAAACAATTTTAGTCACCTCAAATCACTGTTTCGGTCCCATTCTGGAGGCCCAACCTCATGCAGTCCTTCAAAAGACATTCCACACCAGTCAGTAAGAGTAATCAGCTTGCCAGGGCACCTGAAGCCCTGGAATAACCCCACAGATGGGAATCTTAGAGCTCCTCAGGGCATCTAATTGGTTCCACACATGGGATAGAGGTTTGACTGAGATCCACGAGGGTCCCTGTCTTGGCATGGAAAGCCCTGCCTGGGTGACACTGTGGGCCTCACCTGTCTCAGGCACTGAAAGGGGACTAGAAAGTTTTGAGGAAGATCCTCCAAAGCACAGTCCCCATAAGGTGTGGGACTTGGGGCAGGAGTTCTTGCTCACCTAGGTCTAATGGCAGTACTAAAGGTAGACATTTCTCTTCATTTCCATTTTTCAGATGCCTTTCCTTCTGACTCACTTTGTCACATATATACCCACAGCATCCAAGGCACTGAATGTAATAAGTAATGACCTTGGTAATGGAAAATTCCACCTCCCTCCCTAGAGTCTGACATGCCATCACTACATTTCCAGACAGCTTATCATTAATGACAGCAGTATGAGCACATACACATTTAAATTTACATTCCAAAGCTCCAGACAGATAAGGGAACATGAATAAAAGCTCTTGCTCCTATATTCAGACCATATGACTCCAATATATATATAGACATATTTTATTCCACAACCACTTAACTGTGAGGTCATGATGCTGATGAGCCACATGGATTTCTTCTTATAAACCAAGAGCCATCCAGCAAATCAGGATCACTGAGCTATTACTACCTGGACAGCACATGAACTTTCAGCCAAGTGCTAAAGACCATAGGCAGAAGTTCTGGCAGCTGGAGCCCCAGAGGATGAAAGTGGGAAACTGAAAGGAGATGGAGTCTAGTGCATCCTTTGTCCCAGACACAAAGACCCAAGTATGAGCCCTGTGGAAAGAAAGATCACTAGCGAAAGCTGAAGGAGCCTCTCTTCTTAGACATTCAGCGGCATAAGGCACCTCAGTGTAGCTTTAGAGCACAGGAGATGAGATGTGGTATATATTACATTAAAAGGTCACTGTTTTCCTTTTTGTGGTGCTTTTTCACAGAGTGGATCCCTGACCTACAGTTGCATCTTGAGGCTTGGTGACTTAGGGGGTACTAGGAGATGGTACTCTCAGCTCAGGTACCAGTGTCCTCATAATGAACAATGGCAGAGATGACAGTTGTCAGGTTTTCAAGAGTTCTGAGGATGTATGAATATCAGCTATTTATAAATGGGCATGAGAAAGGGAGAATAGAAGAGGTGCAGAATTGAACTGTGGCTGACAGACATCAGATCTTTTATTCATACTCCAAATTGACATAATATTTAATAGAGATAAAGTTTCTACTGCTGCTTCCCAGAAAAATATTTCTTAGAAAGATGAAAAGAACTTAGAATTTAGCCATAGAACTGAATTCAAATCCTGGCTTTTCAGACTATGAATGGTCTTTTTTTTTTTTTTATTAAAACCCACCTCCTACACAAGAATTAATAGTCTTTGAACAAGCCATTTGATCCTTTGGAGACTTAGTTTCCTCATCTGTAACATGTGGAAAATATTGACTTCATAGAGGTAGTACAAGGATTAAATATGCCTTATAAGTCTGTTACAAAATCGTTTGTGTTACTAGTCATATGGTCACTATTTTCTAAGAGCCTATAGTTATTGTGTATTCAAAGGGTACATAAGGATATACTATCCTTGTTCTTCAAAAACATGGACTTCTTTGCTGGATCCTCCCCCTGGTTGCCAGTTACAGTGGTAAATAATTGGGTGCAAGTGCTTGTTTTCTACAAACAGTTGTTGGAGGAAGAAAACTCATTTCTTCAAGCCCTTTAAAAGCTACAAGACACTAATGCATGTCTGTGTGCCAGCAGTTTAGAAATGAGAGTTCCCACATTCCTTGTGCCTGGTTTCATTAGTTCACCCGCTTTGTTGGTGTTAAGGTTTTATAAATAATCAAGACAGGATTGATTTGTTCCATTTCAGCAAACTGTAAAAGAAAATAGTCAAGAAATTACTTCCATCATCATTTCCCCACCAATCACATTACTCTTTAAAATTGGGCATAAGCCTATGTAGCCTTTCTCAATTAGGTAAATGATGATTTCATTTCAGTAATCTTCAGGGAAGTTATTTCTGGTTTTGTACAAACATGCCAAAATAATGCAGCAGCCTTCATAAAGAGTTCAGTTTGATTTCTCTCTGGCTGAAGGGATACTTAAGATACAGAAAGACCTGACCACCAGTATTATTAGGATTTATGGTGTTTAGTTAGACCTACCTGGATGTGGCCTAGAGTGATGGAAGGAACGTCGAGGCAAGAATCAGAACACGCAGGGTGCTTAAAGGTCTCTGGTACTGGGGTTTAAAAGCCTCTTAGGCAGAACGCTGGAAATTCCAGACTAGGGCTGCCTTTTAGATATGAATAGAGAAAGGGACAAGAATCTTTAACAAGAGTAGACCTACTTTTGTAGGTTCTACATACTAGATATCCATATACAATCAATCTCATCCACGAATATAGTCTATAAAACCTTCTGTTGTCCAGATTTTCTCTATAACTTCCTAACTGATAGATCCTTGTACCTATGCCTGAACAGCTTCAGTGGCAGTTCTCCCAAGGCAGCTGTCTTTGGACTGGTATCCCTTATATTCTCTTCTAGTTCTATTAATCTATGCCAATGCATGAATGTAAACAGGAAATACAATGGTGTGAAGACATAGATTAAAGGCACTTGCCTACAATCTATAGCATCCCACAAAGTTACTTTTTTGTCTGTAGCCAATGCACACACAAACAATTTTAAATTTGTTTTTGTAATGTATTTTTAAAACATGTGAAACTACCCCCTTTCTTTGACACAGGGTGTTGCTTTTTCTCTTCAAGAGAGAAAACATTCACATCAGGATTGATTTAATTTTTCCCCTTTTAAATCATAAACAGTCCTCGTACAAGAAACAGTAGCTGTTATTGATTAAAAGTTCATTTGCCTTGCCTGGGCTGATGATTGATACTTGGAGTACAGGAGGGGTGTTGGATTTGGGCTGGGGGATTGGAAGTGGGGCAATTTTGTCACATTACCTGTTCTTCATAAGAGTCTTAGTGTTGGAGGAAATTTGGGTTTGGGGAGAGAGCTTTTTTCTCTGTGTAAATTTTAGTAGATGTTGGTCTACTTTTTTGTTTTGTTTTGTTTCTTGCCATTGCTGGGTCACCAGCTTTAAGTACCTGTAGTGCACATGAGCTTGTGAGAGGTCCTCTAAGTGGGCTTTTAATGGTCTGTTGAATAAAGCAGCTACCAGTTCAGGAAATGCATGCATTTTATAGGTGCATATTTTCAAAGCTTCTATTTGTGAGTGCCAGTTGAGAAGTGCCTTTGTATGTGTTCTTCACAGACCCAGTATAGCAATAAAGACTGCCTCTGGAAGCATTAAAAAGCAAAGAAGAAATTTCCATGTTCCATTTATGCTTCTAATATAAAAAATAATAATTTTGTGGTTAAAAAAATCTTACCTTTGGAAAGTTATTTGAGCCCATCAGAAAATTACAATTTCACAAGCATGGCAGTCAGATTCATTGAATACATTTGTCAGTGATATTTGTATTCAAGGCATGGGATCTTGAAGAAGGTAAGAAGTAATTAGTAGTTACAACAAAACTCTTAGTCTTCAGTGTTCTCATCTTTTTGTGTTGTGAACATTACCTCCCTTTTAGTTTTTAACTGTAGCAAACATGTACCACATACTAGAGATCCTTGAACTTGTCAGTTAGCAGAACATCTGGAAGTAATAGCAACCTTTGCACAACACCATTTAATATTGACATATTAAATTTAAAATAACAGAATATATAATATGACACCAGGTTTTATTAGATATTAATAAAGGCAATGGGTAACAGCACCAAATATTTAAGAAAAAAATGTGGTGGGAAACCTTAGATTTGAAAGATATTTTATTAAATTTATTTTTCTGAAAAATTAAAAAGATTGCTATTATTCATATTTAATGGCACAGCCCTCTGACTAAAATTATGGGAAAATGGTCTTCCATAGAAGGTATAGCTTGGTAACAAGTATCATGAGTACAAACACATGAAAATTTTGAATAAGTCTGTAGAGAGCTTATGTATTATAAGTTTGACTTTTTCAAAGTTGCTTTAAAGTTCCTGGAATTGTCTAAGCCGAAAACCAAAGGGAAAATACAAATAAGCAAATGCTGATAGATTTGACTACACACAATGTAAAACCAGTTTGTTGCATAAAACACTATAAGTAAAATTAAAAGGGAAAAAAAGACAAATTGGAAAAAATATTTGCAACATTTATTATAAAGCATTACTATAAAATGAGAATTTTTATAAATCAATAAGTGAAAGACTAATACTCAGGTAAAAATTGGTGGGCAAAAAAGATAATAAGCTATTTATAAAAGAAGAAATACAAGCAGCCAATGTACACAGTAAAAATTATTTAACATTATTGCAACGAAATGCAATGAAATAACATTTATTTCTACCAGCCTGCAGGTTTAGGGAAGTGGATGCAGTCATACACTGCTATGTATGTTGGCGCAATTTTCAGAAAAATAGTTTGGGATCATCTATCAAAAGACTTTAAAATGTTTATACCTTTAATGTAATAAATAGTTTCATTTCCAGACCTGTTGCTATCTCTCATTGTTTCCCTTACACCAACGGTTTTGCTGGCATTCATGGTATCACTATTTGCAACTGAAAAATTATAAACAGGTGTCATTGTCTAATCCTAAAGAACAGATTAAGTAAATTGTGATGCAGCACATGATATCATACTATGAGCTGTGTAATTATTATGCTATAGATCTTTCCTTATTGATATTAATTTGTATTCATAATATTAAATTTAAAATGAGCTTCAAAGACGTATTATGCTATGATTCTATTTCTGTTAAATTATATATGCAGATTAAAAAGCTGGAAGCTTGTATATCAAGTGTTTATGCCATTTTATCTGGGTGGGTTGAATTACACGTGTTTATTTTGTTTTTCAGCCTAAACCTTTTTTTTTCCTGTATTGATTATTTGTGTTAGACTGAGAAAAAAACGTATTTTAAGTTCCATCCTGCAGAAGCTGTCTAAGGAGATCAAATGACATATCTAGCTCAAGATATATCATTACCACTAACAATCTTTTATTTCCTCTAAAAACAACTTCTCTTACAGATTCTTCCTTTCTAGAATGTTTTTCACCCATTTTATTCATGGGTCATCTCAGCCAGTGATGACTTTCATATTCCCCCAGGGGATCATAAGGTTTGTTCCTATGCAATAAACTCTCCCAATCACTAGTAATGAAATCAAACCACTCTAAATTAAGGTCTTTGTTAGAGAAAGCCCAAGTCAATGAATAGTTCTGTAGGATTTGAATGAATTGATGAAGAAATAAGTCAGACTCTTGGCTTTCATCTTACTTCCAGCCTCTGGAATAAGAATGTTAACTCAGCCAATTTAATGTTTAGGAAAATCAAAAAAAGAAAAAGAGAACACAATTTAAAAACTTCCGTGTCCAAGCATTAAGATACTCACTGATCAAGTCAAGATTGCACCACTGCACTCCAGCCGGGGTGACAGAGCGAGATTCTGTCTCAAAAAGAAAAAAAAGATACTCACTGATCTTATTTTTGAGCACCTATCCAAACGAGATTAGAATGCTCAAAATCTGCTTAAAATGAATAAACTTGAAAGAAAAACAACAGAAACAATATACAGGTTTTGGAACTGGTGAGACCTTGGGTGCTCCTAGATCAGCCATGCATCTTGCAAGGCTCTGAGCCCTGTACTCTTCCATCCTTGCATCTTGTAAGATGTGAGAATAGATGAGGCATTTAATCCTTCTGAGGTGAAATAATGCCAAAGTAAGGTTGTTAGAAATATTAAATAAAATTACATACATCTTGCATTAGACAATTGATAAATATCAGTTTCCTTCATCCCAGAAGATAAATATGAGGGCAGAGGAGGAGAAAGCAGGAAATCTCCCTCTTCTCTAACCCCCATGTTCGGAATTTCAGTGTTGTGGGGGAAATATATATGTGTTTGGAGGGAGATAAATGGGTATATGTTTGGAAGGAGAGAACATTTTAAGATAATTTTAACATCCCTCTGAAAATAAGAACTAAGAAAAATCCATGGTCATAAAATATAGTAACTACTAAGATATTGTAGAGTCCAGGAAAGCTTTGGGCCTGCAACACATAGATCATTATTTTTGAGAGTCAGCAGGTTCTCCCCTTGCCCTGCCTGCCAGATGGTGCTGAGCAATCTTAGCTATGCCACTGAATGCCTACTTCAGTTTTGCTCTTTGCCAAATGAGAACACAATATTTTTTATCTCTTAGAATACACCAACAAAATATAATGATTTTTAAAAATGCTTTGGGTGCTACAGAAGGTAGTATTTCCACCCAAATTATTGTAGTTTTTATCATTTTTGGTGTGGCTGAAGGTATGAGTTATCTTGGAAGTCCAAAGCTGGAAAAAATTCCATCTCAGTTCCAGTTAAAGTGAGAAATGCTTTGGAAGAGACCTGAAATTTTAGGAGCTCTTGAAGCATGACGAGTAAATAGGTAGGAAGTTTAATGAAAAATAAACATTTTGTGATGGTGGGGGCTAAGTTTGTGGGTTGGGAAAATAGGAATGGACACATGGTGTGTACCTCAAATGAATGTGGTTTGAGAGAGTTGCTGTGAATTAGGCATATCACAAATGTGAAACACATCTACCACAAGGTCTACTATTGTGGGTTTGAATTTGAAATACTGAAGTGTTTCTTTAGGATCAAAGCTTTGGCAAGGGAAGGTGGGCACAGGGACAGGTTCCAGACTGGCCAGAAGCAAAAACTTTAACTTTTCCTCAGGAGACACATAGTCTGAGAAAATGCTGTTGGTTGCTCAAGTATATGTGTTCACATTTACTTTGAAGCATTTTTTTTTATTTCTTAAGTAAAAATGCCTCTTCTTTAGAAATGAGCAATAGCTGGTAGCTGTTGATTTTCTGTCTCGGTGTCTCTTCTCCCCAGTCCTTTTGAGGCCTATTAGCACTTCCTGCCTGAACCCTCTGGAGGAAAGACAGAGAATATGCCTAATGAGTCGCAGTCTTTTTCTTCTACCATAAGCCTGGTTTATGAAGTCAAAATGGCAAATAAAATATGAATGCTCATGTATTTAGAGGAGAAGAGGACCTGGATAGACAGGTCACTATCTCAAAGCAAAGAGAGCAGGACCACTCAATTCCATCACAGCAGGAGCACCCAGCTGGCAAGGACAGCCCTCAGCATTCACACCAGATGTCTACTGAATCTTACAACCTTCTTGGGAAGTTAATTTTAAAATAAAGGCAAAGCACAAAACTGGCAAAGGTCCTGTGATGGAAATTGGAAATGTCAGGGAACAAAGAACACAGGAAATAAAAGTTCCCTTTAGGTGCAGCTCCCTGAGCTACATCCAAGAAGAGTAAGGCAAAATCCCATTCCCTGCCACAAACCCACCACTCATCCTGAAGGACTGAAACCCGGAGAGTAAGTTGGCCTTATTTTCTCTGCACCTCTTGACAATTCCCCATTCCTGCTCTCACAGCTTTCTTTTATTCCCTCCAAATGGAGGACTTTAAATAAAGTCCTTTCTCTTGTTAAGTGCAATAGAAGACTAACTCCTTGAGGCAGGGATTAGATGTTATTTATATTTGTATTCCTACTGCCCAGCAAAGAGACCTTCATATAGTAGGTGCTCAATAAATGTTTGTTTATTGTATGCATGAACAGATGCATTCAATAATAATTCAAAGTGTGTGTGTGTGTGTATGTGTGTGCATGTGTTTTGGGTGGCAGTGGTGGGAAGACGTGTTCAAAGACTCTCCCCTAGGTCAGGGTACCTGGCATAAGACTGTCCATTTTATATGAGCTATCTCACTCACTCCTTCCAATCCTACAAGGTAGGTCATCAGAACTTCTCAGGAGATGGAGGCATGTAGAGGTTAATGCCACATGTGAGCTATTGAGGGTTGATATTTAAATTGAGCACGTGCTCCTTCCCTACTATGATGATTAAGACTCTCATTGATTACACCCTCTCAGATAATGATCCAGGCAGTGCTATGCCTACAAGATATGAGACTGGGTAAACCCCTTTATTGTGTAATTTTAAGAAAGGACTCCCAAAACTCAAATTGTTCCCACCTAATGCCTGAGAGACCAAATTCATTCTACGTTTCTTTCTGAAGGAATCTCTGGACTCCAGAATTAGCAAAGATTACTGGCATTGAATCTTTGGGTGTATTTCCAGCATTTCCTCTAACTGGATATAATACTATGTGAATCACTTTGCCTTTCTGAGCTTCAGTTTGTTCCGGTCTCCAAAAGGAGTGTACAACATTGCCTATTCTCTCACCACAGAGGAATGATATTGAATAAAAAATCCAATTAGATGAACTTCATAAAAAGATTTGAAATTTGCTAGATTGTTAAGAGAAGAGACCTGTCTTTTATTTTTGTAAACTTCACAACACCTGGGAAAGTGTTCAATAAATTTGTGAAATGGAGGAGTTAGGATAACTTCATATTCAAATACAAAATTTTCATTTCTCTGGTTCAATTTAGAAAATTGTTAGTACAATCAGAAATAACAAAGATAGAAACAAAAATAGCCAGTCAATTTTATACTCTATTTCTCTTTCTACTAGATCAGGTGTTATCAACCTAATATAAGAATAAGCAAAAGATTTATTCAATTGTCCTCAGTGTTAGAACAAGATCGACAAGCTTAAGTGCAGGTGCCTGGCCTATCTGGTACAAGTTTACTAGTCCTGGTTTCTGTTTTACCATATTCTCCTGTATGTAGTCCTTCTCTTGTGATCAGTGCCATCCCAGATGAAGTCTTTGGTTTTTAGAAACAAGAATTTTTTGTTAAAACGAAATTGCCAACATCAGCCTATGTGAATAGCCACCCCACAAGTTATGAATAAAGAAGGTCTTCAGAGCCACTGTCATGTCCTTCAAACAATAACCAGCTTTTAGGAGACCATTTTTCTTCATTATGCCTCAACAATTGCCACTCTCCTTACCTAACTCAAGCTGTTTTCTTAGGCTTTTTCTTCAACATTCCCTATGTAACATAGTACAAGGCTTGTAATATAAACTGAAAATAGAAAGGAGAAAAAGATGATAATCACCTTGATGGCAGTAGAGCAGAATAAATAGATAAGTTAATTTTACCAGGTTTTTGAAACTGTCAGTAGTTTTCCCTTCACATTCCAAGGTAGCTAATATATTTTGTTTTCTTGATTGAGGGCTTTAGAATTTCAAGGAAGCAAGCAGAACCCAACAGATGCTCATAAGACAGCCATTGCGTTGATTGAGTTTTGGAGCTGAGCTCATTGAGGGGTGTAATAATAGATTGTTTCAAAGGGATAGAAGTGAGTTCTGGGAGGATTTGAAAGTATCTGGGTAGGGGAGAGATTTAGGGAGAGTCTCTCAGAAAGAAAATGGGAGTCTTGCAGGTCTAGGGAGCTTGGGAAGACAGTAGCCTGCCTGCTCTCTTTCAATGGCCTCTTCCTTTCCAGTGAACTGGGGAGGTGGCAATAACTTAGAGGACGCTGGTTTCCTGGTATATTTAAGGGGACAGTTTGGATATATGGAAGTTCCTAGCTTCAGCAAAAACACTAGAACCCAAGGCTGATATGGAAGTAGCAGGGCTGCCCACCTTCAAGGGCACAGGTGTGCTTGGACGACAAACATATCAATGGTGACCAATGCCAACCAAAGACGAAAAGGTTACTCTTAATGTTCTGAGCTGCCAAAGACTCTCACAGTTCTTGAATGATACCAGCGAGGTGAGATATTTCCTCTCTCACTATTCTCCAGGAATATCCTCTACCAATGTTACAAATGTCTGGGTTTTTATCTTCCAATATCCTAATTAAATTAGTTTTTGAAAAATAAATGTATTTGCCATTTATTGCACCCTGGAATTATAAATTAAAGTTCATACTTGTTACAAAATCAATATATAAGTTTAGGTCTAAGAATAGGTTATACAGCCCATGTAAAAATATGTGTAAGCAATTTACTAACATAAAAAAAGCCTCCTAATTCATAAATGTGGCTATAAAAAGACCTTTGGGAAATCCTGGCAGGGACTTTCTTTAGGACTCAACATACAGCATCTTATTTAATTCCTGCTTATATTGATATTTTTTTACAAAAATTGTTTATTTCCTAAGCTATTTATACACATTAACTAACTTAGCCACCTAATAACCCCATGAGGTAGCTAATATTATTATCATTTTAAAGATCATGGAACATGAGTGGCAAAGACAAGACAAAACAAGATAAGTCCAAAGACCCAGCACTTTTGAGTCCTCAACTGTAAGAGACCCCACTGTCTTTAAGAATGGTCCAGAAAAGCTGTGTGTGTTCCCACAGACTAGCAATTATTGATTCTAGCTCATATGACAGGTGTCTTGGCAAACAGGAAATGGATGACAGAGCCTTATAACAACTGTAATTTTAAGAGACAAATCAAGAAGACATGAGTATTGGATGAGGAACAGATGGCTTTCATCTTCCATTACTACAGCACATAGGAGAATGCATCAAGTCCACGTGGGTGTCAGAAAACAAAAATCTCTTTGTGTATCTAGCACTTAACACTCTCTCTTCTGCTTCAGGATAAAAAGTAAACATGCCACAATAATTGAACCTGCACACTTAAGGTTCTAATAATCAGATTCTCATGAAGAGGAGAGGGGAGAGAAAGAAGAAGAGGAATTAAAAAGGAGGAGGAGGAGGGAAGAAAGACAGACAGAAAGAAAGACCAACAACATTATTTTGTTCTTTGTTTCCATTGCCTCTTCATGGCTGAATCACCAAGTGGCACACAAATATTAACTCTGAAAGATATGTGGAAGTGTGAAGCGTAATCTTTATGATTCTGACAGCTGGTGATAAGCAGCAGCTGGGTTCATGAGTTCCATAGCCTTTGTGAGTATATTGTTAAAGCATTTCGAAGGAGGAGAATTAAAAAATTAACTCTCCCTTCAAGCCTTGCCTACCCTGAAATATTTGTTAATAAATTGGAGTAATGCATTCATTAAGTCATGTGCATTTATATGCTTTTCAATCAGATCCTCATTCCTCCCATCCATTCTCTACACTTTTCTTTTTCTTTCCTTGGTTGTCGCCAAAGCATCAGAACCACCCCATCTCTCCAATTCCTAAGCTGCTCTGCATACACAGCCTCCCTTAGATCAGCCCCTAGTGGGCCTAGGTATCTTGGTTCCAACAATAATTGACTGAGCTCCCGTGCTCCCATTTTCCTTCCAGCGATTCCTGTGGTTTAAGCCAAATACTATGTAGCTCTAACTACTTAAAACAGAGCCTCTGATTAGAACACAGAAAGTTATAACAATTGGATGCAAAGCTCCTGTTCTGAGAGTGACCAACATCCTGGCCTCTGACAAACAGCCAGTCCAAACATACTGGAGACCAAATGGAGCTTTAGTGGAAGGGTGGTTAATTGTGTGTTGGTTCCCATGGACAGAGTCCATGTTTCCATGTGTCATTTGCAGAATATCCAAGAAGAATTATAGGAGAGGCTAGATGAAAGCCTTGGTATGAGTGATAAATAGGGATGAGAGAAGCAGAGAGTGGTTGGGTTAGATGAACTTGTCAGAAGGTTACTTGTGGACATTAAAGCTGGGCAATGTGCCTTGTGTGGCCTGAATATAGGCCCTTGCTTGGATTCTAGAAGCCCTATTTTCTTAGGCTCAACATTAGGATCCAATTACCTGCAACAGAGCTTTATTTGATCCACTTGAATTTCTATTTGTCTACAGATATTTGTTGAGTAGCTTCCATGTGCGAATCACCAAGTGCCAGAACTAAGCAATGAAAAAGACAGCCAAAGGTTTTTTTTTTCCTCCAACTTGGTTTGATTCCAGTTGGAAAAAAACAGAAAACTGATAATTAAACAAGGTTACTTTGGGTCATAATAAGTGTTATGAAGAAAAATAAAGGAGTTAAACTGGGAGACATGCTAGAGAGTACTGGGATGCTAGAAAACCACTTTAAGTTTGATGTTCAAGTGAAGCCTCCCGTACCGAAGAGAAAGATACCTAAGACTTTAAAGATGCAATGGAGCCAGACATAGTACAGGAAGACATGGGTGGGTGCGTGGGGGGGATCACGGAGAGTATTTGAAAGGAAAAAAGTATACACAAGACAGAATTAAGGCATGACCTTCAAGATCTGTATGTTTGAAAGGAGGCCCTGTGGCTGGAGCCTCATGAAAAAGGTAGAGAGGAGAACTAGATAAGGTTGGGGAAGCCAGCAAAAGCCACATCATGTAGGTCTGTAGGCCATGGTAGAGTTAAGATTTTATTCTAAATGCAATGAGAAGCTTCTCAGCAGTGCGGCCACAAAAACCACATTCTTCTTTCTCCACTACAACTCAGTAGTCCTCTCATAAGTTTGCATTTGACAATCTGATAGCTACATTAAGGATATCAAAACCTAATCTTTGGCCAGTACTGAATTGTTCCTTTCTGCTTTGCTTTGTGTAGTTCTCACAATCTCTTAATGCTCATTCCAGATTTTACTTTGCTTCTGTTCTATATTAGTTTCTGTCCAATTAGCCATGGGCATGTTACCTGTGGGTGGAATCATGTTTTGCCCATATGCCCTGTTTAGAATTACAGTGAGTGTTTATTGTTCAAAATGGTACTACACTGATAAGAATCTATGCGAATACATCATGGACTCTAAGAATATAGGATTACTGACTATTCACTCATGGCTCTTTACATCAAGCCCTTTATAGTAAGGATCAGTTGTCTTCTCATTTGGCATACCCAGCCTCATAACTTCTTATAACTTATTATTCTCTTACCATTAATGCAAGAATATAGACATTAATTCAAATGAATGGCATCTGGAGATTGATTTTACCTTCGATAGTTATCCATGATGGGAAGGCTATGAAGGATGTCTTGCTAAGAAATGAGCACATGTTACCATTCTTTGTCTGCTGCTGGATTTAGATAAACAGTTTTATGTGAAAGGAACAAATTGGGATTTTAACCCACACCTTCCAGTGTTAATAAGAAACTATGTATTAAGTTTCATATTAACTGTGAGATAAGACAATGGACCTTCAGCTAAATACTGAGTAAAATCAGAGACTCAAGCCTGGAACTAGTTTTCCCGAAAACATACATTGAACAGTTTCTGCTACATAATTTCACAGAACTATTGGCAATCTGATATTTCCTAGGCATCTGGGCTTATGAATATTTAGACAGATAGAGTGCTGAATACTTGATTGAATGATGACATCTGGCACTCCTAGATTAAATGATGCTTCTAGTTCTAAGAGAAATAAAATAGGTTACTATGAAGGAGATTAACTTTTATATAGGTTTCACTTGTTAATGAGAAAAATTTATTCTCTATCAGTCCAACAAGTTTTTTCTAGGTACTAACCTTGTGCAAGATAATGTGCTAAGGTCTAGGAAAACAGTATGAAGTTCCATATTTACGACTTTGTACCTGATATTTGCTGGTTTCTTAGGAGGTTGTTTTTAAAGCCATAGGTATCATTCAAAATGTGTCTACTGAGAAATTTCATGATCTTATCTGATACATTGCAAAAAATATATTTTAATTAAAATCAGAAGCCCAAGCATCTAGGGGTTAAATTGACCCTAAGGAAATTTCTGGAAACTTACAGGGCCAAGGTGAACTCATAGATCCCAGTTTAAGACAGTTTAGTTAAGGACCATCAAGTATTATTATTATGTGTGAAAAATTTTTATACATCTTGTCTTTTGATTTCTAAGGCACACAGTATAGATGTCAATTATAGGTAAAGCATATTTGCATTTCCTAAACCCTTGTTTCCTTCTCATTACAAACTATGTGTTTATGCCAGGTTGTTAGTGCCATACAGAATGCTTAGACTTTGACATTCCATACTTTAAAGTGTGAGCTATTGTATATTTCCCTAATATTTATATCTTACTGGTTTTTTTGAAACACAAATTCTCTGCCTTGATGCTTCATTTCTTCACTAGCACCTCCACACCCCTATCCTGAATCCAAGAACCACATCAGTTCAGGTCTTAATGACCACAGTACCTACTATACATAAGTCTTTTCTCTAAAAATAACAAATCATCCAGAACTGATAGCTGCTCATGGAAAGTCCATTACTTTGTTACTTCTGGCAGGCGCATGTATTTTTCTTTGGCTGGCTAGCCTAGTGGTGTTTCCAGCAGCTCGGATAACTGGCAACCCTGCATAATTCCTTCTGTTAGGCCTGTCAAAGTCTTGTCTGACACAGGTAAACTGGACATGACTATACAAATCCACAAGGGCATACAGTGCCACTCTGAACTGTCACACCTTGCCAGATAGTCTCCCTAGTGTATCAGTGACTGGTTAGAGCGTTCTGGGCCCAGCATAGTTCTTCTCCATGAGATAAGATTTCTGCAAGCAGGACTTTGCCCTCAAGGTTTACGTTTTATTTAAAACTTAAGGCTCCAAAAGCTTTGGGTCAAATTCCATTGCCATTTATTTTCCCTTGCCATTTCGGATTGGACTGTCCCCCAGGGTCCCTTTCTTGAGCCTTGGACCTATCACTCCCCAGTCATGTTTCTGACCTTTTCACTCTTCAGCCCTAAGTGCGTTATTTTGATCCACATGCTGGCTTTCCCTTCCAGGGCAATTTTGAATAAACTTGTAAATAGAGATCCAAGTAACTTTTTCACTTTCATTTCATGGTATTAGTCACTTCTATAGTTCCAGAATCCCCTCCTTACCCTTGCATTGGACTGCCCTCAGAGGAGAAGTCACTGGCTTTCCCACATTCTTCTGAAGTTGATTGACCAAGCATGGGAAATCCAGAAATTTGCGCCATGAAATATTCCTACAGTTATGTGTTGTGTTCTCTCTAGTTTCTATCATGCTAAATGGCCCTTTAATACATCTTTGTTTTCTCCTAGACAAAAACTCTCTCAAAGAAGTAGTGCCTATAATTTTTACTCAGTACTGTGCTTCATGCATACAATAGACTCAACAAGTTATTTATTAAATTGAATTTAAAAAACAGCATCATAAACTCATTAGCTCTAATTTGAGTTTTTAACATAACCTGGTTCATTGATGGCTTTCTCTTAAAAGTTTCTATTTTAGAGAATTTGTATTTTTTCAAGCCTGAAAGCTTTAAAAATAGGAGGCTGAAGAATTCTATTGTTAGCCAAAGTGATTGTTGTGTTTTAATTTCAAGGTAAAAATGTACATTGCTTCATCTGTAGCCTGAGTGTAGATTTTATGTTTGGCTCTTTCGGATAAATTTACCTTATAAAAGATCACCTAAGATAGCAGAGAAAAGCTGCCATTCATCCTTACTAAAAATAAAACTCTAGGCTTAATGGAACACAAGATGTCTCCCTTGCATGGAATGTAATGTAGCTAGGATAGAATTCTCTGTTGGGTTTTTTTCAGAAAATGGCCTAGTCTCCTTCTCTTTCTCTGAAGCATTGGGTATCTGCCAATTCATTCAGATTCTGCAGGCATCTGGTAAAGCTCTGACTTGATTGCCTTGGTCAGATTGGATAGAAGCAGACCCAGGTGTTGCTCTTCTAGGCATGGTTTCCATACTACCTTGAAGTTGATCTACTCTGTAAGTTCAATCACCTTGAAAATTACCCTCCAGTTTTCCATCAATCACATTGCCTCAGTTAGTCAGTTTTTTAGCTACTTGGATTTTGTGTGAAATATTTATTAAATTAAATTACACCAATGGACTCTGAGATTCACAAATATGTTGTAGATACACTTATAGTTACTCATCTGACCGAATTTTTTCCTGAGGAAAAAAAAATAGATAGTCAAAGGACTACCTTCTATGAGTGGTCTTCTAGACTGCAAAAATCCAGATCTTGTCAGGATTCCATAATTTAATTAACAGAGTTCTGACTGACTTTGATTGGGGTGAGGAGTCTTAAAGAGTAGTATTAGTCCTTGGTTGCCAAAATGTCAAGTGTAACTTCAGCATCTTTTTATTGTTAAGACTAAGCATAAACAGAGGTATTTTTGGAGTTAATCACATTTCAAACCATGTAGAGTTTTCAAGTCTGTGTTTGTATATACCATGGCAATACTTTGAAGGAATTCTTGACCATACCAATTGTTATTGAAAGTTTCTACATGGGTAAGTGGACTGCCTCAGGTAGACCAAAGATTTATTTGAACCATTTTGTTTATTCACAAGAGAAAGGTTTCAAGTTTTCATATGTTTTATCTGTGAACAACTTTCAAATGTGTAAAATGGCCTGTGAACATGTCCAAAGTGACACCCTTCGACTCAAAAACTCCCAAAAATGTGAGAATTCACTGATGGTAACAAATCCCAATAAGGAGTTTTAAAGTAAGCAAAGGGGCATAAAATTATGAAATCTTACCAATAGCTTACAAGCAGAAGTATGGTTACCTAAATACCATCCATTTACACACACTCCTCATAGAAATTCCTGCAGCCTCTTGAAAAGGAAAAGAACAACTTTCATGCTGTAGAAACACAAGAGATGGAGGCAGTAGTAATGCTATAGGACATCAGGTGGAGGTCTAACAGGTGTACAAGCCTCAAAACTTCCTTGAAACAGAAGGCTTTCAGAAAAATAGAAACCTATGCAGTTTCTTTCTACCTCTACTGGCTCATATTGGATTGATTCTCACTTTCACAATTGCCTGATACTGGTTGCATGAGTAGGAGCCCTAGCCTAGGAAGGAATGTGGTAGAGGTAGAAAAGTATCACTTAGTTAGCAGTATGTTATATTCTGTTTTGTTTGTTTACAGTTTCCTGTGTTATTATGGTCTCACCAACTAGAATGTGTATCAGTGGGCAAGGATAGATGGCATATATTAATACTACCCTCTCTACAGCAAAAAGCAGAACACATTGTTCTATGTAACCACATTCTGGAGCCAGGGTTTGAATTCTATCAGTCTGTGCCCCCTCTACTTTTTATTATCTCCCCTATCTTTGTCTCTTTTTAACTCTCCCTTTATTTGCATGCCAGTCCCATTCTCTCAGGCCAGCTTTAAACATGGCTGCCAGCAGACTACAAGTTCGCATCTCAGCTTTGACACAAAAATGAACAGAATCAAACAGTACTTTTTGTATTGTAGTAAAAATGCACCACCATGTTCCACAGTCTCCCTAAGAGTGATTACATCTTGAAGACCTTTCATCCGCAAGTGAAATGTCAACATAGAAATCTTAAGTATTTTAGAATATTTAAGAAAGAGACTTTTTCAGTTAACATTATTAAATAAAATATAACTTTTAGGAAAAACACAGTAAGATGGCAAATATAATGTTCATACACTGCTGGTGGGAACATAAAGTGGATAACCACTTTGAATAATAGTTTTTCAGTATCTTAAAAAATTATGTCTGGGCGTGGTGGCTCACACCTGTAATACCAGCACTTTGGGAGGCCGAGGCGGGCAGATCGCCTGATGTCAGGGGTTCGAGAGCAGCCTGGCCAACATGGTGAAACTCCATCTCTACTAAAAATACAAAAATTAGCCAGGTGTGGTGGCACATGCCTGTAATTCCAGCTGCTCAGGAGGCTGAGGCAGAAGAATCACTTGGGCCTGAGAGGCAGAGTTTGCAGTGAGCTGAGATAGAGCCACTGCATTTCAGCCTGGGCAACAGAGCAAGATCCTGTCTCAAAAAAAAATTATACATCTACAGTATAACTCAACCTTTCTACTCCTAGGTATTTACCCAAGATAAATAAAAGCATATATTCAGAAAAGGTAAATACACAAATACTCATACCATGTTTATATGCAATGGCCTAACTCTAGCGACAAACCAAATGTCAAACAACTGGTGAATGGATAAAATTTGTGGTATGTTTATACAATGAAGTAGTAATTAGGCAATAAAAAGGAATGCACTACTGATATTTACTACAACATGGATGAACCTCAAAATAATTATGCTTTTGTACAGGTGGAATTATACAATATGTACTAATATGTATAAAAGTATGAAAAAGTATGAAAAGTATGGAAAAAGCAAAGTAATCTTTAGTGACAGAAAGCAAATCAATGATTGTCTGGGGGAATGGAGGCATGTGAGAAAGGGTAGGTGAGAGAGATTATAAGAGAGCATAAGGTAACATTTGAGTTGATGAATATGTTGAGGACATAAGGAAACATTTGAGTTGATGAGTATGTTCATTATCTTAACTGCACTGATGGTATATATAGCCATATATATACATATATACATATATGTATATATATATATACACAGAAATTTATCAAATTATATGCTTCAAACATATTCTTTTTATTGTATGCAACTAAATCAAAATAAAACAGTTAAAACTTATGTGGGGCTCAACTAAAGCAATGCTTAGGGAAAAGATTCAATAATATATTATTGAATACTTATATTAGAAATGAAGGAAGGCCTGGTGCATGGTTTATGCCTTTAATCCCAGCATTTTGGGAGGCTGAGATGGGAGGATTGCTTGAGGCCAGGAGTTTGAGACCAGCTTAGGCAACAGAGCGAGATCCTGTCTCTGTAAAAAATAATTTTAAAAATTAGCTGGGTGCAGTGGTTCACACCTGTGGTCCCAGTTACTTGGGAGGCTGAGGCAAGAGGATTGTTGAACCCAGAAGTTTGAGGCTGCAGTGAGCTATGATTCTATGTGCCTGGGCAAAATAGTGAGACCCTGTTTCTAAAAAAAAAAAAAAAAAAAAAAAAAGGAAGAAAGAAAAGAGAGAAGAAATGAAGATACTGATGAGCAAATACAACACAAAGCCAACAGAAGAAAGGAAAAAATAGAGAAGAACAAAACTAATGCAATTTAAAAGATAAAATCAATAAAGTCAATGAAACCATTGACTTTACTGGTTTGTTACTTGAAGAGATCAAAAAACTTAAACTTTTTTATTAGACTGATTAAGAAATAAAGAAGATACAAATTACCAACATTAGGATTGAAAGAAGAACATCATGTGACCTACAAAAATTAGGAGGTCAATAAAAGCATATTATGAACAACTTTATGCCTATACATTTGACAGCACATGTGGAAATGGACAAATTTCTTAAAAGACAGAAACTAATAAAACTTATTCAAGAAGAAATAATGTCAATAAATAGCTCATTAATTAGTAAAGTAATTGAACTAGAACCTAAAAGTGTGCACCCTAAAAATTCCAGGACCAGATGTCTTCACTGTTTAATTCTACCAAGAATCTATGAAAGACATAAATTTTACAAGAATTCTGCCAAAAAATAAAAAGGAAGGAACACTTTCCAATTCATTTTATGAATCAACATAGCCTTGACATAAAAACCAGACAAAGACATTACAATGTAAGAAAACTGTAGCCCAATATCCCTCATGATCACAGATGCAAAAGACCTTGACAAAATTTTAACTAACTGAATCCATCACCATATAAAATTAATAATATATTATTATCAAGATGCTTCTCAGGAATTCAAGGTTGGCTTAATATTCAAAAATCAATCAATCCAATTAATAACTCAACAGACTAAAAATGCATAAAATTATCTTCCTTGATGCAGAAGAGCTTTTTTTTCAAATTCAAAACCCTTATTGATAAAAATTCTCAGCAAACCAAGAGTGGAAGAGAGTGTTCTTAACATAATCAAGGACCGCTATGGAAAAATCACAGTTAACATACTTAATGGTGAAAGCCCGAAGCCTTTCTCCCTAAGATCAGGAGCAGCACAAAGCTGTCTGCTGTCATCATTTCTATTTAACACTATACTAGAGTTTTTAGACCAGAGTTTCTCAACATCAGTATATTGACATTTTGGGCCTGATAAATTTTTGTTGTTCTTGAGCTGGCACATGCATTGTCGTATGTTAGCAGTATCCCTATCCCTGGCTTCTCTGCACTAGATTCCAGTAGTACTTGTGTCAACAAAAACTTTTTCCAGATGTTGCCAAAGGACTCTTGAGGAGAGACAAAATGATTGCCAGTTGAGAATCACAGTTCTAGAAAGTGTATAGTGAGAAAAACAGGAAGAGAAAAGAAAGGAAGAGAAAAGAACCAAATCAGAGAGGAAGAAATAAAATTGTCTATTTTCGGTGCATTATTGTCAATGAAGAAAATTCTGAGAAATCTCAAAGAAAAGGCACAAGATCTAATACATGAGTTTAGTGAAGTTGAAAGATACAAAGAAATATACAGAAATCAGTAGTATTTCTATATCTGACAATAAACAATGAAAAGTTGAAATTTAAAATTACCATTACAAAAGCATAAAAAATATGGAAATACTTAGGATACCTTTAACAAGATATTTGAAATACATGTACATTGAAAACTCAATATATTGTGAAGACAGATTTTTAAAAACCTAAATAAATGAAGAGATATACCATTTTAATAGAACAGAAAACTGAATATTGTTGAAATAGTAATTCTTCCTAAATTAATCTGTAGATTCAATGCAAATCTAATCAAAATACCAGCAAAATTATTTTATAGAAAGTAAAAAGCTAATTCTGAAATTTATATGGAAATTCAAGGACTTAAATATAGCATAAAAATGTACATATATATGTGTGTATATATAAATACACACACATAAATAAAAGGACCAAGTTAGAGAAATTGCACTATCTATTTTCAAGGCTTACTATAAAACCACATTAATCATGGTAGTGTGGCCAGGCACAGTGACTCACACCTATAATCTCAGTACTTTGGGAGGCCAAGGCAGGTGGATAGCGTGAGCCCAGGAGTTCAAGATTAGCCTGAGCAACATGATGAAACCTCATCTCTAAAAAAATACAAAATATTAGGCGGGGGTGGTTGCATGCTCCTGTAGTCCCAGCTACTTGGGTAGCTGAGGCAGGAGGATCGCTTGAGCCCAGGAGTTGGAGGTTGCAGTGAGCTATGATTGTGCCACTGTGCTCCAGCCTGAGCAACAGAATGAGATCCTGTCTCGAAAAGAAATTATGGTAATGTGGTGTTGTAAAAATAATACACATATAGATCAATAAAACAGAATTGAGAGTACAGAAATAAACCAAGACACATTTGGCCAATGATTTTTATTTATTTATTCGTTTATTTTCTTGATATAAAATATTTTACATATTTATGGAGCACATGTGAGTATTTATTACATGCATAGAATGTGTAATGATCAAGTCAGAGTATTTGGGACATCTATCACTTTTGAGTATTTATCTCTATGTGTTGGTAAAATTTCAAGTCCTCTCTTCTAGCTGCTTTGGAATATACACTATATTGCTGATAACTTAGTCACCCTACTCTGCTATCAAATATTGGTGTTCTTTTTCTTCTATCTAACCACTAATCAATGTCTCTTTGTCCTCCCATCTCCACCCACACACCTTTCCCAGTCTCTGGTACCTATTATATCTATTCTCCACCTCCATGAGATCAACTTTTTTAGTTCCCACATACGAGTGAGAACATGCAATATTTGACTTTCTGTGCCTAGGTTATTTCACTTAATATAATGACTTTCAGTTCTATCCATGTTGCTTCAAATGACATAATTTCATTTTTTTATGGATAATGGTATTCTATTGTGTATATATACCATTTTATTTATCCATGCATCTGACAGTGAACACTTAGGTTGTTTTCATATCTTTGCTATTGTGAATGGTTCTGCAATAAACATGCCAGCACAGGATCCCTCGATATACAGATTTGTTTCTTTCTTTTTTTATATATTCAGTAGTGGGATCACTGGATCACATGGCAGTTCTATCATTTTAGCTTTTTGAGAAATCTCTATATTTTTATAATGGTTTTGCAAATTTACATTTGTGCCAACAGTGTATAAGGCTTCTCTTTTCTCCACATCCTTACCAGCATTTTTTGTCTTTTTAATGATAGCCGTTCTAACTGGGGCAAGATGTCATCTCATTGTGGTTTTGATTTTTGTTTCCCTGATGATTAGTAGTGTTGAGTATTTTGTCATATACCTGTTGGTCATTTATGTCTTCACTTGAGAAATGTCTATTCAGGTCCTTAGCCCACTTTTTAATGGGGCTAATAGTTGAAAAACTATTTATTTTTTTACTGTTGAACTGTTTGAATTCCTTGTATAATCTGGATGTTAGTCCCTTGTTGGATGAGTAATTTGCAAATATTTCCTCCCATCCAGCAGGTCATCTCTTCACTCTATTGACTGTGTCCTTTGCTGTGCAGAAGCTTTTAGGTTAATATAGTTTTATTTGTCTAATTTCATTATATTTGTCTGTGCTTTAGCCACGAAATCTTTCCCTAGACTGATGTCTTGAAATATTTTCTTAAGTTCTTTTTTTTCCTGGCAATTTTATAGTTTCAGGTTTTGTATTTAAGTCTTCAATCCATCTGATATAATTTTTGTATGTGGAGGAGATATAGGTCCAGTTTCATTCTTCTGCATATAGGTATTCAATTTTCCCAACCCCATTTAATGCAAAGGGTATCTTTTCTCAGTGTATGTTCTTGATGCCTTAACTGAAAATCAGATGGCTGTAAATACATATATTTATTTCTGAACTCTATTCCATTGGTCTAAATGTCTGTTTTTGTACCAATACCATGCTGTTTTGGTTACTATGGCCTTGTAATATATTTTGAAGTCACATAATATGATGCCTCTGACTTGGTTCTTTTGCTCGGAATTGCTTTGGCTATTCTGGCTCTTTTTTGGTGCCATATGAATTTTATGACTGTTTTTTCTATTTCTGTAAAAAATGATGTTTTGATAGAGATTTCATTAAATTTGTAGATTGCTTTGGGCAGTATGGTTATTTTAAGGGTATTAGTTTTTGTTTATCCATGAAGATGGGATATCTTTTCATTTCTTTGCATCATCTTCAAATTTTTTTTTCATCAGCGTTTTGTAGTTTTACTTGTAGATGTCTTTCACCTCTGGGTAAAATTTATTTCTAGATATTTTACTTTATTGTGGCTATTGGCAATGAGATTGCCTTCCTGACTTGGTTCTCAGCTGAATTGCTGTTGGATTATAAAACGACTACTGATTTTTGTACATTGATTTAGTATCCTGCAACTTCCCTACATTTATCAAAACTATGAGTTTTAGTTGGAGTCTTTAGGTTTTTTCAGATATAAGATCATATCATCAAAAAGAGTGTCAATTTGACTTCCTCTTTACAATTTTGTGTCTTTTATTTCTTTCTCTGGCCTGATTGCTCTGGCTAGGACTTCCAGTACTATGATGAATAGAAGTGGTGAAAGGGGGCATCCTTGTGTTGTTCTAGATCTTAGAGGAAAAGCTTCCAGGTTTTCCTCATTCAGTATGATGCTAACTGTGGGTTTGTTATATAAGCTCTTTATTATTTTGAGATATGTTCCTTCTATTCATAGTTTGTTGAGAGTTTTTTTAATCATAAAGGGATATTAAATTTTATCAAATGCTTTTTATGCTTCTTTATTGATTAGTATATGTTGAGCCATCCTTGGCATCCCTGGGATAAATCCCACTTGATCGTGGTGTCTTCCTTTTGATCTGCTGTTGTATTCAATTTGCTAGTATGTTGTTGATTTTTGAGTCTAGGTTCATCAGGGGTATTGGCCTGTAAGTTTTCTTTTCTTTTCTTTTTTCTTTCTCTCTGTCTCTCTTTGTGTGTGTGTGTGTGTGTGTGTCCTTGTTTGGTTTTGGTATCAGGTTAGTGCTGGCCTCATAGAATGAGTTAGGAAAAGTTTCCTTCACTTTGAGTTTTTGGAATAGTTTCAGGAGGATGGTATAGTTCTTTATATGTTTTGCCCAATTCGACTGTGCATTCTTCCTGTCCTGTCTTTTTTATTATTATTATTGATTAAATCTTGCTACCCATAATTGGTGGATTCAGGTTTTCTATTTCTTTCTGATTCAATCTTGATAGTTTATAGGTTTCTATGAATTTACCCATTTCCTCTAGGTTTTCAGTTTGTTAGTATATATTTTTTCATAATAATCTCCAATGACCTTTAATATTTATGTGGTATCTTTTCTAATGTCTCCCTTTCTTCATTTCTGATATTTTAAAATTTGGGTCTTCTCTGGTTAGTCTAGCTAGTGGTTTTTCAATTTCTTTTACCTTTTTGAAGAACCTAGTTTCTGTTTTTTAGTCTCTATTTCACTTAGTTCTGCTCTGATCTTTATTGTTTGATTGCTTCTGTTAATTTGGGTTTGGTTTGCTCTTGCTCCATTTAGTTCCTTGAGGTACATGTTCGGTTGTTTATTTGAAGTATTTTGACTTTTATATAGGTATTTTTATACAGGCATTTATTGCTTCCCTCTTAGCATTTGCTGTATCCCACAGGTTGGAGTATGTTTTGTTTCCATTTTCATTTATTTCAAGAACATTTTTTATTTCCATCTTAATTTCTTCATTCTTAATTCTTTGTTGACCCAAAGGAGGTTCAGGAGTATGTTGTTTACTTTCTATGTATCTGTATAGTTTTCAAAATTACTCTTAGTATTGATTTCCAGTTTTATTCATTGTGATGTGAGAAGATACTTTATATAATTTTGATTTTTTTTTAATTTGAGACATATTTTGTGGCCTAACATATGGTCTATCCTGGAGAATGTTCCATGTGCTGATGAGAATAATGTATCTTCTGTAGTTTTTGGACAAAATGTCCTGTAAATGTCTGTTAGGTCCATTTGGTCTAATGTCCAGTTTAAATCCTGTTTCTTCATTGATTTTCTGTCTAGATGATCTGTCTAACTCTTAAAGTGGAGTGTTGAAGTCCCCCACTATTATTGCATTGGAGTCTATTTTTCTCTTTAGATCTAGCTATATTTGCTTTGTAAATCTGGGTGCACCAGTGTTTGGTGCATACTTATTTAGAATTGTTATTTCTTCTTGTTGGATTGATCTCTTTGCCATTATTTAGTGACTTTTTTATTTCATTTTTTTACTGTTTTTCTCTTAAGGTTTGTTTTATCTGATATAAGTATAGTTTTTCCTGCTTGCTTTGTCTTGCTTTGCATCTTTGTCTTCCATTTGTGTGAAATACTTTTTCCTTCTTTTTACTTGAGTCTATATGTGTTTTGCAGGTAAAGTATGTTTCTTGTAGGAAGCATATAATTGGATCATGTTTCTTTATCCATTTAGCCAGTCTACATATTTTTAAGTGGAGAATTTAATCATTTACATTCAGAGTTATGGCTGATATGTAAGGCTTTGTTCTTATCATATTGTTAATTTTTTTCTGGTTGTTTTGTATATTCTTAGTTCCTTTCCTTTTTTTCTATTGTCTTCGTGGTTTGGTGATTATGTATAATGGTACCATTTGAGTTATTTCTCTTTCTCATTTGTGCGTTTGCTTTACTGTTGAATTTATACTTTTATGTGTTTTCATGATGGCAAATGTTGTCCTTTCAGCTTCAGATTCCCCTGAGCATTTCCTGTAGACCAGCCTAGTGGTGATGATGAATACTCTCAGCATTTGCTTGTGTGGGAAAGACTTTATTTTTCTTTCATTCATGAAGGGTAATTTTGTTGACATAGTGTCATGCATATTTTTCTTTCAGTGCTTTGAATATGTCATTCCATTATCTCTTGACCTGTAAGGTTTCTGCCGAGAAATTCACTATTAGTCTGATGGGTGTTCTTTAAAAGGTATAGATGTGGGCTGGGTGCGATGGTGCTCACGCCTATAACCCCAGTGCTTTGGGAGGTTGAGGCAGGTGGATCACGGGGTCAGGAGTTCAGGACCAGCCTGGCAAACACAGTGAAACCCCATCTCTACTAAAAATACAATAAATTAGCCAGGTGTGGTGGTGTGCACTTGTAATCCCAGCTACTTGGGAGGCTGAGGCAGGAGAGTCACATGAGCCTAGGAAGTGGAGGTTGCAGTAAGTCGAGATCGCCCCATTGCACTTCAGCCCAGGCGACAGTGTAAGACTCCATCTCAAAAAAAAAAAAAAAAGGTGTAGATGCTTTTCTGTTACATTTTAAAGACTCCTCTCTTTGTCTTTGGTTGTAGACAGTTTGCCCACAATGTACTATCAAGAAGAACTTTTTGCATTGTATTCATTTGAGGATCTTTGAGCTTCCTGTATCTGGGTATCTGAGTTTCTTGCTAGACTTGGGAAGTTTTCATTTAGCATTTTGTTAAATAGGTTTTCTAATCTTTTCTTTCTCTCTTTGCCCTCAGGGACACTGATAATTCAAATATTCCATTACTTTATGTTGTCCCAAATGTCACAAAGGCTTTGTTCATTCTTTTTTATTTTATCTTTACCTTTTTCTGACTGGATTATTTCAAAAGACCAGTCTTCAAGTTCTGAGATTTTTTCTTCTGCTTGGTCTCATCTATTTTTGAAGCTTTCACACATATTTTGCATTTTAGTAAATGAATTATTCAGTTTCAGAATTTCTGTTCGAGTCTTTTTTAAAATAATTATCTTTCTGGCAATTTTTTTTTATGATCTGGATCACTTTTCTGATTCCTCTAAATTTTTTTTTCAGAATTCTCTTGTATCTCATTGAGCTTCTTTAAAATCGGTATTTTGCATCTTTATTTGGGATTTTGTTTCTTTAATTGGGATCTGCTGCTGGAAAATTATTGAGTTCCTTTGGAGGTGTTGTATTTCCTTACTTGTTCATGTTTCCTGCATCCTTACATTGATATCTGCGCATCTGGTGTAACAGACACTTCTTTCAAGTTTTTTAATTTGATTTCATGGGGCAGAACTTTTCCTGAAGATGTATATCTGTTTGCAGTTGAGTAGGTCACTCTGGCTTTGATATTGGGTGTATGCAGTAAGGTAGTCTCTGTGTGATTTCTTCAGCTGTGAACAGGGTCAGTGGTATTTTTGATTTCCTTAGTGGCTTAGGGTGTAGTTGTTAGTGGAGGCTATGATGAAGATTTTATGGGTTCTAAGATGCCTGGTGGGCCAGTCTTCAGGCCCCAGTGGTGGTAACAGTGGGTTGAGCATACCTGTCCTTGAGCCTCAGAGTGATGTATGCTGCCACTGGTATTAGCAGGTCCAGGTAGGCCAGTAGTGGCAGCTGTGGTCAAGGCATGCGGGTGGGTTCTTAGGTCTCCAGGCAGTGGTGTGATGTGGGTGACGGCAGGAGCAGTGGTGGAGCAACCCACTGGACCCCAGGTAGTCCATTCTGGTATTGGTGGTGGTTGTGATAAGTTGGGTGGGCCAGTCTGCTGACCTGCAGGTGGCTCATGTGGGTGACTGCCAGCTGTGGTGGTATCAACAGGTTGGGTCAGCCCAGCTTCAGACTCCAAGAGGAATGTTCAGGTACCATTGGTGATGAACTGGGCTGAGAGACCCCAAGGCCCCTAAATGGCATGCTAGAGTAGTAGGGAAATGGGACTGAGTTGATAACTTTGTCCTCAGGTTCCCTGGAAGTGTGTTCAGGCAGTGGCTGTGATAGGCAGGGGCAGATGATTCCTAGGCTGCTGGCAGAATTGTCAGGTTTGGGCCACAGTGGCTGCACTGCAGGCTGCCTCCAGGGAGGGCAAGGCCACTCTCAGTGGGAGCAGCTAAAGCAGTAAGCTGTGGAGCTTGCAGTTTGCTCACACCTTGGTCTCTTAGCAGCCTATAGCAGTGGCAGTGGTATTTGTCCTCAGGGCTTGTTAAAGTGCCCAGCTTTCTCTCTCCTTCTTTGGCCTGGTGGCCCCAGGGAAGATCACAGTGCTTTGGAGGCTGGGCTGTCAAAATGGCACTGGCTGTGGGCCTGCTACCAGGGAGGGCAGTGCCACTCTCGGTGGGAGCAGCATGGGCAGACAGCTGTGGTGTGTACAGTTTCTTCACATCTTGGCCCCACAATAGTCTGCAGTAGTGGTGGGATTTATCCTCGGAAGAAAGTGCCCATCCTCCTCTTGTTCTCCTTGGCCCAGTGGCAGCTATGGCAGTGATGGTCCCAGGGTAGGACAAAGTCCTCTGGGGGCTGAGCTCTCAGAATGATACAATGTTACAGTTGCACAAGGCTCAGAAGCCTGTGGGACTCAGCCTAAGTTCCCTTTCTGAAACGATGCCTTTGTACAATCTCTAGGCAGCTCCCTATGTTAGTCTTGATGCTCATGAGGGTTGAAGGGCTCTCCAGTGCCTAGAATTGAAGTTCATGACAAGAATTTGGAGCCCCGAAGGTCTCACTGATCATTTCCCTGCATCTGAGAGCTTCTCCCAACTCCCAGGCAATCTTGGCTGAGCAGGCTGCCTCACTTCCCTCTCCTTCTTTGTTTTCAGTGCTTCCTGTCACTTCTCTGTTGAATTCCAGTGTTCTTTCTTAGATTTGTGATTATCTACTTCCTGGTAGAGAAGAAGGACCTATTTTGGTCCTTCTCTGTGGAAGGGGCTCATACTAGCTGCATCTGGTCAGCTATCTTGCCTCTGTCTCTCCCAGTGATTTTTGACAAAAGTGCCAAGGTATTTCAATGGGGAATGTATTCGTTAATCAACAAATGGTATAATCAAAAAGTGAACATTGACCCTTACTTTCACCATACAGAAAAATTAACTCAAAATGCATCATAGACCTAAATGTAAGTGTGAAAAACAAAACATTTCTGGAAGAATATGCAAGAAAAATCTTCGGGACCTCTAGCTAGACAAAGATATCTTAGATTGGACACATGCTCACAAACACACACACGATATAGAAATAATAGACACACTGAAGTTTATCAAATATAAAACATTTGCCTTTTAAAAAACAACATTTAGAAAATATAAAGGCAGGCCATGGACTGAAAGAAAATATTTTCAAAAGCTATATCTGATACTGAACTTATACAAAATACATAAAGAATGCTTAATTTCAATTATAAAGACAACATTTTTAAAATAAGCAAAACACTTTTTAAGATATAATATCATAACTTTATTCAGGAGATAATCAAATATACAGGGCTGACACAGACAAACAGCCATGCATAAAAATTATACAAATCTGCTTACTAGATTTTCCAGAAGAGGCCCAGTCATTATAAACAAGAAAGAAAAACCAGGAGGGTGCCTAAACGACTGCAGTCTTTCAAGCAAGTGCAAACGTTCCCACACTCCCTTGTAGCGAAGGCAGCCTCAGGTGAAGGTGGTCCTACTAGCAGGAAGATTAGGAGGCAGCAGCTGTGCAGAAGCCATGCTTCCTGGCCCTGCCAGAGCTCAACAATAGGACTTGTTGAACTCCTGGAGGGCCCACCGCTTCTCAGTTGCCTGCTTGAGTAGGGTGGACTCTTTTCACCAGTCTGTCAAACTCCTCCCCAAGTATTTCATAGGAGTTCAGGACCTGTCTTGACTTCTCCATGTGCTGCTCCTGTAGGTGAATCGCTCCCTCCAAACGGTCCCTAATCGGACAATGAACTTCCACTTTCTCAGCAGTGTGTTGGACAAAATATTTAACTCTTCCATCCTCAGCTTAAGTATCATAGCACCACACTTGACTTCCAGGTACTGGGCATTGATGTGGTCTAACTCGGAGTGAGTCTTCAGCCGTTGTTCCTGAAGAAGCCTCTGCAGCAAAATGAGGCAGCAGAGAAGCACCTGGAAGTAGGTGGCACTCTTCTTCTCCAGCAGCACCATCTGCTCCTTTTGCTGGCTCTTGGCATCCTGGCACTGCTGCTTCCTAGCCACTAGGACCTCTGCAAGTTTCAACACGTTTGCTGCCTTCACGGTTTCACTGTCAGCATCTGAATTGGGATCATAGTACCAGAGCAGAGTGAAACATTTCTTCTTGAGCTACTCCTCCACTTCTTGCTGTAGCAGAGCCCTCATCCACACAAAATCGTCTGAGAGTGGCATGGATTCCAGAAGGTCTGCTTTCTCCAGCTCTAGCAGTGAAGGTATCTCCCTCTCCTGGCTAGGACCTAAGAGCCATATCAGTTCAGTTATGAGTAGCCGCTGTTCAAGAGTCTCATGAAATTTTTGTCCTCAGAAGTTAAATTTGTGTCCTGTATCTTCACACAGTAGTCCACAAGCAACTCCTGAATAACTCCATGTAAAATCTCAGACCTCAACCACGTTGTCTTATGCAGTCGAACTTCCTTCCATGCCTTGTTGAAGTATTTCCATCCCTTCTCCAGGTGAGCAGAAATCCCCAAATACCTTTTGATTTTCTTGGGATTCTAATACTGGGGCAGGTGAAGCTCTCAAGGGGGTGCCAAGATCCTCGGCTGGGGCAGGCTGGACAGCAGCGTCTGTTTACACCCAGGACCCACCCCACCCCGGGGCTCCGGAACTCGCTCCGGAACCTCTCATTCGGGCCCACCACAGGGGCTAGGGGAAGCGAGGCCCAGGAGGACCGTGCTGGAAGGCCCTCCAGGAAGGGGAAGGGGCAGCAAAACATTTTAATAGACACTTCACCAAAGTAGATATGCAGATAGCAAATAAGCACATTTTTAAATATTCAAGATTATTAGTCATTAGAAAAATGCAAATACCCAATTAGAATGGTAAAATTTCTAAACGCTCACCATTCCAAGTTTTGGCAAGTTATATGGAGGAACGGGAGCTGATATAAATTGCTGGTGGGAATGTAAAATTGTATAGTCATTTCTGGATGTTTAAACACATAAATAGACTATAGAGTTAAACATATTCATACTTACCATACAGCCTAGAAAATCTGCTGTTTGTTTTTACTCGAGAGAAATAAAAGCATAAGTCAACTCAAGACACATACTTAACTGTTTATAGAAGTTTTACTTATAGCTCCAAACTTGAAACAATTCAAATTTCTACCAATCAGGAATATTTTTAATTAGACATAATTTTATTTTATTTTATTTTTATTTATTTTTTATTATACTTTAAGTTTTAGGGCACATGTGCACAATGTGCAGGTTAGTTACATATGTATACATGTGCCATGTTGGTGTGCTGCACCCATTAACTCATCATTTAACATTAGGTATATCTCCAAATGCTATCCCTCCTCCCTCCCCCCACCCTGCAACAGGCCCTGGTGTGTGATGTTCCCCTTCCTGTGTCCATGTGTTCTCATTGTTCAATTCCCACCTATGAGTGAGAACATGCGGTGTTTGGTTTTTTGTCCTTGCCATAGTTTGCTGAGAATGATGGTTTCCAGCTTCATCCATGTCCCTACAAAGGACATGAACTCATCATTTTTTATGGTTGCATAGTATTGCATGGTGTATATGTGCCACATTTTCTTAATCCAGTCTATCATTGTTAGACATTTGGGTTGGTTCCAAGTCTTTGCTATTGTGAATAGTGCTGCAATAAACATACGTGTGCATGTGTCTTTATAGCAGCATGATTTATAATCTTTTGGGTATATAACCAGTAATGGGATTGCTGGGTCAAATGGTATTTCTAGTTCTAGATCTCTAAGGAATCTTCTGACTTCCACAATTGTTGAACTAGTTTACAGTCCCACCAACAGTGTAAAAGTGTTCCTATTTCTCCACATCCTCTCCAGCACCTGTTGTTTCCTGACTTTTTAATGATCGCCATTCTAACTGGTGTGAGATGGTATCTCATTGTGGTTTTGATTTGCATTTCTCTGATGGCCAGTGATGATGAGCATTTTTTCATGTGTCTTTTGGCTGCATAAATGTCTTCTTTTGAGAAGTGTCTGTTCATATGCTTCACCCACTTTTTGATGGGGTTGTTTGATTTTTTCTTGTAAATTTGTTTGAGTTCATTGTAGATTCTGGATATTAGCCCTTTGTCAGATGAGTAGGTTGCGAAAATTTTCTCCCATGTTGTAGGTTGCCTGTTCACTCTGATGGTAGTTTCTTTTGCTGTGCAGAAGCTCTTTAGTTTAATTAGATCCCATTTGTCAATTTTGGCTTTTGTTGCCATTGCTTTTGGTGTTTTAGACATGAAGTCCTTGCCCATGCCTATGTCCTGAATGGTATTGCCTAGGTTTTCTTCTAGGGTTTTTATGGTTTTAGGTCTAACATTTAAGTCTTTAATCTGTCTTTAATTAATTTTTGTATAAGGTGTAAGGAAGGGATCCAGTTTCAGCTTTCTACATATGGCTAGCTAGTTTTCCCAGAACCATTTATTAAATAGGGAATCGTTTCCCCATTTCCTGTTTTTGTCAGGTTTGTCAAAGATCAGATGGTTATAGATATGTGACATTATTTCTGCAGGCTGTGTTCTGTTCCATCAGTCTATATCTCTGTTTTGGTACCAGTACCATGCTGTTTTGGTTACTATAGCCTTGTAGTATAGTTTCAAGTCAGGTAGCATGATGCCTCCAGCTTTGTTCTTTTGGCTTAGGATTGACTGGCGATGCGGGCTTTTTTGGTTCCATATGAACTTTAAAGTAGTTTTTTCCAATTCTGTGAAGAAAGTCATTGGTAGCTTGATGGGGATGGCAGTGAATCTATAACTTACCTTGGGCAGTATGGCCATTTTCACAATATTCATTCTTCCTACCCATGAACATGGAATGTTCTTCCATTTGTTTGTATCTTCTTTTATTTCATTGAGTAGTGGTTTGTAGTTCCCTTGAAGAGGTCCTTCACATCCCTTGTAAGTTGGATTCCTAGGTATTTTATTCTCTTTGAAGCAATTGTGAATGGGAGTTCACTCATGATTTGGCTCTCTGTTTGTTATTGGTGTATAAGAATGCTTGTGATTTTTGCACATTGATTTTGTATCCTGAGACTGCTGAAGTTGCTTATCAGCTTAAGGAGATTTTGGGCTGAGACGATGGGGTTTTCTGGATATACAATCATGTCATCTGCAAACAGGGACAATTTGACGTCCTCTTTTTGTAATTGAATGCCCTTTATTTCCTTCTCCTGCCTGATTGCCCTGGCCAGAACTTCCAACACTATGTTGAATAGGAGTGGTGAGAGAGGGCATCCCTATCTTGTGCCAGTTTTCAAAGGGAATGCTTCCAGTTTTTGCCTATTCAGTATGATATTGGCTGTGGGTTTGTCATAGATAGCTCTTATTGTTTTGAGATACATCCCATCAATACCTAATTTATTGAGAGTTTTTAGCATGAAGCATTGTTGAATTTTGTCAAAGGTCTTTTCTGCATCTATTGAGATAATCATATGGTTTTTGTCGTTGGTTCTGTTTATATGCTGGATTACATTTATTGATTTGCGTATATTGAGCCAGCCTTGCATCCCAGGGATGAAGCCCACTTGATCATGCTGGATAGGCTTCTTGATGTGCTGCTGGATTTGGTTTGCCAGTATTTTATTGAGGATTTTTGCATCGATGTTCATCAGGGATATTGGTCTAAAATTCTCTTTTTTTGTTGTGTCTTTGCCAGGCTTTGGTATCAGGATGATGCTGGCCTCATAAAATGAGTTAGGGAGGATTCCCTCTTTTTCTATTGATTGGAATTAGACATAATTTTAAAGAAAAAAGTTTAGACCTGACTAAAAAGCCTGAAATCACTTGTTTTTCTCTGACTTTATAGTCATAGCTAAATGTCATAATGGCCCATTAAAAAGTTTTAAATTTAAAAGGTACCTGTGTAGGGCCAATTATTACCAGTATTACAAAAGGAGGATAATGAGGCTGGAACCATGAGATTTACCCCTCCTCCTCCTCAGTAATTACTGTACACAAGGCACAATGTTAAAATCAATTTTAAGTTTATGGCCTCCAAATAAATGCAAACTCCATATTGTTTTTAGAGCAAGGCTTTCCTATGTTTCTCTCACATGTCTTGATAGGAAGGGATATTCCTTCTATCCAAGCAGACATCCATTTCTAGGTCTCTGTAGGAAAATCCTGGCTTATTCAACAAGGTTTGAATAACCAAGTGCCCTGTTAGAGCTGGTTTCCTTATTTGTGTGCAACAGTTAAGCAGAATCTTCTGAATTATCTTGCAAAATCATGTATTAGGCTATTCTAGAATTGCTATAAAGAAATACCTGAGACTGGATAATTCATAGAGAAAACAGATTAATTGGTTCATCATTCTGCAGGCTGTACAGGAGGCATGGTGCTATAATCTGCTTGGCTTCTAGTGAAGCCTCGGGGAGCTCACAATCATGACAGAAGGCAAAGGGGGAAAAGGCATGTCACACAGTGAAAGCAAGAACAAGCAAGGGAGAATGTGGTGTGTGTTGGGAGTGCCACACACCTTTAACCATATCTCATGTGAACTCAGAGCAAAAGCTCACTTATCACCAAGGGAATAACCCAAATCATTCATGAGGGATCCACTTCCACGATCCAAATACCTCCCACCAGGCTGTATGTCCAACACTGGAAATTACAATTCAACATGAGATTTGGGTGGGAACAAATATCCAAACCATATTATTCCACCCCAGCCCCACCCAAATCCCATGTTCTTCTCACATTGCAAAATATAATTATGCCTTCCCAATAGTCCCCCAAAGCCTCCCCCCGCCCAAAGTCTTAACTCATTCCAGCATTAACTCAAAAGTCCCAAGTCCCAAGTTCAAAGTCTCATCTAGAACTGAGCTGAGTTCCTTAACATCTATAGAGCCTGTAAAATAAAGAAACAAGTTATTTACTCCCAAGATACAATGGGAGTATAGTCATTGTAAACATCCCCTTCCAAAAGGTAGAAATTGGCCAGAAGAAAGGAGCTACAGGCCTCATACAAGTTCAAAATGCCGAAGGGCAGTAATTAAATCTTAAATCTCCAAAATAATCTTCTTTGACTCCATATCCCACATTCAGGGCACACTGGTGCAAGGGGCCAGCGTCCAAAGCCTTGGATATTTCCACCTCTGGCTTTGAAGGTTTCAGAACTCCAGGATGCTCTTACAGGTTGTTGAGTGCCTGTGGCTTTTCCAGGTGCTGGGTGCAAACTGCTGGTGGATCTACCATTCTAGGGTATGGAGGGCCATGGCCCCTTTCTCACAGACGCACTAGGCAGGGCTCTAGTGGGGATTTTGTGTGGGAGCTCCAACCCTGTATTTCCTCTTGGCACTGTCCAACAGAGGTTCTTCTGTGGGGGCTCTGCCCCTGAGGCAGGCTTCTACCTGGGCATCCAGACTTTTCCACACATTCTCTGAAATCTGATGGAGGGTGCCAAGCCTCATTTACTCTTGCACACTGTGCACCCACAGGCTTAACACCAGATGGAAGCTGCCAAGTCTTACAGCTTGCCACCTCTAAAGCCATGGCCCAAGCTGTACCTGGGCCCCTTTGAGCCACAGCTGGAGCTGGAGTGGCCAGAATGTGGGGAGCAGAGTTCTGATGCTGCACAGGACAGCAGAGCCCTGGACCTGGCCCATGAAACCATTTTTCCCTCCTAGGCCTTTGGGTCTCTGAAGCAAGGGCCTCCTGTGAAGGTCTCTGAAATGCCTTTGAGGCCTTTTCCCCATTGTCTTGGAAATTAGCACTCGGTTCTTTTTTAGTTACATGAATATCTCTAGCAAGTTGTTGCTCCACTGCCTGCTTGAATTTCTTTTCTGAAAAATCTTCCTTTCTCTGTCACATGGCTCGGCTGCAAATTTTTCAAATGTTTATGCTTTGCTTCCTGTTTAAATATAAGTTCCAACTGTAAGTCTGTTTTTTTTTTTGCTCCCACGGCTGAGCACAGGTTGTTAGAAACAGCCAGGCCATTTCTTGAATGCTTTGCTGCTTAGAAATGTTTACCCCCAGATATCCTAAATCATCACTCTGAAGTTCAAACTTCCACATTTTCAGGTATCTTTATAGCAATGCCCCACTCCTCAGTACCAATTTTCTGTATTAGGCCATTCTTTTATCACTATTAAAAAATACATGAGACTTGCGTAATTAATAAAGAAAAGAGGTTTAATTGGCTCATGGTTCTGCAGCTTTGCAGGAAACTTGGTGCTGGCATCTGGTTGACTTGTGGTGCAGCTTCAGGGAGATCACAATCATGGCATAAGATGAAGAAGGAGCAGGCACATCACATGGCAAAAGCAGGAATGAGAGAGAATGTGTGTGTGGGGGGGTGGGGGGATGGGGAGGTGGGAGGGGTGCCACACCCTTTTAAACAACTAGATCTCATGTAAACTCAGAGCAAGAGCTCGGTTATCACCCAGGGGATGGCCCAAGCCATTCATGAGAGATCTGCCCCATGATTCAAACACCTCCCACCAGGTCCCACCTTCAACATTGGATGTTACAATTCAACATGAAATTTAGGCAAGAACAAATATCCAAACCATATCAAACCAAGCAGCAGAAAACATGAGAACAAGTTAGGAAGCAGGGCTTTCTTTTGATGTGTTAGCATAAAAACCCAGTATCTAAAGTGGAGAAATCTCTATTTTCTGCCAAACACACCCCCACACACCACACATGTGCATGTGCACAAACACACACACACACTTGCAGTGCCTTTAATACAAAGTTCTCCCTTGAGGCAAAATCTTTTGTCATTAGCTGATCCAATGATGAAAAGCTATGTGGTATCGACTTAATAAAACCTTCAAATGAAACCAGCAGAATAACTGTCAGAGTTTCTATATTGAATGTAACTTGAGGAGTTGCTCTGATTCTAGCATAGTCAACCTGCTTACATACAGAAGGCCAGTAAAAAGTGGGAGAAGTGAGGCTAAATTGGGAATGCGGAAGGGGAAGCCAGTGCTTGTAAACATACCTTCACATTTTATTTTGGAATTCACCTTTCACATAGGTACACTCAAGATTGGGCTGCTGAGAGTCATAGTGGGTTTTTGAGACATCCAGAACTTGTACATTTTTCTGAAGTATTTTTAAGCTATTAAGAGGATGAAAACTAGTAACACATGAGAAAGTAATAGAGCGGTTTTAACTTTATCATTTGTAATAGCTAAATGTATCAGAAGTGTGAATAATGTAAATCCATTGACAATGAAAATTTTTCATTGTATTCAGTAAAATTCCTACCATTCTCTAGCTAGTATTTTAGAAGACAGTGATGTAAATATTTGCTCTTTTAGTTGAAAAGTGTCCAGCAGAAGAAAGGAAGAAAATAGTAAATTTCTTGGAAAATCTACACACTTGGGAATTTGCTTTTGGACAATTGAGAATTGGATTCACTTTCATGTTTGTTTAAGAGGAAACAAAAATATCAACTAATCCACTTGAATTGTTAAACCTAAATTTTTTCTGTAAACAGTAACACACAACCTTTGATAATCTTTTTTTTTTTTTTTCCTTATTCAGTCTAGAGAGAGAGCAATGTAGGCTACTTTGGGAAAGTTCTTTGCATTCCACAAAAACCTTGTTCCAATCTTCATTTGAAGAAGCAGAACATCACCAACTGAAGAGATCTTTGTCATAACCTCACCCCAAAGGATGAATGGTTTCCTAATAACCTATAAACCAGCAAGTATATGGCTCAGCCAATGCTTCAGAGTTATTTAGTGTCCTCAGAGATTGGCAGATACTCAGGAGACAGCATCCAGAAAATAAGACTTCATATACTGCTATAATAGAGAGCAGAGGACTGAGTACATTACAGAGTGCCAAGGAAATAAGGCAAATAATACGTTAGGTCAGAGGAGAGAATTGGTTTTCTATTACCTAGTGAGAAATGGCTCACTAAAATGAAACAGAGGAAGGGTGCTCAAATCACACATATATTATAATTATCTACCAAGGTGATTTCATTGCCACTAAGGTCAAGTAGATATGATTAATAACTATGAGATAGGCTTACTCAGAAGCAGAAATGAATTGAAATGGCCAAGGCATTTTTTGTTGCAGCACAGGTTAAAAAATGACTTATTGTTTCTGTTTCTTTGGCTACATCCTGTATCTCATCATTGTAGGGTTAGAAAATGGCTAGCAAAAATCTTATTTGTG
The DNA here is from genome assembly GCF_028858775.2 of Pan troglodytes. Classification (NCBI taxonomy): domain Eukaryota; kingdom Metazoa; phylum Chordata; class Mammalia; order Primates; family Hominidae; genus Pan; species Pan troglodytes. The sequence continues at coordinate 78,733,419 of NC_072398.2, read as the reverse complement.
GATTTCTGTACTTCCTTGAGTCCAAACAACTCTTGCTAGCTAGACTTTGGAGCACAGGAAAAATATAATGTGTGTTTTGTACCAATTTTTCCCAACTTTTTAACTGTGGTAACATACACATAACATAAAATGTATGTGTATTTTAACCATTTCTAAGTGTCAGTTTAGTGGCAATAAATACATTCATATTGTTGCACAACCATCATCACTATCCATCTCCAAAACTCTTATCATCTTGCAAAACTGAAACTTTATACCCATTAAACAATAACTTTCCATTTCCCCTTTCCCCAGCCCCTGGCAAGAGTCATCTACTCTGTCTCTATAATTTTGGTGACTCTAAGTACTTTATCATATAATTGGAATCATACAGTGTTTGTCCTTTTGTGATTGGCTTATTTTACCTAGCATAATGTCTTCAAGTTTCATCTATGTTATAACAGATGTCAGAATTTCCTTCCTTTCTAAGGCTGAAAATATTTCATTGTATGTGTGTACCATTTTTTTTTATCTGTTTATCCATCCATAGAATTCTGGGTTGCTTCCACATTTTAGCAATTGCAAATATTGCTGCTGTGAACATTAATGTACAAATACCTCTTTGAGACTCTGTTTTCAATTTGGGGGTGGCATATGTCCAAAAGTGAAATTTTTCAATCACATGGCAATTCTATTTTTAATTTTGTGAGGAATGGCCATGTTATTGTTTTTCACAACAGCTGTGCCATTTTACCTTCCCACCAACAGTTCACAGGAGTTCCAATTTCTCCACAACCTTACCAATGCTTATTTTCTGTGTGTTTGGCTGACTGTGTGTGTGTGTGTGTGTGTGTGTGTGTGTTTACAGTAACTGTCCTAAAGGGTGTGATGGTATCGCATTAGAGTTTTGATATGCATTTTCCTAATAATTAGATGTTCAGCATTTTTTAAGTGCTTATTGGCCAATTGTATATCTTATTTGGAGAAATGTATATTCTGATCCTTTGCCCATTTTTGAATTGAGTTGCTTATCTTCTTGTTCCTGTCTTTTAGGAGTTCTCTATATATTCGTGATATTAATCTCTTATCAGGTGTATACTTTGCAAATTTTTTTCTATTCTGGGTTGCCTTTTTACTCGATAGTTTTTTTTTTATTTTTTGTGGGTACATAGTAAGTGTATATATTTATTGGGTACATATTTTGATACAGTCATGTGATGTGAAATAAGCACATCATGGAGAATGAGGTATCTGTCCCCTCAAGCATTTATCCTTTGAGTTACAAACAATCCAATTACACTCTTTATTTTAAAATATACAATTATTATTGATTATAATCACTCCGTTGTGCTGTCAAATTCATTCTTTCTATTTTTTGTAACCCATTAACCATCTTATTCATTCTTTCTATTTTTTGTAACCCATTAACCATCCTCAGCTTCCCCCAGGCCCCCACTACCCTTCTCAGCTGATGGTAACCGTCTTTCTACTCTCTGTTCATGAGTTCAATTGTTTTGATTTTTAGATCCCATAAATGAAAGAGAACTTATTTGTCTTTCTGTGCCTTGCTTATTTCACTTAACATAATTATCTCCAATTCCATTCATGTTGTTGCAAATGACAGGATCTCATTCTTTTTTGTGGCTAAATAGTACTCCATTGTGTATATGTACCACATTTTATCCATTCATCTGTTGATGGATACTTAGGTTGCTTCCAAATCTTGGCTATTGTAAACAGAGCTGCAGCAAACACAGGAGTGCAGATATCTCTGTGATATACTGATTTCCTTTCTTTGGGGTATATACCCAACAGAGAGTTTGCTGAATCATATGGTAGCTCAATTTATTTTTTTTGCAGTTTTTGAGGAACCACCATACTGTTCTCCATGATGGTTGTACTAATTTACATTCCCACCAACGGTGTACAAGGGTTCGCTTTTCTCCACATCCTCGCCAGCATTTGTTCTTGCCTGTATTTTGGATATAAGCCACTTTAAATGGGTGAGATGATATCTCATTGTAGTTTGATTTGCTTTTCTCTGATGATGAATGAGGCTGAGCACTGTTTCATATGTCTCTCTGCCATTTGTATGTCTTCTTTTTAAAAATGTCTATTCAAATCTTTTGCCCATTGATTAGATTATTAGATTTCTTCCTATAGAGTTGTTTCAGCTCCTTATATATTTGGCATATTAATCCCTTGTCAGATGGGTAGTTTGGAAATATTTTCTCCCATTTTGTGGGTTGTCTCTTCACTTTGTTGATTGTATCCTTGCTGTGCAGAAGCTTTTTAACTTGATGTGATCCCATTTGTTCATGTTTGACAAGGGTCCAGTTTCATTCTTCTGCATATGGATATCCAGTTTTCCCAGCACCATTTATTGAAGAGCTCATATATTAGCTCAATTTGTTTGCAAGTATCCTTTTCTAATCTGGGTTGCCTTTTTACTCTGTTGATAGTGTCATTTTTATTTTTATTTTTGTGGGTACATAGTAAGTGTATATATTTATGGGGTACATGAGATGTTTTGATACAGGCATACAGTGTGAAATAAGCACATCATGGAGAATGGGGTATCCATTCCCTCAAGCACTGTCTCTGCCCCAGTGTAGGTTCTTGGCACCTTTGTGAAAAATGAGTTCACTGTAGGTATGTGCATTTGTTTCTCAGTTCTCTATTCTGCTCCATTTATCTATATATCTGTTTTTATGCCAATACCATGCCGTTATGGTTACGACAGCTCTGTAGTATACTTTGAAGTCTGGTAATGTGATTCCTCCAGTTTTGTTCTTTTTGCTCGGGATAGCTTTGGGTATTCTGGGTCTTTTGTGGTTCCATATAAATTTTATAATAGGATTGTTTTTTCATTTCTGTGAAGAATGTCACTCATATCTTGATAGGGATTGCATGAAATCTGTAGATTGCTTTGTGTAGTACAGACATTTTAACAATATTGATTCTTCCAATCCAGGAACATGGAATACTTTTCCATTTTTTGGTGTCCTCTTCAATTTCTTTCATTAATGTTTTATAGTTTTCATTATAGAGATCTTTCACTTCTTTGGCTATGTTAATTCCTAGGTATTTGATTTTATGTGTGGCTATTGTAAATGAGATTACCTTTTTCATTTCTTTTTTACATTGTTCACTGTTGGCAAATAGATGTATTACTATTTTTGTATGTTGATGTTGTATTCTGCAACTTTACTGATTTTGTCAGTTCTAATAGTCTTTGGTGGAGTCTTTAGGTTTTTCCAAATATAAGATCATATAATCTTCAAACAAGGATAATCTGATTTCTTCCTTTCCAATTTGGATGCCCTTTTTATCTTTATCTTGTCTAATTGATCTAACTATGAATTCAAATATTATATTGAATAACACTGGTGAAAGTGGACATCCTTGTCTTGTTCAGGATAGAGGAAAGGCTTTCCAATTTTCCCCACTCACTATAATACTAGCTGTAAGTCTGTCATATATGGCTTTTATTGTATCGAGGTGTGTTCCTTCTAGTCCCAGTTTTTGAGGGTTTTTATTATGAAGGGGTGTTGAATTTTATCAAATGCTTTTTCAACATCAATTGAAATGATCATATGGTTTTTGTCCTTAATTCTGTTGATGTGATGTATCACATCGATTGATTTATGTATGTTGAATCATCGTTGCATCACAGGGATAAATCCCACTTGGTCATGATGAATAATCTTTCCCATGTATTGTTGAATTTAGTTTGCTAGTATTTCATTAAGGATTTTTCATTAATATTCATCAGAGATATTGGCCTATAGTTTTCTTTTTTTGGTGTGTCTTTGGTTTTGGTATCAGGGCAATACTGGCTTCTAGCCACATAGAATAAGTTTGAAAGTATTCCCTCATCCTTTATTTTTTTAAAATAGTTTGATTGGATTAGTATTAGATTTTCTTTAAATATTTGGTAGAATTCAGCAGAAAGGCCATCAGGTCCCAGGCTTTTCTTTATTGGAATACTTTTTATTATGGCTTTGATCCATTACCTGTTATTGGTCTGTTCAGGTTTTTTATTTCTTCATGGTTCAAACTTAGTAGGTTGTATCTATCTAGGAATTTGTCCATTTCTAGATTTTCCAATATATTGCCATATAGTTGCTCATAGTAGTCACTAATGATCCTCTGAACTTCTGAACTATCAGTTGTAATGTCTCCATTTTCATTTTTGATTTACATGGATCTTTCTTTTTTTCTTAGTCTGGCTAAAGGTTTGTCAATTTTGTTTATCTTTTCAAAAAACCAACTTTTGTTTCAATGATCTTTTGTATGCTTTTATTTCAATTTCATTTATTTCTGTGCTGATCTTTATTATTTCTTCTCTTCTATTAATTTTGTGTCCAGTTTGCTCTTGCTTTTCTAGTTTTTTTCAATGCATCATTAGGTTATTTAAAGGTTTTCCTTTTTATGATGTAGGTACTTATAGCTATAAACTTCCCTTTTAGTATTGTCTTTGCTGTATCCCATAGGTTTTGGCATGTTGTGTTTCCATTTTCATTTGCTTCAGAAAAATTTTCAACTTTCTTCTGAATTTCTTCATTGACCCACTGATCATTCAGGAGTGTATTGTCAAATTTCCATGTATTGGTAAAGTTTTCAAAATTCCTCTTGTTATTCATTTCTAGTTTGATTCCATTGTGTTCAGAGAAGACACTTGATATTATTTCAGTTTTTTTGAATGTCTTAAGACTGGCTTTGTGACCTAACATATGGTCTATCCTTGAGAATGATTCACGTGCTAAGAAAAAGAATGTATATTCTGCAGTTCTTGGATGAGATATTCTGTAAATAGCTATTAGATCCATTTTGTTTATATTGCAGATTAAGTCTGATGTTTCTTTGTTGATTTCCTGTTTGAAATATCTGTCCATTGCTGAAAGTGAGATTTTAAAATCTCCACCTATTATAATATAGGGGCCTCTCTCTTTATTTCTAATATTTCCTTTGTATATCTAGGTGCTCCAGTGTTGGGTGCATATATATTTAAAATTGTTATATTTGCTTGCTGAATTGAACTCTTTATCATTATATAGTGATCGTCTTTGTCTCTTCTTATAGTTTTTGTCTTAAAATCTATTTTTTCTGATATAAGTATAGTGACTCTTTCTTTTTGGGTTCCACTGGCATGGAATATCATTTTCCATCCCTTTATTTTCAGTCTATGTGTGAAGTGTGCTTCCTGTAGTCAACAGATCAATGGGTATTGTTTTTTTCATCCATCCCTAGTCTATATCTTTTGATTGGAGAGTTTAGTCTAGTTATGCTTAATATTATTATTAATAAATAATGACTTACTTCTGCCATTTTGTTATTTGTTTTCTGGTTCTTTTGTGGTCTTCTCTCCCTTCTTTCTTTCATTTCTGTTTTCCTCTAGTGAAGATGATTTTATCAGATAATATAATTTAGTTTCTTGCTTTTTATTTTTTTGTGTATCCATTGTATATTTTTTGTTTGAGGTTACCATAAGGCTTGCAAATACTATCCTATAACCCATTATTTTAACCTGATAATAATTTAACACTATTTTCCTAAACAAATAAGCAAAAAGAAAATGAATACAAACTCTATGCCTTACCTTTTTCCCCCTGCTTTTTAACTTTTTCTTGTTTCTATTTATATCTTATTGTACTATGTCTTGAAAAGTTGTAGTTATTACTTTTGATTGGTTCATCACTTAATCTTTTCACATAGGATAAGAGTAGTTTATACATCACAGTTACAGTGTTATAATATTCTGTGTTTTTCTGTCTACTTATTATTACCAGTAAGTTTTGTACCTTCAGGTGATTATTTATTGCTCATAAATGTTCTTTACTTTCTGACTGAAGTACTCTCTTTAGCATTTCTTGTAGGACAGGTCTGGTATTGATGAAATCCCTCAGCTTTTGTTTGGGAAAAATCTTTATTTGTCCTTCATGTTTGAAGGATATTTTTGCTGGCCATCCTATCTTAGGGTAAAAGTTTTTTTTCTTCCCTCAGCATTTTAAATATGTCATGCCACTTTCTCCTGGCCTGTAAGATTTCTACTGAAAAGTCTGCTGCCAGATGTATTGGAGCTCCATTGTGTGTGTGTGTGTTTTTTTTTCTCTTGCTGCTTTTAGGATTCTTTTATTTAATCCTTAACCTTTGGGAGTTTGATTATTAAATGCCTTGAGGGGAGTCTTCTTTAGATTAAATCTGTTTGGTGTTCTATAACCTTTTTGTACTTGGATATTATTACCCCATTGAATTAACATTCTACCCCCATCTCTTTCTCTACCTCCTCCTTAAAGTTAATAACTCTTAGATTGACCCTTTTGAGGCTATTTTCTAGATCCTGTAATTGTGCTTCATTACTTTTTTTCTTTTGTCTCTTCTGACTGTATATTTTCAAATAGCCTGTCTTCAAGCTCACTTATTCTTTCCTCTGCTTGATCAATTCTGCTATTAAAAGACTATGATGCCTTCTTCAGTATGTCAAAGATATACTGAAGAAGAGCTGGATTTTTCAGCTCCAGAATCGCTTGATTCTTTTTAATTATTTCATTCTCTTTGGTAAGTTTATTTGATAGCATTCTGAATTCCTTCTCCACGTGATCTTGAAATTTTTTGTTTTCTCAAAACAGCTATTTTGAATTCTCTGTCTTAAAGGTCACAAAGCTCTACAGGTTTGGTCCCTCATGCCTTATTTAGTTCATTTGGTGGGTCATGTTTTCCCGGACGGTGTTAATGCTAGTTGATGTTCTTTGGTGTCTGGACATTGAAGAGTTAGGTATTTATGGTAGTCTTCACTGTCTGGGCTTATTTGTAGCTGTCCTTCTTGGGAAGTTTTTCCAGATATTTGAAAGGACTTGTGATCTAAGAGGTATCCGCTTTAAGGTGCACCCCAGGCCCAATAATACTGTGGGTCTTGCAGATGTGTAGAGGCACTGCCTTGATGGTCTTGGACAAAATCCAGGATAATTTTCCGGGTTACCAGAGACTCTTGTTCTCTTACCCTACTTTCTCCCAAACATACAGAGTCTCTCTCTCCCTGTTCTGAGCCACCTAAAGCTTAGGGTGGAGTGACACAAGTACCCCTTTGGCCACCACTGTTATGACTGCCCTGGGTCAGACCTGAAGCCAGCACAGCACTTGGTCTCACCCAAGGCCTGCTGTAACCACTCCGTGGCTGTTGCCTATGTTTGCTTAAGGCCCTGGGGCTCTACAATTAGCAGGTGGCAAAGCCAGCCAGGCCTGTGTTTTTCCCTTCAGGGTGGTGAGGTCCCCCAGGCCTCAGGTGGGTCCAGAGGTGCCATCTTGGAGTCAGGCACTACAGTCAAAAACCTTAGAAGTCTCCCTGGTGTTCTACTGTATTATGGCTGAGTGGCACTCAAACCATAAGGTGCAGTTCTTCCCACTCTTCCCTTCCCTTTCCAAAAGCAGGGGAGCCTCATCCCATAGCCACTGGCACCCCAGGCCATGAGGAGTACTGCCAGACTACTGCCAAGGTTCTCCTAAGGCCTAAGGGCTCTTAAGTCAGCTTGTCATGAATGCTGCCTGGACTGGGATTCACCCTTCAGGGTGATTGGCTCCCCTTTGGCCCAGGGGAGGTCCAGGCATACCATCCAAGTGTCAAGTTCTGGAATCGGGGACCCCAAGAGCCCACTTGGTGCTCTACCACCCTGTGACTGTGCTGGTACTTAAGGTGCAAGACAAAGTCCCCATTACTTTTTCCTCTGCTTTTCTCAATCAGGAGTTTTGTCCCATAACCACCAGAGCTGGTAATATGCTGAGTCTCACTTGAAGCCAGCAAGTTTCAGAAGCTCACCCAAGGCCCTTGATGTAGTACCTGGGTATTGCTGCTGGTTATTCAGGGCCCAAGGGCTTTTGAATGAGCAGGTGATGAATCCTGGCAGGACTGGGTTCTTTTCTTCAAGGCAGTGGGTTCGCTCTGGCCCCAGGTGTACCTAGAAATGTCATCTGAGAGCTAAGGCCTGTAATGGGGTCCTCATGACTCTGACTGGTGCTCATCCTGCTGTGGCGGAGCTTGTATCCTAGATGCAAGACAAAGGGCTCCCAACTCTTCCCCTTCTTCTCCTCAAGTGGAAAGAAGGGGTGTCTTTTGCAGCCAGGAGTTGTGCAGCCTGGAGTTAGGAAAGGGGTGATGCCAGCACTCCCTTGGCTGGCTTAGCTGATGTCTCAGCATATCACGTGTTCCCCCAGTCCACTGTCTCTGGGCCTAGCTCAGCACTAGGACTCACCTAAGAGTTGCCGTTCTTATGATCTAGACTGCCTTCCAAGTTATTTAAAGGCCAGGTGCAGCCCTCAGTGGTGACGTTCACAGGCACTCAAGTTTGGACTGCTGGGATTGGCAATTACCCTCTGGCTCAGGCTGGTTTAAATGCTCCCTCCATGTGCGGGCATCAGATGAGTTTGGTCTGGTTTTCCCTTCTGCTCTAACAGAATAGCACTGAGTTCAATGCCTCAAAATTGCTGGGTCTCCCTCCCACAGCACCCAGAGGTGCTCTCGGCACCACACTGCCACTGCCAGAGAGTGGGGGAGTGGTGGTGTCAGCGATTCAAGAGTGTTTTTTCTATCTCTTCCATGCCTCTTTCAGCAATGTGAACTTAAAACCAGGTGCTCTAAATGCTCACCTGAATTTTGGTTCTTATGAAGGTGTTTTCTCTGTGTATAGTTGTTAACTGGGTGTCCTTCTGGGGGAAATGATTAGGAGAGCCTTCTACTCCACCATCTCACTCTGCCTCCTGCCCCCTGTTCATAGTGTATTTTCATGCATAAAATTTTTAAGTTTTCAGGAAATCCAATGTATCTATCATTTCTTTTATTTATTAATTCATTCATTCATTTATTCATCTTTTAACTTTTATTTTAGGTTCAAGTATATATGTGCAGGTTTCTTATATAGGGAAACTGCATATCACAGGGGATTTAGTGTACGGATTATTTTGTCACCCAGGTAATAATTATAGTACCTAGTAGGTAGTTTTTTGATCCCCCTCCTACACCCCTCAACCCTCAAGTAGGCCCTAGTGTCTGTTGTTTTCCTCTTTGTGTCTATGTGTTCTGTTGTTTAGCTTCCACTTGTAAGTGGGAATATGTGGTATTTAGTTTTCTGTCCCTGCAATGGACTTGAGATAATGGCCTTCAACTCCACCCACGTTTCTGCAAAGGGCATAGTCTCATTCTTTTTTTTTTTTTTTTTTTTGGCTGTGTAGTGTTCCTTAGTGTATATGTACCATATTTTCTTTATCCAGTCTACCGTTGATAGGCATTTAGGTTGGTTTCATGTCTGCTATTGTGAATAGTGCATGTGCCTTTACGGTAGAATGATTTATATACCTTTGGATATATACTCCAACAATGAGATTGCTGGGTCAAATGGTAATTCTGTTTTAAGTTTTTTGAGGAATTGCCACTCTGACTTCCACAATGGTTGAAAAAATTTACATTCCCACTGGCAGAATGTAAGCATTCCCTTTTCTTCACAACTTCACCAGCATCTGTTGTTCAAGTGGTGAAGAAAAGAGAATGTTTATACACTGCTGTTGTTTTTGATTTTATGATAAGCCATTCTGATTAGTGTGAGACGGTATCTTATTGTGGTTTTGATTTGCATTTCTGTAATGATTACTGATACTACTGAGATTTTTTCATATGCTTTTTGGTTGTATGTATGTCTTGTTTTGAAACATATCTGATCATGTCCTTTATCCACTCTTTAATGGGGTTATTTGATTTTTTTTCTTGTTGATTTCTTTAAATTCCTTATAGATTCTGGATATTAGATCTTTGTTGGATGCATAGTTTGCAAATATTTTCTTCCATTCTGTAGGTTGTCTGTTTACTCTGTTCATAGTTTGTTTTGCTGTGCAAAGGATCTTTAGTTTAGTTAGGTCCTATTTGTCAATTTTTGTTTTTGTTGCAATTGCTTTTGGCATCTTTGTCATGAAATCTTTGCCAGGACCTATCTCCAGAATGGTAATTCTGAGGTTACCTTCCAGAGTTTCCTTAGTTTTAGGTTTTACATTTAAGTCAGCCATTTTAGCCCAATTAATAACTCTTGCTGGGCTGGGCATGGTGGCTCACACCTGTTATCCTAGCACTTTGGGAGGCCGAGGTAGGAGGATCACTTGAGCCCAGGAGTTCAAGACCAGCCCGGGCAACATGGCAAAACCCCTTCTCCACAAAAAAATACAAAAATTAGCTGGGTGTGGTTGTGTATGCCTATAGTCCCAGCTGCTCAAGAGACTGAGGTGGGAGAATTACCTGAGCCCAGGAGGTTGAGGCTGCAGTGAGGCGAGATTGCACCACTGCATTCCAGCCTGGGTGTAGAGTGAGACCCTATCTCAAAAAACGAAAAAAAAAGAAAAAGAGAAAAAAAAGCCTCGCTGGGGAAATACTGCAGTAGTTGGGAGGAAGGAAGATACCCTGGCTTTGTGAGTTGCCAGAGTTCTTAGATTGGTTCTTTCTCATCTGTGTGGGCCAATGTTCCTTTAAGTACAATGTATTATAATTTGGATACAGTCAGTAGACTTTTTTTCTGTATGTTTTCAGAAGGCTGGGGCTTTGTGCAGGGACTTTATTTGTATCTGAATTCTTGTCCTTGGTTTCATGGGAGGGTATATGAGCAAAGTATTTTTGGCATTGAAATTTGGGATCCAGTAGGTAGGCTCTTGCTCAGACACACGGCTCCTCTGTATTTCCTAATGATTGCAGCTGTGCTCCCTCTTGGTGCTCTAAAAATGTGTTCTCCTCTCCCACTCAAGTGCTGGCTGCAGATCTTGTTCTGGCACTCCTGGGCTGCACACCACAGCTCTGTGGTGAGCTCGGGCTTTATGTTCCCTCCTCAGCCTGAGGGCAGCAGGGGAAGGGAACTTGGCAGTGGTTGTAGCAGATGACCTTTCACTTATCTCTTGGGGCTCCACCCCAAAGAGATGCAGAGCTGCTATCAATCTGTGTGATTGGCCCAGGGTGGGGAAGCTGCACTGTGGGCCCAGGCAGGGTCTTGGGGTTCTGCCTAGTGATGAGCAGGGGAAGTAAGGAGGCCACCTTGTGGGATTGGGGAGACAGACTGGTCTTTTCTTAGGGCAACTACAGCTTGCTGGAGGTGTGGTTAAAGAACTTAGGGTCTTTGCTCCTTCCTTAATCCAAGGGCAGCAAGGGCAGTACCACTGCAGTGGTTACCTCTGGAAGCTTCACCTCAGAGAAACACAGAACCACTGCTAAAGGGAATCTTCAGCCAAGGGGTAAGGTGGCTGCACTGCTGGCCCAAGCTGGGCCTCCACTTGATGATGAGCAGGGGATCAAGGGCTTACAAATTGGAGAGACTGCACTCCTTTCCATAAGGTTACATGGCACACTGGAAGCACAAGTGAAGCTCTCAGGCTCTTTGTTTCTTCTCCAGACCAAGCGCAGCAGGGTAGGATCTGGTGCCATGGCAATGGCAGAGGGGCTGTCAGTTGCCTTTGGGTGCTCCTCCCCAGGAAAACACAGAGCCACTACCAATGGGGATGCTCACCAGGCAGGGCTCCCAGATTGGGATTGCAGAATAACCTCCCTACACAATGGGTTTTGGTGTCATATCTAATACATCATTGCCAAATCCAATGTCATAAAGATTTTCCTATGTTTTCTTCTAAGAGTTTTATAGTTTTAGGTCTTACATTTAGGTTTTTGATCTATTTTGAGCTAATTTTTATAAAATGTTAGATAATAATCCAGTTTTTTTTTGTTTTTGTTTTTTTTTTGGTTTTTTTTGCATGTTGATATCCTGTTTTCCTAGCAACATTTGTTGAAAAGACTGTCCTTTTTCCACTGAGTGGTCTTAGCACCTTTGTTAAAAAATCACTTGGCCACATATGTAAGGGCTTATTTTTGGGTTCTCTTTTTTATTCCATTGGTCTGTATTCTGTCTTTGTGCTAGTACTACATTGTTTTGATTACTGTAGCTTTGAAGTAAGTTTTGAAATCGGGAAATGTGAGCTTTGCTTTTCTTTTTCAAGACTGTTTCAGCTATCTTTAGTCCCTCAAGTGCCATATAAATTTTAGGATGGGTTTATCTAATTCTACAAAAAACATCATTGAGATTTTGATAGGGATCACTAAATCTAGGTACTTTGGGAAGTATTGACATCTTAACAATACTAAATCTTCCAATCCATGACTATGTGATCTTTTCATTTATTTCTGTCTTTAATGTCTGTCAGTAATGTTTTATAGTTTTCATAGTGCAAGTCTTTCACCTCTTTAAGTTAATTCTAAATATATGTTTTTTCTTTTTGATGCTATTGGAATTGAATTTTTTTTCATTTCCTCTTTGGACTGCTCATTGTTAATGTACAGAAATGCAACTGATTTTTGTGTGTTTTGTATTCTGCTACTACTTTGCTGAATTCATTTATCAGTTCTAATAATTTGTTTTTGTGGAATCTTTAGGATTTTCTACATACAGGATCTCATTATCTGTGAGCAGAGATAATTTTACTTCTTCCTTTACAATTTGGATGTATTTTTTTAAATTTTTGCCTAATTTCTCTGGCTAGAACTTCTAGTACTATGTTGAATAGAAGTGGCAAAATAGACTTCTTTGATTTTTTCCTGATCTTAGAAGAGCATTTAGTCTTTCACCATTGAGAATAATGTTTACTGTGGGGTTTTTGTATGGCTTTAACTATGTTGAGGTAGTTTCCTTCTATTTCTAGGCTGTTGAGTGTTTTTATCATGTAAGTATGTCAGATTTTGAAAATTATTTTTTCTGCGTATATTGAGATGACTCTGTGTGTTTTATCCTCTTTATTCTATTCATGTAGTACATTACATTGATCAATTTTTATACATTAAATCACCTTCCATTCCAGGACTAAATCCCACTTGCTTATGGAGTATAACACTTTTAATAAGCTGCTGAATTTGGTTTGCTAGTATTTCATTGAGGATTTTTGCCTCAATGTTCATAAAAGATATTGATCTGTAGTTTTCTTTTCTTCTCATGTCGTTGTCCAGTTTCGGTATGAGGTTGGTTCTGGCCTTTTAAAATGAGTTGGAAAGTGTTCCTTCCTCCTCCAGTTTTTGAAAATTTTTAGAAATATTGGTGGTGTTTAAAATGTGTAGTAAAATTCACCAGGGAAACTATCAAGTCCAGGGCTTTTCCTTGTCAGGAGAATTTTGATTGCTGATTTAATTTCCTTACCAATTATAGGTATATTCATTTTTTTATTTCTTCATTATTTCATCTTGGTATATCTTGTTTCTAGGAATTCCTCAATTTCATCTAGGTTATCTAGTTTTTTAGTTTATAATTGTTCATAGTACTTTCTTATAATCCTTTTAATTCCTATAGAGTTGGTAATCACCATACTTTCATTTCTGCTTTTAGTAATTTGAATCTTCCCTCTTTTTTTCCTTAGTTCATCTAGCTAAAGATTTGTCAACTTTGTTGATCTTTACAAAGAACAAGCTTTTGGTTTTGTTGATTTTTCTCTATTTTTTGTACTATATTTTGTTTATCTGGCTGCAATCTTTAATATTTCCTTTCTTCTGCTGGCTTTAGGTCTAGTTTGTTCTTTTTTTTTCTAGTCCCTTAAGTTGTAAAGTTAAATTGTTGATTTGAGATTGTTCTTGTTTTTTAATGTAAGTATAGTTATAAATTTTCCCCTTAGCACTGCTTTTGCTCTATCCCATACATTTTGCTATGCTGTGTTTTCATTTTTATTTATTTCTACTTACTTTCTTATTTCCCCTTTTACTCTTCTTTGATTCACTGATGGTTTAATTTTTACAAATTTATGAAATTTTTAGTTTGCTTCTGTTACTGATTTCTAACTGTATCCCGTTTTGGTTGGGGTAGTTACTTTGCACGATATCTACCTTTTAAAATCTACTGAGACTTAATTTCTGACCTAGTATCTGGTCTGATATGGTTTGGATGTTTATTTCCTTCAAATCTCATGTTAAAATATGATTCCCAATGTTGGATGAGGAGCCTGGTGGGAGGTGATTGGATTATGGGGGCAGACCTTCATGATTGGTTTAGCACCAACTCCTTGGTGATAGATGAGTTATTGCTTAGTTAGCTCGCACATTATCTGATTATTTAAAAGACTCTGAGACTTCCTCCTTTTCTTTCTCTTGCTTTCTCCTGCTCCATGTGATGCACCTACTCCTCCTTTGCCTTCCGTCATGATTGTAAACTTCCTGAGGCTTGCACCAGGAGCAGATGCTGGAGGAGCAGATACATGTACAACCTGCAGAATCATGAGCCAATGAAAACCTCTTTTCTTTATAAACTACCCAGCCTTAGGTATTTATAGCAATGCAAGAATTGACTAACACATGTTCTAAACTGGAAAATGTCCTTGTGCACTTGAGAAGAATGTGCATTTTGTTGGTGTTGAGTACAGTGTTCTATGTGTATCTGTTAAATATAGTTGGTCCAATGTTCTGTTCAAGTCCTCTATTTCCTTACTTATCTTGTGTTGGTTGCTCTAGCCATTATTGAGAGTGGCGTATTTAAGTCTCCAACTATTATTGTAGAACTGTTTACTTCTCCTTTCAATTCTGTCAATTTCTGCTACATCTATTTTGATGGTCTATTATTAGATGTGTAAATGTTTATAATTATTTTATTGTCATACTGTATTGAACTTTGTATTGAAACATATGTTCTTCTTTGTCTCCTATTACCTCTTTTTGATTTAAAATTTGTTTTTTTCATTAGAGTAGCCACCTCTATTGTCTTTTGGTTAGTATTTTCATGGAATTATTTGCAGTTCATTCATTTTCAAGTCATTTGTGTCTTTAGAGCTAATGTGAGTCTCTTGCAGGCAGAAGATATTTGGATCATGTTTTCATTTATTAATTCTGACAATCTCTGCCTTTTGATTGGAAAGATTAATACATTAACATTTAAAGTAACTACAGTTCTCTCTTGGTATCTCTGGAGAATCAGTTCCAAGACTTCCTATGTATACCAAAATTCACAGATGCTCAAATCCCTTATATAAAATGGCATAGCATTTGCATAAAATCTATGCTTATTCTCCTGTATATTTTAAATCATTTCTAAATCACTTATCATACCTAATAAAATGTCAGTGCTGTCTAAGTAGTATTACATAGCATTTTTAAACTGTATTTTTATTTATATTGTATTGATTTTCATTGCTGTATTTTTTTCAAATGTTTTTAATCTGTAGTTAATTGAATCTGGGAATGCAGAGCCCACAAATACAGATGGATGATTGTATTTTAAAGAAGAGAGTTACTCCTGTAATTTTTCTCTATTTGTTTTCTATTTGCCTTATAGCTTTTTGTCCCTCATGTCCTGCATTACTGTCTTCTTTTGTGCTTGGCTAATTTTTTATGAACATTTTAATTTTTTCTCATTTCCTCTTGTTTATATTCTACAGCTCTTTTGTGGTTATTATGGCTATTACATTTAACACCCTAAATTTATAACACTCTAGTTTGAATTTATACCAGCTTAACTTTAGTAACATACAAAAACCATACTCCTTGATAGCTCTATTTCCACTCCTTTCAGTAGTTAATATCACAAAATTACATCTTACATTATATGTTCAAAACATAAACTAATTTTTTATTCTATTAGTCTTTTAATTACTTAGAAAACAAAATATGGAGTTCCAAACCAAAGTTCCAGTAATACTAGTTTTTTAAATGTATTAGTTTCACATCATGTAGGAAATAATTGCCCATGTAATAATTAACCTTTATTTCTTTATATGGCTTTTAGTTACTGTCTAGTGTCCTTTCATTTCAATCTGGAGAATTCCCTTTAGCATTTTTTGGAGAGAAGTTCTACTAGTCATAAATATCCTTAGCTTTTTTTGCAACCTGGGAATGTGTTGATTTCTTTATTAATTTTGAAGGACAATTTTACTGGATATAGAATTCTTGATTAACTGTTTTTTGTTTTGTTTTGTTTTTTTGCTTTCAGCAGTTTGGATATAGCTGCCCACTGCCTTTTGGCCTCCAGAGTTTCTGATGAGAAATCTACTGATAATCTTATTGAGGATACCTTGTATGTAATAAGTTGCTTGTCTCCTGCAGCTTTCAAAATTCTTCTTCTCTTTGGCTTTTAACAGTTTGATCATAATGTGTTTTGATGTGAGTCTCTTTGAGTTCATCCAATTTAAAGTTTATTTGGCTTCTTGAATGTTTGGGAGGCTTTCCGACTATTTATTTATGTATTCTCTCCCCCACTTTTTCTCTCTTCTCTCCTGGGTTCCCACAGTACATATCTTGGTCCACTTGATGGTGTCCTACAGGTCCTTTAGGCTTAGTTCAGTTTTCTTCAATCTCTTTTTCTCTCTGTTTCTACGACTCAATAATTTCCATTGTCTTATCATCATGTCCACTGGTTCTTTCTTCTGCCTGTTCAAATCTGCCTTTGAATTCTTCTAATGAATTTTTAATTTCAGATATGGTAAATTTCAGCTTCAGAATTTTTGTTTTGGTTTCTTTTTAGGTGTTTTATTTCTTTATTGATATTTCCATTTTGTTCATACATATTTCTCTTGACTTTCTCCATGTCTTCTTTTAGTTCTTTGAGGATCTTTAAGACAGTTGTTTTAAAGCCTTCGTTTAGTAGATCCATCATATTTTTTTCCAGGGACAGTTTCTGTGGATTTATTTTTCTTTTAAATGGGTTATACCTGTTTTTTTGTACAATTTGTGGATTTTTAAATTGAAACTCTAGATTTCAATCTAATAACACTGTAACTGTGGAAATCAGATTCTCCTTCTTCCCCAAGATTCACTGATTTTCTTCTTTTTGTTTTTTCTTTTATTGTTGTACGCTGTCTTTGTGCTAAGAATCTACCTGAGGTATAAATTTAAGGTCTCCTCAGGTCTTTTCTGAGCTGTGCCTTTGCTTACGCATGCACCGTGACTTTCTAATTTTCCCCATGTATGCAATTGCCTTGAATGTTATAGTCTTTAAGGTCTTGCTTCCAAAAAGCGGGGGAATTGAAGATGGCAGGGATAGTCACTGGATTTTGGTTTTTTTTTAGACGGAGTCTCTCTCTGTCGCCCAAGCTGGAGTGCAGTGGTGCAATCTCGGCTCAATGCAAGCTCCGCCTCCCGGGTTCATGCCATTCTCCTGCCTCAGCCTCCCGAGTAGCTGGGACTACAGGTGCCCACCACCACGTCTGGCTAATTTTTTGTATTTTTTAGTAGAAACAGGATTTCACCATGTTAGCCAGGATGGTCTCGATCTCCTGATCTTGGGATCCACCTGCCTCAGCCTCCCAAAGTGCTGGGATTACACGTATGAGCCACCATGCCCGGCCATCTCTGGTTCTTTAAATCTCTTGGAAGTCAGTTCAACTAGAGGGAGACAGACTTGTTACAAATCAGGAGAGGTGCAACAATAATGACTGCCTGCCTCTTTGTCTGCACCTCTATAGTCATAAGCAGTAACCAGCAACCGAAGCACAGATCTCTGATATTTGAAGGACAGGATTCTCGTTGCTCAGCCTGGTTCCTTTGAGGTCTGTGCAAACTGTTTCAGAAACATATGCATGGCTGTCTGCCACAGAGATGGGGGAATGGATAGCTGCTACTGTACTAAAAGCTGAAATTGACTGAAATCAACCACAATTTACTGTCCCTGCCTTCCCCTGGAAATTTCAAGCCTTCAATAGACTTCAAAATTCCAAAATAGTTACATCAGAAAGATTTTGCCAGTGCAGTTATTGCCTAGGTGGGGAAACAGATTCCTGGTGCTTCCTAAACTGCCATTTTCTAAGAGTCTTCTCCTGTTCCAGTTTTAATATGCACAGGAAAATAACATTAACTCTTCTTGGTAGGAAAGCATCTCTGAATTAGTAAAATATATGAATTAAATCTTTTTAATGTGGAGTTTGATTATTTTTATACTTAAAATAATCAGAGGCTAACAATATGTTGTTTGCTAAAGTGGCACTCAGAGGACCCCTTTCGTGAATGCAAAATATTATTTTAATTATACATACCAAATATTTATGTTTACATGTAGCTGTACATTTTTTGGAAAATGTTTTTTCTCTTAAGTTGCTTTAAAATCCTATTTACAATCATTTTAAAACCAAAATTTATGTAGCAAGCTCTTCTTTCTCACCCCATTGAACTTGTGCTATATAAGTTCCTATCCAATGAATCATCAATATTAAATTAAGGCATTCTAAATTTTCCTAAAATAGTAGCTATCATGATTATGTTCCATATCTTCTACATTAACTGTATAAAGCTGGGATCTACATTAACTATCTCCTCAGTGAAGCCTTCCCCAGTCACTGCATCTAAAATTTAAAAACCTCCTTATTCTCAACACTTCTAATCTCCCTTCTCAAGTGTTGCTTTTCTTCTTAACATTTATTGTTATCTAACACATTATTATATAGCTTAGTTTTTCTTATTTATTTTTTGTCTCTCACATTTGACTATACACTTCATAAAGGCAGAATTCTCTGCTTGTTCACTGCTGTATCCCTGTCACCTATCACCTAGGAAGTTGGTGCTACCAATATATGTTTCTTCAAGCTCAATACCTTGCTTAACACCTAGTGAGAAGTTGCTTGGCATGTGATGTGATACTTGGAGATGGCCATAGTGGATTGAATTGTTTCCAAATGTTCTAGCAGATAAAAAATTGTGATAGTGAGAATTACCCAATTTAAATAACCATATTTCACCCTTGTCTGAAGCCACTTGGAGAGGAGACAGTTTACCAAACATCTTACTTTTGGACCCGGCATTCATGTAACCCTCTTTGTACACAGTATTTGGACACACAGTGACTCTTTTGTTAGGATTTGAGAGAAAGAGTTAGAGGGAGAAAATGACATTTTCTTTTCTGCTGGATGTAAGTAAACCTGGGATCAAGTGGGCCTGGGGCTCCAAGAAACCACCTTGGCATTTCATAGAAACCTAAAAATAAAGCCACTGACCAAGAGGCAGAACTAAAACATGGATAATTAGTTCTAGAGGCATTCGTTGAGTGTCTGGATACAGCTATGTCTGAAAATGGTTTTGCCCCAACACTTTTTAGTAAGGAGAGCCAATGAATCCACTTACTACCACCCCTGGCAATTTTGTTTTTTGGGGATTTTGTTTATTTGTTTGTTTTTGGCTTAAGCCAAATTTAATTAGGTTTTCCATCATTGCACAAGAAGGAGCTGATAAAGATAGTGAATAACTAAATTTATAAAATGTATTCCAAAATTAGAGTATTGGGGTTACATTAAAAACTGGGTATAGTATGTTTCACAAGTAAAATTGACTCTGAAAGAAAAATAATATAACATCAGTTAAATTTGAAGATAATTTTTTAAACTTAAAAAATTAGAACTATTTTTAAGATAGATGGAAGGGTAGATGGATGGGTGGATGGAGAGAGAAAGAGAAAGTTTTATTTGGAGGTCTATGGTGACCTTTCAGGGACAGTGTTGAAATCTGGTTCATGATTAAAGCAGGGTGTGGTTAAAAGGGGCAGGGATGGAAAATTGTTTTTTGGCAACTTGTTAGAGATGTGGGGTTAAACTGTTAAAGAAGCCACAAAAGTCTATTGCCAGAAGAGAAAAATTAAAACCTTACAGCAGCTTTACACTGGGCCAAGCACTGTTAACTGCTTTAGGCATGGTCTCATTGAGTTCTAAAACTGATGTAGATTTTATATTATTATGAACATGTTAGAGATGGGGAAATTAGACTGGAGAAGTTAAATAATCTGTCCAAATTTTCACAATAAACAGTGAAGACTGGGTTTGAACCCAGGTCTGTAAAATTGCTGGCCTCATGCTTTTACCAACTAAACAGATGTTCAGCCCTGTTGCCGCTTCTAATTTAGAAAAGATTTTATTGACACTTCTTTGCTCCCTTTCATGTTGAGGACTTTTTTTCCTCTAATGATTCTTATATCAAAATCCTCTTGATTGAAAATCATCATGCATGAAATACTGACTCATAACCATGGAAAAGTGTTTTGTTTTTCCAGGAAATTTTCTTCTTCTCTGTCCCTCAGTCTGGATTATCATAAGGAAAATGTTTTTTCTCACTTGTCTTTGAATTAAAGAAAAACATATTATTTAATTTTTTAAAGCATGAAATCTCAATGTTCTTTTTTAACTGTGTCAAGGAGGGTTTTGTTTGTTTGTTTGGCTTGTGTGTTTTTGTTCATTTTTCTGCAGTGAAGATGTGCAAAGCCTTTAAAATCTAAAGGAGGTAAAAATGGGATCTGTTCTGGCTTAGCATGCATCTTTAGATATGTCTTGGAAATCACTGGTCTATTGGTCAAAGTTGCCTGATAGCAGCACTATTTTCAGGAAGTAGCTTCCTAGAAGAAATTCACTTTCTTAGCTTCTCCGGGATGGGTTGAGTTCTACTTGATCCTGGCTGACGAATGGCAAATATGTCTGTTTGTGAGAGTCTCATACAGGATATTCTGGGGTCTGCTTTTACCTCTAACAGGAACACATTCTCAGTCTAGGCAAATGCTGGTTAATATTGGGGTGTCTACAGAGAGGTGAGGATCTTGGCCAATTAGAATTGATCTAATTAAGATTTCCTACTAGCTGAGGCAGACTGATTTTTTTCCATTTGTTACATTTTAAAGCATCTTTAAAACTATTTTTTACATTAAAATGTGAGGACCTGAAAGTTTACATTCATCAGAAGTAAAAAGAAATTTAACAAAACCTATTAAGTGTGAAAAAGACACAGATTTTTTTTTGCTGACCACCCAGGTATCACACACAAGTTACTTTTCCTTGCATACATACACCTTCTCAGTTTAGGCCAATAAGAATTTTCCTAAAACTAGTACAGTGTGTGCTTTGAACATAAGACTTTTGGAAATAAACTTCTTTCAGGCATCCAAATATCCTGGAAGGAAAGTAAGAGGCAGCTTTTAAAAACTTGAAAATGAAGGCGATTAGAAAGAACTTTGAGGAAGGGCAGCTCTTCTGTTGGGAAGGGGAAAATTAGGTTTTAGTATGGGAGCAGAATTCTCCTGGAACAGAGAAGAGAGAAGCCACTGCATGTGGTCCTTAGGCCAGCCGTGTATCCTGAAGAGGGAACACGAAGTTGGAAAGCATCTTTCTGGTGATTTCCCACCAGGTCAATAACATGCAGTCTGCTTCTGAGAATATGTAACTAGAGAACGTTCCCTCTCTTAACTGCATAGCTGTGACATTGGTAAGCAAGAGTACTTACTTTATCATTCAACTGAGGTCATATTATATAAAATGATAACTATCACCATGCCTTGCATCAGGGCATTGGGAACTTTGGCATAGTTGCCATGGCATCCTCCCAGCAGAACAATTGGAATCCTGTCACTATTGTTAAATAATGCTGGGCCCTGGCTAGTCTCTACCCTCAGAAGTTATTCTCATGCTTATTTATAAAGGCTACATTCAAACTCATTTTTAAAAGTTGTTAGATTTAAGAAAGGAAATATGTGATAAGAGTATATTTAATGTGAGATTCATACTTTGATACATGACACAAAATTCAGCCTTTGAGGGAAAGGTATCACTAGAAATACATGGCATGGAAGAATCAAACATAACCTGAAGATGTTTTAAGTGCAGATAAAACAAAGACCAAACATTATTAGGCTCATCACTCTATTTCTCTTAAAAAATTAAAAGAGAGAAAGGGGGATAGGGAAATGTGGTGCACATTGAGGCAGTAGCTGTATGCCATGAAATGGCCAGCTTTACAATTATAGATTATTTTATTCTAGGCAGCTTTCTCAGACACTAAGAACAACAGTATGTGACTCATGGTAGGCACTCAAATCGTTGGCCATCTATCTAAAGTGATTAATCTAGTTTTCAGTCAACAATGAATGAATTAGATAAATAATTCTATAATAGTATTTCAATAAATATTCAATAGATATTATTTATTGGTAGATCATTAATTACTATGCAAATATAATTTCCAGATGAAAAGTACAGACCTAAGTCATTAATTGAGGCTCTCATTAGGGGGAAGAATGATGTAAAAACAACAACAGAGAAATTAGATATCCTGCTAGATGATTTAAACATATTGATACATGTGCTAGTTAATGCACTTAACAAGAAAAGAAATAACAAAAGAAGAATCCACTTTAAAATTCTGTTCTTAGAAGTTCTAGCCAGAAAATCAGGTAAGAGAAATAAATAAAAGGCATACTAATGGGAAAAAAGGCTAATTATTTCTGATATGATTTGCTGATATGATTCTATATCTAGAAAACCCTAAAGACTCTGCCAAAAGGCTTCTAGAACTGATAAACACCTTCAGTAAGGTTTCAGGATACAAAATCAACATACAAAAATCAGTAGCATTCTTATACACCAATAACATTCAAACTGAGAGTCACATCAAGAACACAATCCCGTTTATAATGGCACAGAAAAAAAAACCATAAAATGCTTAGGAATACATTGAACCAAGGAGGTGAAAGATATCTACAAGAATTACAAAACGCTGTGGAAAAAAGATCAAAGATGACACACAAATGCAAAAATATTCTACGCTCATGGATTGGAAGGATTAATATCACTAAAATGGCCACACTGCCCAAAGAAATCTACAGATTCAATGCTATTACTATCAAACTACCAATGTCATTTTTTACAGAATTGGAAAAATCTATTCCAAAATTTATATGGAACCAAAAAAGAGCTAAATAGTCAAAGCAATCCTAAGCAAAAAAATAACAAAGCCAGAGACATCATGTCTCCTGACTTCAAACTATAGTATAAGGCTACAGTAATCAACACAACATGGTACTACTACAAAAACAGACACATAGACCAATGAAACAGATTACAGAACCCAGAAATAAAGCCGCACATTTACAACCATCTGATCTTTGACAAAGTTAGTAAAAATAAGCAATTAAGAAAAGACTTTCTAATCAATAATTGGCACTGGGATAACTGGCCAGCCATATGCGGAAGAATGAAACTGGATCCCTATTTCCACCATGTAGTTTTATAGTTCGGATTCTTATATTTACATCTTTAATTAAAGATTTAATATTTAAAGATTTATATATAAGACCCCAAACTATAAAAATCTTAGAAGAAAACCTAGGAAATACCATTGTGGACATCAGCCTTAGTAAAGAATTTATGACTAAGTCCTCAAAAATAATTGAAACAAAAACAAAATTTGATAAGTGGGACCTAATTAAACTTAAAGAATTTTTGTGCAGCAAAATGAACTATCAACAGAATAAACAGACAACTTATAGAATGGGAGGAAATATTTGCAGACTATATGTTTGACAAAAGTCTAATATCCAGAATCTATAAGGAACTTAATTCAACAAGCAGAAAACAAAGAATCCTGTTTAAAAGTGGGCAAAGGACATTAACAGATAATTCTCAAAGAAAACATACAAGCAGCTAACAAACATAGAAAAAAATGCTCAACACCACAAATTAGCAGAGAAATGCAAACCAAAACCACGATGAAATATCATCTCACACCTGTAAGAATAATGGCTATTACTAAAAAGATTTTTTAAAAAATAGCAGATTCAGGTAGGGCTGCAGAGAAAAGGGAATGCTTACACAGTGTTGGTAGGAGTGTAAATTAGTTCCGCCACTGTGAAAAGCAGTTTGGAGATTTCTCAAAAGAACTTAAAGCAGAGCTACTATTCAACCCAGCAATCTTATTACTGGACATATATCCAAAGGAAAATAAATCGTTCCAAAAAAAAAAAAGATACATGCACTTGTATATTCATAACAGGACTATTTACAATAGCAAAGACATGGAATCAACCTAGGTGCTCATCAGCAGTGGATTGGAAAAATAAAATCTGGTGCATATACACTGTGGAATACTGTGCAACCATGAAACAGAATGCGATTATAGCCTTTGCAGAAACATGGATGCAACTGGAGGCCATCATTCTAGCTGAATTAATGCAAGAACAGACAACCAAATACCACAAACATGTTCTTGCTTATAAGTATGAGCTAAACACTGGGTACATATAGACATAAAGATGGAAACAATAGACACTGGAGACTACTGGGGGAGAAGGGGAGGGAGTCAAGGGCTGAAAAACTACCTATTGGGTACTATGGTCACTACCTGGATGATGGGATCATTCATATCTGAAACCTCAGCGTCACCTAATATACTCATGAACAAACCTGCACATGTACCCTCTGAATTTAACATAAAAGTTGAAATTATAAAAAATAAATAATTAAAATGTTAAAAAATTTTTTGAAGCATCCTGCTTTTGCATTCTAGAACTTTTCAGAAACCGCAGCAGAGGTTCATTTTGTCCAGGCTTGGTGTAAATTAGCATCAAATAGATGGACTGAATTGCTCCATTTTGGTGTGGACAGTTATCAAGAGCTTGGAAAAGAAGTCTGTGCACAAGAGCCTGCAATATGCCAAGAGTTGATCAGCTGAGAAGATCTTTTGTAAATATATACTTCGCTATGCAGAATTTCTTTTAGAGATACTGGACTACTTGGAATAAAGGAGATGTATCTGGGCCTCCACTTCAAACTCAAAACAAGATCTCATTCAAACACTAAAAATATTTGGCCAAGCTTGTTCCTAATAATGCCTCTGGATTTTGAGATTTGGGCCTGTCAGATCATAAACAACAGTGATTAAGTATCCACTAGGTACAATGTGTAAGTGAGATTGGGGTTCTAGGGGGAGGTACAAGAAAAGCTTATGATATGGTCCTTCACCTCTGAGAGCTTATGGCCCAGTGGAAAAAGGACTACCACATAATTGCTTACAAGAAATGCTGGACTAGAGCATGCTTTTAGCCAAATTGCTAAAAAAATAAAAATAAAAAAAAATTTTCCAAAGTTGTTTAATCATCATGCTTGTTGGCAGTCTTTCCTTTCAAGAGTCCCTCCCTGCTTGCTTTGTATCTTACACAAAATCTCATGTGGCCTACTCAGGAGCCATGTATTCCAGAACACCGCCCACGGAACATACCCAGGTGCCTGCAGCCAAGAGCTGATATGTTCCCTATTTAATATTTATGATCTTCCATACTGGTAAAAGTCATTATTGTATTGTCATTAGAAAACTTTTCTGGCTAAACAAAGCTGAGGGAAGTTGCTATTAACTTCTGAGACTAGAAACAAATGCAATATTGCTGATGGTTGTACTTTCTAATTATTTGCAGATGACCTCAGCCATGTGAATGTACAGAGGGAATGCCAGACTTGAGCACTAGTTTTTCAGCATTAGGATTTTTTTTCTTTTTTCAAACCACCAAGTTTGTTTACTAGTCACTTTAATCAAGATAACTAGGACAAAACAGAATAGAAACAGCAGTGACTGTGCAAAAAAAAGAAAACTGATTCACTATGAAGTGTCATAATCTTAAGTTTGGGTGGGACACAGTAATCATTTGAAACATCCCTTCACCTTCAAGTAGGTCCACTCTTAGAATATCAAGACTTTCTCCCTCATTATATATATACATATCTTTATATATTTTATGTGTAAATATATATGTGTATGTTCATTTCCACCGCTGTACAGTAGTCAATTGCATGAATTCACATACCACAGTTTATTTATCTATTCCACTCTAAATGGACATTTGGGTTGTTTCTAAGAACAACTACTGTATGGACATGCTGCCATAAACATTTTCATACTTGCATTCTGGTGCATGCGTTTCTCTCTAGCAGGGTTCTTAAAGGGTGATCCTTGGGAGGACCTCAAGACACTTTCATGGGGTCTGTGAGTGCAAAACAATTTTCATGATAATACTAAGACTTTATTTTCCCTTTCCACTTTCAGTCTTTCATGAATGTAGAATGGAATTTTCCAGAGGCTACATCACGTGCAACACTGTGCCAGACCAAAAGCAGAAGCAGATAGGAAAATCCAGCTTTCTTCTAGTAAGTCAGACATTAAAGAGATTTGTAAAACTAAAACTATGCTGTTTTTCCCCTAAAATTTGTCTTGCTATGGAAATAATTATTTTGATTAAAATGCTATTTAGGTTAACATCTAATTTTAATACTCTTATAACAACGTTGTTATTTTAAATAAGTAGATATTTTAACTTTTTCTTATTTTTAGTGTCAAATACAGTAAATGTCTATAGATATAACCAACATAAACACAGCTTGTAATAATTTTTGAGAAAATTATTAAGTTTGAGGACCACTGCACTGGATCATAAGGTACATATCTCTTAAAATTTAATAGCTAATGCCAATCTGTTACTGAAGATGTTGGATGTTTCTTTCTCTCACCAGCAGCATATGAGAGTTTCCACTGCTTCATATACTCAACGTCACTTGGTTTTGTTAGATTTCTGTCTTCAAATCTGATAGAATATTAACACATGTCATTACAGATTGGCTTTACATTTTTCTGATTACTAATAAGATTGCATCCCTTTGACTTTCTTTTTATAAATTGCCTGTTGAAGTTTTTTGTGCATTGTTTTCTATTTAAGTGTCTGTCTTAATTTTGGACAGGTAAAAACTTGATATATTCTGAAATATAATTTTTTGGTCAATTATACATGCTGCAGGTATGTGTTAAAACACAATACTGATTATTTTTATAGTGTTTCTATGATTTTCTTGATGAATGGAAGTATTTAATTTTACATAGTCAGTTCATCAGTCTTTTACTTTATGGTTACTTGAAGAAATACTACCCTATCCAGCGATTATTCTTGTTTATTACTTCCTATAAGCTTTATATTTTTATTTTCAAATTTTGGCTTTAACCTTATCTGGAATTTACTTTTATGTGTGGTTTCATTTATAAGTCCATTTTTATTTATTTCCCACTTGTATCCTCGATTGTCCTAGTATCATTTGTTGAAAATTTCCCCACTAATTTCTCATGCCGCCTTTGTCATACATCAGGTGTCAATCTATGATTTGTCTTGTTTCTGGGCCTTTTTATTGAGTCTCATTGGTCTATTTGTTTGTCCCTGTGCAAAACCACATTGTCTTAATTACTATGTCTTTGTAATAAATCTGAATATATGATAAAGCAACTTCTCACATTCTTCTTCTTTAAAAGTATCTTGTGTTCCTGACCCCCTCTTGTATTTTAATCTTATGCTACTTCCCCCAACTAGTAATCACACAAAGTGTTGGACTAGTGCATTAAGCACAACAGTAGGAGAAATTTGTTGGTAGCAGATGAGTGCAGAAGTGAGCATTTAGGGCCCACAAAGGTTTTGTCTATTTCTAGTTTAAATGAAGAAATATGTCCATGAATTCTTTTAAGAATTAATTTTACCTATTAATAAACAAAATAAATTGGGATGGGAAATTCCATTTGTTAGTCTTACTTGATTTATTGAGATGAGTCTGATAAGCTAATGAAATGGAAGCAAAGAAAGTGACAAGAAGACTTTCATTCTTCTAAATCTGTGGCTAAATCCTTTATTTCCTCCAAGTTTTCATTACCATATGAGAGTCCAACTCAGCCAAAATGGCTGTGCCTTGAGGCATTTCTTCCTGGAGTGATTTGAGAAGAGAGAATAAGTAAATCACTTTTATATACCAGAACCTGCATCAGAGCTGGTGCACAGTAGGTCCCAATAAATACTGATTGTATTATTTTCTTAATTACTGAATGACTTTGTCATGACTTAATTAGTGAATGACTTTGTCATTGAGTCAGAACCTTGCATTTCAAAAAAAGCCTCTAAATGTGTGCTATGGTTTGATGTTGGTGCCCCCCAAAATGCATATGTTGGAAATTAGTAGCCAATGTGAGAGTACTAAGAGGTAGGGCCTTTGGGCAGTGATTAAGTAATGAGGGCTCCACCCTCAGGAAGCAAATTAGTGCCCATATAAAAGAGGCTCAAGAACGCTCCCTTACCCCTTCTGTCATGTGAGGACACAGCAACAAAGTGCCATCTATGAAGCAGAGAGCCTTCACCACACATTTTAACTGCTGGCACCTTGATCTTGGACTTCCCTGCCTCCAGAGCCGTGAGCAATAAATTTCTGTTGTTTTTAAATTACCCAGGCTAAAGTATTTTGTTATAGCAGCAGGAACAGACTCACAATATGCTTCTAAAAAATATATTCATTAAGATAAGATAAAATATTCAGGCCTCTCCCCATTTTAAAAAAAATGGCTTTCCAACTCTACTATTAACCACACCAGGTTAGCATCTTCTTTTACAAATCTTCGCTTAGGAACTATTTCCTCACTAACTCTTCGTTCTTAATTCTGTGAAATTTGGCTTCCACCACTCTATTTCTCCAGTCACTGCTGGCTCAAAGCTTAATCTCCAAATTGTCAAATTCAAAGCTTTTATTTTTAAATCTGAGGATAGGATCCTTTTTCAAGGATAACTACTTATAAAATTATATTGTGAACCCCTCTTTTCCATGAATATTTTGTCTTTGGTGAACAAAGATTGTAAGTAGCACTGCGTATAGCTCAAATGCCAACATCTACATGAGATTTTCTCTAATCACCCTGTTGCAGAATTATCTCATCTTTCTTAGAAAACCTATGCGTTTGCCTGAACATATTTACCAAGTGTCATGGTTAATACTGTGTCAACTTGATTGGATTGAAGGATGCAATATTGATCCTGGGTGTGTCTGTGAGGATGTTACCAAAGGAGATTAACATTTGAGTCCGTGGGCTGGGGAAGGCAGATCCACCCTTAATCAGCTGCCAACGAATAAAAAGCAGGCAGAAAAACCTGAAAAGGCGAGATGGGCCTAGCCTCCCAGCCTACGTCTTTCTCCCATGCAGGATGCTTTGGGCCCTAGAACATTGGACTCCAAGTTCTTCAGTTTTGGGACTTGGACTGGCTCTCCTTGTTCCTCAGCTTGCAGACAGCCTATTGTGGGACCTTATAATCATGTAAGTTAATACTTAATAAACACCCATATAGATATATAGATATCCTATTAGTTCTGTTCCTCTAAGAGAACCCTAATACTCCAAGTGTGATGCGTATTATACTGGTGTACTGTTAAATTAGTCAGTTTGTGAAAATCTGTAGCACCAAGTGAGATGATGTACTATAATCCCTCATAATAAAGCATATTAGCATGTTAAAGGTTTCAATAAGCCTCAAAAGTAAAATTGTTTAAGTTTGGTTCAGCATTTACAAAATCTTTGGCATAAAATCATTTTTCATTTGTAACACCTATTAACATCTCGGGGTCATAAATAGTGTATGAAACATGATTTAGGAAATGCTACTCTACTATTCATTTGACTTTTATGATTTGTGACATTTTAGTTACTTGCACACACAACTTTTCTCCCTCTCTAGAAGTGCCCTCGAAGTGGGGACCATGTCATACATACTTGTTATCCCCATGAAACCATGCTTTTCTCCCAAGGGCCACTAAAAAACAATTCATGCACAGACAAAGCTATAAGCCTGTAGTACTGGACATTACGGAGGGATTACAATTCTGAATCTGAGGAATTTTATTTGTAATCCAGTAAGAATTACTGGCTTAAAGTCATAGTGAAAAGGTCAACTATTGTACTTGAGTTGAAACTGGAAATAACTGAGAGAGTCCAAACATGGTTTTAAGCTATGTCAAGATGGTTTAAGGAAAGAAAACATGAATAGTAAAGTTACATTCCTGGGTGTATAGGATGTGGCTGTTAGTAATGTATCCAGATTAGTGTGTTGCAGAAAATTGCCCGTTGATCACATGCATCAGAATTCCTTGGGGGAAGCTTGTTGAAACACAGGTTCCTGAATGCCATTGCAGACCCACTGAATTATTTGAGATTTGGATCCCATAGTACCTGCAAATTTGTTTTAATACAATTCCTAAATGATTTTATACCCACTGAAGTTTGAGAACAAATGTTGAAAATGTATAAGGCTTGGCATTTTCAAAGGAAATACTTTTCCCTTTACATTTTAGGAAAGTCATTGCCTTAAGAGACAACATATTTATTCTAATGACATTGCTATTTCTCAATCCAAATTTTTTTTGGAAATACTCCTTTTGTGTTGCCATAACAGCTTCTAAAGCATTCTTTGGTATCTGCTTAGTGGTGCAAATCTGCACTTTTAAGGAGTGGATTTGAACGTTAGCAACTGCCACAGTCATGTAGGAGCATGTCTGGTGAGTGAGGTAAATGACCAAGCATATGCACATTTTCACAATCACTATATTTGTAATGAAAATTGTTAAAATGTTACATTTGTCTTGTTGAAACAAATATTTAAAATGTTATGTTTCTAAACAATCCTGAAAATACATTTATGCATTGCTGTTATACCAGAAACATGCACACATAGACATTAATTCAACATGGAGCCTCAAATTTCATCCATGTTGATGACTTTTAAGCACAGATGTTTTAGGATCAAGTTTGTATATAAAATAAAGAAAGCCAGAAGCCACAATGAAGGGGGTTCCTGGGGATTGTATCACCAATTTTTAAATAACACTTTCACTTGGTTATTGTTGCTTGATCTGATGAAAATCTATTGTTTTAAATATCTACTTTTTGTGTACTAATTTCTGTTTTGACCCCACGTTCTTTACTGGGTTCTTGGTTTCTGAGTTCTGGTGCCTCAAAGAAGTGCAGTTATTTGAACAACTCACTACAGATTCATATTCTCCTGGCACCAAGGAGAGAATAGTAGTGACAAGTCATGAGCAAATCAGCATATAATTTGTTAGGTGTATGAATTAAATGCCATTGCAACTTTCAAGGCCTTCTAAGTTCTAAACAAGTTCATAAAAATAATTTCACCATTACAAAAACAATCCAAACATCTCAAAACAGCTTTCCCTCAGTTAAATTTATTGTCAAACATCTTACAGAATCACTTAAGTTTTCTAAGCCTTAGTCTTGTCATACAGCAAATACACATAATAGTGAAATTGACTTTAAGGAATTTTTGAAAGAATTAAATAAAATAATGCAAGTAAACAGCTTAGCATAATGAGTAACACGCTAACTGATCAAATGTTAGCAATTGTTATTATCGGCATGTAAAGCAATTGGCACAGTACTTGGCTTATGTGGTTGAATAAATTATATCTATTACTGTTGTTATTTTTTAAAAAACTAACTGATGAAAAGTCAGATTCTCGTTTTATTGATATGTATTACATATACATATTTTGGGGGCATATGTGATAATTTGACATATTCATATAATCAAATCAGGGTAATTGGGATATTTATCACCCTAAATATTTACCTTTTCTTTATGCTAAGATATTCTAATTATTCTCTTCGATCTCTTTGAAATGTATAATCAATTAATGTTAACTATAGTCACCCTACTGTTGTACTGAACACAAGATCCTATTTCTTCTGGGTGCGTGTTTATACTCATTAACCAATCTCTTTTCATACCCCCTCCCCACTACCCTTCCTGGCCTCTGATAACCATCAATCTACTCTCTATTTTTATGAGATCCACTTTTATAAGTCACACAGATGAGTGAGAACATGTGATATTTGTCTTTCTGTGCTTGGCTTGTTTCACTTAACATAATGACTTCCAGTTCCATCCATCTTGCTGCAAATTACAGAATTTCTTTCTTTTTTTATGGCTGAATAATATTTCATTGTAGATAGATAGATAGATCACATTGTATACCACATCTATATACATCTCACATTTTCTTTATCCATTCACCCATTGACGACCACATAGGTTGATTCCATATTTTGGCTATGGTGAATAGTGCTGCAATAAACACAGAAGTGCAGATATCTCTTTGATATATTGATTTTCTTTCTTTTGGAGATATACGCAATAGTGGAATTCCTGGATCATATGGTAGTTCTATTTTTAGTTTTCTGAGAAACCTCCATACTCTTCTCCACAGTGGCTGCACTCATGTACATTCCCAACAACAGTGGGAGGGTTCCCCTTTCTTTACATTGTTGCCGGTATCTATTATTCTGTCTTTTGATAAAAGCCATTCTACCTGGGGTGAGATAATATCTCATTGTAGCTTTGATTGCATTTCCCTGATGATTAGTGATGTTGAGCATTTTTCATATACCTGTTGGTCATTTATATGTCTTCATTTGAGAAATGTCTATTCACATATTTTGCCCATTTTTAAATCGGATTATTTGTTTTTGTGCTATTGAGTTGTTTTAGCTCCTTATATATTCTGGTTTTGAATCCCTTGACAGATGGATAGTCTGCAAATATTTTCTTCCATTCTGTGGTTCTCTTCATTTTGCTGATTGTTTTCTTTGATGTGCAGAAGTGTTTTAGCTTGATATAATCTCATTTGCCTATTTTTGCTTTTGTTGCCTGTGCTTTTGAGGTCTTACACAAAAAATCTTTGCTCAGACCAATGTCCTGGAGCATTTTCCCAACATTTTCTTCTAGTGGTTTCATAGTGTTAGGTCTTAGATTTAAATATTTAATTCCTTTTTATTTGGCTTTTGTATATCGTGAGAGATAGGGTCCTAGTTTTATTCTTCTGCATATGGATATACAGTTTTCCCAGCATCATTTATTTAAGAGGCTGTTCTTTCATCATTGTATGTTCTTGGCTCCTTCTTTGTTGAAAATGAGTTGTAAGGAAGATTCTTTAATCAATAATTTAATTAACTCAGCCATACACCCCCCTAGAGTAGGCACAATACCAAATTATTTAGTTTTTGGACACTCTCTAATGTATTTTCTATCCTAAATAAATATTGTTAAAAGCATAGATTCCTATATGGAGCCTTACTTTTTGATTAGGATTTGTCCATACATTAAAAAAAAATCACTGCATTCTGAAATTAGCTAAGACTTTAGTCAAGTACTTTCCCACCAGGGAAAAGACAGGAATTAAACTGAGACCTTACGCATTCAAATAAATGTTCGCAAGAGCTAAGGAATGCTTGGTGTGTTCACAACTAGTAAAAATAACCTAGGGTGAAGAAAGATGACTGAGTCATCTCATATTCCAGACCCACTTTTTAAAAATCCTAACTTGAAGGTCAAAAAAGTTCAGTAAACTTCTCATTTCTATTTTTTTCTCCTCCTCTTTCTTCCTTTCTTTGTTGCTTTCTTTCTTTTCTTTTTCTTTTTTTTTTTTTGTACTGTGCCCTCTGCCCTCTGCAATTCTTGGCTCTTACAAGAGTAGGGGAAAAACTGCCTAAATATCATGAGATAGGTGGCCCTCAGGGGTACTTCTTGTCAAGCAGGAAGTGCCAAAGATCTTGTAAAATGTCCAATACAAATTTTATTTTGCAGACTCTAGAGGTTTGCATCTGGATACACATCTGCATTTTCTGGGTGCTGGGCCAAACTGAAACATTCAGTTTATCCATTGCTAATAAACATGTCAGCAGTTTCTTTTCTCTCACATCTGTTGTGAAAAATGTTATCTTTCCTGAAGTATATTTATTTTGTCTGTAATACCAGCTTTCATGGATTACAAACTCAAGATATGCCTTCAGTTAACAAATTCAAAAGCATATGCTGGAAGGTGCCTTACTAGAGTGATGAGATAAATTAAAGATGTATATTATATCTTAGATTCTGAAGAGGAAATCAGTGTAAGGAATAACGATGACTCTCAGGAAGGTTATGTCAATTGAAACAAGTTGCCTCTTAATCAAGTTCATCTCAAAATCTATTCAAGGTACTCTATTCATCACAGCAATTCGACAAAATGTTTTAAAAATTTATCAGTTGTTTCATTATTAAGGCTGTCTTCAGTCAAGCAGATGACTTCCTTTCCTAAGGAAACCACCCCCAGGTACTTGCTTCTCCTTCTATATTCTCTAGAATACCTGCTTTACCCAACTTACTGATAGTGGGGCTATTAGAGAATCAAATGAGGTTTTGCTTATTCAGATGTCTTAAAAAGAAAACTGTAAGTTATTATGTGAATGAAAAATAATTGCCAATATTTCTTCCTCTTTTTATTTTTTCATTTTATCTCATAGTCAAGTGTATTTATTTCAAGAATTCATTCCATCCTCAGCAGTTCTATCTCCTTGTCTTCCCTTAGTAATCCCTCACCCTGTCAGAATATTTAATCAGTGCGAAATTGTTATCTCTCTCACATAGGTAAAAATTGCATATTTGGAAATTCACCAGTATGTAGTTTAAACAAGCAAGTAAGAAAATCTTAGTATCAAATGTATGGTAATGTGATTAGGGCTGTCAAAGGTATATGTGTATCCTCTTCAGACTCTGGTGTTATGGATAT
The DNA here is from genome assembly GCF_028858775.2 of Pan troglodytes. Classification (NCBI taxonomy): domain Eukaryota; kingdom Metazoa; phylum Chordata; class Mammalia; order Primates; family Hominidae; genus Pan; species Pan troglodytes. The sequence continues at coordinate 78,699,264 of NC_072398.2, read as the reverse complement.
TCCTAATACCATATACCACCCTGTCGAACCCAAAGCTACTTTCTGCCCAACTGGGCAATAGCCAATCTCTGCTAAAGTCAGGGAGGGAATGGTGTGAAATTCCTTAACCTGTCACCTGTTCCTTCAGCAAACTGTGAACCCATTTATGAAGTTATTTGCTAAAGGATTAGAGCAATATCAGAAAGAAATATACCATTGAAGGAATGGTGATGCATTAATAAAAGAAAAATCAAAGATACAATAGAGAGGATCAAAAAAGCCAAAAATTTATCTTCTAAAAGTCTAATAAAATTGATCCACTTTTGGTAAGACTAAAGGGAAAAAAAAGGAGGCACAGATGAATAATATTATGAATACAAAAGAGGACACAACTGGAGAAGAAACTCTGTTTAAAAAGATAGCAAGAGAATATCATTAAAGCCTCTGTGCCAATAAATTTGAGGAATTAGGTGAGCTGCACACATTATTAGAAAAATGTAACTTAACAAAATGACAGAAGACATAAAAATCTTGAAGAACTTTTTATTATTAAAGAAATTCAATCCAATTAAATCTTCTCACAAATAGAGCACCTGGTAAAGACATTTTCAGATAAATTAGATCAAATATTTAAGAAACAGGTAATTTCAATCTTACACAAAACTTTTTCAAATAAGAGAAAAAGAGGAAAACTGCCCAACTCATTTTGTGAAGCTTGTTGTAGCCAAGATATTCTTAAATAATTATATTGAAAGGACTCACCACACCAGAAATCTTTCCTTAATATAAAATTAATCTAATAAGTAAATATGCTATTGGTACAGATATAAACACATAGCCCAGTGGAATGAAATACAGAGCCCCAAATAAACTCAGCCAAATATGGAAACCTGATATATAACAGAGCTTTTGTTACAGATTAGTGAGGAAAGATTAGACTTTTCAATAAATAGTACTGGTCCATTTGCCTATTCATAAGAAAAAGAAGATTATATCTCATACTACACAGTCATACAAAATCCATATAGCTCTAGAGAAAAATTTTACAGTTTTAGAAAGAACTAGCAGAATAATTCATGAACCCAAGGCAGAGAAGGATTTCTTAAACAAAATTTTTAAAATGCTAATTATTAAGAAAAGTAAAGAAATTTGACTCTATTAAAATTAGGAACTTTTGAACATCAAAAGGAAACCCCCAAAAAGTAAAAAAGTCACAAATTCATAGACAATATTTACAATACATTATGAACAAAAAGCCTAGAATCTAGAATATAAAAAGAACTCATATAAATAAACAACAGAAAGACAGACCATTCAATTTCTTAGAAGTAGGCAAAATGCATGAATATGCATGTTCATATATTAAAAGAGGAAACAGGAATGGCCTGTCTGAATGTAAAAATGTTCAACTGCATTAATAACTAGGGAAATGCATATTAATATTATGAATGAGATAAAATTTCACACACCCAAATTAGCAAAAAACAAAAACAAAAAACAGTTGGATAAATCCAAGTGTTGGAGAGATTGTGGAGTAATGGGAATATAAATGGTACAGTGACTTCAGGAAATAGTTTTACATTACCTAGTAATGTTGAGGTATAATGTTGAAAATACTTATAGCCTATAATGTAAAAATAAATTTATTCTTTTATACTCTGGAGAAAATATTTAATGAATAAGCCAGGAGACATGAATAAACATGTTCATAACAGCAATTTTTGTAAAAACAAATAACTGAGAATACCCAAATATCTATCAGTCAAAAGTAGAAAGTATGAATAAGTTGGGAAATAGTCATATAATGGAATTCCTTACTGCAATGAAAACTAATTAAGTAACACATATTGATAAGCAATAATTTAACAAAATAGTAAGCAGGAAAAGCAAGTCACAAAAAGCTACATATATATATATATATATATATATATATATAGCCATGTTTTTAAACCTCAACAAAAGCAAAACTAAACATCTCTTAGGGGCATATGCATAAATAGTAAAATTATAAAGAAAAGCAATGGAATAATAAATATTTGGAAAGGAGGCAGGTGCAATCAGGAGGAGCCTGTATTATTTTGTGTGTATTTATTTCAAATGTAATAAATATAGAAAGTAAGAAAGAAGAAAAAAGTGTCAAGAATTTAGGATGTATTAATAGAAAGAAGATGTTAAGCTCAGGAGAACTTAGCAGGGCACTTTGCACCAGGACCTGGATAAACAAAAACATGCCAATCAATGACTAAGGGCAGTAAAGAGGTGACAGTGAGCATCAAGGTTATTTAGTCCTCTCGGAGAGCAATTTTGAACTGAAGCCAAAAAGGTGTTGAATAAGGAGCTAAGACAGAAGTATCTTAAGAGAGGCTGAATTTGGCCGGGCGCAGTGGCTCACTCACGCCTGTAATCCCAGCACTTTGGGAGGCCAAGGTGGGCGGATCACAAGGTCAGGAGTTTGAGACCAGCCTGGCCAACATGGTGAAACCCCATCTCTAATAAAAGTAAAAATTAAAAAATTAGCTGGGCATAGTGGTGTGCGCTTGTAATCCTAGCTACTCAGGAGGCTGAGGCAGGAGAATCGCTTGAACCCGGGAGGCGGAAGTTGCAGTGAGCCGAGATTGTGCCACTGCACTCCAGCGTGGGCGACAGAGCGAGACTCCATCTCAAAAAAAAAAAAAAAAAAAAAAAAGAGGCTGAACTTAAACTGGAGGTATGGTGAATGGGCAAGAATGACAGTGAGGGTGAAATAAATAAAGTCTTAATTTCAAGAGAAATTGGCATCATCAACAGGAATTTGGGAATTCGGGAACTCTTTCCTGTGGGAAAGCTGCATCAGAACACTGTTGCCTTTTAAGAATCCACTACAAACATTTCTATTCATAAGGGATCAAATTTTATGTTTATGTGGACCTGGAGTGTATAAAACACATTCTCAAGATGGTCTTTTATAGAAATGAAGTAAATAGACTAAATAGTGATATGTGAGTTTTCTCCTCCAGAAGTAGTAAAATAATCTTTCTATAAGGTTTTAGAGGACAGCACAAGAACACTTATTAGACGACCAAAGAGGGAAAATGAGTAAATCACAATCAGAATACTTTCATTCAATGTTTATTTTCAGACAACTATGTGAGTGAGTTTGAAGCTTGGCCCAGATGCTGAATAGACTCATGACCTTGGCAAAGTCACAGCATTTCTCTGTGCTCCAATTTTCTCAACTGCAAAATACAGAGTTAGGCCTTTGCTTTCTTCAGTATTTTCTAGTTCTAACACTTCACAATGCTAAGATTCATAAATTTAATAATTCAATTCCAATTGTGGTTTCCCTATTCATACAGAGAAGCTAAAAGAGAAAGATGCCCAAAAAAACTTTTACTTCCCCAAATTTCCCGTCTTTCAGTTTGGCTTAAAGAGACCTCCTCTCTATAGAAGAAGCATGTGCTGGCAGCCCAAAGGGCGATCATCTGCTAGCCTTTAAGTCCTGTTCACCTCTACAACATCACTGGAAACTGGGTACTTTATTCCTAAAAAACATTTTTGGGACTGGTGCACTGCTGGCTCAGCCTACAGCAACTCTCCATCTAGAAAGTGCCCTTCCAAGTTAGCAATAGAGGGCTCTTTGGTTTCAGTAAAGAATGCTTGAAGGTGAGGGTGAGAGTAACATATTTTTTTTTCTCTTTTACCACATGAATTTTTGTTTTTATGGCCTTCAGAAATGAAGCAATTTTTAACTTAAAAGCAAATATTTTTACTGCTCTTAAAATGCTAGCATTTGAAAACCAATATATACTTGCTGGCAAATAACATGGGAAATAGACATGCAGAGCCTTAATAATGATTGAATACATAAAGTATTTTTCTTTTGTTTTTATGTGACAGCTGGATGAGTTTCAACTTCCTGCTCACAGCACAGGCTCTGAGCTTCTAAATCTGGGGGTTTTCCTTTTCCTATCCCCCGCCCCTCCCCATCTCCCCATCCCCTTCTTGCCTCCTCCTTCCTTTTTGGGAAAACACAAATGTTTTTGATTACATAATAGCTGCAAACTTTATATCTCCCACTTCAGTTGTTACACATCATAAACAGGGGAGTGAACTTCAGACTCCATTAAGACAAAGGTTGGTCTGGATTGTTGGGAGGCCTTTTATGTTGGTATGGTGCGGGGAAAAACGTTTCTTTAGAAAAAGGAAATATAATAGGCCTGGCTAGAGACTGCACTGACTACTAACCACTAACCACTCAGCCTAGAGAATGACAAAAACCTCAATTATGGTCAAGGCAAAAGTGAAGCCCGGAGTTCAGAACCAATACAGCTCCTGCAGGATTCACTTAACCTAATGGGAACTTAATATGTGGGAACCAATAAACATCAAAATGTTAAGCAAGGATAGAAAGAACCTGCATAAAAACACTAAGCATTGTGCACACCATATTGATTCGAATTCTCTCTTCTTTAATCTGGAATTTTCTTTTACATTTTCATTTACAAATAAGCTTCTGTTATTGCCATAGTGCCCAAGTAAACAATTTGGAACCTGAAAGGGCAAGACAGCACTTCTCATTCAGCCATCTACAAGTATTTATTGAGCACCTACTAGGTACCAGGCACTGTTCTAAATTCTTTTGCTACTTCAGTGAAAAAAAACGGACAAATGTCTTTACTGGAGAAGACAAAGGCAATTTTAAAAAGCAGCATGAATAAGTTTATTATAGAGTATTTTAGAAATGATAAGTGTTATGGAACAATAGAACAACAAAGAATTATGTGGGAATACTGGCTTAGGTAGAGAGATGTGATTTTAAATAGGGTGGTCAGTGGAGGCTATGTTAAAACAAAAGTGACGTGTGATCCAAGGCAACGTTGAGTGATGGGAGAAGGGAGGATAGTGGTGTTTCCATACTTGAAAAAAATAACTGTTGGATAACGTCCTCATTTTTATTGTTTCCTTGGTAAATTTTTATGCTATCTGTTTATGTGACTCCAAATGATTGTCTTTTTACCTTACTTGTGAGTACATTTAATTCAATGTAACACAATCATTCTTTAATGAGCCTCTACTATACACCCAGTACTGTTTTAGGTGTTGAGGGTGCATCATTAAGAAGAAAGGTGAGATCTTTGTGGTCCTGGAACTTCCATTCTAGATAGGAGAGGCAAACACATAAAAGAACAAGATGATTTCAGGGAGTGGTAAGGGTTATACAGAAATAAATAGACTAACAGCAGGTAGCTGGAGGGACATCCCTTGATAGAGTGGTCAGGGCCAGACTCTCTGGCTTGGCCCTCAGATCTAAAGAAGATTATAGTGGACAGGTAAAGAGTTTTCCAAGTATAAAGAATAGGAAGTACCAAATCCATGAGAGTGAGAAGGGCAATCCATTGATCTGTTCTAGGAACAGAAGAAGGCCAGTGTAACCAGGGAAGGGAAAGTGGCAAGAGATCACAGTAGACACTTATTATGAGTTGAATTTTGTCCTTCAAAAAGATGTTGAAGCCCTATCCCCTGTGAGTGTGATTTCATTTGGAAATAGAGTCTTTGCAGATGATCCAGTTAAGATGAGTTCATTAGGACATGCCCTAACCCAGTATGATTGGTATCCTTATAAAAGGAAAAAAGTTGGACTCAGACACATACACAGGGAGAATGCAGCGTGAAGATGAAGGAGGATATTGGGGTGATGCATCTATAAGCCAAGGAACTGCAAAGATTGCCAGCAACCACCAGAAGCTGCGGAGAGGCATGGAACATATTCTCCCACATTGCCCTCAGAAGAAACTAACCCTACTGAAACCGTGATTTAGAACTTCTAGTCTCCAGAACTGTAAGCTAGTCACTCAGTTTGTGGTACTGTGTTACAGCAGCCCTAGCAAATGAATGCGAACAAGGACAGATCCCTAGACATTTAGATTTTAGTATATGTTTAAATAGATCATACTGATGTTGCCATGTCGTCATGGCAGTGCAATCAAGGAGAGCCTGATGATTTCTCCCCGAAAGGTCAATAGAGCTTTACTCTTTATCCATTAAAGACCAACCATCATACATAGGAGAGCTGACTTGATTTTTGAGTGTTGTTAACATTAGTATTTTTTAAAGTACCTTTTTGGATAGAGGTTTTAAAAAAACTAACATGCAAATTATGTAATATATAATTTAACCCCTTTTATGATTCGGAAGTATCCATTTCAGCTCACAAAAAATTTAAATTTGAGTGTGATGGGATGTAGGAGGCATTGGAAGTATAAAAATAAACGAAGCTGTGCTCTTGATTATCTTAGAGTCTGATGGAGAAGACAGATACATAGGAAATAGTATCGATCTTTGGCAGGGAATAGTAAGTAGAGGTATATATGGGCTCTATAGGAGCACAAATGAAGGACTCAGTGGTGTTTTTGTGGTGGAGCTGATACCTGAGCCAAGGATTGAAAGTGAATAACCATCTGCCAAAGAAAGAAGAAGCATCACTCCAGAAAAAAGGGAGAGCCTAGCACACCCATAGATGCACAGTCAGTTTCTGTGACTGGCTCCCCTAGAAACAAAAATGGTGACAGAGACCTGATGGCGAGAAGAGGGGCCTGGTCCTGAAGGTCCTCAGATGGCCAGCCAAGGCCCTTTACTGCTCTGTAGGCAGTGGGGATCCACTGGAGAGATGTAAGATGAGACGCACATTTGTCCATGTATATCAATCAGAGCTCTTCGGTTGCAAACAGCTGAAATCAACCCCAACTAAAAAGGAATTTTTAGAATTGAAGGAAAAGATGAAGAAACAGGACTTGGGAAGGATAATTTAAAGCAGCCCCAAGACGGAGATGGCAGGATGGTAGTGGATAGACTCATCAGGGATGCAGAAGTTACAACTGTGTTCCTTGACAAAAAAAGTTATTTTGCCAAAATAACACATGTATAATACATGTGTACAAAACATCAAATGATATTACAGCAATTATATTTTAATAATTAGGAAAAAAATCCCATCCTGATTTCAACTCCAAAGAACTACTTTGAACCATTTTATCGACTTTTCTTTCTAAAATGCATTTCTGTATTTGTAAGTTTAAAAAATGCTTATTCTGCTAACCAGAATTAAGCATAAAAACATCATTTTGTCAGCCATATGGAGAATAAGTTAGGGAGAGTGGTGGAAATAGAAGCGGGAAGATTAGTTGGGAGGTTACTAGGGTAGTAGAGAAGCAATTGTGTCTTGCTTCTATGGCTCTGAATAACTCCAACATTTACACTATTTCCAAATAATGCACACTGTTTATTTTGAATATAAGCAAGATGGTTATGACAGGATGAAATGTTTATTTATCATAAATCAAGAAATTAGGTCTATATCCAAAATAGTTGTAATGCAGGCAAAGCATGAATATATATTTTAGGGTTGAAAGAAATCCCTTTAACAGCAAAAGAAGTTTGGAATATATGGTTTTCTATCTTGTTTACCAGCAGAAATGTGGGCTGAAAGCTTTCATTTATTGACTGGGTAAACTTTTCAAGAAAAATGAAAACAAGCCTTTAATTCATATATTTAAACATGTTTAAAACACACACAAATATAAATATATATGCATGAAATACAAATATGTGTATATATCTGTATATATACAAAATATATCTATTTGTGTATATATATTTTGTATATATACACGTATTTGTATTTCATGCATATATATTTGAGCCTGGGTAATTTATAAAGGAAAGAGGTTTAAATGACTCACAGTACCACATGGCTGGGGAAAACTCAGGAAACTTAAAATCATGGTGGAAGGTGATTGCCATGCCTTCTTCACATGGCAACAGAAAAGAGAAATGAAGTGTGAGCACAGGAGAATCTGCCACTTTTAACACCATCAGATCTTGTGAGACTCACTCACTTTCAGGAGAACAGCATGAGGGAAACCAGGTTCCTCCCTTGACACATGGGGATCACAATTCAAGATGAGATTTGGATGGGGACACAGAGCCAAATCATATCATCTGTATACAATGTATATATATTATTTTCATAATCTACACCTTTGCCTTGATATATTCCTGAATTTTGGATCCCCAAACAATGTTAACCATTTAGATTCTGAAAGTCAGCACCAATCTGGATGACCACCGAAATGAATCAACCATCTGCTTCTGTTGGGTTTTGCTAGTGACAAACGGGGAAAAAAAGGACAACTGTGGTCCTAAGTTAGCCATTTCCTCATCTATTCTGCTAGACTTTTTCTTCTGAAGGCTTGATTATTTAAAACCTTATAAAGTTTTTGGACAAAATCCAGAACATGAAAAATTCCATAGGACAAAACACCAGATTTCTTCAGTGAATAAATGGCAAAGAAAGAGAACAAGGAGAAACCCAAAGTTTACAAGAGATATGAAACATAATCACTGCATTCAATATGTGAACCTTGTTTGGATCCTGAATCAGACAAAACAATTGATCAACTATTAAAAAAATACATAAGATAATCAGAAAAACATAAAGAGGTTTGATTATATTGAGGAAATTTTCTTACTCCTCATGGATGTAAAAATATTTTACTTATGAATTTTGTCAATGATACTTACGTTTTAAAGATACTTAAGAAAACTTTTTTTTTTTTTGAGACAGTCTCACTCTGTCACCCAGGCAGGAGTGCAATGGTGTAATCTTGGCTCACTGCAACCTCCACCCCCCGGGTTCAAGTGATTCTCCTGCCTTAGCCTCCCAAGTAGCTGGGATTACAGGTGCCCGCCACCACTCCCAGCTAATATTTGTATTTTTAGTGGAGATGGGGTTTCACCAGGTTGGCCAGGCTGGTCTTGAACTCCTGACCTCAAGTGATCCACCCACCTCGGCCTCCCAAAGTGCTGGGATTACAGGTGTGAACCACTGTGCCCGGCCAAGAAAACTTTTTTTTAATGAGATGACATGATGTCTGGTTTGCTTCATGATAATTGGATGACAGGAGGTAAGAATACAGATGAAACAAAAGTAACTTGAGTTGATGATTAGTGAAGCTGGGGTAGGAGCGGGGAGGCTCATTGTGTTAGCCTCTCTACTTTTGTACATGTTAAAATTATTCATACTAAAACATTAAAAATGTTTTTTAACATACGAAAATCTCCCTTATCCATGGTTTCACTTCCTGTGGTTTCATTTACCTGCAGTCAACCATAGTCAGAAAATATGAAATGAAAAATTCTAGGAATAAACAATACACAAGTTTTAAATAGCGGCCATTCTGACTAGCATGATGAAATAGTGTAGCATCCCACTTCATCCCTTCTTCATAACAGGAAAAAAGATGAGTATAGTACAATAAGATATTTTGAAAGAGACCACATTCATGTAACTTTTATTATAGTATATTATTTTAATTTAGTATTTTGTTATCCATTATTGTTATTAATTTCTTACCATGCCTAATTTATAAATTATACTTTATGATAATTTCCTATGTACAGGAAGGAACACAGTACATATAGGGTTTGATGACATCCATGGGTTCAGGCATCCATTAGGGGTCTTGGAACACAATCCTTATAGGGGTGATTACTTCCAATACTATGTTGAATAGGAGTGGTGAGAGAGGGCATCCTTGTCTTGTGCTGGTTTTCGAAGGGAATGCTTCCAGTTTTTGCACATTCGGTATGATATTGGCTGTGGGTTTGTCACAAATAGCTCTTATTATTTTGAGATATATTCCATCAATACCTAGTTTATTGAGAGTTTTTAGCATGAAGGGGTGTTGAATTTTGTCGAAGTCCTTTTCTGCATCTATTGAGATAATCAATTGGTTTTTGTCATTGGTTCTGTTTATGTGATGGATTCCATTTATTGATTTGCGTATGTTGAACCAGCCTTGCATCCCAAGGATGAAGCCGACTTGATCATGATGGATAAGCTTTTTGATGTGCTGCTGGATTCGGTTTGCCAGTATTTTACTGAGGATTTTCGCATCAATGTTCATCAGGGATATTGGCCTAAAATTTTCTTTTTTTGTTGTGTCTCTGCCAGATTTTGGTATCAGGATGATGCTGGCCTCATAAAATGAGTTAGGGAGGATTCTGTCTTCTTCTGTTGTTTGGAATAGTTTCAGAAGGAATGGTACAAGCTCCTCTTTGCACCTCTGGTAGAATTCAGCTGTGAATCCCTCTGGACCTGGACTTTTTTTGATTGATAGGCTATTAATTACTGCCTCAATTTCAGAACTTGTTACTGGTCTATTCAGGGATTCGACTTCTTCCTGATTTAGACTTGGGAGGGTGTATGTGTCCAGGAATGTATCCATTTCTTCTAGATTGTCTAGTTTATTTGTGTAGAGGTGTTTATAGTATTCTCTGATGGTAGCTTGTATTACTGTGGGATCAGTGATGATATCCCCTTTATCAATATTTATTGCATCTATTTGATTCTTCTCTCTTTTCTGCTTTATTGGTCTGGCTAGCAAGGGGTGATTACTTACCTGAACATAGTACAAAGTTTTTGGAAAATAATTTAAAACATTAAACTCTATAACCTAAATTGCTATAGGGCATTGTTATAAATATATCTCCAGCTAAAGTGGTTATTTAAAAATCATGATGGTATTATTATTTATCTAATACTTTCTGCTCAGTTAATTCTAATGTACACATTATTTTGATATACCACTTAGTAATTGATGTGTATTACAATTGTAATCTTATTAAATTAGAACTTGTGATGTCTGTTGTTCTCCACCTCACATCTTTACAGCCTTACCCCAGATTTGAGCCCAGGAGGCTTCCACTTCCTTGGGCTGACAGTGTCTCAACTCAAGTGTGCTCTCCTTTTTCTCTCTGCCTTGGGGCTTCTCTGATGTCCCAGCATAGGATGCCAGCATGATACAGTCAGCAGGCATCCACGGACAGCTGATCTTTAAACAATGGTGGATGAGAAACCATATGTAAATACTTCTTCAGTTGGCCTTTGGGTGAACAATTCTGAGGGGCATTCTATGTGCTTCTCAAAAGATCCTGGTGACATCAAGCCTTATTTACCCATAGAGTGACCAGCTTGGTGTGCATTTTTGTTTTGGCTTTGTGTCTTTTTTGTTTTACTTTCTTGGTTCTCACCCTTGCTCCCTAAGACTATATGCTAAATAAAATGTTTTACAGAAATTTTTACACACTGCTTTTGGAGGGGACATAGCCTAAAATAAGACAGTTTTTGAAAGTTGTATTACACTTGAAGTACAAATTTTTCTCAAAGACAATGTTATAAATTCTAAAACTTATAGCTAAGACACTGGCGTTTATCACTATTCATTTGTATTCCAATACCTTAGATATAAAATAGGCCTCCATTTAAAACTTCAGATAACTATATTCAGGACAGTGTTTTCCCAATCTGAGTGCACATTATAATGATCTAAGGTGATTTCACCATACTTCCCAAAGCAATTTACAGATTCAATGCTATTTCAAATTACCAATGACATTCTTCACAGAACTGGAAAAAAACTATTTCAAAATTTATGTGGAACTGAAGAAGAACCCAAATAGCCAAGGCAATCCTAAGCAAAAAGAGCAAAGCAGGAGGCATCATGCTACATAACTTAAACTACAGGGCTACAATAGCTAAAACAGCATGGAACTGGTACAAAAACAGAAACATAGTCTGGGTGCAGTGGCTCATGCTTGTAATCGCAACATTTTGGGAGGTCAAGGGCAGGTGGATTGCTTGAGTTTAGGAGTTCGAGACCAGCCTGAACAATCTGGCAAGACCCCACCTGTACTACAAAAAAATAGCAGGGCATGGTGACACGTGCCTGTGGTCCCAGCTACTTGGGAGACTGAGGTGGGGGGATCACTTGAACCTGGTGGGGCAGAGGTTGCAGCAAACCCAGATCATGCCACTGCATTCCAGGCTGGGTGACAGAGGGAAACGCTGTCTCAAAATAAAATAAAACCAAAAGCAAGAACAAAAAAAAAAACCCAGACACATAGACCCATGGAACAGAATAGAAAGCCTAGACATAAGGCTGCACACCTACAACCGTCTGATCTTCGACAAAGCCAACAAAAACAAACAATGGGAAAAGAACTCCCTATTCAATAAATGATACTGGGATAACTGTCTAGCTACATGCAGAAGATTGAAACTGGATCCCTTTGTTACAGCATATACAAAAATCAACTCAAGACAGATTAAAGACCTAAATGTAAAACCTAAAACTATAAAAACCCTGGAAGACAGCCTAGGAAATACCATTCTAGACATAGGAGTGGGCAAAAATTTCATGACCAAGATGCCAAAAGCAATTGCAACAAAACCAAAAATTGACAAATGGGCACTAATTAAACTAAAGAGCTTCTGCACAGCAAAAGAAACTATCAACAGAGTAAACAGACAACAGAATGGGAGAAACTATTTGCAAACTATGCATCTGACAAAGATCTAATATCCAGCATCTATAAGGAACTTAAATTTCCAAGAAAAAAAATCCCATTAAAAAGTGGGCAAAAAAGGAGAGGCGGGGCCAAGATGGCCGAATAGGAACAGCTCTGGTCTGCAGCTCCCAGTGAGACCAACGCAGAAGGCAGGTGATTTCTGCATTTCCAACTGAGGTACCAAGTTCATCTCACTGAGACTCGTTAGGCAGTGGGTCCAATCCACAATGGGTGAGCAGAAGCAGGGTGGGGCATTGCTTCACCCAGGAAGTGCAAGGAGCTGGGGGACATCCCTCCTCCAGCCAAGGGAAGCATGGAGGGACTGTGCTACCCAGCTGTGTTACTATGATTTTCTCATGGATTTTACATTCTGCAGATCAGGAGATTCCCTCATGTGCCTACACTACTAGGACCCTGGGTTTCAAGCACAAAACTAGGTGGCTGTTTGGGCAGACACCAAGCTAGCTGCAGGAGTTTTTTCCATAACCCAGTGGTGCCTGGAACCCCAGTGAGACAGAACCATTCAATCCCCTGGAAAAGGGGCTGAAGCAAGGGAGCCAAGTGGTCTCGCTCAGCAGGTCCCACTCCCACGGAGCCCAGCAAGCTAAGAACCACTGGCTTGAAATTCTCACTGCCAGCACAGCAGTCTGAAGTCGACCAGGGACAATAAAGCTTGATGGGGGGAGGGGCGTCCACCATTACTCAGGCTTTAGTAGGCAGTTTGACAGTGCTAAGGAGGCTGGAAGGTCTGGACTGGGTGGAATTCATCACAGCACGGCAAAGTGGCTGTAGCCAGACTGCTTCTCTAGATTCCTCCTCACTGGGCAGGGCATATCTGAAGTAACGGTAATAGCACCAGTCAGGGGCTTACAGAGAAAACCCCCACCCTCCTGGGACAGAGCACCTGGGGGGTGATTTAATCTTTCCTGTTCTGCCACCTCTGAAGAGAGCAGCTGATCCTGACAAAAGGGATTCTCCCAGCACAGGGTACCAGCTCTGCTAAGGGACAGATTGCCTCCTCAAGTGTGTCCCTGACCCCCGTGCCTCCTGACTGGGAGAGACCTCCCAGCAGGGGTTGACAGACACCTCATACAGGAGAGCTCTGGCTGGCATCAGGCCAGTGCTCCTCTGGGTTGAAGCTTCCAGAGGAAGGAGTGGGCAGCAATATTTGCTGTTCTGCAGCTTGCACTGGTGATAGGCAGGTGAAGAGGGTCTGGAGTGGACCTCCAGCAAACTGCAGCAGACCTGCAGAAAAGGGGCCTGACTGTTAGAAGAAAAACTAACTAACAGAAAGCAACAACATCAACATCAACATAAAGGACCCCCACAAAAAAACCCCATTCAAAAATCATCAGCCTCAAAGATCAAAGGTAGATAAACCCATGAAGATGAGGAAAAACCACTGCAAAAACGCAGAAAATTCCAAAAACAAGAATGCATATTGTCTTCCAAATGATCACAACTCCTCTCCAGCATGGGCATTAAACTGGACAGATGAATTGACAGAAGTAGACTTCAGAAGGTGGGTAATAACAAACTTCTCTGAGCTAAAGGATTGTGTTCTAACCCAATGCAAGGAAGATAAGAACCTTGGTAAAAGATTACAGGAACTGCTAACTAGAATAACTGGTTTAGAGAGGAACAAAAATGACCTGATGGAGCTAAAAAACACAGCATGAAAACTTTGTGAAGCTTACCCAAGTATCAGTAGCAGAATTGATCAAGCAGAAGAAAGGATATCAGAGATTGAAGATCAACTGACTGAAATAAGGAATGAAGACAAGATTAGAGAAAAAAGAATGAAAAGGAATGAACAAAGCCTCCAAGAAACATGGGACTATGTAAAAAGACTGAAACTACGTTTGTTGGTGTACCTGAAAGTGACAGAGAGAATGGAACCAAGTTGGAAAACACACTTCAGGATATTATGCAGGAGTACTTTCCCAACCTAGCAAGACAGACCAACATTCAAATTCAGGAAATACAGAGAACACCACTAAGATACTCCTTGAGAAGAGCAATGCCAAGACACCTAATCATCAGATTCTCCAAGGCTGAAATGAAGGAAAAAATGTTAAAGGCAGCCAGAGAGAAAGGTCAGGTTACTCATAAAGGGAAGCCTATCAGAATGACAGCAGATCTCTGCAGAAATGAGCCAGAAGAGAGTGGGGGCCAATATTCAACATTCTTAAAGAAAAGAATTTTCAACCCAGAATTTTATATCCAGCCAAACTAAGCTTCATAAGTGAAGGAGAAATAAAATCCTTTATAGACAACCAAATGCTGAGGGATTTTGTCACCACCAGGCCTGCCTTGCAAGAGCTCCTGAAGGAAGCAATAAATATGAAAAGGAAAAACTGGTACCAGCCACTGCAAAAACACACAAAAATATAAAAACCAGTGACACTATGAAAAAACTGCATCAACTAATGTGCAAAATAACCAGCTAGTATCATGATGAAAGGATCAAATTCACACATAACAATATTAACCTTAAATATAAATGGGCTAAATTACCCCAATTAAAAGACACAGACTGGAAAGTTGGATAGAGTCAAGACCCATTGGTGTTCTGTATTCAGGAGACCAATCTCACGTGCAAAGACACACATAGGCTCAAAATAAAGGGATGGAGGAATATTTACCAAGTAAATGGGAAGCAAAAAAAAAAAAATCATGGATTGCAATCTTAGTCTCTGATAAAACAGACTTTAAACCAACAAAATTCAAAAAAGACAAAGAAGGGCATTACATAATGGTAAAGGGATGAATTTAACAAGAAGAGCTAACTATCCTAAATATATATCCTCCCAAATACAGGAGCACCTAAATTCATAAAGCAAGTTCTTAGAGACCTACAAAGAGACTTAGACTTCCAAACCATAATAATGGGGGCTTTAACACTCCACTATCAATATTGGACAGCTCAACAAGACGGAAAATTAACAAGGCTATTCAGGAATTGAACTCAGCTGTGGACCAAGTGGACCTAATAGACATCTACAAAACTCTCCACCTCAAATCAACAGAATATACATTCTTTTCAGCACCACATTGCACTTATTCTAAAATTGACCATATAATTGGAAGTAAAACACTCCTCAGCAAATGCGAAAGAACGGAAATCATAACAAACAGTCTCTCAGACCACACTGCAATCAAATTAGAACTCAAGATTAAGAAACTTACTCAAAACCACACAACTACATGGAAACTGAACAACCTGGTCCTGAATGACTACTGGGTAAATAATGAAATTAAGACAGAAACAAAGGAGTTCTTTGAAACCGATGATAACAAGGAGGCAACATAACAGAACATCTGGGACACAGCTACAGCAGTGTTAAGAGGTAAATTTAATAGCACTAAATGCCCACATCAGAAAGCTGGAAAGCTCTAAAATCGACACCCTAACATCACAATTAAAAGAACTAGAGAAACAAGAGCAAACAAATTCAAAAGCTACCAGAAGACAAGAAATAACTAAGATCAGAGAAGAAAGGAAGGAGATAGAGACATGAAAACCCTTTCAAAAAATCAATTAATCCAGGAGCTGTTTTTTTAAAAAGATTAACAAAATAGACTGCTAGCTAGACTAATAAGAAAAGAGAGAAGAATCAAATAGACACAATAAAAAATGATTAAGGGGATATCAGCACTGATTCTACAGTAACACAAACTACCATCAGAGAATACTATAAACACTGCCAAACAAATACACTAGAAAATCTAGGAGAAATGGATAAATTCCTGGACACACACACCCTCCCATGACTAAACCAGGAAGAAGTCGAATGCCTGAATAGACCAATAACAAGCATTGAAATTGAGGCAGTAATTAATAGCCTACCAACCAAAAAAAGCCCAGGACCAGATGGATTCACAGCCAAATTCTACCAGAGGTACAAAGAGGAGCTGATACCATTCCTTCTGAAACTATTCCAAACAATAGAAAAAGAGGACTCTTCCCTAACTCATTTTATGACACCAGCATCATCTTGATACTAAAACATGGCAGAGACACAACAAGAAAAGAAAATTTCAGGCCAATATCCCTGATGAACACTGATGCAAAAATCTGCAATAAAATACTGGCAAACTGAACCCAGCAGCACATCAAAAACTTATCCACCATGATCAAGTCAGCTTCATCCCTGGGATACAAGACAGGTTCAACATACACAAATCAATAAACGGAATCCATCACATAAACAGAACCAATGACAAAAACCACACAATTATCTCAATAGATGCAGAAAAGGTCTTGGATAAAATTCAACATCGCTTCATGCTAAAAATTCTCTATTAACTAGGTACTGATGGAACATATCTCAAAATAATACGAGCTATTTATGACAAACCATAGCCAATATCATATTGAATGGGCATAAGCTGGAAGCATTCCCCCTTGAAAACTGGCACAAGACAAAGATGCCATCTCTCACCACTCCTATTCAACATAGTATTGGAAGTTCTGGCCAGGGCAATCAGGCAAGAGAAAGAAATAAAGCGTATTCAAATAGGAAGAGAGGAAGTCAAATTGTCTCTGTTTGCAGATGACATGATTGTATATTTAGAAAACCTCCTTGTATCAGCCCAAAAACTCCTTAAGCTGATAAGCAGCTTCAGCAAAGTCTCAGGATACAAAACCAATGTGCAAAAAGCACAAGCATTCCTATACACCAATAATAGACAAACAGAGCCAAATCATGAGTGAACTCCCATTCACAATTGCTACAAAGAGAATAAAATACCTAGGAATACAACTTACAAGGGATGTGAAGGACCTCTTCAAGGAGCACTACAAACCACTGCTCAAAGAAATAAGAAAGGACACAAACAAATGGAAAAATATTCCATGCTCATGGATAGGAAGAATCAATATTGTGAAAATGGCCATACTGCCCAAAGTAATTTATAGACTCAATGCTATTCCCATCAAGCTACCATTGACTTTCTTCAGAGAATTTGAAAAAAAAATGTTTTAAATTTCATATGCAACCAAAAAAGAGCCTATATAGTCAAGACAATCCTAAGCAAAAAGAACAAAGATGGAGGCAACATACTACCTGACTTCAAACTATACTACAAGATTACAGTAACCAAAACAGCATGGTACTGATACTAAAACAAATATATAGACCAATGGAACAGAACAGAGACCTCAGAAATAACACCACACACACATCTACAACCATCTGATCTTTGACAAACCTGACAAAAACAAGCAATAGGGAAAGGATGCCCTATTTAACAAATGGTGCTGAGAAAACTGGCTAGCCATATGCAGAAAACAGAAACCGGATCCCTTCCTTGTGCCTTATACAAAAATTAACTCAAGATGGATTAAAGTCTTAAATGTAAAACCCCAAACCATGAAAACTCTAGAAGAACACCTAGGCAATACCATTCAGGATATAGGCATGGTCAAAGACTTCACGACTAAAACACCAAAAGCAATGGCAACGAAATCCAAAATTGACAAATGGGACCTAATCAAACTAAAGAACTCCTACATAGCAAAAGAAACTAAAATCAGAGTGAACAGGCAACCGAAAAAATTGGAGAAAATTTCTGCAATCTACCCATCTGACAAAGGTCTAATTGCCACAATCTACAAGGAACTTCAACAAATTTAAAAGAAAAAATAACCCCATCAAAAAGTGGCCAAGGACAGAACTTCTCAAAAGAAGATATTTATGGGGCCAACAAACATGAAAAAAAAATCTCACCATCACTTGTCATTAGAGAAATGCAAATCAAAATTGCAATGAGGTACCATCTCACACCAGTTAGAATGGCGATTATTTAAAAGTCAGGAAACAGTTGCTGGAGAGGAAGTGGTGAAATAGGAAAGCTTTTACACTGTTGGTGGGAGTGTAAATTATTTCAACCATTGTGGAAGACAGTGTGGTGATTCCTCAAGGATCTAGAACCAGAAATACCATTAGACCCAGCAATCCCATTACTGGGTATATACCCAAAGGATTATAAATCATTCTACTGTAAAGACACATGTACACATATGTTTATTGCAGCACTATTTACAATAGCAAAGACTTGGAACCAATCCAAATGCCCATCAATGATAGACTGGATAAAGAAAATGTGACACATATACACCATGGAATACTATGCAGCCATTAAAAAGAATAAGTTCATGTCCTTTGCAGGGACATGGATGAAGCTGGAAGCCATCATTCTCAACAAACTAACACAGGATCAAAGAACCAAACACTGCATGTTCTCACTCGTAAGTAAGTGGGAGTTGAACAATGAGAACACATGGACACAGAGAGGGAACATGGCACACTGGGGCCTGTTGGGGGGTGGGGGACAAGGGGAGGGAGAGCATTAAGACAAATACCTAATGCATGTGGGGCTTAAAATGAAGATGACGGGTTGATGGGTGCAGCAAACCACCATGGCACATGTATACCTATGCAACACACCTGCACTTTGTTCCCACATATCCCAGAACTTAAAGTAAAATTTTTAAAAAGTAGGCAAAAGACATGAAAAGACACTTTTTAAAAGAAGACTTATATGCAGCCAGCAGGCATATGAAAAAAAGCTCAATATTACTGATTATTAGAGAAATGCACATCAAAACCACAATGAGATACCATCTCACACCAGTCAGAATGGCTATTAAAAAGTCAAGGCTGGGTATGGTGGCTCACACCTGTAATCCAAGCACTTTGGGAGGCCAAGGCGGGTGGATCATGAGGTCAAAAGATCAAGACCATCCTGGCCAACGTGGTGAAACGGTCTACTAAAAATACAAAAATTAGCTGGGCATGGTGGCGCATGCCTGTAGTCCCAGCTACTCAGGAGGGTGAGGCAGGAGAATCACTTGAACCTGGGATGCGGAGGTTGCCGTGAGCCAAGATCACGCCACTGCACTCCAACCGAGACAGACTCTGTCTAAAAAAAAAACAAAAAAACAAAAAACAAGTCAAAAAATAACACATGCTGGTAAGCTTTTGGAGAAAAGGGCACATTTATACACTGTTGGTAGGAGTGTAAATTAATTCAACCATTGTGGAAGGCACTGTCGCAATTTCTCAAAGAGCTAAAAACAGAACTACCATTCAATCCAGCAATCCCATTACTGGGCATATACCTAAAGCAATATAAATCATTCTGCTCTAAAGACGCATGCATGTCTATGTTCATTGCGGCACTATTCACAATAGCAAAGACATGGAGTTAACCTGAAGGTCCATCAATGGTGGACTGGACAAAGAAAATGTAGTGCATATACACCATGAAATACTACATAGCCATAAAAAATGAATGAGATCATGTCTTTTGCAGCAACACGGATAGAGCTGGAGAGCATTCGTCTAACCAAACTTACACAGGAACAGAAAACCAAATACCACGTATTCGCATTTGTAAGTGGGAGTTAAACATTGAATGTATATGGTCACAAAGAAGGGAACAACAGACACCAGAATCTACTTGAGGATGGAGGGTGAGAGGAGGGTGAGGATTGAAAAAGTACCTATCAGGTATTATGCTTCTTTCCTGCATGACAGAATAATCTGTACATCACACCCTCGTGACATGAGTTTACCTATATAACAAACCTGCACATGTACCCCTGAATCTAAAATATAAGTTTAAAAAAAATAAAGAACACAGATTCTTTTTGAAAGTGTTGCCCAAGAATCACTATCAATAATAATAATCCAGGTGATTCTGATGCTCAGGCAAGTTTGAGAATCCTCCATCTAGAAGACTTGCTATACTAAGGAAGAATATCTCCTGAGATTCACAGGAATAATTCTCTTGCCTTCAGGTGAGATTATAATCCATTTTTTTCTGGGTTGGTTTAGATATTAAGGACACAGAATCTACTACGTCTTTTAAATATAGAAAATTCTTCCTTATAGCTATTTTGAATCCTGTATGTCACAGTTTAAGATTTTTCTTCTGTTTCATCCTGAAGGAAGGTGAAAAACAGTTTGGATGTTTCACATCAAAATATAAAGTCTATATGCTCTTAAATCTCCTTTGATTATTTTTCTAGGTTAGAAAGTCCCATCCTCTTTCATCTTTCCTCATGTCTCATTTTGCAACTTTTTACATCATCCTTATAGGTCCAAACCCTCTTTCATGTACTTACAAAATTGAACCCATTTTTCAAAGCCTAAAAAAAGTCTGAACAATACTTTAAAAAACTTTTCTAGTAAAATTTCAGGGTTAAGAGTCATGAATAGAAATTGTCATATGTCTTGAGACTGAACAATTCCATTTCATTTATACAGGATCATCAAGAGGTAACTAAGGCCCTTGGAACCAGATCCCTGCTCTGTGAAATACTTGTGATAGAACACAGCAGTAGTTCTCAAACTTTAGCATGCATCAGAATTGCCTGGGAGGACTTATTATATATGGATTGCTGGGACTGACCAACCTTCAGAGTTCCTAATTCAGCATACCTGGCTGGAGCCTAAGCATTTATATTTCTAATCTGTTTCCAGGTGATTCTGCTGCTGCTGGTGGTCCAGAGACCACACGTGAGAACCACTGGACTAGGGAGATCTTGTACATCATAGACACATTGGTTTCTCTTGACACAGAATGGATCTCAGAAGTCAAGTGTAATTTTGCAGATTTGGACACTATGGTTTAAGGAAGCCAAGTGACATTGCTTGAGGCCATGAAGCAGAACTAAAAGCTCTCTGCTCCCATCTCAGAGCTTGCTGATTCTACATTACTCTGTTCAGCCAGTCTCTGTGCTCATGACTCCCATGGTCCCAACAACGTTTGAGGTCTATGAATGTTTCCAAAAGTTAAAGATAGGTCTTTAACTTCTCAAAAAATGATTTTAACCATTCTGCATAAAAATCTTTCTAAAATGTATTATATTCTTCTGGACCTCACATAGACTATGTAGGACATACTTGAACCCATTTTTTTTCAATGAGTGCTCACTTCTATGGTGGGAAGAGTAGGTTTGGTAGGGGAAGGGCAGATACCAAGAGTTCATTCTAGACATATTAAGTTTGAGGTGTATATTAGGTGTCCAAGTTAAAATACAAGCAGGAGCTAGAGAATATTGATCTGGAGCTCAGGGGAAAAGTCTAGACTAGAGATATTAATGTATAAGTCATTAGGATGTAAATATAATTTAAAGACCTTTGTTGTACTACATTATCTAAAGTCTGAGAAGAGGTAGAGAGGAGAAGAAATACAAGGACCAAGCCCTTAGGGCACTCCAATATTTAAAGATTGGAAAAATGAGGAAAAATCCACAAAGACCAAGAAGGTAAAGGCAGAGAAACCAATATAACCAAACCAATATGAGAGCAGGTTGGATTTATAGTACAGCGGCAGATAGTGTATAAATATATAATTGCCAGACTTTGGGGCTTCAATTCAGATTACATCTGTTTTCTCAGTGAAATAGGAAGCAAGTCAATGAACAAGAATATAAATATGAAATGAGACCAGTCAATATGGCTGTGTGTTTTTCTCCAGCCATATTCAGTTGTATGGGGGGCAGGCAGGGACTAGACAGTTATGTTCAACTTTCTAAGTTAAATCTAGGAAAATATAGGAAAGTAGTTGATAGACAAGGGCATTGAGGATGTTTGCCAGGGAATTATTAAAATTTAATGATGTAACTAAAGCTGGTTTAAGAGGGAAGTAAAGACAGAAGAGGTTAGGGGGAATGAAAAAGCGGTAGAATCAATGAGTATCAGATTACTATGCTTTAAGCCAGAAATGTCACTAGAGAATACCGAGTTAATAGAGTTGTTTCTAATTTTTTGGCAGTAGGTGAGGCATTACCTATAAAAACTCTGAAAATGCTATCCTTGCTTCTATTGGTTTTCAGCAGCATTTTTTCTCACTCACTGTTAAGCTTTCAGGTTTCTCTATTCTGCCACTGCTCTCCCTTTGTCTACCCCTCTTCTCTCCACCTACCTCCTTCCCCAACCCTCATCACATACCTAGTCTTACTTTCTGCTTCCAGTGGGCCATTGAATGAGAAAATGAATTATTAGAATTGTGTGTAAGAGTAAATAGGATTCTGAGAAGTCGGAATCAGATTCACAAAGTGTTTGACAAACATTCAAATTTCTCATCAGAAGTCACTCGGAGCTGAGATGCTTCCTATCTTTTATGTAGCAATATTCCGAATAGTTACTTTACTAAATGAGTCATTTCTCTGAAATCAAATCTGTAGTTGGATCCAGGTTTTCTATTTGCTGAATGAAAAACCTTGGGTAAGCCACCTAACTACCCTCTGAGCCTCAGTTTTCTCATTTGCAAAATGAAGTTTCCTAAAACTACTTCTTCCTCTAGATCATAAGCCTACTAAAGGTTAGGGCCATGTTTTATATATTTTTGCATATCTATTGCCTAATGTAGTATTTGGATTATAAAAGATGTTCAATACTGTAAAAAAGTCACTAAATGAATGAGAATCTCAGAAAAAATGTAAGCATTTTAATAAGTAGCAAAACTACATGCAAATGAAGTAAACAGTAAACAATGTCAAGCAACAAATGGTACTCCAAGCTCTATTTTTAGAGAGGGAATACAATTGATTCTGTGAGGCATTTACTATAAGGTAAAAGAATGAGGTCATGTGGGAAAAGGCTAGAGTGCTACCTGAAGGTACATATTGAGCCAGCACACTCCTGGGTATATTTCCCATTTCTCCAAATACCATGTGTGGTAAGCTGAACCATGGCCCCCCAAGATGCCTTCATCCTAATCTCTGGTGCCTGTGAATATTATCTTATATGGCAAAAGAGACTTTGCAGGTGTGATTAAATTAAATATCTTGAGATAAAGATGTTATGCTGGATTATCCAAGTGGGCCCAGTGTAATCATAGGGATTCTTTTAAAAGGGAGGCAGGAGATGAGGGAGACCAAAGGTGATATGATAACAGATGAAGAAGGATAGGGAGAAAGGGATTTGAAGATACTATGCAGCTGGCTTTGAAGACACAGGAACATGGCCATGAACCCAAGGATGTAAATGGCCTCTAGAAGGTGGAAGAGACCAAGAAATGAATTCTCCCCTAGAGTCTCCAGAAAGAACCAATCCTGCTGGCACCTTGACTTTAACCCAATTAAAATGTATTTCAAACTTCTGGCTTCCAGAACGATAATAAATCTTCATTGTGTTTGTGGTAATTTGTTACAATGGCAATAGGAAACTAACGTGCATGTTTTCACATAGAATTTAAAAGAGAAATCATGAAAATTTCATTAAAAATAAAGATAAATATATGTGACTCTCTTGCCAGCGTACTACAAATGCCAGTTGGTTTTAGCAAATGCAGTTATTTGACTGAGGATAATTTTGAGAGAGAAGACACTTTGGAAGTGGAATAAAAATTATTCTTCATATTTTAGGGTAGAGGAAACATAATTAGGTAATGGATAAAACTCGCCAGGGCACACTCAAATAGAAAGTTTCTTGCCTTTTTTCACTACCTCCTCATGGGATCAGGTGATTCTCTCCTACAGTGCACTTTGGGACAACAAGCCTTTTCCTTTATCCTTCACACATTCTCTTATTCTCTAACAGGCCATCTCAAAACTGTTTAGGTGGCAAGGACATTAATGACCATTTTGTTATACAAATTATACCTTTGTAAGTAGACAGCATTTCACAACTTAGCATACTAATCAGGTTCTCCCAGCCCCCTCTAATTCAGTTCCACTCTGCTGGACTATGCCATTTTTAATCCTACCCCTCTGTACTGAACACTAGACAAATCCTTGAGTTGGTGGAAGATAAATGAAAGAAAACATGATGAACCAACCAAAGCAGAAAAAGTGATCAGAGAGCACCCCAGGCCTAAAAAATCAAGGTCCTCTCTATAGACCCAATTTAAAGTATGTGATTCAAAATTGTTGTTGCTCAAAATGACCGAGCTAGTCTCAAGAGCTTTGCTAATGACTTTGCCATCTGGGAAGGCAGAGAACTTAAAAGATAATTATTTTAGGGGTGAGGGACTAGCACAAGATTACAAGAATATCAAATGTAAATGAAAAGCTTTGGCCATAGCAAACACTGACAAACTGTCCACAGGAATAGCTTACCTAAAATCCAATTAAAACAGTAAGGCCCCTTATTTAATTGCCCTTAAATAGGAAGTCCAACCCCTAAAATGTATGCCTAAGGGTGACAGAACTCTTCACTGAAACTTCTCCTGTAAGGAACTGCAAATCACTCTACGGATCCCAGAGCAAGGACATCATCTAGTGTATGAGCTTCCCTCTAGAACTCACTTATACTGGGAAATGGATTGGGATGGTGAAGTAGCTTTGAAAACCCCTGCTTACTGTGGTAAACACTTAAGCTGGTTAGGATACAGTGAGGACTACTTACCCCTCACAAGGAGACAACCAGAGAGGTTTCAATAAGCTCTTTCAAATACATTAAGGACCCACAAGCCTCAATAGAAAGTAAAAAAGACAACATGCAGAATTTTTGCTATCTGTTCCTTGAAATGATAAAGTGAAAGTTACTCCTTTTATAATAATTTAGATGCAGGTCAACTCCATGTTATCAAGTCATGAACATTCTGTAATTCTGTAGAAACTACAAAAACTGAAGGAATATTGACCTGAACTTTTTTGGTGGGGAGCGGTGTTTCTTTAATTCTTCTTAGCACCTCTTTAAGAAATTTTCCTTCTCTATTCAATCTGTTTCATGGGTGAGGCTGGTGAATAAGAATCATTTGCTTCATTGCTCTAGTAAGCCTGTGTTTAAGGGATGATGTCTAATCTGGTGTATACGCTAGAGTAGGACAAATATTTGGAGTCATTATAAGTTGTTCAAACCCTCTCAGCATCTGCTATATTGCTTTTAAATATAATGTGTAACAACACTTGCACTTCCTACCTAGGCAGAATAATAAGGACAATATTTACCATTTTCTATGGAAAAACCAATATAACCAGTCAAAATATATGAAACAATATTTTTTAAGATACTGGATATTAAGGAACAGAGAAAAAGGGTCCCACAGATACAGAAAATGAGTAAGGTGAGCCCTACAATTACCTCAGATTTCTGCCTTGTGAGAATTGCCAGTCCATAGCACATGAAGAGAAAATCCAGGTAGAGTTCAGGGGACTCCCTGAGTTGAAGAGACAAAGCTAAGAGTCCAGGGAGACCAACGTAGCTACAGTTCACAGGACAGAGAACCAGGAAGTACACAGCTGCACAAAGGAAGAAGTCCAAGGACTAGCAAAGTGTCCCCCTTGAGTATTCATTAGAGTACTGATCAGTGCATGCATGTAAAGAAACTAACCAAGCTAGGGAAACAACTACTGGAAAAGTTTAATTAGAATAGTACGTGGCAATTACACAGGACCTGGAAGAGTATCTGCCCTTATCACCATAGGAAAATGTGAAAATTCACAATGAATTAAGAAGAGTACACAGGATAGTCTTGCCTCTGTGGAATAATTAGTAATAGATCAAATAATACTCTGGTCCCATGTAACAAATCTTAAAAGTCGTATGCAAGAAGATAAACTGTTTCTAAGTAACATAACCGCATGCCAAAAGAAAGCTCAAATATACTTAGAAGAATTCAAAAAATATCCAGTACCCAGAAAAGTAAAATTCACAATGTCTGGCACCCAATCAAAAATTATCAGGAATGCAAAGAAGCAGGAAAATTCAGTCCATGGTAAGGAGAAAAAGCAGTATATTGAAATTGACACAGAACTGACACACATGTTTGAGTTAGCAGACAAGGATATGAAAACATTTACTGTAACTGCATTCCATATGTTCAGAGAATTATGTAAAAACATAAAAGAAATTTTTAAAAACCTAATCAAACTTCTAGTGGTGAAAACAAAAATGTCTGATAATAAATACACTGGATGAAATTAGCAGCAGATAGGACCTTACAGAAAGAAATACAAGTGAATTTGAATACACATCAGTGAGCTATGGAGCAACTTCAATCAGCCTAATGTAGATGTATCTGAAAGAGAGAAAAGAAAATGCAAAAGAGATACTTGAAGAAATAATGGTCATTTAAATAACTGATGAAAAATGTAAACCCAAATATCCAAGAAGCTCAATTAATTCCAAGTACAACAAATATGAGGAAAAAAACTGTACCTACAAAGGCAAATCATAATCTTTGTGAAGATTTTTAACTACTAATTCAGTGATATAAGATCATATAGATATAAAGACTAGAACTATCTAAATTGTTTGTTTCTTCTGGAGGGAGTTTTAGTAATTTGTGTCTATCAATCAAAAAATTGGTCCATTTTATTTAAGTTGTTGATCTGTTGGATTCTACCAAACATGAAAGGAAGAAGTAATACCAATTCTGTACAAACACTTTTAGAAAAATTGAAGAGGAAAGAATATTTCCCAATTTATTATTTGGTTTTAGTATTATTAGGATTCCAATCCAGAAAAAAATACATAAAGAAAGATAATGATAAATCTAATATTTATAAACAAAGATGCAAAAATTCTAAACAATGCTTTATCCAAACAAATGCAACAATACAACACAAGAAATAATATATCATGAACAAGTGAGGTTTGCTCCATGAATGCAAGGTTTGTTTAACATAAAAAATCAATTTATGTAGTTCACCATATTAAACTATAAAAACTAAACCATATATCACCTGAATAGATTCAGGAAAAGCACATGACAATATCCACATCCATTAATAATCAAAACTCTCAATAAACTAGGAACAGAAGGAAACTTTCTTTACTTGAAAAAGGGAATCTATGAAAGATATATTGCTAATATCATCCTTAATGGTGAAAAATTAAATGTCTTCCCCTCAAGTAACAGAAGATAATAAAAATGCCCACTCTACCACTTCTCTCTATTATTATACTGGAGGCTGTACCTAGTCCATGAAATCTGGTAAGAAAAATAAATGAAAGTTATCCAGATTGGAAAGGAAAAAATAAAACTGTATTTGTTCACAGATAATATGGCAGTCTATGAAGAAGTCATATAGAATTTATGAAAATCCTACTAGAACTAATAAGTGAGTTTAGCAAGATTATAGTATACAAGATTAATAAACAAAAATAAATGGTATTTCTATATACTAGAAACAAAAAATAAATTGAAATAAAAATATCATTTACAATTGCATCAGAAAATATGAACTATTGGAGGATAAAGCTGACAAAAGATTTACAAAACCTATACACTAAAAGCTATAAAATATTGCTGAAATTAAAGAAGACCTGAGGAAATGGAGAGAGATATTGTATTTGTGAGTAGAGAAAATCAATATAGTTAAGACATCAAATCTCCCCAAATTGATCTATAGATTCAATGGATTCAAACTGCCAGCAGACCCTTTTAAAAAAATAGACAAGCTGAGTATAAAATTCATATGAAATTGCAAAGAACATAAAATAAAACATCTTTGGAAGAGAATAAAGTTTTAAAGTCAGGACTTATTTACAGCTACATAAATCATGACAGTGTGGTATCTCATAAAGATATAAAAATAAATGAATGAAAAATAATAGAGTTCAAAAATAGATACACACATATATAGACAACTGATTTTCTACAAAGATTTCCAAGGCAATTCTGCAGAGAAGGGATACTGTTCAACAACTGGTTCAGGAGCAGTAGAATATTCAAATGCAAAGTATGACTGTTATCACACTTTTTATCATATGTATAAACTCAAAAATGATCACAGACCTAAATGTAAATACTAAAACTATAAAACTTTCTGAAGAAAAAAGTAGGTGAAAATCTTTGTGACCTTGGATTATGCTAAGATTTCTTAGGTAGGAAACCAAAATCATGATCCATAAAACAGGCCCCCAAAAGTGATAGATTGTACTTCATGAGAATTAAATATTTCTGCTCTTTGAAAGACACTGTTAAGAACATGAAAAGACAAGTCATGGAATGGGAGAAAATATTTGCAAATCATACATCTAAAAAAGAATTAGTATCCAGTATCTATAAAGAACATGTAAAACTCGGTAGTAAGAAAACAAACAACCTAATTTTAAAAATGAGGAAAGATTTGAACACACACTTCATCAAAGATATCTGTGTGGCAAATAAGAACACAAAAAGATACTCAATATCATTAGTCATTAAGGAAATCCAAATTAAAACCACATCACTAGACACCTATTAGAATGTATAACATTAAATAGACTGACCATACCCAGGATTGGTGAGGATGTGGAGGAACTGGAATAGCTGATGGAAGTGCAAAATGACGCAACCATTTTAGAAGACAGTCTGGCAGTTCCTTAAAAAGTTAAATATACACCTACCATGTTATTTCTACTCCTTCATAGAAATGAAAGCATATATGCATACAGAGACTTGTACACAAATATTCATAGCAGGTTTATTTGTAATAACCAAAAACCAGGAAACAATCCAAACATCCATCAACAGGAGAATGGACAAGCAATGTGCGTTATAGCCATACAATGGGCTACTACTCAGGAATAAAAAGAAATGAAGTCTTGATAAATGCAAAAATAAGGATGTATCTCAAAATAATTATAATGAATGAAAGAAGCCAACAATAAGAGAACATGTACTGTATAATTATATTTATATAAAACTCAAGAAAATCCAAACTAATCTATAGTAAAAGATCAGTGGTTGCAAGGGGAAAAGGAAGAGGGAGAAGAGACTGCATGGGTGAGAGAACACTTGTGGGTGACTGACGTACTCCGCTCTGTTGATTATGTTGGTGGTTTCAAACATATATACATTTATCAAAGTCTATTAAATTGTGTACTTTAAATACCTGATGTTTATTGTGTGTCAATTAAACTTCAATACAGCTTTAAAAATGATCCATTTTTCTCAATTGTTTACCTGCCTTTTTCACTGCTGAAAATTGAACCTTAATTAAATATTTGCTTTCTGTCCCCTATTTCTCCCAGAAACTTACCTTTTGTTTAAAATTCTAAAAAAAAGAATGACTCCAGCTCACAAAGATCTTGGGGATGTTACCAGTGCCACTTAGCTGTTGATTAATAGTATTTCCAACTCTCAGTTTTATGTTTCACTGACTTTTCATATCAAGCTAAGCAAAGAACTATAAGTTGATTATTACAGAAATTATGGTAGATATATATCTTCCTTGGGCATAAAAGGCACCAAATTACACTAATTTTTTCTGGAAGACAAAAACTTTCTGTATATTATTTCCATTCACCCATTATTCATAAATTCAAACAAGGGATAATTATTGAATGCCTACTACATGCTAGACACTGTGGTATTGTTGAGTGCCTACTACATACTAGATAGGTACTATGCTCAATATTTAGTCCTTAAAACTCTTGCATGTAGGTGTTTATTATTACCAATTTATTGATTAGCAAAGTGAGAATCACAGAGGTTAAAAACATGCCAAATTTTATACTACCTAGGACACTGGAAATCTTGGAACAGTGACTTTTTTAACAAAAAAATATATAATAAAAAAATCTCTTCCTCCTAGTCATCCACAGGTATTTCTCTGGTTCTCTGGTTTGGTAGAGATGAGTATTTGTCAATTACATATTCACACACACACACACAAACACACACACACTCACACTCAGTTTTTGTAAGGGTTTGAAATATTTTTAGTTTTGTTACTTTATTCCCATTCACCAGGACTATTTTCATTCATTTGAGACTCTGTAGTTTTAAGGTTGTGTCTGGCTTCCAACCTTCCCCTGTGAAGTGAAGGTCCCAAAAATATAAAGGAGCCTGGTTAGCAAATGTCAGTAATGCACTTAAAAGGAATTGGGATATAAAAGGAAATTGAAAGTTGTTATTCTTCCTGTAATAGAAGAATTGGACTGAAATGTTGAATTTTCATTAAAACCTTTCATTGGTAAAATGGGTTACTGCCAAAGGGTCTAAACAACTAGTGTTTTAGTGTATGGTAAATAACACTATACACTAACATAACACCTGAACAGCATGAGGTGCAGGTATTTTTCAAAGTAAAATAAGATTGGAAGCAAAGGGGTCATGCACCTTGCAGTAAGGTGAGACATCAGTTTTGCCTCATGGGCTGTTCAAAGGGACACAGCAGCTATGAAGAAGGGGAAGCTGGACTGGAGCCACATAATATATGCCTTAATTTCATTCATGGAACAGACTGAGCACAGAGCAGATGGCCCTTTGATGAATGATCAGAAAGGAAGTCCATGGATGCCATAGAAAACAGGAAAATACAAAATGTTTTTAGGGTACCATGTGTCAAGAAGAGCTCCAGATGAGATGAGATGGTTAGTTCCTTCTTCTCACCCTTAGATCAAAATTCATCAAGACATTGCAATTGGAATGAGTGGTCAGTAAAGAGACAAATAAACAATGGTTAATGGATGGAGTGAATGTCCTCTTCATCAGGTTTCCTTCCTTGGCACACAGACCTACATTCTCTCTTTTTAGAGCCTTTGTCCCTACAATTTCTATTCTCTGAAAGCCTGTCCCTACTTCTTCTGCACAATCTGAGCTTACCTGTCCTTCAGGACTCTGCTCAAATTCCATATTTCTTTAGTTTTCTCAGCCCATAATAATTGTTTCTTCTTTATTCCCAATTTGCTCATAGTTTGTATCAACCATTGTTTTTTAACTAATAATAAATGCAGTAAATGATATTATTTTTATATAATCCTAGCAATCAGTAACTTGAGGTCTGAGCTATCTTTACTAAACACACTAAACTTCTCTTGCCTCACACAGTAGTTAGAATACAGCAGATGTGTGACTGTCTTCTTTATGCCAATTAAGGGCATAATGTACATATCTTGTCATATGTGAGACTTTAAAAAAAATAGCAAATCCTTAGCCCCAGAGAACACACTGAAGTTTGAGAAGCACAGCTCTCAGAGAAAAGCTTTATGGTATGCCCCAGCTATTTGGAAATTATCACAAGATTCATGCCAGGTATTTAATATCCAATTACCAAAGGCATACAGAAAGAGGCCATTTGGAGTCGATGGTGGAAATAAATACAGCAGTACCCCCTTATCTCCTGTGGCCCTTTTCACAGTTTCAGGACCCATGGTCAACGAGGTCTGAAAATAGTAAAGGGAAAATTCCGGAAATAAACAATTCATGAGGTTTAAATCACATGTCATTCTGTGTAACATGATGAAATCTCACATTGTTCCACTTTGTCCCACTCCAGATGTGAATCATCCTTTTGCTCAGCATATCCACACCTACCCACCCATTAGTCACTTAATAACCATCTCGGTCAGCAGACGGAAAAAACAGTATCTACAATTAGCCCTGCATATCCACAGGTTCTGCATCCATGGATTTAACCAACAGCAGATTGAAAATATATATATTTTTATTATACTTTAAGTTCTAGGGTACATGTGCACAACGTGCAGGTTTGTTACATATGTATACATGTGCCATGTTGGTGTGCTGCACCCATTAACCCATCATTACATTAGGTATATCTCCTAATGCTAAAATACAGTATGACAACTATTTATATAGCATTTATATTGTATCAGGTATTATAAGTAATCTAGAGAGGATTTAAAATATATGGGAGGATGAGCATAGGCTATATGCAAATACTACACAACTTTACATAAGAAACTTGAGCATCTGTGGATTTTGTTATCCACAGGGGTCCTGAAAGCAATCCCTTGCAGATACTGAGGGGCGACTGTATAGGGTTTGGTACCATCCCTGGCTTCAGACACTCATTGGAGGTCTTGGAATATCCTCCACAGATTAGAAGGGACTACAGTATCTCCAAACTAGAAGCCACTGACTTTGGCCTTCCTATTATTCTTGATAATGTTCTTTTATTCATTAGGACTTTCTTTAGTTGGTAGCAACAGAACCTCTAACTGGCTTGCGGAAAAAGAAAATTCCTTCATTCACAAAGCTCTAGAGCATACATGAGCAATTCACACAACTGAAATGAGAGATACAAGAATCAGAGCCTCAGGACTTTTAGCCAGACACTCAAAGCCACAAGATTTCTTCTGTCTCTGTCTAACAATTGTCTCCACTTGGCTTCACTTTGCAAGCAAATTCTCTCCACACTTCTGCTAGCAGCCCCAGGTTCCTATCCTCCTGTCTTGGAAATCTTAGAGAATATGTTTAGTTCCAAGGAAGGATTATGAGTGATTTTTCTTAGGTCATGTACCCATCCTGGATCCATTCACTGTAACTAATGAAATGGAATACTGTAGGTAGACTTGAGCTACCCACCTTTCCACCCTTTAGCCAGGGAACAATATTTGTAACAGGAAAGGAGGAATAGAAAGTTTATTATTCCAAGAAAAATAATAATTTTCACAGTTCGCTCTGAATGTGGCATGTGTTGTTGGATGATAGGTAAGAGAGTTCAAATTGAGAGGGATTTGTGAAATCGTTGAAGTGAAGGAAGCACTTTTACTTATATAAGCCTTTATCAAAATGTTCTCCTTTGAGCCAGGCTGGGGACATTGCACTGCTCTCTTCCTGGATGTCACCTCCATGTTGAAGACAATAAAATTTCCCAAGATTCTGTGAGCCAGGTGAGTCTCTAAGTTATCCTGAAACCCCTAGAATCCAAACCTATTAAGGAACAAGGTGAAGTAATTTTGTTAGTGATGCCTGACAACAGGTTATCAGGATGATTCCAGAAAGAAATATATGTCACTACCTTGAAGGTGCTATAAGTCCTACAGAACCGACATGCAGGTCACATGAAGAGCACTAAGGAAACAAGCATCATAGGGGCACCATTCCCTTTGATTTGTCACACTGATTTCACATCTGCTGGAGAAAATATAAAGGTAAATCCAGGGAACAGTCTTATTTTTTGTTCTCATTTCCTGAAAAACTTGTTGCCACCATCACATTAAAAGACGGCAGAAATTCTAGAGAAAGTATAAATTTCTTCACAAAATACTAAGATAGTTCTGTTTTTCAAATTTCTTTTTGCAAAGATAAAAATCATTCCCAACTGATTGAATATCATTGCTGAGAACATTAATACAACTATAAGTTCATCTCTGTAATTTGTATCTGAAAAATGGGCATCTGATTATGTTTGTTTATAAGTATATACAAGAAAAAAGCAACTAGGAAATTCTGTCTTGCACTTCATTGGGGACCCACTCTGCTTTGAAGAAGCATCTTAGCTATACTATAGAGCCCCTGTATTGTCTGTTACTCTGCTTCTTGGTTTCCTGGATAGAATCTCTAGCTCACGCTAAATTATTACATTTTTAACTGTGCTATAAACATCAGTTTGTCAGTTGAGATAGTTTTCCAGCCTCTAGACACATGTTCAAAGTAAAAACAGGCTGGGGGGAATTATCTGTTATGGGTTTACTCTTACCTGAATGGGTCTCCCAGGAATGGATTACTTTGGTGTTTAGCATTCCTCTTTGGGGTCTACTTTCAGAGGTTTCTCAATCTGGCTCCCTTTATTATCTCAGTAACCCAGAGTTTTCAAAGTTTTCTATTCAGAGCTTTCAACTTTGTTAGTTTCTAAGAAAGTTTAATGCCTACCCACCACCTGCATCTTTTCCCTCTGGGTCTTTGCACCAGGAGACAGATGCGGTGTTAAATAACTACTCCATATATCAAACAATGATCCATCCTTGGGACTCTCCAGTGCTCTAAATCACAGACTACACTGAGCAACATGTAAATGGCCACATTTTTCTTCATTAGTCAACATGAATAAAATGAATGTCTCATTTAAGAAAAGTATTCAAGCCTAAAAGCCTCAAGAATCAGAAGTCATGATTGGAAACTAGATCTAGAAAGATTGAAAAGGGAAATAACTAGTAGACATTGATTTTTAAAAATCTCCAATTTCCATGGAGTAGCCTCCAGATTATTAAAAATTCTTTTTAAGGGAGTCAAGCTCAAATGAGCTATTTCCAAACTCCTTTCTCATCCCTTCACAGGAAAAAAAGTAGTTTTCCCATAATGTGAACAAAAGTCCCTTCAGAGTATTTTCCCCCTTCCTTTACTGAAGTATACATGTGCATTCATAGATCGTCTCATAAAAAAGAAAGAAGTATACATGAAGTATGACTGTACAACTTAAATATTCTCAAAGTAAATGCATCCATGTCAATGGGGAAACAGATAAACAATGAGAACTCATCACAACTCCCAGAAGCTCCCTTGCATGTCTTTCTAGTTATTATGCTATACCCCAACTCCCAACAAAGGGGAACAACAATTCTGACCAAAGATAATTTAGGCTTGTTTTTGAAATGTATACTCCTGTTCAACATATACCCTTTTGTGACTTGTGTCTTTCGCTCAACATTTCGTTGAGTGAGATGCATCTATGTTGATGCATGCAACTGTAGTTTGATCGTCATTGCTATTTACTACTTCATTTTAGTACTTCATTGGTACAGCAAATTTAGAAAACTGATACTATGTATTAAAGATGAACATATATATTCTCTATGACCTAGCAATTCTACTCTTATATATCAACAGATGTATAACTAATTATGTATCTGTTGATATATATCTGTTTTTAAAAAGTACATCCCTATTCAATATATACCATTTTGTGTCTTGCTTCTTTTACTCAACATTACATTGAGTGATTTTTATCCATGGTGATTCATCTAACTGCAGTTTGATTACTGTCATTGTTATTTAGTACTCCATTATATACTGAAGGACTATTTATTTATTCATTCTGTTATTATGTACATTTGGCTTATTTTTTGTTGAACTGTAAGTGCTGTCACAACAAAGGGTTTATCTGAACTCAGTGGCAGCTCTGAAACTGAATGTTCCTTCAGAGTTTTACAAGTTGGAGCTAAAAGTAGGGCTTTTATAACCTCCATTCATTAGAGAAAGGCTTCCTTGGAAAGGTGGTGTGACATCAATGAAGGAATTCCAAGAGAAGACAGACAAATAAATGCTTTTATCTAGCAGCACTCCTAGCAGCTAGAGAAATAATTAGCCTTTCCACCTCAAAGCGGGGTATGAAAGTGAAGTCTGGCCATGTAGCACAGAATGCACTAAAAATCCTTACCAAACACACAAAGATTTCCAAGAAAATTCTTAAGTCAACATTTGCCAAAATTATGAGGTCACATGTCTCCATCATATTATGGTGAAAAAAAAACTTACCAAAGGGACAACTAGAAACCTTTATAGAATAAGTTTCTAATTGTAACCCAAATGATAGTAGGCATAAATGAAGTCATCGATATTTTAAAACTCAGTTTTTGACTGGGGGTGGTGGCTCATGCCTGTAATCCCAACACCTTTGGGCATGGTGGCTCATGCCTGTAATCCCAGTCCCTCATGCCTTTGGGAGGCTGAGGCAGGCAGATCACCTGAAGTCAGCATTTTGAGACCAGCCTGGCCTACATGGTGAGACCTCGTCTCTACTAAAAACACAAAAATTAGCTGGGTGTGGTGGCGGGTGTCTGCAATCCCAGCTACTCAGGAGGCTGAGACAGGAGAATCACTCGAAGCTGGGAGGTGGAGGCTTCAGTGAGCCGAGATCACACCATTGCACTCCAGCCTGGGCAACAAGAGTGAAACTTCGTCTCCAAAAAAAAAAAAAAAAACACCTCAATTTTTAAAGAACTTTTCTTTTTCTGCTCCTGGGTACTTTAAGCCTCACAATTTCTCTCAGTTGTTTCTGTAAAATCCCAAGAGAAGTTTTTCTGTGTGTGAGACATCAGTAGGTTCATACATTTCTTTGACAGTATCTTTGTCAAGGCACTCCGCATTTGCGTGTTCTGACAGTGCCCTGTCCTACCAGGCAAACCAGTCTGTGCTGATGAACATTTTGTCCCACAGACTGCTAGACCTACATTATAATACGAAGCACAGAGAGAGGTCTTCTTTCCTATTCTATGTTGCCTTTTGTCACTGGGCCCCACAGCAGCTCTGCTTGTGTGCAGAGTCCCCAAAAGCCTTTCTGGGAAATAGATCCTGAAGTTTGGTCTATAGTATCTCCACAAAAAGGCTAAAAACTGTTAATTAGCCCAGACGGAAAAGAAAACATCATGCCATTGTCCTGGCCATTGTTGTTCACCCTGACTTTTGCTCTCACTCCTAACTCCTCTCTCTGCCTCCTACACAAAAGCCTATACATATGGGCCCTCCATATTCATGGATTCTGCATACCTGGATTCAAATAACCACAGATAAAATATATTGAGGAAAAACAATAAAAAATAACTACGATAATAAAAATAATGCAAATTTTAAAATACAGTATGACAACTTTTATATAGCACTTACCTTTTATTGGGTATAAGTAATCTAGAAATGATTTAAAGTATAGAAGAGGATGTGCATAGGTTATATGTAAATACTATTCCATTTTATATAAGGGACTTGAGCATCTATGATTTTGGTATCTATAAGGGGTCCTGGAGCCAATTCCCCACAAATACTGAGGGACGACTATACTCACATCAGTTCATGCAAACAGATACTTGCAGAGATCACAGGTCCATCACAAGCCACCAGACTATGAATCTCGGTTTGCTCTCACCAGGGAACCCTGCCACACTATTAGCAGAATCTTTCAAAATGCTTACTGTTAAAACATTTGAGACACATATTTTTTAATTCCTCTATCTTAAAAATTTTATTTGTATAAATATGTAGGGGAAAAGCACAGTTCTTTTACATGGATATATATTGTACAGTGGTAAAGTCAGAGCTTTTGTGTGTCTATCACCTGGTTAATGCACACTGTACCCATTAAGTAATTTCTCATCATCCAACCCGCTTCCATTCCCTACCCTTCCAGGTCTGCAGTGTCTATCATTCCACTTGACACCCATGTGTACACATAACTTAGATCCCACTTATAAAATTCATAAAAGCATGGAATCATAAAAATCACACTTATACATGGTTATAGGCAGAATTGTGCTCTGCCTCCTCCCACCCCCAAATTTACATGTTGAAATCCTGATCCCCAGTATCTCAGAATATGACTATTTAGAGACACAAGTCTTTAAGAAGTAATTGTGTTAAAAGGAGGCCATGAGGGTGGGTCTTAATTCAATATAACTAGTGTTCTTATCAGACAGTAGAATATAGACACACATAGAAGGATAAGGACATGGAGATACAGGGAGGAGCAGATAGCCACTACAAACAAAAGACAGAAGCTTCAAAAAAAAGACAAACCTTGCTGAAACCTTGATCTGGAACTTCTAGCCTCCAGAAATCTGAGAAAATAAATTTCTGTTGTTCAAGCTTCCAGGTCTGTGATACTTTGGTATAACAGTACTAGCAAACTAATACATACTTTTTATTTTTTGTTGTTGTTATTTTTCTTTTTTTAATGGAAGTACGTGTATTTTAGAGAGCTCTATATTGCTTGGTAAATAACTTGTATTTAAATATGGGGTTTGATTGTATTTCTTTAAAAGGTGGGCATTAGTGGGAGGCTGAGGAAGGACAATCGCTTGAACCCAGGAGGTGGAGGTTGCAGTGAGCCGAGATCGTGCCATTGCACTCCAACATAGGCAAAAAGAGTGAAACTCCATCTCAAAACAACAACAACAACAACAACAAAAGTGGGCATTATGACCTTGATGAATATTGTAACCATCTTTTTCTTTTTTTTTTCTTTTCTTTTTACACTTTAAGTTCTGGGATACATGTGCGGAATGTGCGGGTTTGTTACATAGGTATACACGTGCCATGGTGGTTTGCTACACCCATCAACCCACCATATACATTAGGTATTTCTTCTAATGCTATCCCTCCCCTAGCCCCCCACCCCCAACAGGCCGCAGTGTGTGATGCTCCCCTCCCTGTGTCCATATGTTCTCATTGTTCAACTCCCACTTACTAGTGAGAACATGCGGTGTTTGGTTCTCTCTTCCTGTGTTAGTTTGCTGAGAATGATGGTTTCCAGCTTCATCCATGTCCCTGCAAAGGACATGAACTCATTCTTTTTTATGGCTGCATAGTATTCCATGGTGTATGTGTGTCACATTTTCTTTATCCAGTCTATTGTTGATGGGCATTTGGGTTGGTTCTAAGTCTTTGCTATTGTGAACAGTGCTGCAATAAATATACGTATGTGTGTGTGTGTGTCTTTATAGTAGAATGATTTATAATCCTTTGGGTATATACCCAGTAAAGGGATTGCTGGGTCAAATGAAATTTCTAGATCTAAATCCTTGAGGAATTGCCACACTGTCTTCTACAATGGTTGAAATAATTTGCACTCCCACCAACAGTGTAAAACTGTTCCTATTTCACCACATCCTCTTCAGCATCTGTTGTTTCCTGACTTTTTAATAATCGCCATTCTAACTAGTGTGGGATGGTATCTCATTGCAATTTTGATTTGCATTTCTCTAATGACCAGTGATGATGAGCCTTTATTCATATGTTTGTTGGCTGCACAAATGTCTTCTTTTGAGAAGTGTCTGTTCATATCCTTCGCACATTTTTTCATGGGATTGCTTTTTTCTTGTAAATTTGTTGAAGTTCCTTGTAGATTCTGGATGTTAGCCCTTTGTCAGATGGATAGATTGCAAAAATTTTCTCCCATTCTGTAGGTTGCCTGTTCACTCTGATAATAGTTTTTTTTTTTTGCTGTGCAGAAGCTCTTTCATTTAATTAGATCCCATTTGTCAATTGTGGCTTTTGTTGCCATTGCTTTAAGTGTTTTAGCCATGAAGTCCTTGCCCATGCCTTTGTTCTGAATGGTGTTGCCACGGTTTTCTTCTAGGGTTTTTATGGTTTTAGGTCTTATGTTTAAGTATTTCATCCATCTTGAGTTATTTTTTGTATAAGGTGTAAGGGAGGGGTCCAGATTCAGTTTTCTGCATATGGCTAGCCAGTTTTCCCAATACCATTTATTAAATAGGGAATCCTTTCCCTATTGCTTGTTTTGTTCAGGTTTTTCAAAGATCAGATGGTTGTAGATGTGTAGTGTTATTTCTGAGGCCTCTGTTCTGTTCCATTGGTCTATATCTCTGTTTTGGTACCAGTACCATGCTGTTTTGGTTACTGTAGCCTTGTAGTATAGTTTGAAGTCAGGTGGTGTGATGCCTCCAGCTTTGTTCTTTTTGTTTAGGATTGTCTTGACTATATGAGCTCTTTTTTGGTTCCATATGAAATTTAAGGTAGTTTTTTTCTAATTCTGTGAAGAGTCAATGGTAGCTTCATGGGAATAGCATTGAGTCTATCAATTACATTGGGCTGCAGTATGGCCATTTTCATGAAACTGATTCTTCTTATCCATGAGCATGGAATGCTTTTCCATTTGTTTGTGTCCTCTCTTATTTCCTTGAGCAGTGGTTTGTAGTTCTCCTTGAAGAGGTCCTTCACATCCTTTGTAAGTTGTATTCCTAGATATTTTATTCTCTTTGTATCAATTGTGAATGGGAGTTCACTCGAGATTTGGCTCTCTATTATTGGTGTATAGGAATGCCTGTGGTTTTTGCACATTGGCTTTGTATCTTGAGACTTTGTCAAAGTTGCTTATCAACTTAAG
Source organism: Pan troglodytes (assembly GCF_028858775.2). NCBI lineage: Eukaryota > Metazoa > Chordata > Mammalia > Primates > Hominidae > Pan > Pan troglodytes. The sequence continues at coordinate 78,659,423 of NC_072398.2, read as the reverse complement.
ATTTTTGGCTGAGATGATGGGGTTTTCTAAATACACAACCATGTCATCTGCAAACAGAGACAATTTGACTTTCTCTCTTCCTATATGAATACTCTTTATTTCTTTCTCTTTCCTGATTGTCCAGGCCAAAACTTCCAATACTATGTTGAATAGGAGTGGTGAGAGAGGCCATCCTTGTCTTGTGCCGGTTTTCAAAGGGAATGCTTCCAGCTTTTGCCCATTCAGTATGAAGTTGGCTGTGGGTTTATCATAAATAGCTCTTATTATTTTGAGATACATGCTATCAATATCTAGTTTATTGAGATTTTTTAGCATGAAGGGATGTTGAATTTTGTCAAAGGCCTTTTCTGCATCTATTGAGATAATTATATGGTTTTTGTCATTGGTTCTGCTTATGTGATGAATTACATTTATTGATTTGCATATGTTGAACCAGCCTTGCATCCCAGAGATGAAGCCCACTTGATCATGGTGGATAAGCTTTTTGATGTGCTGCTGGGTTCAGTTTGCCAGTATTATATTGAGTATTTTTGCATCAATGTTCATCAGGCATATTGGCCTGAAATTTTCTTTTATTGTTGTGTCTCTGCCATGATGATGCTTGCCTCATAAAATGAGTTAGGGAGGTGTCCCTCTTTTTCTATTGTTTGGAATAGTTTCAGAAGGAATGGTACCAGCTCCTCTTTGTGCCTCTGGTAGAATTTGGCTGTGAATCCATCTGGGCCTGGGCTTTTTTTGGTTGGTAAGCTGTTAATTATTGCCTCAAATTCAGAAAGTGTTATTAGTCTATTCAGGCATTCAACTTCTTCCTGGTTTAGTCTTGGGAGGGTATATGTGTCTGGTAATGTATCCATTTCTTCTAGATTGTCTAGTTTATTTGCATAGAAGTGTTTATAGTATTCTCTGATGGTAGTTTGTATTTCTGTGGGATCAGTGGTGATATCCCATTTATCATTTTTTATTGTGTCTATTTGATTCTTCTCTTTCTTATTTATTATTCGGGCTAGCAGTCTATCTTGTTAATCTTTTCAAAAACACAGCTACTGGATTCAATGATTTTTGAAGAGTTTTTTGTGTCTCTATCTCCTTCAGTTCTGCTCTGATCTGAGTTATTTCTTGTCTTCTGCTAGCTTTTGAATGTGTTTGCTCTGGCTTCTCTAGTTCTTTTAATTTTAATGTTAGGAAGTCTATTTTAGATCTTTCCCACTTTCTCCTGTCGGCATTTAGTTCTATAAATTTACCTCTCAACACTGCTTTAGCTGGGTCCCAGAGATTCTGGTACATTGTGTCTTTGTTTTCATTGGTTTCAAAGAACTTATTTTTTTCTGTCTTAATTTCGTTATTTACCCAGTAGTCATTCAGGAGCAAGTTGTTCAGTTTCCATGTTGTTCTGTGGTTTTGAGTGAGTTTCTTAATCCTGAGTTCTAATTTGATTGCACTGTGGTCTGAGAGACTGTTTGTTATGATTTCTGTTCTTTTGCATTTGCTGAGGAGTGTTTTACTTCCAGTTATGTGGTTGATTTTGGAATAAGTGCTATGTGTTGCTGAGAAGAATGTATATTCTGTTGATTTGGGGTAGAGAGTTCTGCAGATGTCTATTAGGTCCACTTGGTCGAGAGCTGAGTTCAACTCCTGAATATCCTTGTTAATTTTCTCTCATTGATCTGTCTAATATTGACAGTGGGGTGTTAAAATTTCCCATTATTATTGTATGGGAGTCTAAGTCTCTTTGTAGGTCTCTAAGAACTTGCTTTATGAATCTGGGTGCTCCTGTATTGGGTGCATATATATTTAGGATAGTTAGTTCTTCTTGTTTCATTGGTCCCTTTACCATTATGTAGTGCCCTTTTTTGTCTTTTTGGATCTTTGCTGGTTTAACGTCTGTTTTATCAGAGACTACGATTGCAACCCCTGCTTTTTTTTTTGCTTTCCATTTGCTTGGTAAATATTCCTCCATCCCTTTATTTTGAGCCTATTTGTGTCTTTGCACATGAGATGGGTCTCCTGAATACAGCACAGTGATGGGTCTTGACTCTATCCAATTTGCCAGTCTGGGTCTTTTAATTGGGGGGCATTTAGCCCGTTTACATTTAAGGTTAATATTATTATGTGTGAATTTGATCCTGTCATTGTGATGCTACTGGTTGTTTTGCCTATTAGTTGATGCAGTTTCTTCATAGTGTCGATGGTCTTTCTAATTTGGTATGTTTTTGCAGTGGCTGGTACCAGATTTTCCTTTCCATATTTCGTGCTTCCTGCAGGAGCTCTTGTAAGGTAGGCGTGATTGTTACAAAATCTCTCAGCATTTGCTTGTCTGTAAAGGATTTTATTTCTCCTTCACTTATGAAGCTTAGTTTGGCTGGACATGAAATTCTAGGTTGAAAATTCTTTTCTTTAAGAATGTTGAATATTGGCCAGGCACAGTGGCTCACGCCTGTAATTCCAGCACTCTGGGAGGCCCAGGTGGGAGGATTACGAGGTCAGGAGATCGAGACCATCCTGGCTAACATGGTGAAACCCCGTCTCTACTAAAAATACAAAAAAAATTAGCCAGGCTTGGTGGCGGGTGCCTGTAGTCCCAGCTACTCAGGAGGCTGAGGCAGGAGAATGGCATGAACCCAGGAGGCAGAGCTTGCAGTGAGCCGAGATTGCACCACTGCACTCCAGCCTGGGTGACAGAGCGAGACTCCATCTCAAAAAAAAAAAAAAAAAAAAGGAAGAAAGAAAAATGTTGAATATTGGCCCCCACTCTCTTCTGGCTTGTAGGGTTTCTGCTGAGAGATCTGCTGTTAGACCATAATGCAATCAAATCAGAACTCAGGATTAAGAAACTCACTGATTTTTTTCCTTCATTTCAACCTTGGTGAATCTGATGATGATGTGTCCTGTGGTTGCTCTTCTCAAGGAGTATCTTAGTGGTGTTTTTTGTATTTCCTGAATTTGGATGTTGGCCTGTCTTGCTAGGTTGAAGAAGTTCTCCTGAATAATATCCTGAAGAGTGTTTTCCAACTTGGTTCCATTCTCCCAGTCACTTTCAGGTACAACAATAATACGTAGATTTGGTCTTTTTACATAATCCCATATTTCTTGGAGGCTTTGTTCATTCCTTTTCATTCTTTTTTCTCTAATCTTGTCTTCATGCTTTATTTCATTAAGTTGATCTTCAATCTCTGATATTCTTTCTTTTGCATGATCAATTTGGCTATTGATACTTGTGTATGCTTCACAAAGTTCTCATGCTGAGGTTTTCAGCTCCATCAGGTCATTTATGTTCTTCTCTAAACTGGTTATTCTGGTTAAAAATTCCTCTAACCTTTTTTCAAGGTTCTTAGCTTCCTTGCATTTGGTTAGAACATGCTTCTTTAGCTTGGAGGAACTTCTTATTACCCACCTTCTGAAGCCTACTTCTGTCAGTTCATCAAACTCATTCTCCATCCAGCTTTGCTCTCTTGCTGGGGAGGAGTTGTGATCCTTTGGAGGAGAAGAGGCATTCTGGTTTTTGGAATTTTCAACCTTTTTACGCTGGTTTTTCTTCATCTTTGTGGATTTATCTAGCTTTGGTCTTTGATGTTGGTGACCTTCGGATGGGATTTTTGTTTGGACATCCTTTCTGTTGATGTTCATGCTATTCCTTTCTGTTTGTTAGTTTTCCTTCTAACAGTCAGGACTCTCTGCTGCAGGTCTGCTGGAGTTTGCTGGAGGTCCACTCCATACCCTGTTTGCCTGGGTATCACCAGCGGAGGCTGCAGAACAGCAAAGACTGCTGTCTGTTCCTTCCTCTGGAAACTTCATCCTAGAGGGGTACCTGCCAGATGCCAGCCAGAGCTCTCCTGTATAAGGTGTCCGCTGACCCCTGCTGGTAGGTGTCTCCCAGTCAGGAGGCATGGGGATCAGGGACCCACTTAAGGAGGCAGTCTATCTCTTAGCAGAGCTTGAGCACTGTGCTAAGAGATCCGCTTCTCTCTCTAGAGCTTGCAGGCAGGAATGTTTAAGTCTGCTGAAGCTGTGCCCATAGCCACCCCTTCCCCCAGGTGCTCTGTCCCAGGGAGATGGGAGTTTAACTATAAACCCCTGAGTGGGGCTACTGCCTTTCTTTCAGAGGTGCTCTGCCCAGAGAGGAGGAATCTAGAGAGGCAGTCTGGCTACAGCAGCTTTGACGCACTGCTGAAATTTATTCAGCATTTCAAGTTGTTTGCAGTTCTAACTTCCAGGCAGCTTTGTTTACACTGTGAGGGGTAAACCGCCTACTCAAGCCTCAGTAATGTTCGACACCCTGCCCCCCACCAAGCTTGAGCATCCCAGGTCTACTTCAGACTGCTGTGCTGGCAGCAAGAATTTCAAGCCAGTGGATCTTAGCTTGCTGGGCTCCATGGGGGTGGGATCCACTGAGCTAGACCACCCATCTCCCTGGCTTCAGCCCCCTTTCCAGGAGAGTGAACAGTTCTGTCTAGCTGCTATTCCAGGCACCACTGGGGCATAAAAAAAAAAAAAAAAAACTCCTGCAGCTAGCTCGGTGTTTGCCCAAACGGCTGCACAATTTTGTGCTTGAAACCCAGAGCCCTGGTGGCATAGGCACCCAAGGGAATCTCCTGGTCTGCTGGTAACAAAGAGCATGGGAAAAGCACAGTATCTGGGCCAGAGTGCATCGTTCCTCATGACACGGTCCCTCATGGCTCCCTTGGCTAGGGGAGGGAGTTCTCCAACCCCTTGCACTTCCTGGGTGAGGTGACACCCCACCCTGCTTCATCTCACCCTCCATGGGCTGCACCCACTGTCTAATCAGTCCCAATGAAATAAGCTGGGTGCCTCAGTTGGAAATGCAGAAATCACCCGCCTTCTGCATTGATCTCGCTGGGAGCTACAGACCAGAGTTGTGCCTATTCAGCCATCTTGCCAGCCACCCTCTCTCTTTGTTTTTTAGGAGCTTTATTATGATGTTCCTTTATTATGGTGTGGTTTACTTCATAGTTTTCTATGTGGAATTCATAACTCTTCTTGAATCTATGTGTTGATGTTTTTCAACAGTTTTGGAAAATTATCAGCCATTGTCTCTTCCAATATTGCTTCTTCCCCATTCTCTCTCTTTTTCTTCTTCTAAGATTGTGATTATACATTTGATAGATATTTTCATTATTTCCTATATGTCTCTTATCCTCTGTGCTTTCCTTTACTTTGTTTCTCTATACTTTTTTCTGAATATTTTCACTGACTTATCTTCTAATTTACTAATTCTATTTTTGGCTGTGTCTAATTGGCTCTTAAACCCACACACTGATTTTTAAATTGACTTTTAAATTCAGTTATTGCATTTCTACTCTAGAATTCCAATTTCATTGTTTTTCTAGATTCCAGTTCTATACAATTCTCTTCACGTTGTCCTTTTAGTTAGAATATTTATCAAAGTTATTTAAAGGTCCATGTCTGATAACTCTAATAAATGTCTCTCCTATAAGTCTGTTTTATTTTATTTTTTCCTGTTTTTTTTTCTCTTCAGTTTTTATCATTTGCCATTGCCTCCTAGAAGGTGTGGTAATATTTTATTAAATGCTAACATTGTATATGAAATATTTTAGCAATACCTTCATGCTTTTGATGATGTTATCTCCCTCCATAGAGTATTTATTTTGCTTTCAGTGTATTATTAGCCTAGGAAGATTGCTTTAATATAACAAGGGATTAAACTGACATGACAGTTTGTTTCAGTCACTGGAAGGACTTATTCTGTTCATTACTAATTCCAATTTGTATCCCTTTAGGGATCCCAACTGAAAACCTGGTTGTTTACCAGGTCCCTGACACATTCAGCAATTCTAATATCTAATTTTTTTCCCCTCGGTCCCATGGAACTGCCAACAGCAGCCCTCAGTTTCTCAATTTTGTTGACCTGGATAGGAAAGGTAGCACCAATTTTCAGGCTCCTCTCCTGGTTCTTTTATCATCTTGACAATCTTGAACTCTCAATTTTTGACTGGCTTATACCTCTCCAATGTCATCAAAATGATTTTTAAAATGTATCCAGCATTTCAAGTTGTATTTCCTGAGTAGACTTCTAAAAGCATAATTTCTTGGTCAAAGTTACAGACATTTTAAAACTCTAAAACATTTTTGCCCTATTGTCTCCAGAAATATTTGGCTATCTATATTCTAATAATTAGGTGTAGTTTTAAGTGACTATCAATAACTTTACATTTTTTTTAATTTGAGAAAAACATGAAAATATTTTTATGTGGAAAAGATTTTTCTCCACCTATCCAGCCATAAAATTTTATTAATGGAATTTTTACTTTATTCTTCACTCACAGCAAAAGATCTCTTTGGGCCTGATTCAAAATATATTAAACTTCACTCATAAAGATATTTTATTCCAAGGAACATGTTTCCATTTATATCGAACAGGGAGTTCCCATGAAATTCATGTTGTAACCTTAAATGCAATTGCTTCAATAATTGCTGTAATAAAGGTCTGGTGGGCAAAGCCTAGCAAGCAGAAAAGTAACTTAAAGTTTTGCACATGGTCCGACATTTCAAACACACATGGGTGGCATGACACTTTCCATGCATCTTCTGTTGCCACCCATTAGGAATGCACCTAATTGACCATGTTAATAAGAGTCCATATGTGGCTTGGTTCAGCTCATGAGAGGTAGAAAAACTCAAGTTCTACACTTTGTAATGACAGAAACAAATGCTGTGTGGCCTCTTAAGAAAGCTACAAGAATACGAGGTGGTTTAGGGCACCTCAACCAGAGAGGCTAACTTCAAATTACCAGACACATCTATTATGAAGTGTTGAAAGGAAAAAGAAAAACAAATAATAAAGTTACAAAATAAAGTTTATTTTATCAAAATTAAAACGGCTTCCTTCCCTCCACTTCAGAGTAACCTTGAGATGGAACAGTCTGAGGATTACATTGCTATAATCCCTTAGCAGTTAGTTCCACAGCAGGAGGTGCCTGCTACAGACAAAATTATAGGGTTAGGAATGTTCACAATTCAGTGACCCGATTGGCTGACTATTCCTTAGAGCTTTAGAATCAAATATTTATACATCTAAATGGGAGCAAAGAAAGGAAAATGGTTCATAAAGAGAGTCCCAGAGCATGTATTATTGAAATAACAGATGGAAATATTATATTTTTGAAACATTCTTTCTATAAAGAAGTCTTTTGAAGTGTGTTTTGGTAGAATAAGCTGAGCCAAAAGTGGAGCAGAGTGAGAGAAAAAAATAAGGTTTTATATTCAAATGTTTGGTGTCAGCAGAGTATAAAGTTAGCACTTCCCAAAAAAGGCATGTCCCAAAGAACACTGCAGCACAATGTGTTTGCTTTACTTCACATAACAGTCACAGAGGAGAAATATTTCAAAAATACATTTTACCATCACTGCTGAGTTTGTGTGTGGACTCTCCCAAAACTTGATCTCTGACATCTTTGAAGAGGGTGTATGATCTCCCACCATTGAATTTTTTATGTTTCCTAAAATGACTGAAACCTAAGCTAAGACTCAGTCATTATCTTGAAAAAGCTGTTGGCTACCTCATACTTGCTGAGAGTTTCGTAAGAAGTATAGTTAAATTGTAGGTTTTATGCCACATGGGCAATAGTGATTGGTCATCTAGGCAGGGCTTACAGACTAAAAATGGAGACATGCAGAAAGCAAGAAAGTAGGCAGAAGGCCAGATGAAAAATTCATCACACTTTCTTTATTTTCCTGTACATGGGAGCCTGTACCCATGACAGAACCAACAATTCAGAAGTATTCTGTTGTCTTTCCAGGAAAAATATCCCATTACTAAGCAATCAATTTGAAGTGCTCCATGGCCAGTCCAATTTCTCCATCATTTAGCTCTGAGGACACGGTTCAGTTATCCTGCCAGTCTCAGCTATTAGCTGGATCTGCCATATGATGATGTGATTTATTTCATGGCAACTGGTAGTTACTCTGGTTGAAAAAAGAAAAAGAATCCACAGGAACACAATTATTTTGACCTTGTATCCAGACAAGATTTATATCTGTGACAGGGATCTGAATGCAATTCCTAGTTGAGTCATTCTTAGGGGAAACAAAAGGAAGACTAGCCTGGGAGAAGGACTACTGGCTGGGATGTAAGAAATGAAGGAATTGCTGGTTCTCTTTCCTTCAGCACCCTGTTAAGTCCAGGGTATTGATAGATTCACGTCAGGTGATCTAGGTATTGATAAGAGTTTGGGGATGTCGTGTTTGTATACAGGCCCAGCACCAAACAATAGTCAGTTGGCAAAGGGCATAAATCCAGTAACCTATGGCCCCTGAAAATTCAGAATTGAGTAATCATATGGCAACTTCTGTCAAAAGAAAGAAACAAGAAAGAGAAAAAGAGACAGTAACTCACTTGCACCCACCAGTGAGGCCACCTCAGAGCAAAGCAAAAAAATGCTTTAGTGATGGTTCCTTGGGTGACAGCATCTGTTCAGGGAGTTGACTCAGAGAGCCTCAGAAGCTCAGGGTTCCAGCCAGGAGCAGAAAGGACTCTTGGCAGAGCTGTTTCCTGTACCTCTTTTGATCATAAAGCTCAGTTTTGGAAAGGTTCTCACCAGTCTTGTGGTTTCCTGGTTGTGCGTCAGTGCATTCTGGCTGAAACACTTCCCTTCCTTCAGGCCAGCCTCTCCGCCAATGGCTCCCAGTTCCATGGTTCACTCTCTTCAGCTTTGAACTAGACTCCAAGGACACTGCTGGCTGCAGCATAAACTTTGAATGAGAGTTTGCAGCTGGGATGGTAGCCCTCCCCTCCTTGTGATGGGGATCCTAAAAGGAAAAAAATAAGGGTAAAATCAAAAGTCCATAGAAGCATAGAATTTTAGAATCAATGAGTGGTTAGCATACAATCTCTTTTCCAATATAGTATGCAATAGAGTCACCTGGGCAACTGGTTAAAATACAGAGATTCCTAGTCCAACCTCAGATATTCTAAATGAGAATCTTTAAGTAGAAACTGGGAATCTGTGTTTTCAAGAATCTCCTTGGCAATTCTTATGTAGTCACTGTACAGTATAATTTACCAAATTTTATAAATTAGGAAACCTAGGCACAGAAACATTAATTAACTTTGTCAAGGTAAAACAGGTGGCCTAAATCTCATGTTGTGCTCTTTCTATTGTACCACATTGTTCTTCACTCTTCTTTCTTGTGATTCTGTAATCAGGCTTGGGTCTCATGCTTCCTAACCATGCACTCTTCCTGTGTGCTTTGACCCCATGTATTTCTCTGAAAATAACTCAGTCTGTTTATGTAAGGTCACTTTCAAATCCCACTACCCTCAACTCAGGCAGTATTAAGCATATGTGTAAGTTCAGAACAGCTATTAGAAATGGTAATATTTGTATTCATCTGTTCCTGGCGAGAAGGTATATATGATGTGACCAGGGACACTGGCAGTTTGGATAGCTCACATATGCCCTCCCCACCCCACCAAGAAAAAGGAATTCTTCAGAATTTTTCAAATTCACTTTAGCAAGTGATAATTATATACAGTCATTCAAAGTTTTCAGGGTTATTTACAGAACAAAGTTTCTGCAGGATGGCTTGAGTATGCTACAAAGTAGAAACGGTTAAGCAGAAGACCAAAAGATTCTCCAGTAAAAATGGCTTATTTTTCTCTAGAAACTTAATGGTATTAGAAAGTGTAAATTTTGCAATGGATCAGAACCATCATAAACTGAAAGGAGCACTAAGGATGATATATGCTTCATCATTCCCATGCTTATAGACCAGAGTATGAACTGTGCCAGGAGTCACAGACTAGCTCAGAGAAGTCATAATACCATGTAATTAAGTACTTAATGGTATATGCATAGAGGAAACTTTTAAAATAATGCAAGAATAAAATTGTGGTTGACAGTGCAATTTTTGGAGTCAGATATATCTGAATCAAAATCCCAGATCTACTACTTACCAGCTGTGTAGACTTGAGGAAGTTATTTAATTTCTTTAAGTCTTAATTTCCTCATCTATAAAATGAAACCTGAGAGGGTTCTCAAGAATATTAAAGCATGAGAGTGGGAAGAATGAACTGGGGAGGGGTGCTGGGTTTTTGAAGAAAACAACAGTAAAAGTGAGAAACATAGGTAAACCAAAGTTATCCAAGGAGAAATACAAAGTTATCCAAAGAGTAACAAACTAAAAATATTTGTATGACAATTAACCTAAAATATCAATGTGAGTTTTGTCACCAAATCCCATGAGTCCTGTGCCTACATTAGCATATGTAAAGATTGTCAGGGTCTAGCCAACATGGCCGATTAGGAACAGCTCCAGTATACAGCTCCCACCGTGAGCGACACAGAAGACGAATGATTTCTGCATTTCCAACTGAGGTACAGGGTTCATCTCATGGGGGATTGTTGGACAGTGGGTGCAGGACAGTGGGTGCAGCACACTGAGTGTGAGCCGAAGCAAGGTGAGGCATCGCCTCACCCAGGAAGCACAAGGGGTCAGGGAATTCCCTTTCCTAGCCAAAGAAAGGGGTGACAGATGGCACCTGGAAAATCAGGTCACTCCCACCCTAATACTGCACTTTTCCAACAGTCTTAGAAACGGCACACCAGGAGATTAGATCCCACGCCTGGTTGAGAGGGTCCTACACTCACGGAGCATCGCTCATTGCTAGCACAGCAGTCTGAGCTCAAACTGCAAGGCGGCAGTGAGGCTGGGGGAGGGTCGCCCACCATTGCTGAGGCTTGAGCAGGTAATCAAAGCGGCAAGGAAGCTCGAACTGGGTGGAACCCACCACATCTCAAGTAGGCTTGCCTGCCTCTGCAGATTCCACCTCTGGGGGCAGGGCATAGTCAAACAAAAGGCAGCAGAAACCTCTGCAGACTTAAATGTCCCTGTCTGACAGCTTTGAAGAGAGGAGTGGTTCTCCCAGCATGCAGCTTGACATCTGAGAATGGATAGACTGCCTCCTCAAGTGGGTCCCTGACCCCTGAGTAGCCTAACTGGGAGGCATCCCCTAGTAGGGGCAGACTGACACTTCACATGGCCAGGTACTCCTCTGAGACAAAAGTTCTAGAGGAACAATCAGGCAGCAACATTTGCTGTTCACCAATATTCGCTGTTCTGCAGCCACTGCTGCTGATACCCAGGCAAACAGGGTCTGGAGTGGACCTCCGGCAAACTCCAACAGACCTGCAGCTGAGGGTCCTGACTGTTAGAAGGAAAACTAACAAACAGAAAGGACATCCATGCCAAAACCCCATCTGTACGTCACCATCATCAAAGACCAAAGGTAGATAAAACCGCAAAGATGGGGAAAAAACAGAGCAGAAAAACTGAAAATTCTAAAAATCAGAGTGCCTCTCCTCCTCCAAAGGAATGCAGCTCCTCACCAGCAATGGAACAAAGCTGGACGGAGAATGACTTTGACAAGTTGCAAGAAGAAGGCTTCAGACGATCAAACTTCTCTGAGCTAAAGGAGGAAGTTCGAACCCATGGCAAAGAAGTTAAAAACGTTGAAAAAAGATTAGACGAACGGCTAACTAGAATAACCAATGCAGAGAAGTCCTTAAAGGACCTGATGGAGCTGAAAACCACAGCACGAGATCTACATGATGAATGCACAAGCCTCAGTAGCCAATTCAATCAACTGGAAGAAAGGGTATCAGTGATGGAAGATCAAATGAATGAAATGAAGTGAGAAGAGAAGTTTAGAGAAAAAAGAATAAAAAGAAATGAACAAAGCCTCCAAGAAATATGGGACTATGTGAAAAGACCAAATCTATGTCTGATTGGTGTACCTGAAAGTGACGGGGAGAATGGAACCAAGTTGGAAAACACTCTGCAGAATATTATCCAGGAGAACTTCCCCAATCTAGCAAGGCAGGCCAACATTCAAATTCAGGAAATACAGAGAATGCCACAAAGATACTCCTCGAGAAGAGCAACTCCAAGACACATAATTGTCAGATTCACCAAAGTTGAAATGAAGGAAAAAATGTTAAGGGCAGCCAGAGAGAAAGGTCAGGTTACCCACAAAGGGAAGCCAATCAGACTAACAGCTGATCTCTCAGCAGAAACTCTACAAGCCAGAAGAGAGTGGGGGCCAATATTCAACATTCTTAAAGAAAAGAATTTTCAACTCAGAATTTCATATCCAGCCAAACTAAGCTTCATAAGTGAAGGAGAAATAAAATCCTTTACAGACAAGCAAATGCTGAGAGATTTTTGTCACCACCAGGCCTGCCCTAAAAGAGCTCCTGAAGGAAGCACTAAACATGGAAAGGAACAACCAGTACCAGCCACTGCAAAAACATGCCAAATTGTAAAGACCATCGAGGCTAGGAAGAAACTGCATCAACTAATGAGCAAAATAACCAGCTAACATCATAATGACATGATCAAATTCACACATAGCAATATTAACCTTAAATGTAAATGGGCTAAATGCTCCAATTAAAAGACACAGACTGGCAAGTTGGATAGAGTCAAGACCCATCAGTGTGCTGTATTCAGGAAACCCATCTCACATGCAGAGACACACATAGGCTCAAAATAAAGGGATAGAGGAAGATCAACCAAGCAAATGGAAAACAAAAAAAGGCAGGGGTTGCAATCCTAGACTCTGATAAAACAGACTTTAAACCAACAAAGATCAAAAGAGACAAAGAAGGCCATTACATAATGGTAAAGGGATCAATTCAACAAGAAGAGCTAACCATCCTAAATATATATGCACCCAATACAGGAGCACCCAGATTCATAAAGCAAGTCCTTAGAGACCTACAAAGAGACTTAGACTCCCACACAAAAATAATGGGAGACTTTAACACCCCACAGCCAACATTAGACAGGTCAACAAGACATAAAGTTAACAAGGATATCCAGGAATTGAACTCAGCTCGCACCAAGCAGACCTAATAGACATCTACAGAACTCTCCACCCCATATCAACAGAATATACATTCTTCTCAGCACCACATTGCACTTATTCCAAAATTGACCACACAGTTGGAAATAAAGCACTCCTCAGCAAATGTAAAAGAACAGAAATGATAACCAACTGTCTCTCAGACCACAGTGCAATCAAACTAGAATGGAGGATTAAGAAACTCACTCAAAACGGCTCAACTACATGGAAACTGAACAACCTGCTCCTGAATGACTACTGGGTACATAACAAAATGAAAGCAGAAATAAAGATGTTCTTTGAAACCAATGAGAACAAAGACACAACATACCATAATCTCTGGGACACATTCAAAGCAGTTTGTAGAGGGAAATTTATAGCACTAAATGCCCACAAAAGAAAACAGGAAAGTTCTAAAATTGACACCCTAACATCACGATTAAAAGAACTAGAGAAGCAAGAGCAAACACATTCAAAAGCTAGCAGAAGGCAAGAAATAACTAAGATCAGAGCAGAACTGAAGGAAATAGAGACACGAAAAACCCTTCAAAAAATCAATGAATCCAGGAGCTGGTATTTTGAAAAGATCAACAAAATTGATAGACCACTAGCAAGACTAATAAAGAAGAAAAGAGAGAGAGAAGAATCAAATAGACACAATAAAAAATGAAAAAGGGGATATCACCACCGATCCCACAGAAATACAAACTACCATCAGAGAATACTATAAACACCTCTACACAAATAAACTAGAAAATCTAGAAGAAATGGATAAATTCCTCGACACATACATCCTCCCAAGACTAAACCAGGAAGAAGTTGAATCTCTGAATAGAACAATAACAGGCTCTGAAATTGAGGCAATAAGTAATAGCTTACCAACCAAAAAAAAGTCCAGAACCAGATGGATTGACAGCCGAATTCTACCAGAGGTACAAGGAGGAGCTGGTACCATTCCTTCTGAAACTATTCCAATCAACAGAAAAAGAGGGACTCCTCCCTAACTCATTTTATGAGGCCAGCATCATCCTGATACCAAAGCCTGGCAGAGACACAACAAAAAAAGAGAATTTTAGACCAATATCCCTGATGAACATCGATGCAAAAATCTTCAATAAAATACTGGCAAACCAAATCCAGCAGCACATCAAAAAGCTTATCCACCACGATCAAGTGGACTTCATCCCTGGGATGCAAGGCTGGTTCAACATATGCAAAGCAATAAACGTAATCCAGCATATAAACAGAACCAAAGACAAAAACCACATGATTATCTCAATAGATGCAGAAAAGGCCTTTGACAAAATTCAACAACGCTTCATGCTAAAGACTCTCAATAAATTAGATATTGATGGGACATATCTCAAAATAATAAGAGCTATCTATGACAAACCCACAGCTAATATGATACCGAATGGGCAAAAACTGGAAGCATTCCCTTTGAAAACTGGCACAAGACAGGGATGCCCTCTCTCACCACTCCTATTCAACATAGTGTTGGAAGTTCTGGCCAGGGCAGTCAGGCAGGAGAAGGAAATAAAGGGTATTCAAGTAGGAAAAGAGGAAGTCAAATTGTCCCTGTTTGCAGATGACATGATTGTATATCTAGAAAACCCCATTGTCTCAGCCCAAAATCTCCTTAAGCTGATAAGCAACTTCAGCAAAGTCTCAGGATACAAAATCAATGTGCAAAAATCACAAACATTCTTATACACCAATAACAGACAAACAGAAAGCCAAATCATGAGTGAACTCCCATTCACAATTGCTTCAAAGAGAATAAAATACCTTTGAATCTGACTTACAAGGGATGTGAAGGACCTCTTCAAGGAGAACTACAAACCACTGCTCAATGAAATAAAAGAGGATACAAACAAATGGAAGAACATTCCATGCTCATGGGTAGGAAGAATCAATATTGTGAAAATGGCCATACTGCCCAAGGTAATTTATAGATTCAATGCCATCCCCATCAAGCTACCAATGACTTTCTTCACAGAATTGGAAAAAACTACTTTAAAGTTCATATGGAACCAAAAAAGAGCCTGCATTGCCAAGTCAATCCTAAGCCAAAAGAACAAAGCTAGAGGCATCACGCTACCTGACTTCAAACTATACTACAAGGCTACAGTAACCAAAACAGCATGGTTCTGGTACCAAAACAGAGATATAGACCGATGGAACAGAACAGAGCCCTCAGAAATAATGCCACATATCTACAACCATCTGATCTTTGACAAACCTGACAAAAACAGGAAATGGGGAAATGATTCCCTATTTAATAAATGGTGCTGGGAAAACTAGCTAGCTATATGTAGGAAGTTGAAACTGGATCCCTTCCTTACACCTTATACAAAATTAATTCAAGATGGATTAAAGACTTAAATGTTAGACCTAAAACCATAAAAACCCTAGAAGAAAACCTAGGCAATACCATTCAGGACATAGGCATAGGCAAGGACTTCATGTCTAAAACACCAAAAGCAATGGCAACAACAGCCAAAATTGACAAATGGGATCTAGTTAAACTAAAGAGCTTCTGCACAGCAAAAGAAACTACCATCAGAGTGAACAGGCAACCTACAGAATGGGAGAAAATTTTTGCAATCAACTCATCTGACAAAGGGCTAATATCCAGAATCTACAAGGAACTCAAACAAATTTACAAGAAAAAAAACAAACAACCCCATCAAAAAGTGGGTGAAGCATATGAACAGACACTTCTCAAAAGAAGATATTTATGCAGCCAAAAGACACATGAAAAAATGCTCATCATCACTGGCCATCAGAGAAATGCAAATCAAAGCCACAATGAGATACCATCTCACACCAGTTAGAATGGCGATCATTAAAAAGTCAGGGAACAACAGGTGCTGGAGAGGATATGGAGAAATAGGAACACTTTTACACTGTTGGTGGGACTGTAAACTAGTTCAACCATTGTGGAAGTCAGTGTGGCGATTCCTTAGAGATCTAGAACTAGAAATACCATTTGACCCAGCCATCCCATTACTTGGTATATACCCAAAGAATTATAAATCATGCTGCTATAAAGACACATGCACATGTATGTTTATTGTGGCACTATTCACAATAGCAGACTTGGAACCAACCCAAATGTCCAACAATGATAGACTGGATTAAGAAAATGTGGCACATATACACCATGGAATACTATGCAACCATAAAAAATGATAAGTTCCTGTCCTTTGTAGGGACATGGATGAAGCTGGAAACTATCATTCTCAGCAAACTATCGCAAGGACAAAAAACCAAACACCGCATGTTCTCACTCATAGGTGGGAATTGAACAATGAGAACACATGGACACAGGAAGGGGAACATCACATACCGGGGCCTGTTTTGGAGTGGGGGGAGTGGGGAGGGATAGCATTAGGAGATATACCTAATGTTAAATGACGAGTTAATGGGTGCAGCACACCAACATGGCACATGTATACATATGTAACAAACCTGCACATTGTGCACATGTACCCTAAAACTTAAAGTATAATTTAAAAAAAAAGAAAAAATTTGGGGAAAGGAAAAGGGCAATAAAAGTAAGATTAAAAAGAAGAAAAAAAAAGAAGATTGTCAAATATGGATAACATACACATATTGTATAAGCCCCATGAAATTAGGGAGTTTTATATGTTTGTTCACTCCCATGCCTTCTGCTTAGTTATGGAATGAATGAATAGGTTGGTAGGATCTAAAAAGAGCCAAAAGTCTTGATACCTCAACAAGAGAGGAGGCCAATTAATATGTAATGAATATATAAATATCTCTGAGCCATCTGGGTGACTGCCTATCCTGTGTGCAGTTGTGTGTGCCAAGTCTCTTCCCTACAGCCAAGAGATGAAGGTTAGGTTCTGTTGTAAGAGCAAAGCAAATTCCCTGTTGTGTTGCTAAAATGTCTTAAACTCTGCTTCAATACCAATGAACTTGGGGAACACCTGCTTAGATAAAAGTTCTAATATTAGTAACCAATTGCCTAATACTTGAGATTATCTCAAATCAGATGCCACATCAAGAAAGTCATGAGTTTGTCCTGAACATTTCCAAAACATTGCTACAATATAATGGAGACTTGGTGAAAAGGTGTTGGAAGTAAACCATAATTTAATAAATACTTCTTGTATTACAGATGAAGTCCAAAGCCATTAAATTGGCAGAAAAAAGTGAGGAGGGAAGAAGGGAAAGGTAAGGAGAAAGAAGGAAGGAATGAAAGAAGGAAAAAGGAAGGAAGGAAGACCAGCAAAGAGAGTATAGGATCATATACTTAAACCAAAATATAAGTAAGCTAAAACTTACCGTTATTTTCTAACGCATATTCTCTTAACATATCATTACCTTAACGAGTTAAATTAGTCACTATAAAATGAGTCAGACTGTCACAAGAACAAGAGTAGTTCCCTCTTCACAGCTCACTGCTGTGTACCTAGTGCCTTGGTAGTAGAAGTGGTACAGCATGCTGGTTATGAGCTCAAACTTGGGGTCATAGAGATGAAGATTGGCTCTGCCTCTCACTAGTTCTGTGACTTCAAAGAAACTACTTATGCTGACTGAGCCTCAGTTGTTTTTGTTTTTTTGTAGAAGGGTTATAAGAATATATACCTCACCGATTTGTATAAAGACACTTTTGACAATAAATCCCAAAACATGGTACACAAGGCCCAACAATTTGTAACTACCATTTTCATCATCACCATCATCATCATCATCACTAATATTATTGACATCTTGAAATATCTCAATATGTGAGATCCTGAAATCTCTCAGTTTTATTATTTAAAAATGTATTATGTGAGTTGGTGTGGAAAATGGGGCTGCGATATGTATTTACTGCTGGAGCTCCTGGGAGAAAGATCTAAAACGCTATTCCCCTGTGGCAGTTGAGATGACTATACTTAGCTTTTATATGTATCCTATGCTCACAAACTGCATGCAACTTTTTCTATCCTTTGTATTCGACCTTCTGGTTACACACAATAGATTTTACCTTTTGCTGATTAAGCAACTAAAGCAAAGAAAAGTGAAATACTTGGCCTGGGATCCTAAGATGAGCCATAATAATTATAATTCCCCAAATCCCAGTCCTGAGTTTAGCCAAACAAACTGGAGTTACCATGGGGTTTAACAATGAGTCAACTACGGAGGTATCTGGGAGAATTTTAAGACAATCCAAATATACTTTGCATTTCTTAGTTTGTATTATACAAAAAAAAAAAAAAGTAAACTGAAACAGAGGAATGGAGAATACAAGGCTGTGTAGTAAAAATAGTAAGGAGTCTTTTAGATTCTACCGTAAAAACAAAGTAGATTTGATTCATAAGCTACAGGAAGATTATTCTGCCAAAAGAGAACCAAAAGAATGAGATAAGTTTTAGAGAAAAATGATCAACATAGTCTGTGTGGTTACTAAGGTTGTTGCATGGAGACTTAAAATATTTAAATAAAATAAGAAATTCTGAGAGATCAGAGAGTAGAATAGAAGAACATAGAAGTGGGAGTAAGGAGACCTGGCTCTGTTCATCATGAATTGAACTGCTTTATGGAGATCACATAGTTGCTAAAATGGGGATATCTATCCTAACCCTAAAGAATGGTTATGAAGATACAAAAACAAAATGCTAGTTTTTTAAAAAATTAAAAACAATATGCACACTAGGTATTATTGAAACTTACTTATTAGGAAACATTGATTATTTCATATGACCACCCCTGTCTCCACCAGAAGAAACCCTGGAAAAAAATGTAGACTTGAATCCCATTCTCCTTTACCCACAAGTAGACGTGTATTAAATACTAGTTCCAGATATTGTAAAGGATTCAAAGACCTACAAAACATGAATTCTGCCCTTCAAAAATTTAGTTGGAGTATAAAACATAGAAGGTATATAATTACAGAAAGATAAATCATTTGATAAAGATAAATCATAGTTTAATAAATTGCTAAAAGATTTCCACAAAAGACCACCATAAAAATTTATTAATGTTGATGAAAACTAGAATGGTTAAAGGGAGCAAAATAAAAGGAAGTTGAGTTTGTGATAAGACATGGAGGAATTAAATTGTTAAAATGAAAGTGTGGTTTTTTTAATATCATAATGAAAAGTTAAATTTTCATCCAATAGAAATTGAGGAAAGTCTAAAAAATATTTTAGTAAGAATGCATCTTTTGGAAGACTCATCTAGCAATGGTGGTTTGGAAAAAGAATAAAAGCAAGGAGGCTCATTAGGAGACATTTGTGATCATTCAAATACAGGAACAAGAGCCTGAAATACAGTTATGGCTGTGGGAATTAAAATGAAACAAGCGTATGAGAAATTTTTAGGGAGATTTCTTAGGGAAAAAGTCTACAAAATCTGACAATTGATTCAGTGGATAAAGTAAAAATCAGGATAAAAATCAGACAAAAGAGACTACGGTTTTAAGCCTCAGTTCAGAAAAACATGGTCCTACCTACAGATATAGAATGTCACAAGAAGAATATTTTGCTATTATAACTTTTAAGAATAAAATTTTCAGCACAGTACTTGGGGAGTAGTAATAGCTCTAAAAATTACTACTGTCAGATATACTTAGAGATGTCTCAATAAATCAAGGGTAGGTTAGAGAAATTCAGAGACCTGGAAACAAAAGTTAGGGCTATATTTAGCAAATTCCAACAGTCTGCAAATATGCTATCTACCTTGTGGACTAGGCATTATCCACTGTGACATAAGCAGGCATATCAAGTTTACACGGCCTTAGAAAAGTGAATAGTTAAATTTGCTTAGGTGTTATCAAAGCCTAAGTGTTGTAGTGTCTTTCAGATCATGTGGGGTGTATATCAATAGATTATCTCTTCTTATAGTACATTCTAAGAATGATGATGTATTCTCCCAATAATTCACAACAAAAACTTTAATAATTGTGGTCAGCAGAATAATGGTTCCCCAAAGATGTCTATTTCCTAGCCCCTGGGACCTTGAATATGCTACTTTACATTGTAAAAGGGTCTGCAAAGATGATAAATTTAAGGATCTTGCGATGGAAGATGACACTGGATTATCCAGTTGAGCTTACTATAATCACAGGTTCTTTTAAGTGAAAGACGACAAGAAAGTCAGAGTTAGAGATTTGAAGATGCTATGCCTCTTAATTTGAAGATTTAAAAAGTGGCTATGAGCCAAGGAATGCAGGCAACCTGTAAAAGCAAATAAACAGATTCTCCCCTAGAACCCCTAAAAGATATGCAGCCCATTCAACACCTTAATTTTAGTCCAGTAGGACTTTGCTGGACTTCTGACCTACAGAATTCTAAGGTAATAAATTTGTATTCTTCAAAGCCTCAATTGTTACAGAAAAAATAAGGAAATTCACACAATAATATTGTGTATATTTGTTGAATAATACATGTTAATTGTTGAAAATTAAAAGTCTATAAAAAAGTATCTTTTTAATAATATTATGACCAAATTTACTTTCCTGGCAGTGACAGAATAACATTTACCTGATTTGTCTTCTTATAAACAACTAGAAACTCGACAAAGTATAAGCAACAATTCTTTTCAGATACATGACTATATTCTCTACAAGAGAGTAGGAAAGTGAAGTGAGCTCTACAATTCCCCAGCTGTCTCCGTGAAAACACTTTTGAGACCACATTTGAAATTCCAGTCATCCAGAGGGAAGAGACTTTTTAGAACATCTGTACCATACAACAGAGACTCAAGAAATATTGCACCTTAGTTGTAGGACTAAACTAGCTCCAGAAGACAGGCAACTCTAGACCTGCACTGAGAAAGTTTAAAAATAAGCCTGAAAAAATTAAATGAAACCTCAATTTATCTAGCTGGCACTCAAAACAAGAGTTAACACTCTTCAAAAGGAAGTAAACAAAATACACAGACTCTTCAATGTAATATTCACATTGGTCAGCAACCAATCAAAAAATACTAAATATGCAATAGGCCAGGAATTATGACCATAACCAAAATAACAATGAATTGATAGAAACAGATGCAGCAATGATAGAGATGGTAGAATTAGTATACAAGGATATTCAAGCAGCTATAATAAATAGGATCATGAAGTTAGTAAAGCATGAACATAAGCACAAGAGAAATCTAAACTAAAGAAGAGTGAAACTGAACTTCTAAAACTGAAGTTCATGTCCAGAACTTCACTAGACTGGAATAGCAGCCAATTAGACATTACAGAAGAAAAGATCAATGAATTTGAAGACATAGCAAGAGAAACTATCCAAACTATAGCACACAGAGAAAAAAAGCTAAAGAAAAAGATGAGACTCAGTGACTGTGGAACAATATCACATAGTTTAACATACATGTAAATGGATTCCCAGGAGAAAAACTATTTGAATACGTAAAATCAGAAGTTTCCCAATTTGATGAAAACTATAACCCATATATCGAAAATGCCCATGCATTCAAGAAGCAAAATAAAAACAAACAGAACCACAGGAAGTCCTATCATTATCAAATTACTGAAAATCTGTAATAAAAAGAAAATATTAAAAGCAGCCAGAAATAAAGAGACACATTGAATTCAGAGAAACAAATGTAGGAATGATTAATGGCTTCTCAGAAATAAAAAAGCAAGAATACAATGAAACAGCGCCTTTAAAGTGCTGGATATAAAAAGTGTCAACCTAGAAGCTAATATACAGAAAAAATATCCTTCAAACATGGACATGACCTAAAAGCATTTAAATACAAACAAAAGCTGAGAGAATTTGTCACTAGAAAACATTAATTAAAAGAAATGTCTTTGGAAGTTCTTTAGGACCAAAGGAATATCAGATGGAAACTTGGATTTATAACAAAAATGAAAAGCCCTGAAAATGGTATATGTGGATAAATATGAGAAATCTTTATTTAACTGTAACTTACTTTACTTTTTAAAATCTGTTTAGAACAGTAACAACAATGTATTGAAGGCTAATGTGTGTAAAAATATAATCTATGACAATATTAGCACAATTATGACATAATTTTATGCAAATAAAGTTGTATGGTAGTAAGAGTCTTACATTATACATGAAGTAGTATATTATTTGAAGGCAGACTTAAAGAAGTTAAAGATGCTTATTATAAAACTTGAGTAATCACTACAAAAAAAGACCACATTGATAATAAGCAAAAAAAAGGAAATAGAATATTTAAATATACTCAATTAAGACCAAAAAAGCCATGAAAATGGTAAAAATATATAAACAGGAAAAATGAAGAAATATTTAGGATAGTAAACAAATATGATGAAAGGATTAAACTTAACTGTATTGATAATTACACTCAATAATTATCAATTATCAATTGATAATTACACTGTTTAGATGACCTAAACATCTCAATTAAAAGGCAGAGATTGTCACATTGGATAAAAAAGCAAAACACAACTCTATGTTGTCTAAAAAAAAAAACACTTTAAATATAAGAATATACAGAGGTTAAGATTGAAAGAATAGAAAAAGATACCACAGAAACACTAAAGAGAAAGCTTATATGGCTATATTAATATCAGGCAAAATGTAGTTGAGAACAAGAAATACTATCAGGAATAACAAGGCCATTTCATAATGACAAAAGAGCCAATTCATCGAAAAGATGTAACAATCCTAAATGTGTATGCACTTTATAATACAGCTTCAAAAATACATAAAATAAAAACTAATAAAAATGACAGGAGAAATGGAAAAGCCCACAATTATAGTTGGATGTAATAACACATCTCTCCTAGTAATAAAACAGGTTGACAGAAAATCAGTCTAGAAAACTTGAACACTATCAACCAATGTGACACCTAATTGACATATACCAACAATGGCAGGATAGACTTTTTTCACATGCAAATTGGACATTTACCAAGATAGACCATATGCTGAGACATAAAACAAGTCTAAATAAGTTGAATGGATTCAAATCATATGTAGTATGCCCTCTGACCTCAACAAATTTAAATAAGAAACTAATAACACAAAGATATATGAAAAATCTCCATATTCTTAGAAATTAAACAATATACTTCTCAATAACCCATGAATGAAAGAAAAAAATCTGAAGGCAAATAAGATAATATTTCAAATTGTATGAAAACGAAAACACAACATATCAAAATTTATGGGATACAGCTAAGTGATTGCCTGAAGATAAATTTATAGTTTTAATGCTTGTATTAGAAAAGAATATGTAATATCAGTGATCTGAGTTTTCATTCTAAGAAGCTAGAAATCAATTATACTATTAAGCATAAAATAGAAAAAAGAAAATAATAAAGGCAAGAGCAAAACTCAATGGAATAGAGAAGAAAAAAATCAGAGAAAAACCAAATATCTAAAAGATACTTACTTTTAAAAGATCAATAAAATATAGACATCTGGCTAGATTGACCAAGGAGACAAACTTTTTAAAACATAACAGGGAAAAAACAATACATTTGACTTTATCAAAAAAATTTTTTTAACTCTCCAAAAGAGAAAATTAGGAAATTAAAATGCAAGCCATAGACAGGGATGTGGGGGGATATCTGTAATACATATATTTGATAAAAGGCTTGTATCCAAAATATATACATATAAAATTTTTGCTACTCTATAATAAGAAAAGAAGCAACCCAATTTTTTGAAAATGGGCAAAAGATTTGACCAATTTCTTGCAAAAGAAAATGTATAAATGGTAAATAAATAGGGGGAAAGATGGTCCATGTAATCTGTAATCAAGGAAATACAAAAATCAAGCCCACAATGAGATATTACTAGACAGGCATTTAGAATGGCTAAAGGTATTTAAACTGTCAGTATTCATTGTTGTTATGAATAAAAAGTAAGGGAAATTTTTATACATTGATGATGGAAGTGTAAAAGATACACCATTTTGGAAAAGAGTTTAGCAATTTGTGTCAAATTAAAGTATGCTTACCGTTTGGCCCAGTGATTTCATTTCTTGGTATTTACCCATGAAAACGGAAAACATATATTCACAAAAAAAATCTGTATACCAATGCTCATAACGGCTTTATTCATGATGGTTCCAACCTGGAAAAAACCTAAAGTTCCATTAACAGATAAAAGGCTAAACAAACCACGAATGCTACTTAGCCAAAGGAAAAAAAAAAAAAAAAGAAAGAAAGAAATGAACTGCTGACATATGCAACAGCAAGGTTAAGGTTCAACAATATTATGTTGACTGAAGAAAGTTAAAAACAAAACAGTACATACTGTTATACTGTATTTGCATTCCATTATACTGTTACACATTGCATTATATGACATCTAGAATAGGCAAGACATACATAGTGACAGAAAGAAGGTCAGTAGATACTTTACTGAGTAAAGGAAGGGATGCTGACAGCAAATGGGCATAAGGGAACTTTTGGGGGTGATGAAAATATTCTTTATCAATTCAAGTGATTGTTATATGAGTTTATATGTTTGCCAATACTTATTAATTGTTCACCTAATATATGTGCATTTTATTGTATGTAATTTATATTCCAATAATGCTGATTTTAAAGAAAAATCTATTTAAAAGTCTATAAATCTGTCATCCAATTTTGTTATAATTACTCCTAATTTTATCAAATTTCTAATTCACATTCAAGATTCTATTCTATGTATTATTTGATGCCTATTTCTCTACCTGTACCATTTATAAGCACTTGATGCATACCATCAGTAATTATTTGCAGAAATTTACTAGCTTAATGATCCCTATGATCCTTTATTATTTTAATAAAAATTTGTCTTATAGTTTGGTATTTAGATTTTCAGTTTATCATTTTTAGAAATAACATTCCAGTCATCACCTCTATACATAAAGCTTTGTCCACACTTGTATCAGTTCCTTGTGAAAGATTTCTAGAAAGCAATATTGGCTTAGGTTACAGGATACAGGAAGAAGTTATTTATATGCAGCCCCTACTTTTCTGGAATTTTACTTATAAAAATTCTGCTTGAAAGATGAGTCACAAGGACAAACTAATACTATGATTCTTATTTCAAGATGATTTGCTTGGAAGATATATTTTAATTAATTAGCCCATTACAAATTGGGGCAAGATGTCTGGGCACAGTGGCTCACGCCTGTAATCCAAGCACTTTGCATCATTGTCAGATGCAAAGTTTGCAAATATTTTGTCCTATTCTGTAGGCTGTCTGTTTAGTCTGTTGATAGTGTCTTTTGCTGTACAGAAACTCTTTAGTTTAGTTAGGTCCCATTGTCAATTTTTGTTTTTGTTACAATAGTTTTTGTAGTTTTCATCATGAAATCTCTGCCAGGGCCTATGTCCAGAATAGTATTTCCTACATTTTCTTCCAGGGTTTGTGGCTTTAGGTTTTACATTTAAATCTTTAATCCATCTTGAGTGATTTCTGTACATAGTAAAAGGACAGGGTCTAGTTTCAATCTCCTGACATGGCTAGCCAGTTATCCCAACACCCATTATTAAATAAGGAGTCCTTTCCCCATTTCTTGTTATTGTAACCTTTGTCAAAGATCAGATGGCTGTATTATAGATGTGCAGCTTTATTTCTGGGTTCTCTAAGCTGTTCCACTTGTCTGTGTGTCTGTTTTTGTACCAGTACCATGCTGTTTTTGTTACCATAGTCTTGTAGTTTAGTTTGAAGTCAGGCAATGTGATGCCTCCAGCTTTATTCTTTTCACTTAGGGTTGCTTTGGTTATTCAGGCTTTATTTTGATTCCATATGAATTTTTGAATAGTTTTTTCTAATTCGAGGCAAATGTTTTTGGTAGTTTGATAAGAATAGCATTAAATGTGTAGATTGCTTTGGGCAGTATGCCCATTTTAACAATAGTGACTCTTCCTATCTGTGAGCATAGAATGTTTTTCCATTTGTTTGTGTCATCTCTGACTTCTTTCAGCAGTTTTAAAATTCTCATTATGGAGATCTTTCATTTCCCTTGTTAACTGTATTCCAAGGTATTTTATTACTTTTGTGGCCATTGTGAATGGGATTGCATTCTTGATTTGGTTCTCAGCTTGGACATTGTTGATGTATAGAAATGCTACTGATTTTTGTACATTGATTTTGTATTCTGAAACATTGCCAAAGTTGTTTATCAGATATAGAAGCTTTTGGGCAGAAACTATCAAGTTTCCTACTTATAAAATCATATCATCTGCAAAGACAGTTTGACTTCTCTTCCTATTTGGATGCCTTTTATTCATCTCTTGCCTGATCACTCTGGTTAGGATTTCCAGAACTATGTCAAGCAAGAGTGATGAGAGTGGACATCTTTGTCTTCTTCATGTTCTCAAAGGGAATGCTTCCAGCTTTTGCCCTATCAGTATGATATTGCTTGTAGGTTTGTCATAGATGGCTCTTATTATTTTGAGATATGTATCTTCAATGCCTAGTTTGTTGAGGGTTTTTAACATAAAGGGATGTTGAATTTTATTGAAATTCAACATTCTATTGAGATGATCATGTGGTTTTTGTTTTTAGCTGTTTATGTGATATATCACATTTATTGATTTACATATGTTGACCCAACCTTGCATCCCAGGAATAAAGTCTACTTGATCATGGTGGATTAGCTTTTTGATATGCTGCTGGATGTGGTTTGCTAGTATTTTGTTGAGAATTTTTGCATCTGCATTCATCAGGGATATTGGCCTGAAGTTTTCTTTTTTTGTTGTGTCTCTGCCAGGTTTTGGTATCAGAATGATGCTGGCTTCATAGAATGAGTTAGGGAGGAGTGTATCCTACTCCAATTTTTGAAATAGTTTCAGTGGGATTGGTATCAGCTCTTTATACATCTAACAGAATTCATCTATGAAGCTATCTGGTTAGGGACTCTTTTTGGTGGATAGGTTTTTTATTACTGATTTAATTTCTGAACTCTATTGATCTGTTCAGGGTTTCAATTTCTTCCTGGTTCAATCTTGGGAGGTTGTATGTGTCCAGTAATTCATCCATTTCTTCTAGGTTTTCTAGTCTGTGTGCACAGAGATGTTCATAGTACTCTCTGAGGGTTTTTTTTTAATTTCTGTAGGATCAGCAGGATTGTCCCCTTTGTCATTTCTGATTGTGTTTCTTTGGATCTTTTTCTTGAATTTTAATATCATTCTCTCTAGCAAGGCTGGGAAAATTTTCGTGGAAAATGTCCTCAAACATGCTTTCCAAGTTGCTTCCTCTGTATCCCTCTCTTTCAGGGATACCAATGAATCATAGGTTTGGTCTCTTTATATAATCCCATATTTCTCTGAGGTTTTGTTCATTTTTTAAATTATTTTTTCTTTATTTTTATATGACTGAGTTGATTGGAGGACCCAATCTTCAAGCTCTGAGATTCTTTCCTCAGCTTGCTGTATTCTACTATTAATACTTCCAATTGTATTACAAAATTCTTGTGTGAGTTTTTCAGCTCTATTCAATTAGTTTGGTTCTTTCTTAAAATGGCTATTTTGTCTTTCAGTTCTTGAATAGTTTTACTGGATTCCTTAGATTCCTTGGATTGGGTTTCAACTTTCTCCTGAATCTCAACAAGCTTCAATGCCACCCAGATTCTGAATTCTATGTCAGTCTATTCAGCCATTTAAATCAGGTTAAGAACCATTGCTAGGGAGCTAGTGCAGTCATGTGGAGGTAAGAAGACATTCTGGCTTTTACAGTTACCAGAGCTTTTATGTTGATTCTTTCTCATCTCTGTGGGCTGATATTCCTTTAATCTTTGCATTGCTTTCTTTTCAATAGGGCTTTTTGCTTTTATATTCTCTGATGCCCTTGAGGGTTTGACTGTGGTTTTAAGCTGGGTTTAGTCAACTGGCTTCATTTCTGAATGATTTCAGGGGGCCAAGCCTCAGCTCAGCACTTCTGAGCTGCATGCTGTATACCTGGGGGCCTGGGATCAGGCCCACAGCTTTTTTTCTCAGACTCCTCAAAGTTAAGCACCTGCTCTGCTGGAGGGACTGAGGTACTCCCTGTCTACTGGCAATAGCACTCCGATGGGGAGTGTCAGACAAAGCACTTAGGGCAGTGGCACCAGGGTGCATGCCAGCAAAGCAGTCATGGGAGGCTACAGACAAGTGTGTTATGGCAAATCAGTAGAGTGCAGCTGCAGGCAGGTGCATGCTGGCAGGGGCACATCTTCAAAAGCTCTCTGATGATTAGGCAGGGTCATCTCACTATGTCAGTGGCCACCAAGAAGCACCCTGTTTGGGAATCTGAAGCTGCACTGCAAACAAGTTCAGCCAGGCAGAAACTCCGGGAGAGGCTGGTGGCAGACAGGAGAGTCGTCAGATCAGATTGGCCCTGTCCCACAGGCAAAATATCCCCGCTCTGTCCAGGTACAGCAGTCAACAAAGACCAAAGCCTCCTAGAGGAACATGGCAAGCCTTGAGGCGTGGGCATCTCTGGCCATGCTCCACTGCAGCCATTCCCATGCCAAACCCTGTGGGTTCCTTGCAGACTGTAATCCTGTCCCTGCTAACTCTCCAAGCCATTCTCTCTGCCAGCTTAAATGTCCATGGGGGTTGCTGGCAGGTCTCCTGCAGCCAGGATTCTGGAGGTCCATGGAGAGAGTGGTCCGCTGCACACCTATTTAGCTCATCCTCCCTCAGGAGCCACTTGGGAGCAGGAACAAATACTGGTGCTCACTATTTTTTATTTACATATGTTACAGGTATATTTATTATACTGTCCAAAGTCACCCCAAGAGACATAAGGAAATAATGAAGTGTATCATGGCAAACAACAGAACAGAATAAATAACCAAAGAAATTGAAGCAGAGTGAAAACTTAAGGTCTTACAATTCATAAACCATTTAGATATTAAGTCCACAAATTCTTGAAAGCTATATTGTAAATAGTAGGCTAAATTTATGATTAATAAAAACTATTTAACATAATTACATTTTCTATGCTAAAGTTTTATATTAAAATCATCTTAGTGCCTCCTTCATCCTGAATAGGTAAGGCTGAGAACACCATAACATGAGTATCTCCAAAAGAAGGCATTTTCTGATCAGGATAACACTTTTCATAGATTCCCTGATTATGATAGTAGTAAAAATTCTAGATGATTGTTTATTATTTTTTGTTTAATGAAATCAAAAGTTAACATACTTTCTTATTCTAAGATGCCATTGACTGTCATATGCACTATAAATAACAACTTTAGGCACAATAAATAAGCAAACATTAAACATTCACATTGAATTTAAGACTCATTCCAACTATGGAAGAATAAACTATGGGCAAAGTACATTTTATCATTGAGGATACCGTACTTTTAAAATAGCTGATCTGAATTCAGTGAGTTCACTAGTAATTTTGAGACAGTAAATATCAAAGTATTGGATCTTTTTTGCTCCCATTTGCTTGACTTTAAAATGAGATTATTCTCTGCCTTTCTGAAAGTAGAGAAAGAGAAGGGCTAAAGGAGGACAGGGCAGAAGAGATAACATTTGAAGAACAATTCTAGCTCTAAGGCTTTTAGGTTACAGTTCCATGTTTCTCAATAACAATAAAATTATTGAAAGGGAACAGATGCTCATTTGATTAATTCATACAAACACTTGTTTTAACTTACATTCTTTTCTGAATCTATTTGCAGTTCTCAGAGAATTTCTATCTTTGTAACCCACGATTTTGAAAGAAACTTTAAAAGTTGATGATTTTAGGAGTTGATGAGTCATTCTTTCTTCATAAAATCTTTGACGACAAGCTCCAATAGCTAAAGTAGACACAGCTTCCAACGAGCAGGACAGCAGCTCCCCTTCTAATAAGTTAATCCAATGGTTTTTGTCATGAGCAAAACAAGAAATCATGTTTTTAATAATACTAAAAGGTCGCTGCATCTTGTTAACATCTGGAGTTCAATCACTTCTGTGCTAAAAACCGGGGAATGCTTCAGCAGGGCATAAATCTTGCCCCTTATTGTACATACGATCCAGATGCCGGAGGAGAATTAACGTTTGTTTGTAACACATCTGGTGTCGGCAGCTTTGAGTAAGCTCTAATAGAAAGAGTGTGGAACTAACACAGCATTACACCTTCACTCAGGCCAGGGGTTCTAGACTGAAGGTAAAAGCCTTCAGGTGTCCCTTGGGGTTTAGCAATAAACTGCACTAATCAGCTCTGGCATTGTGTTAAGTGCAGGGTGTTTTGAATTTTCCACATCAGTTTCGCAGCCCTGTAATTCTACATTCCAAGTGTCTGCTTTTGACAACTTTGTAGACTTGCCACCATCTTAAGCTCCAAATGAAAGAAAGGCCCAGATTCACTGTCAGAGTTCAGACTATCCCATAAAATGGGGGAGGACAGATGATCACTACCAGAGCAGTAGTGAGCAAATAATAACAAGACTAGCCTTATCCGTAGATATAAAAAGTGACTTGGTATCCTATCCATGAAAAGCAATAGAATGAAGTAGAAAGAGTGCAGAATTTCAGTTGGGACATCTAAACTCAAGCCCTATCTCTGGTACGTGTGCAGAAGTCCAAAATTAACTGGGTCATATTTTCTCACAAGGGATGTACAAGAACAAAACCAGAAGATGACTTTTTGTAACAAGAGGATCAGGTCCAAATTTCCTGGAATAGTATTTTAATTCACTTTGTAATATAACCTTCCTTCCCAACCTTTGTTATCATCAGCATATTCTGGGTTTTAAACTATAACAAATATCTTGCACCTTAAAAACCTGCCACATAATTTGATGTTTTACAGTCTTTGTCCTTGTTATTCCTATTGGTTATAATATTTTCTTCAATCCATTTGCCTACTTATTAATTTCTGGGCACTT
Source organism: Pan troglodytes (assembly GCF_028858775.2). Classification (NCBI taxonomy): domain Eukaryota; kingdom Metazoa; phylum Chordata; class Mammalia; order Primates; family Hominidae; genus Pan; species Pan troglodytes. Next base: position 78,628,768 of record NC_072398.2, on the reverse strand, counting down.
TGCACTAAGATTCCTTCTTTATAAAGCACTTGTGCATGTCTCTAGCATAGTACTTTTTATGGAGTATTATATATTGCCCATTATTTTCTGTGTCTTTCTCCTTGGCTAAACGGTGACCCTACTTCATGATATCTGTGAAAGAAAAGGTGGTAACCATTAGGGGCACTTAATAATAAAGTCTTATTTTTTTGAGCTAGTGTCTCGCTCTGTCACCCAGGCTGGAGCGCAGTGGCATCATCTCAGCTCACTGCAACCTCCCCCTCCCACGTTCAAGCGATTCTCCTGTCTCAGCCTCCTGAATAGTTGGGATTACAGGTGTGTGCCACAATGCCTGGCTAATTTATTTATTTGTTTTTTAGTAGAGATGAGGGTTCACCATGTTGGCCAAGCTGGTCTCGAACTCCAGACCTCAAGTGATCCACCCGCCTCAGCCTCCAAAAGTGCTCGGATTACAAGCATGAGCCACCACGCCCAGCCCATTTAATAATAAAGTCTTAAGGATACATTTCATGTTGTTGCAGATAGCCTCCAATTAAATCACACTTCTATGAGAAAATTATTTGTGATGGCCAAATGATATGGCAGCAAATGCTACTGGGTAATTGGGGGATTTTATAGTAGGATTTAAAAGAGTACCTACCTAACTGTAAATGTGTTTTTATGATGGTGTTGTGCTCTGTCGGGGGTCAGGCTCTGAAATCAGAGAGGTAAGATACTCACATCAGCAGAGGCATATAGGAACCCAGATCATCTGAACCAAGGACAGATTCATGTGTCCTAATTCACACTGTCTGGTTCATGTGTTCATTGAGGAAAATGGTGGGTAAAATCTTCCACCCTGTTCAAAGTGTTCTTCATTTTAAGTTGGTACAGCATGTATGGTTGACTGAGTTAAATATGCATATGACATGGTTCCACTAATCACATGTTTTAAATTTGGCTTTTGTAACTGTAACTAGAAACCCAGAAGAGGCTATTTTCCAATTTAGACTTGAAAACTGCCACAGCACCAAATGAATCATATAGAATAAAATTATAAGACAGGAACATTGGAAGAAAAAATGCAGAGTACAAAAGTAAGATTGAAAAAGGTATTAATGTCTCAAAGAGACTGATTTCTAGTACTAATATGATTCTAATAACTTCACTTTGTTTTTGGAGAATGCTTGTATATTCCTCAGCACTTTCATATGTCTTTGATTTGTTTCTCTTCCCTGCCTACCTGTGGAATAATGGGCAAGACCATGCTTAGGGTGGAAGGAAAAGCAAAGAATGGATACCTCAATCTGAAAATAGCCACATAAGTTATATCAGTTTTCCAGTAGAAAGTTTTCTAGCTTATAAAGACTTATTATGGAAAAGAGCTTAGATTGAAGAAGACATATTTAGTTCTAGTATGAAGAAAAAATAACTAATAGAAGATAAAACTAATGAAGTGCTGAAACACACACACACCCAAGGCTGACACAATTCACAACCAACAGATCTTCACTGCAAGAAATATAAAAGAACATGTTCTAGACTGAAAGAAAATAATAAAAGTTGAAAGTGCAAGAAGCAATGAACATCTTTGTGAAAGGTAAATATGTAGATAAATATAAAGTATTGACTGTTTAAAGCAAGAACAATTGCAGTATTTTATGGGGATTATCACATGTAGAAGCATATGACAATAGCAAAAATGGCAAAGGTGGAGCAGAGGGTAATAGATGTATACTGTTCTAGATGTTTTACATTGTTGGAAAAGCCAAAAAGGTATTAAGATAGACCATAATAAGTTAGCATGTGTCTTATAATTTTTAGCGTATCCACTAAAGCAATTATATTAAAAAGCATAACAAAAGCCTACCAGAGGAGAAAAAATGAAATATAAAAAGTATTTTATTATTACAAAGCAAGTATAATAAAGGAACAAAAACAAGGGAAAAATAGAAAACAAACAGCAATATGGGAGACTAAACCCAACTACATCAGTAATTGCATTTTACGTAAATGGATGAAACACTTCAGTTAACAAGACTTCCAGTTCACATTTTTAAAAAAATACAATTATGGCTGCTTATAAAAAGCACACCATAAATATAAAAATATATAGTATTTTAAAGAATGTAAAAAAGACATGCTAAGTGAACATTAGCCAAAAGAGAGCTGGTGTGACTAAAGTGATATCAAAGTAGAGTTTAAGATGAGAAAAATATAGAGCAATAAAGAGTGATATTTCATAATATTAAAAGAACCATATATTCACAAGAACACAAAGTCCTGAATAATCTGTACACCCTCCTTGTTTGGAGATTAAAGCTGACTTCATAAGACTAGGTTAGAATTATTGTAGGCACTTAAACTTTGCTTAAGTCCCTATCTCTACAAAAATAAAGATTAAAAACACAATTAGCCAGGCATGATGGCACACATCTGTAGTCTCAGCTACTTAGGAGGCTGAGGCAGAAGGATCACTTGAGCCTGGGAGTTTGAGGCTGCAGTGAGCTGACTGTGCCACTACACTCCAGCAAGACACTGTATATATGTATATATCATTATTTTATATATATATATCATTGTTATATATATATATCATTATTATATATATATATATATGTTGTTAAACAATAACCTGCCATTCCTTAGTTTACTTTTCTATAAGTTGCTTATGACCCCAGAGTCACATAACTGGAAGTCAAAAAGTTTATAATGGCCGGGCGCAGTGACTTATGCCTGTAATCCCAGCACTTTGGGAGGCCGAAGTGGGTGGATCATGAGGTCAAGAGATTGAGACCATCCTGGCCAATATGGTGAAACCCCGTCTCTACCAAAAATACAAAAATTAGCTGGGCATGGTGGCGTGCGCCTATAGTCCTAGCTACTCAGGAGGCTGGGAGGCGGAGGTTGCAGTGTGCCGAGATCATGCCACTGCACTCCAGCCTGGCGACAGAGTGAGACTTCATCTCAAAAAAAAAAAAAAAAAAAGAAATTATAACTTCTCCAACTACTCTATAAATAACGTCATTATTGTGAAAACTAAAAAACTGGTCTTTGAGACATTTTTCAGATTTAGCATTTTGACAGACCAAGAGACAAAACTTGGTCCTGAGGCCCGTTTTTGGAAGTGACTCAGCCACACAAAGACAGTTTAGACACCGCTGTGATTTCATCCCTAGCCAATTATTGTTTCAATTCCCCCAGCCCCCTGCTTGCTAAAATATCCTTAAAAACCCTAGCCTCTGAAGTTTTAGGGAGATGGATTTAAGAAATACCTCTCCTCCTCTGACTTGGCTGGCCCTGTGATTATTAAACTCTTTCCTTGCTGCAATACTGCTGTTCTCAGTGAATTGGCTTTTCTGGGCAGTAGGCAAGAACCCATCAGGTTGCTACACAACCAGATGATTGAGGCTTATGTACCATCTTAGGCTAACCAAAACAAAAGGTGTTTGGGGCTCTGTGCAGGGAAGGTGAGAGGAGGATATTATGGTAAATAAGGTTTGTCTTGTTATGCAGATAAGATCTCTCTGGTGATAACAGTTGTCTCCAGGATTAGCTTTCTTCCTGGTAGGAAGACATCTTTACAAATGGAAACTTCTTTTATAAATGTAAACATCCTTCACAAAAGGGGAGATTTATATTCTATTGTTAGGCATTTAGGGGAAGGTAAGAGCTCTTCCTATACCTGCAGGTTCTCAACTGTCTTTAGCTCAGAATATTCTATGTAACAGAGTCATATTTTGAGGTGGCATATTCTGGTATCTTTCAACAACATCTTTAAATAGGTTCTCACCCAACTCACCTAATAAAATAGCTTTGTAGGGATTCTAGCCAAGGTGGCCAACTAGATGCTGCCAGGAAGAGCATCTACCATGGAATGACAAGACCATCAAGAAGACTGGCACACTCCAAGCAGATCTTTGGAGGGAAGGCATTTGGAGTGGACAGAGGGAGGACGCAGACCCTGGGTTGAAGTGGGAGGAAGCTGGGAACCCTGCATCGGGCTGCTGAGCACCATGACTCCTTTCTGGCCCCCAGCAGCTTCTGGGGCAGAAGTGAGTTGAACAGATGAGGAGTGACCCACTCTTGCCACAGACCTCTGGAATCCTAGCTGCAGAGACCCTGAGACCCCCATGGACATTTGAGCTGACAGGGAGAGCTGTTTGGAGAGATGGCAGGGACAGAACTCCAGCCTACAGGGAGCCCAGAGGGTTTGGTGTGGGAATAGCTGCAGTGGGACATGGCCAGGGAGGCCTATCCCCTAAGGCTCATCGCACTCCTCTAGGTGGCTTTGGTCTTTGTTGACTGTCAGACTTCGACAGAAAAAGGCTTTCTTGCCTGTGGGATGCAGCCAGTCTGATCTGAGCACCCTCTTGTCTGTCACCCTCTCGCAGAGTCCCTGCCTGGCCATGCCTACTTTCAGCACAGTCTCAGATGCCCAACTAGGGTGCTTCCTGGTGGCTGCCACTATAGTTCCTTTGTATGGTGCCTCATGCTGGTAATCCCAGCACTTTGGAAGGCCGAGGCAGGCAGATCACTTGAGGTCAGGAGTTCAAGACCAGCCTGGCCAACATGGTGAAACCCCATCTCTACAAAAAATTAAAAAAAAAAAAAAATAGCTGGTGAAACCGTCTCTACTAAAAAAAAAAAAAAAAAAAAAATAGCCGGGCGCAGTGTCAGCTGCCTGTAGTCCCAGCTACTCAGGAGGCTGAGGCAGGAGAATGGTGTGAACCCGGGAGGCAGAGCTTGCAGTGAACCAAGATAGCGCCACTGCAGTCCGGCCTGGGTGAAAGAGCGAGACTCTGTCTCAAAAAAAAAAAAAAAAAAAATTTAGCTGGACGTGGTGGTGTGTGCCTCTAATTCCAGCTACTCGGGAGGGTGAGGGAGAAGAATTGCTTGAACCCGGGAGGTGGAGGTTGTGGTGAGCCGAGATCATGCCACTGCACTCCAGCCTCAGTGACAGAGGGAGACTCTGTCTCAAAAAAGAAAGAAAGAAAAAAGACGGGGGGAATAAAGGAGTGAAGAACATGAACAGACACTTCTAAACTTCTAAAAAGAAGACATAAGACTGAGCGTGGTGGCTCACGCCTATAATCCCAGCACTTTGGGATGCCGAGGCAGGTGGATCACCTGAGGTCAGGAACTTGAAACCAGCCTGGCCAACATAGTGAAACCCCTTCTCTAATAAAAATAGAAAAAATGAGCTGGGCATGGTGGCAGGCACCTGTAATCCCAGCTATTCGGAAGGCTGAGACAGGAGAATCACTTGAACCCAGGAGGCAGAGGTTGCAGTGAGCTGAGATTGCACCATTGCACTCCAGCCTGGGCAACAGTGAAACTCCATCTCAAAGAAACAAACAAACAACAAAAAAAGAAGACATACACATGTCCAACAAGTATATGAAAAAATGTTCAACATCACTAATCAGTAGAGAAATAAATATCAAAAACAAATGAGATGCCATCTCATACCCGTCAGAATTATGGCTATTATTAAAAAAACAACAAATAATAGATGCAGTCGAGGTTGCAGAGAAAAGGGAAAATTTATACACTGTTGGTGGGAATGTAAATTAGCTCAGCCACTGTGGAAAGCAGTCTGGAGATTTCTCAAAGAACTAAAAACAGAAAAACCATTTGACCCACCCATCCCATTACTGGGTATATGCCCAAAGGAATATAAATCATTCTACCATAAAGACACATGCACATATACGTTCAACACTGCACTATTCACAATAGCAAAGACATGGAATCAACCTAGATGCCCATCAACAGAGAACTGGATAAAGAAAATGTGGTACCTATACACTATCAAATACTATACAACCATAAAAAAAGAAAGAGATCATGTCCTTTGCAGCAACATGGATGGAGCTAGAGGCCATTATCATAAGCAAATTAATGCAGGAACAGAAAACCAAATACTGCATGTTATCACTTGTAAGTGGGAGGTAAACACTGAGTAGACATGGGCGTAAAGAAAGGAACAATAGACACTGGAACCTACTGAGTGTGGAGGGTGGGAGGTGGGTGAGGATCCAAAAACTACTTACCAGGTACTATGCTTATTATCTGAGTGACTAAATAACCTGTATACCAAACCCCCACAACACTCAATTTACCCGTATAACAAACCAGTACATGTACCCCCGAACCTAAGATAAAAGTTGAAAAAAAATGCTTTGTAATTGTTATTTGTCGTCAATAATAATGTATCCTTTATATTAATTCAAAATATTAAAAGCAGCTCACCCTTTACCCCTACCAATATTTATTTTTTAATGGAATTTTGTGTTAATATTCCCAGGTACCTAAAGCTACTCTTAACCCACTGTTTGCATCCTCCACCTTTCCTAAAAAGCCTTCTTCCAGGATTTCCTAAATGTAAACATAAACAGCTTACATAAACGTAAGCATATTTTTATGCAGCATCCAGTCATTCTTGCATTTAATCAGCAAAGAGAAAGTAATGGTAAAAGCCCAATATTCCCATTTTGCTACAGGTTACGTTTTAGAAAACAAAGTTGAAAACCAGCAACACCAACACAGACTATTCTCATTTCAGTTTTCTTTACAGTTTTTTCCTACTGCTGTTTATTTGACAGAAACTCAATAGCTTACTGCAGGGTGACTGCATGAGAAGAAATTTTTAAAACATTAATAAAAATAATAGCCTAAAGTATTTGGCCCTTAATGCAACAGTAGCTTTCTTTTTATTAAACAAGTGTAAGACAGGGAGGGAGGACTTCAGACTTGATTTAAGCCTCTGAACATTAGGCCATTTAAACTCAAAGAGTTGGGTAGGGAAGAAAAATAACTTTTTTCTTCACCCCTCTAAGGTTCTTAGTTGAAACAGACCCCTTAACAAAGGACAGATTTACAAGAGAAAAATAAACTGAAGTTTATTAACATGTATACCTCATGTATAAGTGGGAGCCACTCAGTGAATGAATAATTTTCCTAAGAAGTAGCTTTAAGTTCAGGCATCATCTTCAACTGAAACAAAGAAAGAAGGGTATGGGGGAAGGCCTATTATGGGGAGATGCACAGAAAAAAAACTTGGTAAAACAAGGGTAAGGTTACTGTGCAGATTTAAGTTAGTGCCTTCTCCACTGATGATGGTTTCTAGTGATTTCATCTTTCTCTTCCTGGTACAGAGAGGAGATGCTTTTACCAACGGGCATTTCCTTTATACATGTCAATTTCCCTAACAAAAGCATACAGGTAAACTTCTACTCTGTTTACAGAGCTCCTCCTGTGTGTAAGATTTCTTTAAAAAGCTAGGTGTGGTGGTTTACCCCTATAGTCCCTGCTACTTGGGAGGCTGAGGTGGAAGGATCCCTTGAGCCCAGGAGTTCAAGGCCACAGTGAACTGCCATGCCACTGCAGTTTAGCCTGGGGAACAGAGTGAGATACCATCTAATTCTTAAGAAACATTTTTTTTTAGGTGGCATATTCTGGTCTCCTGCAGTAACTATCACAATATTGCCCTCCTGTGAGGTTTAACAACGTACCCACCTACTAATTATGTATAAGAATGCCTGTCACTTACCCTCATCGGCACAGTATGCTATTAAACTTTATGATCTTTGCCAATCTAGTGGGTGACCAGGGGTATTTTAGTATTACCCCTTTTCATGAGTATCAAATGTAATTTTTGTGTTTGTCTTGTATGGGTCTATTTAAGTATCTTTCTACCTGTTTAAACTAGATTTGTTTCCTTCCTTTATTACAAACTATTCATTTCAACTCTACTAAGACACCTGTTTTATATGTAATTCCTGGGCATGAAGCTGTGTTCTTCTTATTAGATGAAATCTGAAAACAACAAAAACTTAGGAAGACACTTAACCAGAGATAAATAAGAAGTGAAGAAAATTTTTAAATGCTCCTAAGAGTCACAAAATATACACATATATTCACATATACACATAGCATAAACACACATGAACACATACACATTTAAACAACTGGGAAGGAATACCATGTATTTGCAAAGAAATACCCCCAAAATATGAAAGTGTCAATTTCACTTAATTTATAAATTTGATATATTTGTTTGAGAGGGTTGATAAGACTAAGCTAATCTCTAAAGATCATCAGAAAAATAAGCAAGTAAAAATTGCCAGAAAATTTCTGAAAAACTAAATCAAGAAAAGGAAGCTATTCTATCACATTTTAGTACATATTATAAATATATTAAAAATTTAACAGATTTTTTTAAAAAAAGATACTTGTACATGAATAGACAGATAAGCTTATGAGAGAGAAAAGAAATTCCAGAAATAGATTCAAATACATATAGTTACATAGTAAAAGATACAGGAACATTTCAAAATAGCATTGAAAATATGGATTATATACTAACATTATGGGAAATCTGGGTAACTACCTGAAAAAAAAAATAAATTTAGATTTATATTGTTTACCAGAATAAATCTGAAATTGATCAAATATTTAAGTATAAGAAATACAATCATAAAAGTAGTAGAAAAAAAGCCATGAAAAATATTTTATTCTTTCAAGTGAGAAAATTTAAGTAGAAACAAAATCCAGAGGTCACTGAAAAATTGATAAACTTGGTACAAAAAATTTAAAGAAAACATTCTACGTGGCAACACTCACAATAAAATTGAAATCAAGAAAAAATGGTGAGAAAATATTTGCACAAGAAATAAAGATATAATTTCTCTAATAGATAAAGAACTCCTATTTATCAATAAGAAAAAACCCAACCATTCAGTAAATTAATGAGCAGAGAATGTGAGCAAACTGATCATAGGAAAGAAAATATAAACAGCCCTTAAATATATTAAAATAAATTCAGATTTGAAGGAAACACTTTTATACATAGATTGTGAACATTTAAACAAATAAAATATGTTTGCAGGGCATTCTGACCATGCCTATCAAAATTATAAGTGCACATACCCTTTAACCAGCAATTCCACATTTAGAATATACTCTACAGATTTACTCATGCATATAAAAAATGAAATGTATACAAGATTATTTATTGCAACTTTGTTTATAAAAGCAAAATATAGTAGTCTTCTAAATATCCATCAACAGAATACTGCTTATAGAAATTATAATGTATACATATAATGGTATATTATGAATAGTAAATAAGAAATAAAAAAGATTTTCATATATAGATATGAGATGATCACCAAAATGTTTTTAAAGGAGAAAATGATGTAGAACATTGTGTATAATATACAAACATTTGAGTAAAAATTAACTGATAGAAAGATAGATAAAATACATATTTTAACTCCAGCCACTACATTTCAATATCAACAGACACCATGGTGTATTCCCCATATACACCTTTTTGTTAGTGCTATTATACTTTTGATTACATTATTCCCTGCATAGATAGACTTTCATCTTGATTTTTGCTTGCTAAAATTCAACTCATCTTTGGATCCTGTAAATTAACCTTTCTCTTCTGTTCTTTTAATACAACTATCTGAATCTAGGTTCTTTTTCTAATAAAAACTAGTAAAATCCATTAATTCCAGTAACACTAAAGGAAGAGAAGGAAGGGAAAAGGAACAACTACTAAATACATGTCTGCCAGACACTTTAATGTCCTATGACATTTAATTCTAGACAACTTTTTAATTCAGGTATTATTCCAGTAACAAATGTTGTTACCAGTTTGAGAAGATTAGAGAATGTTCACAATGTCACACATCTGATAATAGGAGGTACAGAGGTTTAAACTCAAGTATCTAGGATTCTAAATCCTTTTCTGACTATACAGCCTTGTACTTGATGGAATTTCTGCCACATTTCTTTAGAATCCGAACCTTTGAGATCATCTAGTTTGACACTCTCGATTGACAAATGAGGGAAAGAAAGCAGGAGAGGTTAAGAGCTTTGCAAACTAGTTTGTTAGTGTCAATGGGGTTGGATAGAGGTCTATAAAAACATATGTATGTAATTAGGACTAGGATGTAAGGTCAACCTGGTACTTTACACTTTTATAATAGAATTTAAGATTAACAGGATAATTGATAGTCTTTAAAATTAAAAAATTGGCACATACCACAGACAGGAGGAGTTTCAGGAATGGAGAGCATAAACATCTGACAATGAATGCCTATCTGTGAAAATTAACACCCATCCATAACATTTGTAAGAATTCTTTAGTGTCATTAACTCTTTGCCAAGCATCTTCCTGTGCTAAAGACAAAATGAGTTTTTGACATTCTCATACAAAGTCCATGTGCCCTACAATAAAATCCTGAGGTCTCCAGCACTTACTTGCCTCCTCCCTCCAATATATCTGGCTCCCATCCCACAGCCTCTACCACACTGGCTCAGGAAGTAGGCAATTTCCTGCCTTGGCTGAGCCGGATATTAAGACCTCTTTGTTCCCTTATCTCTGAGAAATAACACCCCTCTGAAATACTCCAATAGCTGACTGATTCATGCTTAGACTTACCTAAAGGACTCTCTGCTGTTCTTTAATATTAGTGTTGGCTGAGGCAGAGCAATTCACCCACATTCTAATCGTAAAATGTCGTGGGGTGATATGGAGCACACTGGATAATTATAGTTTGTAGACTGTCTAATATTAGAATAAAGAAGATTTTTTAAAGAACTATTAAGCTAGGGGGTCTTCCTCTCTGCTCCCACCTCCCCTCACTGACCCATCCACAAACAAACCCATTTATGTCCGTTTGCATTTATAAAAGCATCCTTTCTCATACAAGACATCTTAAATAGATTCATTCATATTGGTACAGACTAAACTGAAATTTCTAGGCTGTATAACACAGGCAATTTGATTATTCTCCTTGGAGGCAATACATACAGAAATAACAACTGCTGACAACTTCTTGGTACCTCCCAATGTATAGAGAGACATGACATATCGATCTATACAAATAGCCTGTGTTCTCTATTTGACTGATGGTTAGTAATACCATCTGCACATCCACAGCTTGTCCAGTTTCCAGGTTTCTTCCATTTAGTGGAATGTTCTTAATACAATATTCCTATTCAACACTTCAAAGCCCTTTCAAAACATTTCACTTTTCATGTAATGCATGCCCTACATTCCAGCTTCTTTTGTTCGGAGTTCTGATACGAGGAAAAGCTAAAAACAATACATCATGATGACCAAGCACAGAAAATGCAATTTAGAAGTAAAAATGAAGGGAACAAAATCTTCCCTCTTCCTTCACTGGCAAGGTTAAATGAACCAAAGTATTCTAGAACTAAGAAATTTTAAAGACCATTTAGTCTCACCAGCTCATTTTACAAGTAGGGGAACTAGGCTCTGGGTGATGAACAACATTTTAGGTTGTGGAATGGAGTAAGTTCCAGGTAAAAGAAACAACATCTGCATAGACACAGGGATGCGGATTGTGCCACCAGAGGAAGACTTTGACTAGATGGGCTATCAGGAAGAACAGAACAAAAGATTAAATAAGTAGAGTTGAACACATTTACAAAGGACGTTGGAATTTCCATTTGCAATTTGTGGGTCAATGTTCTACTTTCATGAAAATGTAGACATTGAATCATACAGGTTAGATTTGGAAAAGAACTCAGGATCTCAGCTCTTATTTCTTTCCTTCATAATACTTTATTTAGTTGTAATTTTGTATTAATTTAACTTTAAAATCTTTGTCATTCACTAGTTTGTAATCTTCATAGCATCTGGCACAGTTGACAGGCATACAGTAAGTACTCCAAAACTATCTGTTGAATGAATGAGATCATCTGAGTTAGCTTTCTACATAGAGATGGCATCCTTTCTTATAGTTTCCTGAACAGTTGACTCTCTGTGGTCTCTCTGAAAATACTCAGTGATGAAGTCTGGCTATCACCAAGGCCCCTGTCAGGCCATCCTTACTGAGAAGGCGGTAACTTCTTTTGGAAGAGGGAGAACAGACTTTAAGTTACCTGGACAGTCTAGGTCCAAGAACATCAGAATATTGAATGTTTCTATGTTTCTGGTAGGCACTAGTGTTTAATTAAGATACAAGGAAATGAAATATGTGAGGACCTTTTTGTACTTATTCAAAAAGCTCTATAGAATTAGGCATTACTGGCCAGGCGCAGTGGCTCAGACCTGTAATTCCAGTACTTCGGGAGGCCAAGGCGGGCGGATAACCTGAGGTCAGGAGTTCGAGACCAGACTGCCCAACACGGTGAAACCCCACCTCTACTAAAAATACGAAAATAGCCGGGTATGGTGGCACATGCCTGTAATCCAAGCTACCTGGGAGGCTGAGGCAGGAGAATCGCTTGAACCCAGGAGGCGGAGGTTACAGTGAGCCGAGATTGTGCCACTGCACTCTAGCCTGGGTGACAGAGCAAGATTCCATTAAAAAAAAAAAAAGGCATTACTAGACACATTTCACATATGAGGTAACTGAGGCTAAGCTTTAAGTACTTTATTCAAGGCAACACAACACACCGCAGTGAAATTAATTTGAAATTGGGTTTGGCTTTGAAGATCAGGTTCTTCCTAACTGGCTACACTGCCTCTATTAAAAAATATAAACAGAATTGCTACCCTCAAATGACACACAATCTAGCTGGAGAGATAGATTTGGAAACATCCTTTATAGTATTTATCACCAGTATGTAAAACACACTAAGCACAGAGATGCAAGCTGTTAGTTCTTCCTGGAGTTTGGAAATGTCATGAAAGGTTTTACCAAAGAGATGCCTCCTGACATGAGTTGTGAAGGTGATTGTCAGGTGGAATCAACCAGACTCAACCAAAAGAGTTTCTCAGAGGAAGGAGTCCAAGAACTCAATGCTGCCAGATTTTCTCATTGGGGCATAATATGTCCCAATTAGGCTGGGGACACACCTAAGTTGATATGCAATAATTTCAGTGGGATTTTTATCAGATTTTGCTTGCTTGCTATGTGAGTACCCCTTCAACTCCACCCCCTCACCCTACATGCACACACAGACACACATATAGAAAGAGAGAGAGAGCAACTATCACCACCATATACGTCCCATTGCCATGACTAAATAAATTGCCTCAATGCTTTTTCTACTACACTTGCTGTCTCTGACCATTAATAGATAAGGTACTCAGTTTATGTAAATATAAGAGTGTAGCTAAAGGAATTTTAAATTCCAGACATGGTCAATTTAGCTGCCTTAAATGCTGCAGTGAGTAGCCTGCACCAAACTTTTAGAATAGGGAGTAAATACAGACTAGGCAACAGTAGAGAAATTTCCTGGACTTCTCAAGTTCATGATGGAAATTGGTGAATGTCTTCGACAATTTGCTCTTAATGCAGATGGAATCAGTCTCTCATGGAAACAGATACCTTCCTTCACATTTATTGCATGTGAAAAAAACTGTGTCTGGCTTTAAGGCAGTCATGGACCATCTTACTCTCTTCCTTAGCAGAAACTCAACAGAGAATTTAAAATTAAAACTCCAGCTTGTTCATCACACAGATAACCATACAGTACAAACAAGCTAAAAATAAATCAAATTTGCTGTATTATAGTATTCAAATTTGAATATAGTATTTGAATATGGTATTCAAATACTACATGCCCTTGGAAGAAAACATTACATTTTAAATTTCTTCCATGCAACACAAAATGATACAGCAGCTGATAAAGCAGAAAGTAAATGTGTATCCAGGATGCACTGGATGTAACACCCACTTTTATAGCTCATCAAGGATACTGAGGCTGAGGGTGGAATGTGTCAGGGATTTTGGTACAATCCCCTGCCACCAGGTTAAGAAAAATATTGAAAAATGATGGTGGGAAGTGATATGGACAGTGTGTGGAAAGGAGTCTAATTTGAGAAAGGACATGATTTCCTTAGTCTTGAACTTGATAGGCCTCAAATTCCCAACACTCCATGGTTTATACAACTGGATAGTCTTAATGAGGTCATGGAAGATGATGTGGAAGTGGCATTAAATCTTTACAATGAGTCCTTAGAGAGCAAGTGTTGCTGCTACTGAGGAGAGTCCAAAGGGTTTGCTAATACATAGAACTCTAACATGTACAAAGGGGCCAAATATAGTTTTGAAAAAGAGACCCTAAAAATGGGAACCATAGCAGTGAAGTCTTAAAGAAGATGCCAAAAGCACTGACCTACATAATTAAGTGATGTCACGAAAGAGGATAAAGCAGATGCTTTTAGAAAAAAATCATTATTTCTCGATTCACAGAAAGACGCAGAAGGGGATTAGCCCAGGATGAGAAAGTTGAGAAGACTATGCCTTAACAGCATGGTCTCTCTTTCAGGTTGTCACACTTCCTCTCTTAGGGAAAACAGTCTTGGAACATTAGAACCATAATGAATATTAGAAATAATCTATGCCAACTCCTTATAATATAGCTGGGGAAACTGAGGCACCACAGGTAGTGATTAATTCAAGGTTGCACAGCTAGTAACAGGACACCCAGAACTAGAGCCCATCTTTCAGACTTTTTGTGTTCTCTGGTTTAGAAATTAGAAGACTGGATTTAGCCCTGGTTCCTAAACCAACGAGCTATGATACATTAAAAAGACTCTATAATCTCTCTATGCCCAGTTTTCTCATCTGCTCTGTTTCATGGTTAGAGTAAAATGAAGATGCAGCATGTAGCATTCATTATAAAAGACAAATAGTACTATTCAAAAATAAAATATTTTTACCAGATGGTATCTTCTTGAAGTTTAAGGATGGCTATTAACTTTGTATCTTTCCCAGGTTCTAGCACAGACATTACATAAATATCAGTGAAATGAACTGAACTATCTTCAATTTTTATGAACTCAAAATAACCCAATTGTGTACAACAGGGAAACAGTCCAGCAGAACGACTTCCAAGAAGGCTATATTGAATACTCAAAACAATAAATGTACTCTTTGGGGAAAAGCAATACCCATCTGCAATGTAGTCTTAGATCTGGTGATCACATCTAGTAAGAATTCAGTGATATAGAGCTGGGTGGGAAAAAAAATTATTACATTTCCAGACTTTGGAACCCAACAAATAATTTCTAATTATTATGCAACTTCTTTTCCTTATTTCTCTATTTCAGTAGAGGAGACTTCTACTGAAACTAATCTTTCCTATATTAGCAAACCAAATAAATTTAAAAATATAGGACCACTCAATTGGGTAATGATTCAATATAATTGACATCTACTTAAAAATACTATCAGTCTTTATGAACCAACTCATTCATTAAATATCTCAAATAATAATTCAGTTTAAGCTAAGCATTTGAACTTTCTAAAAATAGAATCTACTCTGTTGATACAAGCTGACAATATTTAATTTGCTACCTAGTTTTAAGTGGGAGAACATACAAGTTATTTTAAATTCATAAAATGTTGGCTTTTGGTTTCTATTTGTCTCTGTACATTTTAAAATGTCTTTCCTGTAAACCAGGACATCAAATGTCTTATGCTAATGTCTATTCTGTTGCATCTTCTCAGAGAACATTTATCATTCGGTACATAAGAATGATACCTTCCTTCATTGTGAAATTGACCGAATCTCAATATATTAATATTTTGTGAAATTCAACCAACTTGCCGCCAGTACTGTCAGGAAAGAAACTGGTCCAAATTAACAAACTTGATTTTACCGCTCAGCTCTGGAGCATAGCAACACTAGTTAATTTCATCATTAGAAAGTTCCAGAACCAAATTCTACCAGATAAAATGGTACTAGTGCAAAGGAAATGAGATACCTGAGAGAAACCAGATGATCTTCAAATTTGGTTTCCCTCACTGAAGAAATTCCTGATAGTGCATTTTAATATACACAGCTTCCCCTGCCATGATCAAAACTTTCTTGGGGTCTTACATTTCTGTCAACTGACATTTTTCAATTCTCAAAGGTGGAAAAATGCTCCCAGAGACATGGTCATCATCCCCATATCTTGTGAGAGCAATGCTCTCTCTAGGTTGTTCTCACCCAAGAATTTTGATGTGTTAATTATGGTCATGGGTAAACTTTGTTTACACATAACAGATAGCAATATTTTAATGTCTATTAGCAGCTCCCTGAATATTTAAGTTCAGGGAAATCTTATTCTTATTTTACTCACAGAAGTTCCAGAGGAGAGAAACTGCTTCTACAGGATCAAAGAAGACATCCCAACATCCCACATAGTTTGGCCTGAGCAAACTATAACAGGGATTTTCTTAGCAATAGTCTCTATATCAGGGTGATAAGAGGAAACGAGATGAATGAGAGCATCAACATGTGACCTGTGTATTGTTCAACGGGGTGTGAACTATTTCTTTATCAAAAGTCAGACCAGATAGGTGAAATAAATTGATTGGCTCTAGAAGTAGTTCAGTGAGGATCCTCAGGATCCTGTAAGATAAAGGGTCTGATATTACTGCTGAAGGCTATATGGAGTCGCATTGCAGACCAGACGCTTTCTAGTCAGACAGATCTGAGTTTGAATTCTGGCTCCATCACTCACTAATTGAGTGACTTTGGACCAGTCACTTAACCTTTCTGAACCTGTTTCTGTACGTGGGAAGTGGGGATAACATTGACTGTACGTGGGGATAACATTCTGTATGTGGGACAGTGGGCTACTATGGGAATTAAGTGGCAGGCGAATGTGAATGCTTAACCTAGTGCCTGGCACACAGCAAGAGTTGAGAAAACGTCTAATTCAGGGGATTGGAGATGTGACCAAAAGGTTTTACAAAAGGTTATATGTACTAAGCACAGAGGAGTAGTGTGCTATCGTTATAAGTGAGAGGGCATGACAAGTCCAGAAACTCCATTTAAATCTTCTCTTTTTCTAAGTAAATGATTATTAGTAACCATGTAAATGGAGTTAGGACTAGAATTTAAAAAAAAAGATTTAAGTAATAACTGGGGATGGTTTTAAGAACAATATGGGTAAAGATATCAAACTGTATTATCATCTGACAATGAAGAAGTTTATCAGCTAAAGAAGACAAAAAGAACAATGCACAACATAAACACTCAAGTGATTCCACTGATGTAAGCTCAAGTATCGCTGATAATTTTTAATATATGAATTGTTACTTGTAATCATGATCTTCCATTAATAAACTTTCCTGAAGCATTCAGAAATTTGGTAGCAAATGAGATACCAGGACTTTCCATTTATATAGTTGCTGTGCAAATCATCTCAAACCAGTTGTTACTGCCCAAAGTCTGTCTTCTGGCAATAAAGGTGAAAGTACAATAGCCTTCAGAATATTTCTAACTAATAGTTTCAATATACCCCTTAGGAATTCCTTCATGTGTACTTGGCTGGATAAGTGGAGAATGATACAATAGTCTTTTCATTGTCTTCTGAAGTCAGTTGTTGCCCATCTTATCTGAAAACTATTTGTTCAATAGATAAGAAACTAGGTTATAATTTTCACATATACATAAGCCAAATCCATATTTTTATCCTTGAAAGGGCTAAAAACATATCCTGGCCTCCCAAAATTTAGTTATTCCTAAACATTTGAGAAACTGCTATTTCCATTTTTCAGGACAAGCTGCATGTCCAGAGGGAGGCAATAGAACCTAAGAAGGAAATGTATACAGTTTGAATAAAACATGTTCAACATTCTATTTTTTTACTATTTAGAAACAAAAGAATGATAAAGGATTTTCCCAAAGGTACAGAAAGAAAAAGGCTCAGTTAATTTTCTCGACTGGTAAAGGAACCCAGAAAACAAATAGAGCAATGATCACTCCTTATCTCTTTTTGGTTTTCTCTTTTTGCAGGCAGAGCATAAAATAATTTCCAGAGAAATAGGAGATTTTTCTTTTTCCAAAAAGGGCAGAGGTTATAAAAAGGTCAAAAAACACCTATAGAAACATATCAGCTGGAGAACTATTTAAACATCACTAGGGACAACATATTCTCCCCATGACGCATGTTGCAGGAAGGAGATGAATTGTAGTCTTTAATCTCCTCTGTGGTCAATGGAGCCCCAAAAATCAGATTGTAAACATTGGAATACTAGCTTGAGTGGTTCCACCAAAGACTTTATTGCAGTAACTGTATTAGACCTTTGTTGTTATTGGTTCTATTAGGAGCAATAGCTTTAGTTTGGATGAACGAGATCCCTGAAAGGGGGATTCACTGCTTTACATAACTGCTAATCCTACATTCATTTTAAAAGGAAAAATAAATATTGCCCTGATTACTGTCAATTTTATGTAAAGTTAATACATATTACTATTTTTAAAATGACCTTTCACTTAAATGAGACTAGTATTGATATGCCCAATTTTACTATAAAAGCAGAGGGTTTTTTATTATATTAAAAGTATGGTTGCCTTGTGTTATGAAGTATATGACTTCAGCACCTTCTATTAGATTTTTATTTCTTTGCATCATTGTGACATCTGCTCAGGTGTTTTCAATCTAATTTCTTAGATGTGTTTCTTCATCAATGTTAGATTTTTAAATTAAAATAATACTTTACAGAAAAGAAAAAGTCGCCTTTCTTTGGGCAAAATGACTAGTCCAAGATCATTTGTACAGATCTCAACAACTATATAATGGCAAGTCTGGATATCTCATCTGCTACGAAATTTCTGAATGACTCCGGAAAGCTTTTAGATAGATCATGGTTATAAGTGCAAATTCAAATTGTCAAAATTATCAGCTGATACTCGAGCTTACATCAATAGAACCACTGCGGTGTTTATATTTTTTTTTATTTTATTCTATTTTTTGAGACGGAGTCTCACTCTGTCACCGGGCTGGAGTGCAGTGGCATGATCTCAGCTCACTGCAACCTCTGCCTCCTGGGTTCAAGTGATTCTCCTGCCTCAGCCTCCCGAGTATCTGGGACTACAGGGACGCACCACCACGCCCAGCTTATTTTTGTATTTTTAGTAGAGACGGGGTTTCACCATGTTGGCCAGGATGGTCTCGATCTCCTGACCTTGTGATCCACCCACCTCGGCTTCCCAAAGTGCTGGGATTACAGGTGTAAGCCACCGTGCCCAGCCTATATTATTAATATAATGGGAATGCAGAATGATTCAAATGAAACAACTGAATGGCATCGATGTTAGGCTCTGGGTTATTGTTGAGTGGGTTGTGACAAAAATTTGGGGTTTTGCTATTCTTGGGTCCTGGTTGATAAAATAGTTCAAATAAGGGTGACCTCGAGGCCAAGTAGGTGGCAAATAATCAGTTCAGAATCTCAAACAGCAGTGGAGGTTGTTTGTGGAGTTGTGTAGCAGAAATGCTTATGCAGCCCAGTTCAGTAAACATGTTACATCACCTTGCATGAGGGATATATAAAGACAGTGTTTACTGCCATTGATAAAGCCTCAATATATATGTGCCAAAGCTAGGACTGACTGGCTGAAACTGCGGAGCAAGGCTGCTCTGCAGATAAAGTATTGAACGAGACAGCTGAGCTCATCCAGAGATAGGCTAAAATAAGACTATAAAATCTGTCATGGAAAACAGAGAGCTTTTGGATCATCTATAGCAGCTAGGACAGTCTTCCCCTCATGTCCAGCTGGGCAACTTTAAACTCCTTTTCTGTATGCAGATGTTTTATCCCGTGAACAGCTCATGACTAGACAACAACTGCATGAGGTGTACTTAACTCTTGAGATGCTGAATTCATTGGCACCAGGTCCCTACATCAAACTCAGAAGACCTCTTTAAAAATCAACTGTGTAACTGTTGGCTATTTAAATAAGTCATTGCATTTGTAAGACTGACCACTGGATGTTTTTGTCATTTCAATTGCCTTGCAAGCCAGGACAGGTTCCCATGTGCTTTTCTAGTAAATGAAGGAAGGAAAAAAAACATCAAATATTAGATGTCATTAGAGATTGCATACAGATTAAGGAAGAAATTATAATATGGATCCAAAGCACTAGAACTACTCTTAAATGGAGAAATAATTTGAAAGGACTCATATGGTTAGCTTGGTGAAGAAAATATAATAGGAGTAGCATCTTCTAAGGCTTTAGTCCAGACTTAATTATTTGCTTCAGGAGAGTGAATTCAGAGAATCACTCTTGAATTTAATGATAATTTCTAGATTTTCTTTTGAATCTAATGAATTATATCTGGCATTTAAGTCTTTACATAACATAAAAGGGACCCAACACTTTTTGAGACAGGTGAAACAAACATTCTACATATAGGTTTGCTCTCAATCAATATAGGCTAGAAAATTGCGAGACTATTTTCAGGATTTTGACGTCAATTTCTGTACCTATTGGCATAAAAGACTAATATCCCATTTTCTCATTTTGTATGATGTTTTGATTTCAGGAATGCAAGTTCTATTTAACATTTAAGTATCTACAATACTCAAAATACTGACATTTAGATATATTAGGAATGGTCTTTGTCCAAAAGACAGGCATCTCATAAAAATGTAACTTAACCTCAAAAAGAAATTGAGCTTGTCACCCAGGGTACAGTTTCCTTTTTTTTAATGGTTTTTAAAAATACTTTAATTTCTGCGATATAAGTGCAGAATGTGCAGTTTTGTTACATAGGTATACACATACCATGGTGGTTTGCTGCACCCATCAACCTGTCATATACATTAGGTATTTCTCCTAATGCTATCCCTCCCCTAGCCCACCACCTCCTGACAAGCCCCTATGTGTGATGTTCCCCCCTTGTGTCCATGTGTTCTCATTGTTCAGCTCCCACTTATGAGTGAGAAATATGCAGTGTTTGGTTTTCTGTTCTTGTGTTCGCTTGCAGAGAATGATGGTTTGCAGCTTCATCCATGTCCCTGCAAAGGACATGAGCTCATCCTTTTTATGGCTGCATAGTATTCCATGGTGTATACGTGTCATATTTTCTTTATCCAGTATATCATTGATGGGCATTTGGGTTGGTTCCAAGTCTTTGCTATTGTGAACAGTGCCACAATAAACATACGTGTGCATGTATCTTTATAGCAGAATGATTTATAATCCTTTGGGTATAATACGTGTGCATGTGTCTTTATAGCAGAATGATTTATAATCCTTTGGGTATATACCCAGTAAAGGGATGGCTGGGTCAAATGGTATTTCTAGTTCTAGATCCTTAAGGAATTGTCACACTGTCTTCCACAATGGTTGAACTAATTTACACTCCCGCCAACAATGTAAAAGCATTCCTATTTCTCCACATCCTCTCCAGCATTTGTTGTTTCTGACTTTTTAATGATCGCCATTCTAACTGGCATGAGATGGTATCTCATTGTGGTTTTGATTTGCATTTCTCTAATGACCAGTGATGACGAGCTTTTATTCATATGTTTTTTGGCCGCATAAATGTTTTCTTTTGAGAAGTGTCTGTTCATATCCTTTGCACACTTTTTGATGGGGTTTTTTCTTCTAAATTTGTTTAAGTTGTTTGTAAATTCTGGATATTAGCCCTTTGTCAGATGGGTAGATTGCAAAAATTTCTCCCATTTTGTAGGTTGCCTGTTCACTCTGAAGATAGTTTCTTTTGCTGTGCAAAAGCTCTTTAGTTTAATTAAATCCCATTTGTCAATTTTGGCTTTCATTGTCATTGTTTTTGGTGTTTTAGTCATGAAGTCTTCGCCCATGCCTACGTCCTGAATGGTATTGCCTAGGTTTTCTTCTAGGGTTTTTATGGTTTTAGGTCTTACATTTAAGTCTTTAATCCATCTTGAGCTAATTTTTGTATACAGTGTGAGGAAGGGATCCAGTTTCACCTTTCTGCGTATGGCTAGCCAGCTTTCCCAACACCATTTATTAAATAGGGAATCCTTTCCCCATTTCTTGTTTTTATCAGGTTTTTCAAAGATCAGATGATTGAAAATGTGTGGCATTATTTCTGATGCCTCTATTCTGTTCCATTGGTCTGTATATCTGTTTTGGTTTTAGTACCATGCTGTTTTTGTTACTGTAGCATTGTAGTAGAGTTTGAAGTCAGGTAGCGTGATGCCTCCAGCTTTGTTCTTTTTGCTTAGGATTGTCTTGGCTATGCAGGCCCTTTTTTGGTTCCACATGAAATTTAAAGTATTTTTTTTCCAATTCTGTGAAGAGAATCAATGGTAGCTTGATGGGAACAGCATTGAATCAATAAATTACTTTGGGCAGTATGGCCATTTTCATGATATTGATTCTTCCTATCCATGAGCATGGAATGTTTTTCCATTTGTTTGTGTCCTCTCTTATTTCATTGAGCAGTGGTTTGTAATTCTCCTTGAAGAGGTCCTTAACATCCCTTGTAAGTTGTATTCCTAGATATTTTATTCTCTTTGTAGCAGTTGTGAATGGGAGTTCAATCATGATTTGGCTGTTAGTCTGTTATTGGTGTGTAGGAATGCTTGTGAATTTTGCATATTAATCTTGTATCCTGAGACTTTGCTGAAGTTGCTTATCAGCTTAAGGAGATTTTGGGCTGAGACGATGGGGTTTTCTAAATATACAATCATGTCATCTGCAAACAGAGACAATTTGACTTCCTCTTTTCCTATTTGAATACCCTTTATTTCTTTCTCTTGCCTGATTGCCCTGGCCAGAACTTCCAATACTATGTTGAATAGGAGTAGTGAGAGAGGGCATCCTTGTCTTGTGCCAGTTTTCAAAGGGAATGCTTCCAGTTTCTGCCCATTCAGTGTGATATTGACTGTGGGTTTATCATAAATAGCTCTTATTATTTTGAGATACATTCCATCAATAACTTGTTTATTGAGAGTTTTTAGCATGAGGGCTGTTGAATTTTGTCAAAGGCCTTTTCTGCATCTATTGAGATAATTATGTGGTTTTGTCATTGGTTCTGTTTATGTGACAGATTACGTTTATTGATTTGCATATGTTGAACTAGCCTTGCATCCCAGGGATGAAGCCAACTTGATCATTGTGGATAAGCTTTTTAATGTGCTGCTGGATTCAATTTGCCAGTATTTTATTGGGGATTTTCACATCAACGTTCATCTAGGAGGTTGGCCTGAAATTTTCTTTTTTTGTTGTGTCTCTGCCAGGTTTTGGTATCAGCATGATGTTGGCCTCATAAAATGAGTTAGGGAGGTGTCCCTCTTTTTCTATTGTTTGGAATAGTTTCAGAAGGAATGGTACAAGCTCCTCTTTGTACCTCTCGTAGAATTCAATGTGAGTCCATCTGGTCCTGGGCGTTTTTTTGTTGGTAGGCTATTAATTACTGCCTCAATTTCAGAACTTGTTATTGGTCTATTCAGGGATTCGAATTCTTCCTGGTTTTGTCTTGGGAGGATGTATGTTTACAGGAATTTATCCATTTCTTCTAGATTTTCTAGTTTATTTGCATAGAGGTGTTTATAGTATTCTCTGATGGTAGTTTGTATATCTGTGGGATCGGTGGTGATATCCCCTTTATCATTTTTTATTGCATCTATTTCATTCTTCTCTCTTTTCTTCTTTATTAGTCTGGCTAGTGGTCTATCTATTTTGTTGATCTTTTCAAAATACCAGCTCCTGGATTCATTGATTTTTTGAAGGGTGTTTCGTGTCTCTATCCCTTTCAGTTCTGCTCTAATCTTAGTTATTTCTTGTCTTCTGCTAGCTTTAGAATTTGTTTGCTCTTGCTTCTCTAGTTCTTTTAATTTTGATGTTAGGTGTCAATTTTAGATCTTTCCTGCTTTCTCTGTGGGCATTTAGTGCTATAAATTTCCCTCTACACACTGCTTTAAATATGTCCCAGAGATTCTGGTACATTGTGTCTTTGTTCTCATTGGTTTCAAAGAACATCTTTATTTCTGCCTTCATTTTGTTACTTGCCCAGTAGTCATTCAGGAGCAGGTTGTTCAGTTTCCATGTAGTTGTGTGGTTTTGAGTGAGTTTCTCAATCCTGAGTTTTCATTTGATTGCACTGTGGTCTGAGAGACTAACACATACATAGTTGTTTGAGGATGAAGGTAAAAGTTGGCTTTAATGTGTATTTCTTTTCTGCAGAAAAGGAATCATCGCTTTTATCAGCCTAAAAATTGGTCAAGATCATTATTTTGGTGTTTGAGTTGTAGACTCTATTTATATATAGTACCAGATGTCTATTACTTCTGAAATAAGGAGGCTGATAGTTTGTTATAATTACAAACTGTATAGAAAGAATACTTGATAGATCTTAAGAAATATTCAACTATTTTAGTTTGAAAAACTGCTTTTCTTGGAGTAACTGACCATAAATTTGTCATTCAGATAGATCTGGTTTACTGCTTGTGGAAAGGAGGGAAAGGAAAAGGGAAAGTCTTTGAACAATTTAAAAGTAATGTCTTAATATATTAAAAAATAATAATTAGGAATGTGAAAGTACTAGCGGGAAAATGTAATTTTTTTCTTTTAAAAAATTATTATTATTTTAATTGACAGATAATTGTATACATTTATGGGGTACAGTGTGATACTTCAACATATGTATACAATGTATAATGACCAAATTGAGGTAATTAGCATATCCATCATCTCAAACATGTATCATTTGTGTTGGGAACATCCAAAATCTTCTCTCTTACTATTTGAAAGTATAGAACAAGTTGTTGTTATGTCACCCTACAGTGCTGTGAACTATATTGCTCCTATCTAGTTTTTGCATGTTAACCAACCTCTTTCTATCTTCCCACCCCCTTACCCTTCTCCCCCTCTAAGTAATGACTATCCTACTCCAGACTTCTTATCAACTTTTTAAGCCTCTAGATATAAGTGAGAATGTACAGTATTTATCTTTCCATGCCTGGCTTATTTCACTTAACATAATGTCCTCCAAGCTCATTCACGTTGCTGCAAATGGCACAATTTTGTTCATTTTTATGGCTAAATGGGATTCCATTGTACATATGCCACATTTTATCCATTGATCTACTGATGGACACATAAGTTCATTTCATATTTTGGCTATCGTGAATAGTGCTGCAATAAATATGGGAAAGCAGATCTTTTTTAAACATTCAGATTTATTTTCCTTTGGATATATACCTGGTAGTGGGATTATTGGATCAGAAGACATATAAATGACCAACAGGTATATGAAAAAATGTTCAGCATCACTAATCATCAGGGAAATGCATATCAAAACCATTGGGAAATATCAACTTATCCCAGTTAGAATGGCTACTATCAAAGAGACAAAAAGAACAAACACTGGTAAGGATACAGAGAAAGGAGAACTGTTACATACAGTTGGCAGGAATTTAACTTAGTATAGCCATTATGAGAAAGTAAAATTAAAAAGTAAAAATAAAACTACCATATGATCTAGCAAAATGTAATTCTTAACATAAACAGTTGAAATGAATTCTGAACTTAGGACCAATATTAATTATAAAATTGATTTTGGAACACATATACACACACACATGTATATATACACACACACAATCAGGAGCTGCTTAGCAATGGGGATACATTCTGAGAAATATGTCATTAGATGGCTTTGTTGTTTTGTGAACATCATAGAGTGGACTTAAACAGTGGTATAGCCTACTACACACCTAGGCTATATGGTATAGCCTATTGCTTTTAGGCTATAAATCTGTATAACATGTGACTGTATTGAATACTGTAGGCAACTGTAACACAATGGTAATTATTTGTATATCTAAATATATCTAAACATAGAAAAAGGACAGTAAAAATATGGCATTATAATCTCATGAGAGCACTATCATACATGTGGTCTGTAGTTGACTGCAACGTCGTGGCACGGTGCATGACTATATATACACATATGTATCATGGATACCAAAGCACCTAAAATTCAAAGCCATAAGGTAACCTTATCATTTTACTAACAGTTTTTGAATAGCAGAATTGAGCAATCTTAATAACGTAAGTTTTAAAATATTGTGAACAATCTGAAGTAGTCAGAGTCACTATAAAATAAAATGCATCAGAGCAATAAAGGAAATTTAATGACAAAAAGGCTGCCTACTGATTTTCAAGCAACCCAGAATCCACTATTTGAAACATCAAGTATAATATCTGGGGCTCCTGGTACTGAAAAGCAGAGACTATCTTGCAGAATTTCATATCCCTGAAGTTCATGACACAGTAGGCACTTAATAAGTATATGTTGAATGAATTAAGTGAGTCTAAAGATTCCACAGGCTAGGAATACTTGGGTCAGTTGGTACTGACTCCACTGCCATCACAATCCTAGTGTTAATATCTGTTGTCTTAGATGAATCCACAGAGAACGGAGCTCTTGGCAGCATTAAAAATGTGGAGCTAGTTTTTCAGAGCTGAGTCAGAAGGTAAGCAATGAGCTGGGAGGAAAGGGAAGAGGTAAGGAAAGATATTATAAATGAAATATATACATCATGTTTGTGAGAACACAGGCTAGCTTATAACACAATCATTATCTGAGTAAAGGGGGTACTAGTTTATTCATTCTTATAAAGAACTACAGTGGTTCCCATCATACATCAGCATTGGTATGATTTGATAAATGTCTAAAGATGGATTTTTCTTACATATACGTGGATACTGAGTAAGGTAAGACATACATAAATAAGAATCCGATACAAAATCCTACTCATAAATGATAAATTTCCAACAGTCTGACTTTAACTTTCAGTTAATAAAAGCACTTTTGTGTTTGAAATATACCTATTCAAAATATGCAATCTTGTTTATATGAATGGAATTGGCAGTAGGGGAAACAATGACAAATCTGTGTCCACTGAAAATAGAATCCTCCATCCTCCCCAATCCGTCTTCTGTTCCCTTGGGTTCCAACAAAGAGGCTCTAGGAGAAGCAGCAGCATTAGGATGCCACTGGTGGTGGTGACTGCTGTTGGCTGCATCTTCACCCTAAGATGCATGTCTGTCTAGTGGTGGAAATAAGGGTCTCTGTAGCCCAACCAGCCAGTTCTATGCTGCCACTCAGTCTCCAGTGTTCATTATTGAGGCCACATGAGGGCAAAACCTTCCATTCCTCTCCTCATTCCCCTCCCCTAGCTGAGCATGGAATAGACATTAAGTAAGGCCTCCTTCGTGGAGAGCATTTCCCCCACTTGAACATTCTCTCACAGGCCCCCTTTGTTCCCTGCCCTCCACCCCATCTACATGCTGCAGCAGCAGTCGCCCAGATGTTCTCTATCAAAGCCTGAGCCATGCCAGCAAACTTTGGCACGCATGAAAGTGCACTGAGTACTGGCCCTCCAGAAATACCTTTTCCCCCCTCTGATTTCTGCAAATATTTTTAAATGTTAATGGGTTCCACTCACCCACAACGTAGGGGGAGGTTGCAGAACAGGACTCTGTGTGTCCAGCAAATTGCAGCCTGAGGATACTGCTTGGCGCCTAGGTTCTGTCCCACCCTCGGGGCATTGGCTGGGGTTCTCCAACCTTGAACTGTAGAGGCCAGTTTGCCAGCACATAGCTTTCTAGTGACAGAGGTTAGATAGGTCATTGACAGGAAAGTTGCTTCAGGCTACTAAATAAATAAATAAATAAATAATACCTAAGCTGTCTCAAAAGTTTCTGAAAGTAACAGAGATCCTTTAAGTACCACTGAAATAAGATTTTGAAATGTTTATTTTCTCCTCTTAACTCATCCTCTCTTCTCCTCCTCTTCTTTTTTCTTCTGTTTAAAAATATGCAATTTTCCTGGTTTGGTACGTAGTCAAAAAATAATTTGACCTATGCTTTGGTACTTTGTACATCACATCCCTTTTAAGGCCCCTTCATAATAGAAAATGGTTCATTAACAAAAGCCTTGGTACAAATTTCAATAAAATGTAAATTAGAATATTTTAGATGGCGGTGGGAAAGTGGTATGTATTTGGAGAGAAAAGGAAAAGGGTGGATGACATGTTTTTCCAGGAGAGACTTATTCGTCTCACTTCCATTGTGACAGTTGTTTTAGGGCCTGGCTAGAAGCCATCTAAAAGATAATGTAAGGCCACCTGCTATGGGCTGAATGTTTCAGTGCCCCCCACCCACCCCCCCACCACCAAAACTCATATGTTGTAACTCCAGTCCTCAGTGTGATAGGATTTGGAGAGGGGGCCTTTGGGAGTAATAAATCATGAGATTAGTGCCCTTATAAGAAGAGACAGGAGACAGGAGATTCTCTCTCTTTCTCTCTGCCATGTGAGTACACTAGGAGAAGAGAGCCATCTGTAAACCAGGAAGAGGGCCCTTATTAAGATCCCAACCATACAGGCACCCTGATCTCAGTCTTCCAACCTTCAGAACTGTGAGAATAAATGTTAGTTATTTAAGCCACCCAGGCTATAGTATTTTGTTTCAGTAGCCCGAAGAGAATAAGATACTATCCTTAAAGAATTATTTGTTTTTAATTCTGTCCTAATGGGCTCACTCTGGAAACAAATTGCTTAGGTGTTATTGACCTCTCAGGCCCCTGAAGGTTTCTCCATAGCTAAAGCTCCATCTGTTGCTTACAAAGTTATAATGCTTGAGGTAGGTACCCCATATGTCTTGCCCCTGCCCATGCTTTGAACTTTGTTCAAAGAAGGATGGTCAGTAACTTTTTTGTGAAGTAAAAGTGAACCCTCAAAACTCAATAATAAGAAAATATACAATCCAGCATAAAAAGGGGCAAAAAGATTTGAATAGACATGTCACCAAAGAAATGATACAGATGGCAAATAAACACATGAAAAGATGCTCAACATTAGATGCCATTAGGGAAATGCAAATTAAAATCACAATGAGATACAACTATACACCTATTAAATGCCTAAATTTCTTTTTAATGATAATACCAAGTGCTGACAAAGATGTGGAGCAACTAGAACTCTCATATATTCCTGGTGGGAGTTCAAAACTACAGCAACAATAATCAAATTAGTGGTTGCCAGAGGCTGGGATTGGGGAAAAATGTTAATAGTTGTTTATATTCTGTGTGCTGGCAATACAGGTTTATGTTTTATTTCCTGTACTTCTGTTTATTTTTTAAAACTTCCTCCAAATAAATTTTTTTAAGAAAATGAAGAAATGTATACATTGTGCTAGGTAATCTCCATTTGCCCATCCAGATAAATTCACAATCTTTCTTTTTTCTGTTTTGTGCCCTGCGAGGCTGACTTCTATGAGCTACCTCAATCAGGCGCTTTGCCCTCTGACTTCCTGTTGGGTTAGGCTAGTGGGAGGCACCAGCAGGAGTAAGTAGGTAGGAAGAGAAAAAGGATGGGGTATTTATTCCTCCAGCTCCCTCCCTGGCAGGCCACAGGATAGCAGTGGCTGACTTTCTCTACAGAGGGCCACAGCTCCTGTCAAGGTACCTTCTACAACTACAACTTCAGGAAGCAACAGCCACCAAGTTCTTGGATTCTGGTTACCACTTCCTTTCCTTGTTCCTGTGGCCTTGGTGGTCATGGTTCCTAGCAGCTGCTATCATTCCTTGTTAATTTCCTTTAACATAGCCCACACCTTTGTAAATGGTCCCTTCATTAAATTTTTCTCAAATTATCCAATTTGAGTTTGTTTCTTTTTACATTACATGCTAATACCTCGCTAACTCTAGGTGCTCCACAATTTTAATCAAAAAGATCTTTCTTTTGGAATCTTTAACAAAAGCCTGTCAGATTAAAAAGTAGAAATTAATTCCCAGACTAAAAGTATATGCCATCAAGTGTAGCACATAATTATCTGTCTACCCATCCATTTTAGCATTAGGTAGCCAGACAAAGCCATTGCTACTTGCATACCTGGACTGCAGTATTTGACCATTCTGTTTGGCCATAGAATTATGCTAATCAATCAGTCTCTATATATTTTTTTTAAATGGCAAAACATGCATTGTACTCTAAATATGTTGAGGGCATTGCTTACTAAATTTCATAATATAACCTTTATTATCACTTATGGGAGAAACTTCTATGCTTCTTTTAAGTACTTTTAATATATATATATACACATACATACATATATATACATATATATGTATATATATGTATGTATGTGTATATATATATGTATATATGTATGTATGTGTGTGTGTATATATATATATATATATATGACACTGCATATCATTTCCCCTCTCTGTTTTGGTTCTGAAAAGATTCAGGGCAAAATTATGATCCAGCTCTAGAAAGTATATGAGACCTAGAAACATAGTGTTTGTGTACTACCCTCATTCTCTGCCATGTTTTCTTTTTCCTAGTCTTATTTTCCCTTAAATTACATTTCTTTATTTTCATATATATAATATAGTTGCGCACATATGCATATATATTTACATGTGTGTATATATACATATATATATATATTATATATATATATTTGTGCCTGTGTATTTTTAAGGCACCTTAAATTCTTTCTGGCCTAAGCAGCAATATAAAGAGTACAAATTTATAGTTTCTTGACAGATGATTTCTATTAACTAAAGGCAAAGTATAGTTTAGCCACATTACTATTTAATCTCCATTTTGTTAATGTAATCTAAAGATTATCTGGCCCAGAACTATTCTAACCTTAAAATGTGTGCCCTTTACAAACTGTCCACCCCTCTGAATATGTCTCTTATCCACATATGTTGAAAGAATCTTACATAATTTCAATTACTGTAAAGAACATTAAAATATATGAAATCATTGGCTAACTATAGTAATGACTAGGTTTCTTTAAAAAAATATATTTGAGGCATAAGAGTGTATTGACTGGCCAGGTGCTGTGGCTCACACCTGTAATCCCAGCACTTTGGGAGGCCGAGGTGGATGGATCACGAGGTCAGGAGATCGAGACCATCCTGGCTAACACAGTGAAACCCCATCTCTACGAAAAATACAAAAAAATTAGCCGGGCATGGTGGCAGGCGCCTGTAGTCCCAGCTACTCGGGAGGCTGAGGCAGAATGGCGTGAACCCAGGAGGCGGCAGAGCTTGCAGTGAGCAGAGATCGTGCCACTGCACTCCAGCCTGGGTGACAGAGCGAGACTCCATCTCAAAAAAAAAAAAAAAAAAAAAATGTGTATTGACTAACAGCACAAACCCTTGAGTCAGACTGTCTGGGTTAACCCAATTACTAGATGTGGAATTTAAGTTACTTAAATTATTTGTTCCTCAGTTTCCTCATCTGAAAAATGGGACAGATAATAAGAAGGTTGTTGTGCAGATTCAATGAGATAATACAGAAGAACAGAAACTGTCAAAATAAATATTATTTACAATTATTTTAATAAAATACTTTTCCTGGAAAACATCTTTCCCAGAACTATCATACAAATGATGATGATTTTCAAGGATCCAACTCAAACCTCATTCAGAGCAAAGCAATGGTAAAAATTCTTTATGAATAACAAGAAACATAAAGTTACCCCTTTAATTTTTTCTATTTCTATTCATTTTGTCAAGCCACTGATTCTACAGCTACTTAAGTTTATGACTAGGCATTTTTTCAAAATGCTCCATTTGATAAGGTGACTAAATCTTGTCAAAACTGTCTCAGAAGGTCTATGCCCAGAGTAATGGTATTAGTCCATCTTACTCAGTTAAACATTTTTTCCTGTTAAATTTGGGCCTTTATAACTGATTGCTCCCATATTGCATGTTTAACAAATATAAAGTCATTCCTCTTCAGTAGTCTCCTGGAGCTGGTTGATGCCATTGGCATCAGCTGGTAAGGGGTGATTGTACATATCTCTTCTTAACTCCACAATTCACGTTTACACTATGGAAACCAACAATCAAATTTTTTGTTTTCTTTCTGGAGAGGTTTTTATTAAACGTTACCAGCACATCACTGCCCCTAGTCTAAAAGAACCAGCCTTCACAAAGTCTCAGAGTTAGAATGCCCACAATATCTTTTATAATCGTAGCCCATATCAACAGCTAGTATTAGAGGCTATCCTGATTTGCATATATCAAAGAAATGTGGTGTTTAAAAAAACAGCAAAACAATTGGGTTTCTATCTGGAATATTCATATTTGTGAATCTAGCTTTTTGT
Source organism: Pan troglodytes (assembly GCF_028858775.2). Taxonomy (NCBI): domain Eukaryota; kingdom Metazoa; phylum Chordata; class Mammalia; order Primates; family Hominidae; genus Pan; species Pan troglodytes. The sequence goes on along the minus strand of NC_072398.2, from coordinate 78,596,941 downwards.
TCTGGTTTAAAATGTGAGCATAAGTCTTTTCAGTTGCAACAGTAACTACTGTAATGATGCTGTTTGATGAGTCCTTATATCAAATTAACTTGAAAATATTGATACATGATGTAAGTACCCTTAGAAATTCAGTCTAATTTATTCAAAGAAGTTTAACTACAGAACATTTTATTTTGTTCTGGAAATCTTATAAAGGCATTTTGCCAAAAGCATTAAATATTTGATTTTACTTGTTAAGATTTGTAGGAACTCCTTTAAATTTATTATAAAAAATAACAGCTACAGCAACACATTTTCCCCTTTCATTAAGGTAGTGAAAAAAAGAACTTTAAGAGCTTTTCCATAAAAATGCTCTAAAATATTCCATTAAAATTAAAAGGCAACTGCCATATCACACGTGGTCAGATTTAACTATTCATAGTTATTTTAGGTATATCAGCCCCCAAAGACCAAACTACCTGAGAGTCCAGCTGTGTTCAAAGTAGATACGGATCTACAGAACTCAACCTCTACAGTGGGATAAGGCTGGCACAAACAGTTGTTAGACCAGAGAAGAAAAGAAGAATTCTGAGTTTGATATTAGCATTCGACTCCCTGAAAAGCCTCACTTGATTACAGGATTATTGTTAAGGAAACAATCATCCCGTGATGATGAGGGAGAAATCTATGATAGAGCAAGGAGCTTAGAACAAAAGCCCAATTCCAGCAGTACTAGCCATGTGATCCCATGCCAGCAATGGTGAATTGAGAATCTTAGTATCAAGTAATTTTCTAGGTTGTGGGAAATAATTGCATTTCAGTTGAAATCTTAAACTCTATAATTACAAAAAGTATCTTTAAAATACTACAACCATAAGCATATTTGTTGTTAACTATTATACTCCTTCTGGTATGGTTCTCCTTGCCTAGTTTTGTTTTATAACAATATTTATGCATTTTAAATATGGTTTAAACATTAGTGGCCACAAAGATACATAGCTCCATGCATAAGTAACTTATTAATGTATTTTGTAGGGTGGTCCATTATACATATATTTAATTAGCTTTGGAATCAGATGTTAAATATTTGTTTTAATGTCCCAAACATCAACAAATAAAAGTACCCTATATTTTTCAAGAATTTATTATTGATTTTGAACTTAAATCTTAATCTTTTACCAGTATCCTTGTTAGGGTCACCCAGAACCCCAACAAACTGACATAATGTACTTTCACCTGAGTACCAGATGCTGATGTCTTTGGAATCTTATTTTTTGGTATAAAAGGGAGTTATCAAAAAAAAAAAAAAAAAAAGGTAAGCTAATGACCACAATTTTTTTTTAAATGTGGACACAGTAAGACAGTAACTAAGTTAAGAAAAAAAAAAAAAGACTTGCCAATAAATGTTAACATTTCACTTTTTGAACCAGTGTTAGACACAGGATGTACGAGCAGGAATATTTTTGTTTTGTTTGCTTTGTTTGTTTACAGTCAAGTAAAAAGTACAGGGCTTGAAACTATACATACCTGGGGTATAATTCTGGCTCCTGCATTTACTTATTTGCTTGACCCTGAGAAAGTCACTCAGCTTCAAGTAACATCTGTTTCATCAGATTTTCATTCAGACTCATCAAATACTGAAAAAACAAAAATAATAGACAAGACTTTCCTGACCTTATTTACATAAAAACAGCGCCAATGATGAATAAAGGGCAATGGTAACATTGGATTAGGCCATTGCCTTTCCTTGGAATATCCCTGTTAAGAACCTCTCAACCTTTGCTTTAGAATGATTTCCTACCATTAAGTACGGCTATAATGTTAATCCTAAAAGTGAAGGATTTCTTCAAATTCACACACACACCATCACTACTTGTTTGCAGGCCAGTGGCCATTGGCTTTTCTTTCACCTAAACGAAAGAAGGAGCCATTTCCAGTCTACTTGCCTACTCATTTACTGTGAGCTCAACTCTGTTATTTGGAAAGCTGCCATACATTTATGAGAGCCTAAGGGATATTAGATGATTGTCATCTTTCTCTTGTTCCCTCGCCCCCCTCCACCAAATGCCCTGGCAAGGTTGCCGCACCTGGACATGGAATTCCCTGCAGAGTTCCTTGTTACCAGAATTGTGGAAAACTTGGACCGAGTTCAGAGAAGAGCTACTAAAATGGTTAAATGACTGAGGGGGCCAATTTATAAGGAACTCAGAAATGTTTGGTTAAGTGGTAATTACCCTAAAAAAGGTGTGATGACTGGCATTAAGTTTAAATTCCAAGCCATATTTGGCAAGAGGCCTTCTTTCAGGCAGCCTCCACATTCAGAAATACTCTGAAGAAGGAGTAGAATCTTACTTTTGCTTGAGCCTCCAACCCCTGCACAGGCTGCTTGGGTGGTATCCACATGCCAAGTGTAGTAACCTCTGTAAACAAGCACAGAAGGCAACACCACTAACGCAGAAAGCTCATTTAAGACGACTGAAGAATGCTTAAAGGAAAGTCTTCCCAGGAATCAGGAAGAATAAGCCTGGGTTGTGAAAAGCCAGTCCCTACATCCCAGTTAAGCACCTATCACACCCCACACAGCCAATATCTGCTTGATGGGTGGTATCATTTAATAAGAACTGCTGGCTGAGTCCAAAGTATACAGGTCTGTCTCAAATACACTGCTGGGAATATGGATTCCATTACCTGACAAGAGTTTCTACTTGACCAAAGAGGAAAACCTAAGAACAGGTATAATCGTCAAGAAAGCAGAGTGAGAAAATTTCTTATAACAGCATTTTCCAAAATGTCTTCTAGGTGATGTCAGTATGTGTTATACAAATTAAAAAAGAAAAGAACCTAAAAACTGGAATAAATGAAGTTAAACCTTGTGTGTTTATGATGTGTTTGTTTTTATTAACAGTAAAACCCCTCAGAGCCATTAATATGCCGAAGCCTATAGTATGTCACTAAGAAGGGTAGAGTGTACACTATTTCCTAAATTCGGATTGGGCATGGAGTGCTTTATTCCAGAAGCACGGACCTTTGTATTCACTGTATTCACAGCCACTTCCATAATACCTTTTACAATGCTGCATTCAGTAAATGAGCAATGAAAATGAATGAGTCAACCTAGGCTAGAACACAGGTCTTAAATCCCAATCTACTCCTCTTTCCACCACATTCATATTCTAGTTACGCTTTACTTACAATGAATCTTTTCACTCTATATAAATGAAATTGAATTTGTTAACCAGAAGCAGACTGACCTGAAGCTACTAAAGCTCAAGCTTGTGGGCCTCTCATCAGGCTTCCTAGTCCCAATAACTCAGTGTATATTTACAGTGCTGCATTTACTTTTTACTTAAGGAGGCCTCACAAAACTGTATAGCCTTCATGTCCTGCACAACCTGCTGCTACCATATAAAATGAAAATGAGTTTTCACCAAATGTCTAAGTTGTCACTGAGATGACTGAACTGAAATTATTGATGATATTATGGATGAAAATATACTCTGGATTACTCAGGCTCTTCTTTAAGAGATTTCATACTCCTGTGTAGCTGAAATGTAGATTCGAATAAGAAATAAATCTGAGTTCATTCTTTCCATACTCTTCATAATTATATTAGCTTCAACCATCTCTTTTTTTTTTTTGAGACAGGGTCTCACTCTGCCGCCCAGGCTAGAATGCAGTGGCACAATCTCGGCTCACTGCAACATCCACCTCCCAGTTCAAGCGATTCTCCTGCCTCAGCCTCCCAATTAGCTGGTACTACAGGCATGCGCTGCCATGCCCGGCTAATTTTAGTAGAGATGGGGTTTTGCCGTGTTGGCCAGGCTGGTATCGAACTCCTCACCTCAGTTGATTGCCTGCCTTGGCCTCCCAAAGTACTGGGATTACAGTCAAAAGCCACCGCACCTGGCCCATCTCACTTCTTATATGCCTCTTAAGATGTTTATCACTTCTACTATTCTGTTGTTTTCTTAAATTAGCACCTTACCCAAAATAGTCTTTCTTCCAATCTCCCCACCCTTCAATATTTTAAGACTATAAATAGTCACTATGAAAACATCACATTGTAAATATTACTGCAATTCCTTCTGAAGACCACCAGAAGCTTCTGAATCATTTTTTTCTATGTAGTAGTGACTGACACTTATAAACCTGAATCTATAGTGCCGCGATTTGGTGTTCTACTTCAATTCTTTAAAAACTTCACTTATATTAGCCTTGTCTTTTGAAATTTCCTGTTGGCTGCCTGAGATAAAATAATTTCCAGCCTATTCTTCATCTTATCTCCTATCCATTTGACATTATGCCTTCAAAATAATATTTTATTATTTAATCTAAATGAAGAACACTTGATTCCAGAACATTAAATCAATAACATTAACAGACTGACCTTTGTAATTCATTTTTATCATGATTGATAAGCCAGTTTAAGCTTTCACTATAGCTACCCAAAGCTTTGCAGATTCCTTCTAGACTATTCAGAATTTAACAGGATATTCTAACAACCACACACAAAAACATCACTTCCAACCTGTTTGTGTCTTAGAGCAAATCAGGGTTTTGCTCCCTCATTTTTTCACAGCAAAAATTACAAAATTAGAAAACTGAGCACAAATGCCAAAAGTTTTACCTGCCTCTCTTTCCTTCCCATCATCTTACTGAGTTGGTGACTATGAAAATATGCTGAGCCCAAAATAGCAGTTGTGTACTGCCTGGTCAGCCTTAGTCATTTCCAAGCCAAGGGGGAATTGACAGATACCCCCTTTACAAGTCTAGTGTTTGTAAATATCAAATGAAATGACTTCATTCAGTCAATTATTTCTGGAGAAAGCTGGCAGAATAATGTGGTAATTAAACTGAGGACTGATGGAAACTATTAAACAGGAGGGCTATTTTGCCTGGCAGTTCTAGTTAATCCTTTTTATGTGTTTTTGTTTTTTAAAAATGCTTGAAATACTAGTTCACTTAAATGGAATTGCCTCTTCATTGAAATACATATTTGAAATGTTCCAGTGAAGACAGCATAAGTAAAAGACAGGAGAAATTCAATTTTCTTGTATCTTCTGAGTCGTCAGTATGATTTCCTTATTTTAGATGAAATCAAAATGCAACTGTATTTAAATGTAAGTAGAACATAACCATATCCCAAAGCCAGAACACAATATAGTCAAGACTCAATTGCCTGGGTGCTGGGTATTCACTTCAGTCTGAATATGCTGTCTACAGCGTATGTTTGCCAGTCTAGTCTAGTCTCCCTTAGGCTCCTCTAGCTGGCCACCAGCTTGATTCATCCATCCATCCACTCATTCATTCAACAATATTCAGCCACCATCTCCAGCACTGTTTCTAGTTACCTGTAATGCAGCAGTAAAAAAAAAAAAAAAAAAAAAAAAAAAAAGTACTTTCCCACATATCTCTCCTGGCTACCTAATAGTTATGCACTCAGAGACAGACAAAAGTTCTAACAAAAAAGAACAAATTGGAATCCAAAAGCTAATGGAAAAGATCTCTGAATGCTTCCCAAAGGAAAATGCAAGCTGTTAAATTACTTGTAGCTCTTCATTTTAAGTGATTTACATACAAATAACCACCATTTTCCCAGTCTTTGATGAATGGATACAAAGGTTTAAAAAAGGGAAACTTTTAATCCATTGGTAATAGTCTGAGAATGGATTAAGAGAAATTGGCAAAAATTAAGAATAACTTAGGAAAACCAAGCCAGAAAATTCCAAGGTAGAGGGAAACTGGGAGAGTTAATAACTAAAAACAGCTTCTACTACACTTCATAAATATTTCTCATTTTTGTTAGAATACATATTTCTATCATATATTTAATAGTATGTGATAGAAAAATAAGCATACTGAATAAATAAGCATATTCTTTTGAAAATGCAAATATCATGGGGATGTGGAGTTAAGGACCATTAGTCATCCACATTCTGCTCATATGAGCTATATAAACATTTAATGAAATGTTTGCCCAGTTCTTAGCAAGCTTAGAAGTAATATGAAAGTAGATAGTAGTAGTTAAAATTGTAAATTCTGAAGTTATACTGCTCAAGTATTCAAGAGCTAATATTTGAATTCTAGCTCTATGACTAACAAGCTGTGAAAGCTTGGACAACTAACTTAATCTCTTGGTGCCTCAGTTTCCTCATCTACAAAATGGAATAATAGTTGAAACTTTGCTGGGACTTGCCCTTTTGACAAAAACAGAGTAAGTAACAGGGACTTAATTTATGTTTCCTTCTAAACCCAAAATAAACAAACAAATAGAATAACAATAGTTTTCAAGACACAGGATATCAGGCAACCAAGGACAGTGATCTCTAAGAGATGAGAAAAAAATTGAGGCAAGACCTATGATTTCCCCAGTTGACTGCCTTGAGAGTCCTCAGGCCACAAGCATGTGGCAGGGGAGGGACTGGACAAATCCTAGAGGACTCCTACTTGAGGAGGTGAAGCTCAGACTGCAAAAAGAACAAGGAAACTAGAATTTGTATGACGAGGTATCAGAAAGGAGTGAGCTGCATAGAAGAAGAATCATGGAGACCAGTAGACAGTCTCCCTCAAGGTGATCAGCACATATAAGTGAGGAAACTACATGAGCCAGAGGCTATGATTTGACTGTTTGTCCCTTCCAAAACACATGTTAACATTTAATTGCCAACAAAATGGTTTTGGAAGGTACAGCCTTTAAGAGGTGATTATGTCACAAGGGCTCCATCTGCATGGGCGGGTTTAATGCCTTTATAAAAGGGCTTCCAGGAGTGGGTTCTCCCTTGCTTGGCCCTTCCACTCTTCTATCATGTGAAGAACAGTGTTCCTCCCCTTCAAAGGACGTCATGTTTAACAGCCATCTTGGAAGTGAACACCAGGCCATTACCAACACCAAACCTGTTGGCACCTTGACCTTATACTTCCCAGCCTCCAGAACTGTGAAATAAATTTCTATTATTTATAAATTACCCAGTCTGTAGTATTCTGATATGGCAGCACAAAATGGGATAAAACACCAGGGAAAGAACTATGCAAAAACACCAGACCAGGCATAGTGCCTGTTCCCATCAATCAGACTGGAAACCTTCACAATTCCCAGAGCATTTGGTAGAGTATTCAGAAGATTCTTGCATTAGTAGCAGGAAATAATTAGTCCCTGACTAATCATCGAATAATTAGTCCTTGACTAACCATTGCTTTGGTTATGTCACAAATTCCAAAATCAAGGCTCAAAAAGATAAGCCTATTTTCAAGTAACTTAAGTGTATCTCAGAACAAAGCTCAAAAATATTTATAGAAAAACAAAAATAGCTAGCACCCAACAAGGTAAAACTGACAATGTCTTGAACCAAACAAAAGATTGCCAGTCATGCAAAGAAGTAGGAAAATAAAAATAATGAGTAAAAAGATTAATCAATTGAAACTTACCTAGAACTAACATAGTTATTAGAATCAGCAGACATGGATATTAATATTTGTCATTCCTGTATTCCATATGTTGAAAAGATATAAAAATACCTTAAATAATCAAAGATATAAAAACTATCTAAATTGAATATCTTGAGATGAGAACTACAACGTCTGTAATAAAAAAATATACTAGATGCAATTAATAAAAGATTAGACATTAGAGAAAAAATTATTAAAAATATTAGTGAACTTAAAGATGTAGCAATAGAAACTATACAAAATGAAGTAAAGAGAGAGAAAAAGATGTTAAAAATGAAATGACCATCAGTGAGCTACAGGAAAACTTCAAGTAGCTAACATGTAATGGAAGCCCCAAAAGAAGAGGAAAAAGGAAGGGAGAACAATAATATTTTTAAGGAAATAATGGTCAGAAAACTTTCAAATTTGATGAAAACTATAAACCCAGACATTCAAGTATCTCAAAGAACCCGAAGTACAAAAAGAAAGAATGAAAGAAAGAAGCGAAAAAGAAAGAAAGAAAGAAAAAAGGAAAGAAAGACAAGGAGAGAAAAAAAGGAAGACAGAAAGAAAGAGAAAGAAAAAGAAGAAAAAAAAAGAGAAAGCAAGCAAGCTACACACTATACCATGGTACATCATATTCAAATTGATCAAAAATAGTGATAAAGTAATAATCTTAAAAGAGAGAGAAAAAACACCCATTATGTAAGAAGGAGCAAAGGTGATGATGATACAAATTTCTCATCAGAAACAATGCAAACTAGAAGAGTGGAAGAGTATAAAGTAATTTTTTAAAAAAAGTTAAACTAGAATTTTATATCTAGTGAAATGTCTTTCGAAAACTAAGGCAAAATAAAGACTTTTCCTACAGACGAAAGCTGAAAGAATTAATCAGCAGCAGACCTACACTGTAAGAAATACTAAAAAAGAAAAAAAAAAAGCCCATCAGGTAGAATGAAAATGATGCCTGGTGGAAATATGAATCTACACAAAGAAGTGAAGAACACAGGAAATTTTATCTACATGTGTAAATATATATTTTTATTTAAATCTGTTTAAAAGTTAACTTACTATTTTAGCAAAAATGATAACATTGCAGTGTGGATTTTAAGACATACGTATAAATGAAAGGTATGAAACAATAGCATAAAGGCCAGGAGAGAAAAAGCAGAGGTGTATATTTATAAGGTTCTTATAGTACATGTGGTATGATACTACCTGAAGATAGACTATGATAAGTTAAAAATACATACCAAACCCTAGAGCAATTACTAAAATAACAAAACAAAGAATATAGCTAATAAGTTTATAAAGGAAATAGATACAGTCATTAGAAAAAGGAAAGAGGAAAAAGATATACCAAGGCTAATATTTAGCAAAAGAAAGTTACAGTGGCTATATTAGTATCAGATAAAGTAGATTTCAGACCAAAATTAGGGGGAAGAAAAAGATCATTTCATTATGATAAATGAGTCTAAGAATCAAGAAGACATACAAACACAAATATTTATTCACCTGTTATTATTATAACAGAGTTTCAAGATACATGAAACAAAACTGAGATAACTGCAAGGATTAATGAACAAATCTACAGTTATAATAGGATATTTCTCATCTCTCAATAAATAATAGTACAAGGAGTCAGAAAATGAGTAAGGCTATAGAGGACTTAAAAACCTAATCTTGGGAGGCTGAGGCAGGCGGATCACCTGAGGTCGGGGGTTCAAGACCAACCTGACCAACATGGAGAAACCCCGTCTCTACTAAAAATACAAAAATTAGCTGGGCATGGTGGTGCATGCCTGTAATCCCAGCTACTCAGGAGGCTGAGGCAGGAGAATCACTTGAACCTGGGAGGCAGAGGTTGCGGTGAGCTGAGATCATGCCATTGCACTCTAGCCTGGGCAACAAGAGCGCAACTCCAAAAAAAAAAAAAAAATTAAAGGGAAACTATATTATGAGACATTTAAGAAGTCTTAATAAATTTAAAAGGATTTAAATTATACAAATTAAATTTTGATGACATGGAACTAAAAATAGGAATCAATAAGAGAAAGTTCTCCAGAAAAGCTCCAAAATATTTGGAAACCAAATAACAAAATCTCAAATAATCCATGAATCAAAAAATCAAGAGGAAATAAAAAGGAATTTTGAATTGAATGAAAATAAAAACACAGTATATCGAAATTCATGGGATGTTGCTACAGTGATAGTTAGGGAAAATTTTATTGTATTAAGCACTTATTTAGAAAGGAAGAAAAGTTTTAAATTAATGAACTCAGTTTCCACCCTAAGAAACTAGGAAAAGAAAAGCAAATGAAATCCAAAGAAAGCGGAAGAAATACAACAGTAAAGATTAGAACAGAAATCAATAAAATAGAAAGCCAATAAACAATAGAAAAGTTCAACAAAACCAAAAACTTTTTGGAGAAAAATTAATAAAACTGATAAACCTCTAATGACAGTGACAAAAAAAATTTTAAAGAGAGAAGACACAAATTACCAATATCAGTAGAGAAGCGAAATCACTACAAAGTCTACAGATATTAAAAGAATGATAAGTATATGAGAGGTCTCCATGCCACCCTCAGGTTTGAAGATTTGCCAGAAAGACTCATAGAACTGAGAAAAGCAGTCGTACTCACAGTTACAGTTTATCACAATGAAAGGATTCAGATTAAAATCAGCAAAATTAAAAGACACGTAGGGAAGAGTCCAGGAGAAATCAGGTGTGAGCTTACAGCTGTCCTTTCCTAGTATATTTGTGTGGACAGCACTTAATTCTCCCAGCAATTATGTGTGACAATGCATACAAAGTATTGATTGCTAACCAGGAAGCTCACTTTGACGTGTAGGATTCTTATTGGGAGTCAATCACATAGGCAGAGAGCACTCATATAACTGACTTTAGCTACCCAATCTCCAGCCCCTCCAGGCATCAAACTGATACAGCATGGCGCAGGAAGACAAACAAACAAAAACAGCCATTTACTGAATCACGTTGTTAGCATAAACTATCTGGTAAGGCCAAAAGCCCCATGTACATAAAGATGATCTTATTAGGTGGGATATTCTAAAAGCTTGGAGCTTATCTCCTAGGAGCCAGTCAAAGGCTAGTCTTTTCTTGGGCAAGTGCAGGGTTTGAGCATCCCAAGTCCACTAAGTTAACTCTTTACTGCGCAATAAAAGAGTATTATAAACAACTTTATGCCAATACATTGAAAAACTTGGATAAAATGGACAAATATCTTGAGAGAAAAAACACCACAGTCACTCAAGAAGATTATGTGAATAGCCCTGTATCTATTAAAGTTATTAAATTTGAAGTTAAAAACTTTCCCACAAAGGAAACTCCAAATGACTTCACTGGTAAATTCTATCAAGTATATAATGAATATCAGTAGCACAGTCAGCCAAAAAATTTGAGAGACTATTTCTCAACTCATTGTGTCAGAATATTACCCTGATCCCAGATCAGACAAAGACATTACAAGAAACAGAACTACAGACAGATATCCCTCATGAACATATGTAAAATTTCTAAATAAAATATATTAACAATTAAACCCAACATATAAAAAGGATAATATATCATACCTAAATGGAGTTTATCCCAGAAATACAAGATTAGTATAACACTGGCCACTCAATGCAATTGACTATATTAACAATATGAAAGAGAAAAATCATATGATCATCTCAATAGACTCAGAAAAAGCATGCATCAAAATCCACTATCCATTCTGAGAAAGGTTCTCGGAAAACTAGAAACAGAAAGGAATTTCAGAAGCTGTTAAAGGGCATTAATGAAAAACCTAAAGTTAACATCATGCTTAATGGTGAAAGGCTTTATGTTTTTCCCTTGTGATCAGAATCAAGTCAGGGTATACAATCTCGCTTTTTCTATTCAACATTGTACTGGTGGGTCTAGCCAGTGCAATAAGGCAAAAAAGGAAATAAAAAGCAACTAGATTAGAAAAAAAAAGATGTAAAACTGTTTATTTGCAGACATGATTGTCTTTGTAGACAATCCAATGAAATCTACCAAAAAATGCGATTACAACTAATATATGTGTTTATTGTGGTCAGAGGATACAAGATCAACAATGAGTCCATTTTATTTCTATATTGTCTTAGCTCATTTGGCTACTATAAAAAAAACCTTAGACTAGATAATTTACAAACAACAGAAATTTATTGTTCAGTTCTAGAGGCTGGGGAGTCCAAGACCAAGGTGTTGGCAGATTTGGTGTCTGGTAACGGCTTGCTCTCTGCTTCATAGATGGAATCTTGTTGCTCCATATTCACATGGAAGAGGCAATCTGACTCCCTCAAGCTTCTTTTATAAGGAGACTAATCCCATACATGAGGGCCCTGACCTCGTGATCAAATTACCTCCTAAAGGCCCCACCTCTTAATACTGTCACATGAAGATTAAGTTCCAGAATATGAATTTTGTGAGGCATACCAAAATTAAGACTGTAGCAGGTATAAATAACAAACTAATTAAAAATTGAAATTAAAAATAACGCTACTTATAATAGCATCGTATTTTAAAGTAAATCTGACAGGTGTGCAAGACTTACTGTTTTGAGAGCCCAGAGCTAAACTGGGGTTGTAGTACCATAGCAACCCTGACCTTACAGGAAATGAAGGGGAACTAGATATGGGTGTTTACAGAGTGCCTTTCATGGGATACTTCTTTTACCTGGTAGACATCCTAGTTGTCTGACCCACAACCAGGGGGTCCCTCACAGGGGGATCTCTTTTATACTGGCAGACACCCTTGTGGCTCTTGTCTGACCCACATCCACTCAATGCCTTTCTGACCACTGCTCTGGCACTGGGAGTCCAACCTGTGTTTCTCCAGGGCAAAACTTGGTCTGGGGTAGCCCCATGTTCTCCAGATGGAAGGCACAAATTCAATACACAACCACAATAGGAAGTAAATTCAAAGATTTTTACTTACAGATCCTGAGTAAGGAAGGCATAAGGGTTAGAAAGGCAGTCCTATATCCCCAAGTCGTAGGTAGAAATGAAGAGTCAGGCAAAGGAGCAGGGACAGGAAAGGAAGAGAGGCAACTGGCAGTATAAAAAAGGGAATTGGATGGGTCACTTTACATTCGAGGATAAATGACGGTAAAGCAAGGAGCTCAGTCTGTAGACAGAAGAGATGAGAAATTTTAATTAGTGCTGTAAAAAGTTATAAAAAACATAGAAGTGGGCGGGTGCTACTTAGATAGGGTGGTCATAGAACGTCTATGTGAATATTTAAGGCCAAAGCGTAAAGAAGCAGGAAGAACCAGCCAGACAAGGGAAAGATAATAATTAAAGGACAGCATTTGGGAAAGCCCTGGGTAGGTAGTAGAGGATAGTAGAAAAGAGAGTCTGGTGTATTCCAAAACCCCAACAAATGCCAATTTTGGCTGGATTATAGTGAGTGCAGAGTAAAGGGAAAGACAGCCTAATGATCACATAAGAGAGGTAGACAGGGGTGAGATCATGTAGGATCATACAGGAACTGGGATTTTATTCAAAGTGTGCTGGGAAAGCATTTTACTGTTTTGACCAGGCTACAGACACAATTAGTCTTCATTTTTATATTCTAGGCGCTCTGATGGAGAATCAACTGGAGATATTGTCTAAATTGTCATAGGTGGTCCCCTTCTATAAACACATAAAGATGCTAAATACTGTATAACATGTTCTTATTTATGTAAACAAAAAACATATATCACAGAGCCTAAAAGAAAGCAAAGAGGATGTTGAAAGCGGGGGCCTCTACCTAGATATAGGTCCTGGGGATTGGGATTCCTACACATAATTTGAAGACAAGATTGCTGAAATAAAGCTGAGTCTAGAAAAGACAGACCATATGATCACAGAGGGTTAGAAAAACTCCAGGCACAGTGGCTCATGCCTGTGATCCCAGCAAGTGGGAGGCCCAGTTGGGCAGAACGCTTGAGCTCAGGAGTTGGAGAGCAGCCTGAGCAACATGGCAAACCTCGTCTCCACAAAAAAATATAAAAATTATCCATGCATGGTAGTGGGCACCTATAGCCCCAGCTACTCTGGAGACAAAGACATGGAAGGATCGCTTGAGTCCTGGAGACAGAGGTTGCAGTGAGCCAAGATCATGCCACTGCACTCCAGCCTAGGTGACAGGGTGAGACCCTGTCTTTAAAAAAAAAAAAAAAACACACACAAAAACTTAAGACTGTTGCTTTGGAAAAGCAGTAAGGAGGCTTGCTATCTGTGAGTAATAGTACTATGTTTTTTGTTTACATAAAAACATATAACATGTTTTTATTTACATAATCAAAAAATACATCATAGAACTTAAAAGAAAGCTAAAGAGATATAGAAAGGGGGATTCTATGTAAATATAGATCCTAGGGATTGGGATTCCTTCACATATTTGAAGACAAGATTGTTGAAATACAAGTTGTGTATAATTTGTATACATATAAAGGCAATTAAAAAAATACTGAGACCTGAGTCTTATATCATATATGGGGGTGGGACCCAAGAACCAAATTTACAGTAGAAGCTGAAAAAATTACCTTAAATCTGGATTAAAACAACTGAAACTTTAGGACCAATAAAACCAATCTGTAGAGACACTTTCTTAACTCAAGGAAGAGAAGACTTCTGCAGAACAGAGAACTTTGAAGATAAATTCCCACTTAAATATTACACATCATTTGAAGAAACTAGCCACCATGAGGGAGAGCCAACAGAAACAACAAACAGGAGATTTAGAACCTAGCAAACTGGAAATTATAACTTTTATACAGACGGATTTTATTATCTTTTACTACGTGTCACTTTTGCTTTGGTTCTCATTAAAGGCCAATGCAAAACCTTTCAAAATATCCTAATTGACATCTTTATTAAGATTACGGATAATTTTTGAAATTCCCCCAGAGTGAACTAAAGAACATTTATGTATAAAATTCAACATGGGGCACACAAGGTGGTTTACTGTTATTGGATGAACTAGATGGCGATTGCCTGCAACTAGGAAACTGAATTAACTACCAGATTGCCACTGATCCCCGTCTACTACTTTGGAGCTAGTTAATCTATAACTTGAATGTACGTAGTCTATATTCAGTCTATATTCAGAAACTGGTGGTAACTGTCTCCTCCAGGCATTTTGATTGTTTAATATTATAACAAATGAGTACATATTTAAAATGACGCATCTGCAGCATCCCCAAATTTCAGAAACCACTTTAAGTTTTAAAAGCTCGGATTTACATGGGAAATTCCAAACATCCTTCACTTTTCATCACTTACTAAATCTGAAGTACTCATTTCAACTTTTCTTGACTTGTTTTATTTTGTACTTTACTCCTTTCTTTCATTTTGTTTAAAAATATCAACACACTAAAGCCAAAGTATTTTAAAATGTAAGCCAAGATGAGGTGTTTTGTTGTTCTTACTGCAAAAATAGTGAAAGAGAACCATGAAAAATAGTATAACTAGGTCTCTCTTGAATCATCCTTATCTATGTGTATTTTGACAACGCTTGCATCTTTTTATCTTTGCAACCATATTTCAAATGAGGAAACGGGATCTCAGGTTAGTGTTCAAGGCAGAACCCGAATTACGGTATTAGGACTCCAGGCAGGATCCTAAGAAATGCTTTCCCATCCCCCAGCACCGACGTTTTACAATGTCTTCTCTGAAAAACAGATTTAAAGGGGAGACTTTTAAGAAATCCCGGCCGGGCGCAGTGGCTCACGCTTGTAATCCCAACACTTTGGAAGGCCGAGGCGGGCGGATCCCCTAAGGTCAGGAGTTCGAGACCAGCCTAGCTAACATGGTGAAACCCCGTGTCTACTAAAAATACAGAAAATTAGCCGGGTGTGGTGGCCGGCGCCTGTAATCCCAGCTACTCGGGAGGCTGAGGCGGGAGAATCGCTTGAACCCGGGAGGCGGAGGTTGCAGTGAGCCGAGATCGTGCTATTGCACTCCCGCTTGTGCAACAAGAGCGAAACTATGTCTCAAAAAAAAAAAAAAAGTAAGAAAAAAAGAAAAAGAAATCCCTTAGGAGGAAAGTTACATATTGTAATTATTCACAAAGGAAACAACCCAAAGCAAAAGAAATCTGAGAGCCGCTCCGGCCTGCGAGAGACCTGGTTATGCCTGTTCCCTTTTCATCAATTATACCCCACCCCTTTTAAATGTTTCTTCATCATCAAAATCCTAAATCTGATCATTTCCTGAGTTAATCTGAAGGAGGCCTCCAGCGCTGTGCACACTCCCAGCAAAACACAAGGATTTTAGGGCACACTAAGAGCCACAGAGGGCACCGCTCCCGCCCCACAGGTACAGGACCCCAAAGGCACTTAGATCTCCCGTTTCCGCCACCGACTTGTAGCTCCTTCCCAAATACCTGTTTATCTCCACCCTTATCCCCATCGCCATTTCCCCCCTTAGCTCCTGAAGCGATTAACCAGCAACAGTGAGAAACAATGAGAGAGACAGAGAGAGTAGAAGCAAGCCAGAGGAAACGAATGTCTGCGTGGCAAGGTTTCCTTAGGCAGTTTGTCAGGCACTGCTGAAGGCAGCCTGGAAGGAAGCCGGACCCTGAGGCCGGGGATAGAGGGCCTTGTGTTTGGAGCCCGATGCACTGATTGGCCGCGGCCGGGGAAAAACCCGGATGCGCTGGGCAGCAGTGTTGGCAGTCGCGGCTGCAAGATTTGGGCACTTTTGGGGGTGCCGGTGGCCCGGGCCGATGGCGCAAGGTTGGGCAGGCTTCTCTGAGGAGGAACTGAGGAGACTAAAGCAGACTAAAGGTAACAAGATGGGTTTACAGTGGTTTAATTCTTGGGTCTTAAGGGGAAGAGGCGGATATGCCGCTTTGGCTGGGGAAGGGGGCGTGGAAGCGGCTGCGTTTGTGTTAGCGGAAGGCGCTGTAAGTATGTGGACTGGATTAGGGGGTTTCAGAGGAGGACTTACTGGGAGTCACGACGGGAGGGGCAAGCCAGAGGACTGGGATCTTCTTTTAGAAAAAACGGTCCAGGAATCCACTGTAGGGATTTGACTCTTGTGAAAGGAATGGGACTTGGGAGAGGAAGTGAGCCTACAGCCGGGGTGTCTCCCTTAGGGAAGATTGCTGCAGGAATCAACGGTTGGAAGGTTAGGGTCAGGGTAAGGGAAGGAGGAGGGGCGCACACCGTATTAGAATTGTGATGAATTTATAGAAGCAGATGGTTGGAAAAAAGGAGCACAGGCGTCTGAATAAAGGCGAAAATTCGGTACTTTTCACAATTCATCTGGAGTGTTGCATTCACTTCTGGTTGCCAGATGATTTTTGCAGTACTTCCCAATTTTTGAGAATCAGCAAACCAAAAGGGTCTTTGAGAGGGTAGATGTGAAGACTTTATATGTTTATATACATACAGTCTTACTGACTTTGGAGTAAGCTAACCTTGTGCTTCTCTCTCTGGCTTTATAGAGTAATCATTGAATGGGTTTGTACAATTTTTTTTTTGTTGAAGGAATTAAGTTTGCTGATTGTTGGTGGAAAACTTAGTAATATTAATTGCACTTTGCTTGTGGTTGAAATTTCGCAGTGATCTGTATGGTTATCGTGGTAGTACACACAATTTCTGTAAGAAGTGTACATCACTCTTGGTACCTTAATTCAAATACTTTATTTCGGTAGCAAATGAAGTAAACCTTTTATTAGCGTTTGTGGGGAAATTGGATGTTGCTCTGGTAGCTTGTGCATTTTTAGCATAAATATGAGAATAATCTAGGGCAGACAAGTGGGAAAAGAAGTAAATTAGTAAGATAGGGCCAATGTAGATTATATCGATTGGGGACATTTTGACTGGTCCAGGGGACTTTAAAAACTCTATCATAAAGGTTATGCTACGCTGTGTGGTTAACTGACTCTGTGTTGCTTGATGTACTCAAATTCTTTTGCTCTGTGTTTTCAACATCCATTCACATACTTTGATATACAGGGTACAAGTGCCCTGGCCTCTGGTCTGACTCCAGTAGACTCATGAGGAGACAAACCACAAAGTTATGTGATAGTAGATATTGCAAGAACTTGCTTCAGAGACAAGAGGAACCTCACTCTGCCGGGGATTGGATGGAGCTTGGGAAGATTTCACAAAGGTTGTGTGTTAGCAGAGGCGCATTTTCCAGGGTAAAGACGACTTAATATAAAAATCTAAATTAAACAACATATTCATTATGTAGAAGTATATTTTGAAATATCTTTGCAACCGGGGGTAGATAGAGGATGGTAAGGACCTGAACTTCAAGGCCCACTGTAGTGTGGAAACCAAATCGCTAGTCCGTGACCACCTCGAGGACGGAAAATATCTTAACCTCCTTGTATACCCGTAGCTAAACACAGTGATTGGCATATAGAACTCCAGCTCTTCTTCTAAATCTTTTCTCCTTGGATTCCTTATTTGTAAAATTAGAGGATTTGGCCCTTTAATTTTAAAGCCATTTCTAGCTGTTCTCTATCCTTAAAAATTTATTGAATAATTTAGGAAGATGGAGTTGGTTGCCAGGAAAAATAAGGACAGTAGTACTCTGGAGACCCCTGTATGGGCATTGAGGAACATGGTCAAGAACGTTGTTAATAGTCTTGTTTATAATATTAAGAAGTTGGAAACAACCAAAGTGTCCATTAACAAGGGAATGGATAAATAAATTGTGGTATACTCATCTAGCGGGCTACTGTACAGCTGGTGGGAATATATTAGTATTAACTGTAGCCACATGCATTAAAATGTTTGTTAATACAGTATATGCAATTACACTTGGCTCTTGAACAACAGTTTGAACTGTGATGGTTCACTTATACACAAATGTGCATTTAAAAAATACAGTATTTGGGGAATGCGAAACCTGAGTATATGGAGGGCCAACTTTTGGTGTATGTGGTCTTCACAGCGCCAACTGTGGGACTTGAGTATGCACAGATTTTGGTATACATGGGGATCCCGGAACCAATTATCCTCATATACCAAGGATCAGCTACCGTATATATAATATATACAGTCACGCACTCAATAACAGTATTTCAGTTAGCAGCGGACCACATATATGGTGATGGTCTGGTAATATTATAATACCCTGTTTTTACTATGCTTTTTCTATGTTTAGATACACAAATACCATTGTTACAGTTGCCTACAGTCTTCAGTATAGTGACATACTGTACAGGTTTGGAGCTTAGGAGCAAAAGGCTGTACCATATAGCCTAAGTATATAGTAGGCTGTACCATATAGCCTAAGTATATAGTAGGCTGTACCATCTAGGTTTGTGTAAATATACTCTCTGATGTTTGTACAAGGACAAAATTGCCTTACAACACATTTCTTAGAATGTATCCCTTTGTTAAGTGATGTATGATTGTATAAAGTGGGGAGGCGTGGGAATGTGATCAGGGAGAGGGAATTTCAGAGGTATTGGTATTTACGAAATCAGGTTAAGACAAGTTAAGCTAAAGTAACAAATAGCCCTAATAAGTCAATTGTTTAAAATAAAGATTTGGTTTTCACTCTAGTTTCATGTTTAATGTGGGTTTGGCAGGTGACTGTGTTGCACAGTCACTCCGTTTTTTGATGCTGTCTTGTAGGAGTTTACCATAGTAGGAAGAAAAGAAGATTGAAAATTGAACATTGGCAATTAAATCCTTTCACCAGTAAATGACATGTGACACTCCTACTTTTATTTACCAAAAGCAAGTCATATAACTCGGGAGACAGGAAATAAATTCTCTCTTCTAAAAGGAGGATTATGTCTATCCTTAAAGAGTAGTTACTTCTACTACGGTCATATTTTATTTCTTAAACTTTCTTTTTAATCATATAGGTTGGAAGACTGAGTGTGTGTGTTTATGAGTGTAACACATGCATATATTTGATGTATGGTCTATTTCATAATGAAAAATTGGAAGAAAACAGTACAGCCACATGCTGTCAATTTTTAATTAAATTATTTATTCAGAAGAGTTATTCTTCATACTGATTCTTTGCCAGTTACATTATGAATATCTTCTCCCAGTTTTTAAGTTATCTTTTCACTTTTATCTTTTTGATGAACAAAGTATTTTATTTTTGGAGACTGGCTTTCACTCTGTTGCCCAGGCTGAAGTGCGGTAGCACGATCATAGCTCACTATAACCTTGAACTCCTGGGCTCAAGCGATCCTCCTGCCTCAGCCTCCCAAGTAGCTGGGATTACAGCTGTATGCCATTACACCACGCTAGTTTTCTTTCTTTTTTTCTTCTTCTTTTTTTTTTCTGTAGGGATAGGATCTTGCTATTTTGCCTAGGTTGGTCTCAAACTCCTGGGTTCAAGAAATTCTCCCTCAGCCTCCCAAGTGCTGAGATTACAGGCATGAGCCACCACTCCAGGCCTTAATTTTAATGTATTCAAATATGTCAACCTTTTTTTAATAGCCAACATTTCCACGTCTTAAGAAATTAGTTTCTTACTATACTTAGTATAGTAGTTACAGGTGTGAGCCACTGCACCCAGCCAGTATTCTTGACCTTCTATCTTTTCATATAAAAATTTTAATAATTTTACCAAATTTAATGGAAAACCCATTTGGAATTTTGATTGTAATTGCATTGAATCTTTAGATCAATTTCATCTTCATATTATTAACATTGCCACTAACATGGTATATGTCTCCATTTATTTAGTACTTGTTTAAATTCTCAATAAAATTTTAGAGTTTTCCCTATAGAGGTACTAAACATCTTTTTGTTAGATTTGTTCCTAGATAAGTAATAATTTCTGGTATTGAAATATATTCTCTTTAATTGTATTTTCTAATTGTTTTCTGCTGATATATATATAAAAAATACAAGCCAAAAGAAAAGTCAACAAAAGACATGAATAGATATTTCCTAGAAAAGGAAATATGAAGAGATGCTCATCACCACCAAGGAGCAGAGAATTACAAATCAAGAATACAGTGAGGTACTATTTTACACCCATTTGATTGACAAAAATTAAAACATCTGACAATATTGTATATTGAAGAGAAAGTGCATCCACAGGATCTTATACATTACTAGAGGGAGCACACTTTGGAAAGCATTTTCACATTTCTTCTAAAGTTATATTTTGTGACTCAGTAGTTCTTAGATAATATCCAAAGCAAATTCTTGTACATGTAAAATAAGAGACACAGTATTGAAATTTGCAAAAGCAAAAACCTGTAACCAACCTAAATGTCTATCAGTGGAAGAAGATCAGTAGACTCTGGTTTATTCACACAATGAAATGTTATACAACAAAATGAATGACTGCTGCAACATAGACAATATGAATGACTATTGACAGTGTAATATTAAGTAAAACAGACGTACAGCACAAAACCCTTCTTGTAAAGTTAAACAACTAAGTAAATACTTTTTAGAAATATTTGTAGATGCAATATGACTATTAGAGAAGGAAGAGAATAATCAACATATGATTCAAATGATAGTTTTCTGAGGTGGAGGGAGCAGGGCTTAAATAAAGGATATGGAGTATATATCACAAACTGGTAGCCCATTAGCTTAATTTAACCCAAAAATGTATGTGGCTTTTCAGCTTTGCCTCCTTTCTTTCCCCTTCTTTCTTTTTTCCCTCCTTTCTTCCTGCCTGCCTTCCTTTCTTTCCCTTCTTCCCTCCCTCCCTCTTTCATTCCTTTCTTTCTTCTTTGTCTCTCTTTCTTTTATCCAATCTTTACATTTCTTTTAGTTAATAATGGTGATAATCATTGTGTTATTTGCTAAGCCAGCTATACCTGTTGCCTTTGTTTGGGGGTAGGTCCGTGTACTAGGTGAGCCATTGCATTGTGAGCAGAAGTGTTATGTCACTACTGGGTCAGCAGTTGATTGCTGTAGCAAGACCTTCCTGACCTCTCTCTTCTCCCTGTGTTGTGGTGGCCAGCAACACTGAATACTGACTGTACAGTCAGCCTAGAGCCTTGAGAGACTAATCAGCAGAACCTCTCTGTTAGCCTTTAGTTGGCACATGGCATTAATGAAAAATAAACCTTTGTGGTTTAAAACCACTAAGATTTGCCCCTACAGCGTAATCTAGATTTTCCTGATTGATACAGTTCCCTACATTTAAAAATCAAGATATTTTACATAAAAATCTAAATTGTAATCATAAAAATCTAAATATCTGGCTATGGTGACCTACATTTTTTAATGATAGCAGTTGACTAAAGGTGACTCGGAATTTGCCCCCTTTACACTAGACTTACGCTTTTCAGTTCACCACAGTCTCCTTGATATTTGCAGCCCCTAATACAGAGTGTGGGAAGCAGTATGTTCTGTGTTTAAGTGGCCTGATTTGCTTATTGTTTATTGTTTAAAATTAGCATTTTCAGTCTTATAGGTAGGTTCTGTAAAAATGCAAAATAAAATAGAAGTTACTACCTGAATTTCAGAGGGACTATTAATAATTCAGCTAATGAGTTCAACAGGGAGATAAGCAGGCTAAGTGACATTTTTTGATGGTGTGAATAAAGATCAGAGCCAAGAATGTGTTCCTGTTGCAAGATACAGGATACTTTGTGTTTCTGGCTAAAGTCAACAATAACATTTGCTTTTGATAGTACTTCAGTCTTTTAAAAAATATTTTCTGTACATATCTCATTTAATTCTTACACCAACTTCATGCATTAAGTAGAGCAGGTTAATTTTCAACCAGCTTGATAGATGAGGAAACTAAGGTATTGAATAAATAATTGACTTACCTGAGGTCACTGAGCTGGGCAGAAGCAAAGCTGGAATTGTGACTCTAGAGCTTTTAACTATACTTTGGGAAATTCAAATAATAAGCTTGTTTTGCGTCAAAAGTCAATATGCCAAATTTGAAAGTCCCATTTGAGTTGTTCGTTTACAAGAACTCATAACTTCACTTCCCAGGCATTTAAGAGAGAATGCTATTTATAGATCTTATTAAATATAGTATGAATGTGAGTCAGATTCTCCAATTGTCTGCCCTAAGATGTTAACACTGGCGTGGACAGTCCAAAAAGTATAATAGAAGTGTTATTATTTATAACTTTAAAGATATTTCCCCCCAGTTGTTTTATCTTCTATTGCTTTACTGAGGCTACTATTAAAATCAGTTTGAATGCATTGATTAGAGCCTGACTAGGCTTCGGGGAGTACAACCTTGGATTGTTCTGTA
This sequence comes from Pan troglodytes, assembly GCF_028858775.2. Taxonomy (NCBI): domain Eukaryota; kingdom Metazoa; phylum Chordata; class Mammalia; order Primates; family Hominidae; genus Pan; species Pan troglodytes. Next base: position 78,574,345 of record NC_072398.2, on the reverse strand, counting down.
GGATGAAAGACAACAATTTAAGGTTAACTAGCATTCCTAGAAATAAGAGACTTCACTCAATTACATGCCTGTTATAGCATCTGAATATGTATCACATATGTACCAAATTGCCCTAAAAGCTGTTAAAATTTAAGAGAGGGTAATCCCATTTGAAAATGCAACCACCATTTTGTTTCAGGAGAGCAGACAGAACCATAAATCAAATTTAAAACCAGATAATTCAGTCATCTCCCTGATTTGGTCAAAATTAGTTGCTTTATTTTGACAACTATGAAATCAAGTTGAAAAAGAAACTTCACTTTGTGACCTAAGGCCTAACTCACTGATGGACTTTCTCTGAAGATAAATTAAGAGATGGGGCAGTTTCTGTTAAATATTAACATTATGATCTGAAAACTATTGAAACTCTACAGGAAGATGGCTGTTTTTCCCCTAGACTTTCAAGATAGAGAATGGGGTAGGAGAACCACTAGAATTATCAAAGTTTAATGTTAATTTTTTATTTTCTTAGAGGAATTATAATTATTTGCTGCCCACACAAAGCAATTTTCCTCTATTTTCTTTTACATAGATCCATTTGAACCACAGCGACGTCTCCCCACGAAGAAAAGTCGACAACAACTTCAGCGAGAAAAAGCCCTTGTAGAGCAAAGCCAAAAACTTGGGCTTCAAGATGGATCAACCTCATTACTTCCAGAGCAGCTGCTTTCAGCACCAAAACAGAGAGTTAACGTTCAAAAACCACCTTTTTCTTCCCCTACTCTTCCGAGTCATTTCACTCTCACCTCCCCTGTTGGTGATGGACAACCACAGGGCATTGAAAGTCAGCCAAAGGAACTGGGACTTGAGAATTCCCATGATGGTCACAACAATGTTGAGATTCTACCTCCAAAGCCAGATTGCAAATTGGAGAAAAAGAAAGTGGAATTGTTAGTAAGTCTATATGAAAAGTCCATGAGACTTTTCATTTAACCCGTTTTTTCCCAATGGGCTTTAAGGAAATATAATTTGTTTATTTTAACATTTTCTCTCCTTTATATTCATTCAATCATAGGAATGTGATGTATAAACTATGGAAAAATAGCTACCGCCTAAATATAAGCTGGACACAGGCATTCTGTATGTTTTATGTTCTTTAGTCTTCATAACAGCCTTACAATGCCTGTTTATTATTTAAACTTTATACATGAGGTATTTGGGACTCAGAAAAGATGATACCTTCCTAAAGCTAATACACTGCTAGTAAATAGTAGAGTTGAGATTTACATATAAGTCTGTCTGGATCCAAAGTTTATGCCTTTTACACTGAGCAGAAGCAGTTCTTTTTTTCTTTTCTTTTTTTTTTTGAGATGGAGTCTCACTCTGTTGCCCAGGCTGGAGTGCAATGGCGCAATCACAGCTCAGAAGCAGTTCTTATATGCATAGTGCCTCTGCCCAAATTGACCCCTTTTTTCAACTTCCAGACTATTTCCATTGGCTCAGAAATTGGAACTTGTGGAGAGACGTGAAGGGATGGTCAAAGGAGAGAGTATAGGAAATTTAGGGGACTAATGATATAACTCAGTTCATCATTAGATTTCTTTTTATTTATTCTTTACTGTCTTTGTATTAGAAACAACCTTCATAATTTAGCTACACTGTTCTTGTGGAAGATGCCATTTTTTGATTTGCAAATCTTAGAATTTTTTATTTGATAGCTTGTGTTTTAATATATACTCTTATTTCTTTGTTTGCTCCTGATTTATCTCTCACAGAGAAGGAATGACATTTTTCTCTGTTTTCTCTTTTCTGAGTTCTTTTCAAAGTATCTTTTTTTTTTTTTCTAATCTCTGACATCTTTTTAATCTCTGCTGATCCAGATTCTATCCTGTGAATTTAAAATGTTTCCTGTCCACTAGGGGTTTACAACTAAGAAATCATTTTGACAAGAGTTATAAAACCACATGAATTATGAAACCTATATTGAACAAGTGCATACGTTAAAGTGTCTCTAAGTGTAGTTTACTAACAAAGGCCTGAGACAAATAGGAGGTAAGTTTACATTGAGCTGGACAATTTGGATTGGATGTTATAGGGAAACTTATTCTTTTTTTGGATACTTGGAAGAATTTTCATAAAAGACCTGTAACCTCAAACCATTCACGTAAAGGAGAAATTTTGAGGTTTTAAGGAGGAGAAAGGAAAGCTGTGTCCTAGAGAATGTTCAGAGATGATACCTCATTTCTCTGGGAGAGGTGGCAAAGGATAAGCCAGAGAACAGTAGAGAATTAAAGAAATGAGGAAGGAGGACAGGCGCGGTGGCCCACACTTATAATCCCAGCACTTTGGGAGGCTGAGGCAGGCACATCACTTGAGGCCAAGAGTTGAAACCAGCTTGGCCAACATGGGGAAACCCTGTCTCTACCAAAAATACAAAAAAATTAGCTGGGCATGGTGGTGCATGCCTGTAGTCCCAGCTACTTGGGAGACTGAGGCACAAGAATTGCTTGAACCTGGGAGGTGGACGTTGCAGTGAGCCAAGATCATGCCACTGCATTCCAGCCTGGGCAACAGAGCAAGATTCTGTCCCAAAAAAAAAAAAAAAAAAAAAAGCAGAACTGAGGAAGGATCAGAAGCAGAAGCAGGGGATGAATAAGTAGAGAATTAAAGAAATGAGAAAGGCTCGGAAGCAGGGGATGCCTTCCTTCCTAGCAAGTTCACTAATGCAGCAAGTTACCATGAAGCTCTCTGAGGGCTAAAGGCCGCAATCAAAATAAAGGTTAGAGAAATCCCAGGTGTCAATATTGTAGATCATATGCAAGAGAGTGCAGGGTGAGCTGTGGAACTAAGGCGCCTGGTGAGGAGATGCCTGCAATAGTAAAAGTGAGAAATGACCAGTCCCAGCACTAAGGTGGAAGGTGTAGAAATGGAGAGAGAAGGACAATTTTGGAAGTGGCTACTAGATTTGGGAATAGAGGTATGTGATATAATGGCTGTAAGAAGTGACAGTAATAGGAATAAATAGCTTTGCCAATACCTTGTTTAATTTGAGTTGACATCAAGCTCATGACTTTATGGGAAATTTTAATGTATTTATTTTAGAATTGGACAGATTGTAGGACAATACATGTTTTCACATCTTTGAATTTTTTTCTTTAGCCCAGCATTCCAGTCTTAGCTCTTAGTGTTTTACTTTGTTTAAAAATGTCCAAGTTGGGCTGGGCACAGTGGCTCACACCTGTAATCCCAGCACTTAGGGAGGCAGAGGCGGGAGGATAGCTTGAGCCTAGGAGTTCGAGACCTGACTGGGTAATATAGCGACACCCTGTTCTCCACAAAAAGGAAAAAAGAAAGACAAAAAAAAAGTCTTAAGAGTTGGGAAAAAGTGAGCAAATTGAAAGAAAATATTAATATATGAAATAAACATTGGTTATTGTCTGAAACATGTTAAGGTGGTGGAGACTTTATAGAAAACTCTAAAAGGTATAAATAATATGACATCAGCTACAGACCAATTTTTATTAATCTCCATTCTGCATATAATACATAATTAACTTACACAAATTTCTTTGTACTCCTAAACACATGCCACAGTATTCTGGCTTCCAGTTTGTGGATTCCTAGATTATATATATAATGGATTTCAGAGGTCCAATTTATGTAAGCCTCTTTACTTTAGATCGTAGTCTTTGTTCCCATTAGAGCAAAATAATGAACTGCAGATGGGTTTCTTTTAAGAGGACTTTTGAAAGAACATATACATAAATCTTCTTGATTAAATTTTATACTTAGAGGTCTGAGACTGGTAAGGTGTTGGATAGGGTAGCAGTTTCTTTTTCTTTCATAAACTCATTTTTATGCTTTTTTTGCCCCCTAGGCAAGAAAAATCTCGTTGGGAAGTCCTCCAACAAGAACAACGGCTAATGGAAGAGAAAAATAAACGTAAAAAAGCTCTTTTGGCTAAAGCTATTGCAGAAAGGTGAGGCACCTGAACCAGGAGAGGCTGTTTGTAACCTGTAACCAGTTGTGTCATGTGTTATATTTGTTTTCCCATGTCTCTTTTAATAAACTGATATTTTTTCTTCAACCATTACTTTTAAGACTAACTAAACAAATTATGCTTTATAAGTGATACTGAAATACTAGTTATAATTTATTAAAGAGAACTTTTTAAGCATAGAGCATATTAAATTTGTAAATATAGTTGCAGTTAAAACTTAAAGACCTTCATTAGTGCTCCCAGTTTTAACCATCTACACATTCATAAGGGAAGCAGTAAATAGCTATCAGTATATGTAAATTAGCAAGAAATGCAAGTTTTAATTTTTATGTGGGGAGGCCTTAATCATTTGATGTGTAGAGAGGAATAAGGTTTTCTACATAAGTGACATACTCCCATGAATCTTAATTGTATTTCCTGTGGGCATTTTTCTTAAATAATTTGCCCCGCCTTCACAAGTAGAAGATACATGATATAGTTTAACTTTTTATTGATGACTCAGGGTCATTATTATGAGCACTGTATGAGATTCAATTTTTCTTTCACCTTCCAGTGTCTATCAGCAGCCCCTTCACATTTACTGCATTGTACCAGCCCCACACAACAACATTCCCATTGGAATCATTCTTCCCATCCCCCACCACTCTTGCTGATTTTGTAGTTTCTGTCTAATCTCCTGTGGCCTTAGGAAACTAAACTTAGTCAATAAATCAGTGGTTGTGAATAGTGAAAACTAAATGCAAGGAAGTATATTTTCTTTTTAGACTTCCAGAAAAGTCTGTCAAACTGTTACTGCTTGAAGCTGGAGTATGTGTAGGGGCAGGAGAAGAGGGAAGAAGGTGATGGGTATAAGAGTAGTTCAGAATTTTGTCTGCCAGAGGAGTGAGTGTAGTTGAGAAATGGTGATTTTTCTTTTTCTACTACTGGTACACCTTGATCTTTCTTGAAGCATGGGAAATAATGCAACTCACTGAGTTACTATGTTTCAAAGGAAAAAACCAGCAGATAAAAGAGTAGTGCCCTCTTTTTTTTTTTTTTGGTAAGTGATTATTTAAAAATAATTAAAGCATTTTAGTAGTCTTCAATTTCTAAGAGATGGGAAGGCTGTTTTCTGTGGTTTTACAAAAAGATGTACAGGCTCAGCAGTTCTTCTTATAAGTGCTTTTGATTTTAGACAGCACCAGTATAAACAGAAGTGTAAGGAAATACAACATGTTTGAACTATTAATAAATGGACAATGAAGTACTTGACGTAAAAGAATCATACTGTTAAGTGAAGTTTTGTAGGCAGAAAGGAAGGGTAAATGCCTAAGAGTAGAAATCAAGAGAATGTGCTATGTAACATGGTGGATTTATGTGGGGATTTTTCTTCTTCCTTCACAATGTGTGTGAAAATTTGAAATGAGTGAAATCATGATTAAAGGGTTGCTTTTTTACTTGCTTGTTCCCTTTCTTAAGTATATATTGTACTTGGGAGAGGGGATTGAGAAATGATGAGGTTGGATGTGCTTTTAAATAAGGAAAATGAGTGTTTTGATGTTCAGCTCCATAAAGAATTTTGGTAACTAGCAGTTTTCCTAGAGAACAAGAATCAAAGCAATAAAAGTTTGGGGAAATGGGTCCCAAGAAAGTTAAAACTAAGTGGATGTTCTCAGATATATAAAGAGGTGTGGTTTAGTATAGACATCTATCTGTTCTTAATGTCAGGTAAGTATCAGACAAATGAAAATGGGCTTAGCAAGAAGAAGAATTAAAGACTAGAAATTTGGAAAGCTCTGTTGAATGTTTCAATGTAAAGGGAATACAGATATATTCCTTTAGTGTTTGTTCTCTTTACAGAATGAATAGCAATCTAAAATGAACTATTTGCTGAGTTTTTTTAGACTTATTTGTTACTTTATGAAACATGCAAATATAAAATTTCAAAAACTCAAATGTTAACCAGCTTTTACTTTATTTCAATTTTTCTGATTTTTTTCTAACTTTTAAAATATAAATTATAAATGTATATGCAGTATCTTGCTTTTTCACTTACATTGTATATGGACACATGGTTTTAAAATGTTCTTATTTTCCCACTCACATACCTGATTTTCTAGATCCAAAAGAACTCAGGCAGAGACCATGAAACTAAAGCGGATCCAGAAGGAGTTGCAGGCTTTAGATGACATGGTATCAGCTGACATTGGAATTCTCAGGAACCGGATTGATCAGGCCAGCTTAGACTATTCATACGCTCGGTGAGTTGGGGAAATTGAATCTGAACAAGGAGTATGATTTAATTAATGTTTATTGCCAGGTGTTCCAGGGGCTTTTATGTATATCATCATTGAAGCCTCAAAACAACCCCATTCAGTGCTGTATTTATTCCTCTTTTGTGCTAATTCAAGTGTCTCCTCTTCAGTGAAGTCTTCCTTAACTCTGCCCTACTAGTTAACCTTGTTCGTGTGCCATTAGAGCAGTTCTTGCATTATTTATTTACGTTTTAGTCTTTGCTGTGGAACCCTCAGCTATTTAATGTTTGGAAGTGTTTTTGCTCATCTTTCAGCATCTAGCAAAGTAAATATCTGAGTGGTTTGCCCAAAACTGTTACTCTGACACCAAGTCTGTGTTCTTTCCATTAAAATTTTTGATATCTGATATGGTCCTATAGGATTGAAGTCTAGTCCTCACTTTAGCTTTCATCAGAGTAAGAGGATCTAGTTTAGTTTTTAAAAGCTTATGAATATTTTAAGCATATCCTCTGTCTTGGAAATTTGAAATATTTTCTCTTTTTTTTCTTTTCAATTATACTCTGTATGAAATGGTTTAATATATGTTTCCTTGGTTTCAACCATTGGCATTTTTTAAAAGAGAAAAAATACCATGGAGTATTTTTAAAATGAACTAACACATGTAATGAATTACATGGACTTTGCAGACAGATAAAAGGGCAAAAAAATATGTCCAATTTCAGGGTTTTCAGCCCTTTCAACATTGCTTTAATCATCCTGGTTTGTCTTTTTTCACAAGGGAATGCTGTGTTAATGACTCAGTTTTCTATCTTTCTCTGTTACACTAGAAATCAATCAGAATGCCTCATTAGGCCAGGGTAAACCACAACATCAGAATGTTTATATAACAATTTATTAAAGCGGAAATGCTTGATGGTGGTTTTTAATAAACTGTTGAGTGTTTAAGAAAGAGTCTTGTGGTTGTCCTTGTGACTTTTGTAATTGTTGTTGGACCATATGCTATTAGACTTAGAGTTGTCTTTATTAATTAACTACTTAAAAGAATGCCGTCAGTAGCTGATAACCAGAGGTTCCGGATTTCCATTAATAAGGTCATTAAGGGAGGTAACAGAGATTTTATTTAAGATTAAACTAAGCCTTGTTTTGTAGCACATTTTATTCTCTGTAACATAAGTTTGCCAGAGGAACATTTTTATGCCTTTGTAGCCTTTTATATGAATAATTCATATTATAAGGTAGAAGTACTAGGTACCTCAGTTGAAATTTGAGGCCGGGCACGGTGGCTCACGCCTGTAATCTCAGCATTTTGGGAGGCCAAGGCAGGTGGATCACGAGGTCAGGAGTTCAAGACCATCCTGGCTGACACGGTGAAACTTCATCTCTACTAAAAATACAAAAAATTAGCTGGGCGTGGTGGTGGGCGCCTATAGTCCCAGCTACTCAGGAGGCTGAAGCAGGAGAATGGCGTGAACCCGGGAGGTGGATCTTGCAGTGAGCTAAGATTGCGCCACTGCAGTCCAGCCTGGGCAACAGAGCGAGACTCCATCTCAAAAAAAAAAAAAGAAAGAAAAGTAATTTGATTTTAATTTTGTCCTAGTGGAAACTGGAGGAAGATGCCTTTTCATATTCAGTATTATATAAGAAATGTCATAGTTTTAGCCTTCTAAGAACCACAACAAAGAAGGTGGGATTACTAAAGGAGAAAACATCCTATAGTCTATAAGTATCCTAAATGAAATTTTAGTAAATTTTTAAATCTTTAGTAAGTTACAGATGACAGTTTCTCATGGTACTAATATTGATGTAGTTGAATGTAAGTAGATGTTGTGTGCCACTATTTTTGTTTTTATTTTTAGGTTTTTGAGACGGAGTATCACTCTTATTGCCCAGGCTGGAGTGCAGTGGTGCGATTTTGGCTCACTCCAACCTCCGCCTCCCAGATTCAAGCGATCCTCCTGCCTCAGCCTCCTGAGTAGCCCAACTATAGGTGCCCGCCACCACACCTGGCTAATTTTTTGTATTTTTAATAGAGACGGGGTTTCACCATGTTGGCCAGGTTGGTCTCCAACTCTTGACCTCAGGTGATCCGCCTGCCTCGGCCTCCCAAAGTTCTGGGATTACAGGTGTGAGCCACCACGCCTGGCCATGTGCTGCTATTTTCAAAAGCCGAAGCTCTTGCATTGAGTCAAAGGGAAACAAAGACTTTGGTGACTAGAACCGTAGTGTGTCTTGTTCATGTGTAAGATTAAGGTATTATTTTCTAAACTTGCATTTGTGGTTATTGAGAAATTACAGATTGGTAAAATAATATTATGGTCCAGATTTGAAGTGAAAGATAATCCCTAGGACAGTCAGTTTTTATGGGAGATTTCCTTGTTTTTTCTTTTTTTAATAAAAATGATATCTTAGTTCTATAGTATTTGGTACAGTGCTATGTCCACAAAAGGTTCTTGGATAGTGAATAGGCCAGAACTTGCTTTAAAATTGGCTTCTGTAGAGCAGTGTTTGGGTAGACACCTCTGAGAAGACTAGCACTTTGAGCCAATTTGAGAGAGTTGCTGCTGCTGCTGCTGCTGCTGCTGCTACTGCTGCTACTGCTACTGTTCACCACTGGGATTACAATGTTGCCATATGCTGTGCAGACCAGTTTATAAAATCCAGAGTGGCTGCATGTAGAACATTTTTTTAAATCACTATTGACCATCTAGGTTTCATAGACACCCTCATACATGCAAACATACACCCACAGACGAATATTTTTAAATCACTTTATGAGTAATTTTTAAAAGTAAGATTAAAAGGGATTGTGTAAAACAACTTTAAAATTTTAATAAGAATGTAAGCATGGTAACCGTCTTTGTATCAAGTAATGTTTGACTCACAAACATAAAAAGCTGAGAGAGTATAGTTACATCCTTGTAGCAACACAGGATAGTCTAGATACTTGTAAAATATTGGGTGTATGTTCTCCCTGCTGAAATGATTAACTCTATGATAAAATCATTTTTCCTTTCTATGCTTAGAAATATATTTTTTACTGACTGATTCTTAAGTTTGAGAAAATTCACCTAGGATATGTTTTGCTGAAGACTCATCTGAGATTTCACATATGATCGATTTTATCATCTAGACTCTAGAATGTGTCTCTGCATTTGTATTAGTTTCCTAAGACTACCATAACAAGTAATCCAAACTGGGTGACTTAAAACAACAGAAATTACTTCTCTTTCATTTCTGGAGGCCACATATCCAAAATCAAGGTGTCAGATTTGTGATTTCTTCAGAGACTCTAGGTATCCATTTCTTGCCTCTTCCAGCTTCTGGTGGCTGTGGGCATCCCTTGGCTTGTGGCCACGCCATGCCATTCTGTGCCTCCATAGTTATGTTGCTTTTTCTTCTCTCTCTAAACTTCCTCTGCCTTTCTCTTAAAAAGATGCATGTGATTACACTTAGGGTCCAGCTGGATAATCTGGAATAAACTCCTCTCAAAACCTTTATCTTAATCACATCTTTTTCCATATAAGGTAATTTTCACTCATTTGTCATAGAAAGTAATATTCACAGGTCCCAGGAATTAGGAAGTGAATATCTTTGGGAGGCCATTTTTTAGCCTACCACACCATTCATCTTTTGATTTCTTTAACAGTGGCAAAATGTCTTCCTCTGTCAGTCGTCTCTATTTGCAAATACTGGATAGGCAGAAAATGAAAACTAAAAACAGGTTACAAAAATGGTGTTTTCAGTCTTCTTTTATACTTTCTGGAGGTGACATGATACTTTGTACAGCACAGTAAAGAAGCTCAACAATGATAAGTTATTGCATCATCCTTTCAGATCGTTTTCTTATTTTAATTTCTTTTTATTACAAAAGGGAATAATTGATAAGTAATGATGAAATAATTCCTAGGATGATGAAATGGCAAAATGTTTCAAGATACAGGAAATATGAAAATACTGCAATAATCCTATAATATATCTTAGATTTATGAAAGGGTTCTTTGGACCTCTCTGGTAATTGCAAAATATAATTTATTTTATTCTGTTTTTTTAAATAAGTAAATTTTCTCATTATTTGAAAGACTTAAGAAAAGATAAAAATTGTGAAATGCTAATTTATACAAATAGTGAGAACTGCTCAGAAAAGGAACTGAAAAACTAAAAATGGACCCGTGGAACCCAGTGGTATACTGAGGGTTAATGGTTGAGTTTTTAAACATTTCAGGGGATACCAAAACAAAGAGACAATTTCTAGAATCCTTTAAAAATAACATTCATTAATTCATTCCATCCCCCTTTAAAATAACAAAACAGTTCTATAATTACATTTCCAGTTCACTCTGTCTTACTGTGTTATGTATAATGCTCTTATTATTTTGTTCCAGAATGTCATCATACACTAATTTGGTATTACCCACCTGACCATAGGCTGGTAGTGCAGTTTGTGAAACTAATCAATATTTTAAACATTAAATCACTCTGTAGGAGAATATATATTCGTATTTCTGGCCAGAAGGACTTTAAATAAATAAACAAAATACAAAATCTTCAGTGATTTATCCAGGGTGATAGATCAATGGAAACCAAGGGACCTGTTTGCAAATGTTAATTTCAATTCAGTATTCATGAATCCAGACTGTAAATCTCTACTGATTGACTTTGACTGGCTGAAGGAGACCACAGACTTGCAGAAAAGGGAGGTTTGAGGCAGGGTCAGGGCAGGGTATTCATACACCTATAGAGAATGTCAGAACTCTTGTCTTGTTGCAAGAACATTACATGAACAGGATATGTTATAAAGTATGGAGATAAGGGAACTAGGTATCCAGTAGAGTTCCTTTAGAACAATTCTTTTAACATAGAGGGTTATTGAAAGATAATGGGTGCTCTCATTTTTACATTTACTATATTTACAGTTAAAAAAGGAAATAGGATAAATTAACATTATGTAAATGAGTTTTCAAGTATAAATACCAGGTCCCTAAATTTTCCGTAATCTTAATTTTAGATTCATGCTTACTAATATATTAACAGTACTTTTTGATTCTGGTGTTCTAAATGAGAAGTTCTGTTTCTTGAGCACCTACCAGGCACAAAACTGGAAGCTTGCCCCATTTATACTGTTTAATCCTCAAAACTCCTATGAGGTATTATTATCATCATTGTTTTACAGGTAGACCAAGACTCAGCTTAAGTAACTGCTCAGAGTCACTCTGCTGGAATTTTCAGTTATTGCATGCCTCTTCCCCAACCCCTTCCAGAGGAACCTGGCTGTGTTTTGGACTCAGGATGCTGACCTGGGGCATACCTAATTAGAATAGTGATGGGCTACCGACTCCAGTACATTTAATCCATAGGCTAAATAGTGGTTCACGGCATGGCCTGACACTAAGAGTTCTGTTTAAACTGAGATGAGCCGGGCAAACCTATGTTCTCCTCTGAGAGTGTGGAATTGGATCACTGAGAGATTGGGTGGAGTGAATTTGATACAGAGTGCAGGTGGTGGCCATATTGGCCTGTGAGTATGATAGGAAAGCTGAAATGAGAGAAAATGTGTCGCTTCTAAGCATTGAAAAGAATAGCCTTTGATTCTGATGACATGACTATGAAATTGCCTCGTGTATCCTACAATAAAACCCAATTTTTACCTGAGCTAGTTTGACTGGATATCTGTTCTTTGTATCCACAAGAAGCCTTGACCGAAACGGGTACACATGGTAAATGTCAGGAAGGTTTTGAACCCTGGGTTTTCTAAAATGAAAGCCATTTATTATTTTCACTGTATTTTCTTCCAAGACAGAGAATCCTAAATTAGGAGATATACCTGTTTCTTTTTTGCTATAACTCTTGTACTAGAAGCTACTTATTACACTAAGTTGATGGTAGGCACTCATAACAGGTAAAGCAGCATGGCCTTCACAACTGCTAATGGTAATGAAATTAAAGAACTAGTTGGAAATCAATCTTTTTTCTTGCAAGAGAGGAAGGACCCTCTTGTTGCAAAAAGAAAACAAATTTTATAGAAAAGGCAAAAGACAATAAATTAAGACACGATAACTCTTCTTTTTGTACTGACCTAATGCAGAGGAAAAAAAGTGAGATTGCAAGGTGACTTCTCTAGTAGAATTGCCCTATTTCACATAAGACTTCACATAAGATTACCTGTCAACAGAGTTTATACATGTGTAACTATGTAAAATTTCCTAGTAAGAGTGTAAGAGGAGTAGTGGAGAGAGTGAGAACAACTTAACCCAAGGATTCTCAACTGGGAGCATTTTTGTCCAATAAGGGACATTTGGCAATGCCTGGGGACATTTTTGGTTGTCATAAATTTTGGGAATTACTGGCAACTAATGGGTAGAAGCCAGTGATGCTGTTTAGCATCTTGCAGTGCAGGACAGCTTCTCACAACAAATAATTATATGGCCCAAATTGTCAGTAGCACCAAGGTTGAGAAATCCTGCATATAGCTATCCTGAGGTTTTCTACTTGATGTTTACTTCTTGCCCTCACCCAGTATCATTTTGCTGGGTGTGCTCTGTTCCATTTATATTCATCTCCCGACCACTGTCCGTATCTTTCTCCATCAGAATTTTTCTTTTTTTCTAATTTATTAATCAAGAGAACAATTTTCCACTTTCTCCATCTCTTGTCTGTCTTCTCATAAATTTAACCAGCTGTGTGCTGAAGCTAGCTTACCCTGGTTCATGTGGATTTTGTGTATCTCTTCCCAGTTCTGCATTCAGTAATATCACGTTGGTGGCTTGAAATTGGACAGGGTGGTAGTAATTATCCCATGGAAATGTAAACGCTACAAATCAGGGCTCCCCATCCTCCCACCCCAGAACTAGCATACCACTGAATTAACCTTTTAGCCTGCCTTCACTCAAAAACAGCTTTGTAAAGAAAACATTCATGCAGAATAACATGTTTTCATTAGGTGAATTCAAGTAAGGATACTGTGAAAGTTTCAGCAGCCATAGCCTAGTCTGGCCAACATGTAGACAAGTGTTTGTAAAGTAGTAATATCCGTATCTTCATTATATATTTTTTCCCAATTTTGGAGTTGAGTTATTGTTTCTAGATCCTCTTTTGAATATCTTCTTCAATGGAAAACTGATGGACCTATCTTTATACACATCCTTACAGGAAGCGGTTTGACAGGGCTGAAGCAGAGTACATTGCAGCAAAGCTAGATATACAGCGCAAGACTGAGATAAAAGAGCAACTCACTGAACACCTTTGTACGATCATACAGCAAAATGAGCTCCGAAAGGCCAAGAAGTTGGAGGAGTTGATGCAACAACTAGATGTAGAAGCCGATGAAGAGATTTTGGAGCTTGAGGTGGAGGTCGAGAGATTGCTACACGAACAAGAAGTAGAATCAAGGAGACCAGTGGTTCGTTTAGAGAGGCCATTTCAGCCTGCGGAGGAGAGTGTGACATTAGAATTTGCTAAAGAGAACAAAAAGTGTCAAGAACAAGCTGTTTCCCCAAAGGTAGATGAACAGTGTGGAAATTCCAGTAGCATCCCCTTTCTTAGTCCAAACTGCCCAAATCAAGAAGGTAATGACATTTCAGCTGCTTTGGCCACATGAAGTTCTGGTATTCTTTTGAGCTAATATGGTATTGAGTAAAGTATACTTTTTGCAGTAGATCATGCCCTGACCTCCAATAAAAACCTCTTTAAAACAATGCTGATTTTTGAATTCATGATTAGTTTTAGTAAATTAATATGTTTGGCCATTCTAAAATCCAAAATTATGATAACTCTATTTCTAGGGGTATGTTTCACCTTGATTTTGGCCCAGTTCTTTCAGTCTTCCGCTTACCCTTTTTACTGAAAGTAAGTGACTTAAAAGGATGGAAGAAAAACTACATGGTTGGAGTGTTTTTAGATCAGATAAATATAGAAAAGTAAAATGGAAAATGATACTCAATACCTAGTTAAACTCATTTCACTTCTCCTGGGAGACGTATTAAGACTGGAAGTCCTATTTTATTTAATCAGTATCAGTAAAAAGACAAAAATTACAGTGTGAACAAGAGAAAAACAGGAATAGAAGAAAAAAGTTGCGGGTTGAATTATCTATCTGGATATTACTAGAGTTGTAAAACACAACTTGGAAACTGGAATTTATGTGAAGAACCAGACAACTTAAACCAGCATCACTTTTGTCTTCAATTTGCCTTCCAATGATTTTAGTTTACAACCTGCGTTTTGTTATTTGAAACACACACACACATATATAAACACGTAATTTTACTATTTTATTGTCTTTCCTTTAATTGATGAATTGATTAAATTTAGACAATTAAAACATTTCTAAAGTGAGGCTGAAAATAATATAGAAAATCTCATTGCTACTTGTGATTCTCAAAAAAATTATGTATTTTCTTTCTAAAGTTATCTATAAATATGTGTTTGATATGTTGGACATGAATTACCCTGTCATGAAGCATTTAAATTGTTAAAATGCTGATTTTCTTATTAGTTTGTTAATTGCCTGTTACTAGTACTTGACCAATACATTGTGCTATATGTAAATGTGTAAATAAATATTGTAATTTTCTCACAAAGTCTGTGAATATCACATTATGATTTATTTATCAGAAATTCCAAAAAGCAAAAATATTACCTTTGAGGACTTTTTTTTTTTTAAAAAAAGAATTATTATCAGAGAACATAAGCACAAGTATAAGATTGTATCCATAAAAGTTTCTGAAAAACTTAGGGACATCCTGTTTTTAAATGGGTTTGTTTGAGGGTATTATCTTCTGGTAATATAGATGAGCTTTATATTTTTATATTATGTAATTTGAGTTGAAAGTATAACATTTTACTACTGACTTCTCTAAACAGAAGCATTTCTAGATAGTTGTGCTTTTATTTATGAAATACATAAAAGCCAACAGTTTCATTGTCTAACACACTTCTTTTTCTAAGGAATAAACAAGTCTGATGTACTTATAGTGTCTTTCATTTACCTTAAAAAAATTTCAAACAGTTTAGTATGTATTAAGCATTGTGTGACAATAATGCATCTTGGATCTCCTTGTGGTACATACAGTTATTTACTTTTATTAAGCCTCTGTTAAGGAAAATTCATTATCAGTGAGGTTTTATAATATTGGTTAAATGCAGGCATGTGCAATCTTAATTCTCAGTCTAAACCCTTCAAAGATATATGAAGAAATGAGAACCATGAAAAAAATATAAGTTAGATGAGACCTCAGAGATAATCTAATTTAATCTTTTATTTTTTTGAGATGGAGTCTCACTCTGCCGCCCAGGTTGGAGTGCAGTGGCACGATCTCGGCTCACCGCAACTTCCACCTCCCAGGTTCAAGCAATTCTTCTGCCTCAGCCTCCCAAGTAACTGGGATTACAGGTGCCTGCCACCACACCTGGCTAATTTTTCTATTTTTAGTAGAGACGAGGCTTCACCGTGTTGGCGAGGCTGGTCTCAAACTCCTGACCTCAGGTGATCCTCCTCAGCATCCCAAAATGCTGGGATTACAGGCGTGAGCCCCCTCGCCCAGCCTCGTTTTATTTTATAGTGAAGAATTTGAGAGCCAAAGATTTCAGTAGCAGCTTGGCCAGCTGGCTCATTTGAAATTTAAAGTGCTAGTAAAGTTGCAGTTCCATATTACAGATGTGTCACTTACATATTTCAGGCTGTGAAGTTCACTGCACTGCATCCCTCCACTTGCAAACTTTGCTCTATAACCCGTTGAGGAAGAGTGTGTGTGTGTGTGTGTGTGTGTGTGTGTGTGTGTGTGTGAGAGAGAGGGAGAGGGAGAGAAAAGTGCTTTCAAATGTGGCTGTAAAAGGTCCACTGAACCCATTATTTTGAAAAAATGTTATCTTGCTTGGCTTTCCTAGGGTGGTATCAGAGTGCTCAGGTGATGATATAAGTGACAAAATCATATTGCATCAGTTTTATACAAAGGCAGCTGTATCCCATCTGTGGGAGGAACAAGAGCGAATGAGAAGTGAGGGTTCATTGGTATGAAGACCATATGCACTGGCTTTTCCAGGATCGCCCTGACACAGACATATTTAAAATAAAATACAGTACATTTGAAGGGCTTTGATATATAAATTCACAAATACACAATAATTGTTAATTTCTGTGAAGGAAATTACTGGTTCAAAATTACTGCCATGAGTTTATTGCAGCATTTTATAGAGCTGTCCCTCCTCGGGTTAAACTACTCTCCTTGCTTCCACTTCTCAAATTGTTAGAGCAAAGGTGTATCAGGATTCCTAATGATGTGAAAAGTAACCTAGGGGCCAATTCCTTTGTGTTATCTCACTTGTTCTATTTAAAAGATAATCTTTACCAAATTGTAGTAATTCTCACTTAAAGTATACATTTACTTGGGTAAACTTAAATTCCTGAATAGAAGGGTTTTTATACTTTGATTTTCTATTCCTTTCTTTAGGGCCATTTTTGGGGGGTTTCAGAGAAGCAAAATTTCTTAAAGCACAGTCCTCATTGCACTTAAATAAAAACTTGAGTTTTTCACCTCCGCATAGTTCTGCTGAATTACAGCACTTGCAGGTGGTAAATCTTTGTACTCACTGAGGACAGCTGGTTTCCAAGTCAGATGATAATCTCTTACTGGAATTCCTACAGCATATTTCATTGCTGGATTGGCATTTGAATTATAGAGTAAAAATTCAGCTATAAACTTCTCATTCTTTGTTTGCATTTAGCAACATAGTACTCTCAAGGAACTTATCTAAATATTCAGCAACTTCCTCTTCATGGCATTGGCACAAAATGAACTCAAGTTATTCTGACCCAGGCCATTCCCAGTGACCTTTATAAATGATGTTTCGAGTTTTATATTTCTAAGGAACCAAGTCAGCCTTTAAAAGGCCCTGATAGATGTAACTCAGTCTGCCAGGCAAGACCTGGGGCCACTCTGGATCAGGGTAATTATACCCTTTCTCAACATAGATCTATCCTAGGCCTGATTTGAACTATTCTCTGGTGGGATGAAGCAGGACACTGTTCTCCAATCTGGCTTTATCTTAATGTCAGGCTATTTGTGCAAGCTTCTAAAGCCAAACAGCTGTCTTGAAAATACAATATCATTTATTTATGCAATTGATCAAACAACTGAGTATAGCTATCTATAGGGACAGAGCTATGTAAGAGGCATATGATCTCTGCCTTTTGTTCTTCAGAAGCTTATACTTTAATTGAAGCAATAGGATTTACACTCATAAAACAGGTTGATATGAAACAATGTCTTAATGGAAAGCAAACTAAGTGATTGGAACATTGAACATGGATGTATCCTCCAGAAGTCCCAAATTTGTAAAACACTCTTAATTTTATTCTATCCAGTTTTGCAATCTATGCATGTGCCTAGGACCTACCATATCTTTCAGTTCGCCTTTAGTACTATGGAGCAACACATATACAACCAAAACAAAAAACAAAAATATCTATGTTAACACAGTGTATGTAATCCCAGCGCTTTGGGAGGCTGAAGTGGGCGAATAACTTGAGCTCAGGAGGTCAAGCCCAGCCTGGACAATGTGGCAAAATCCCATCTCTACCAAAAATACAAAAAATTAGCCAAACATGATGGTGTGCACTTGTGGTCCCGGCTACTTGGGAGGCTGGGGTAGAGGATCAATTGAGCCTGGGAGGCAGAGGTTGCAGTGAGCCAAAATCATGCCACTGCACTCCAGCCTGGGCAACACAGTGAGACCCTGTCAAAAAAAGAAAAAAAAAAAAGACAATATGTGCAGATTTTGAGTTTGAAAAGAACAGTCCCCAGGACAAGAGTGAATTGGAAAGAGGGAAGGTTTTAGACTGTCACTGATTTAAAATAGGGGACCCATTGGGATTCATCAGTGCAAAACTCCATCAAGTATTGGGAAAAATTACTTTAAGAACAGACCTTTCTGACTGAGGGTTGATGGTATCTCTTTAGATGAAAAACAGCATAAATGTTAGCACTCATTACAATTTTTCAGGGTGTTGTGGAACCAAGGGGCAATAAGTATTGCTTAAGTCAGAACAAGATGTAAATGGAACAGACAATGTGAGCTCAAGGATAACTCAACATGGAGGCTTGTTCAAAGATCACATATAAGGGAGGTCTTTCCAAGCCAAATGATTCCATGAGCCTAAAATAGAACCATAATTAAGCAATAAGATGTGACAGGGATAACATTTCTTAGTGATTATAGCGTGCCTCAAGGGATAAGTCACTAGGCCAAAGGTTCAGCTGAGGAGTGAAATAACCCTGCAATGTACAGTGTCACTGCTGTTGGAGAATGAGAAGGAAATGAACAATTGGAGTTAGAAGAGTCATTTCATGAGCCATTATTTCAGTCGTTGGGTAATATTACCATGTGTATAGTACATGTGGCCATTAGTTGTATCCAGCATTCTGAAGCTGTGTATTTATGCCAGAGCTTTCACTAAATTTAAAATTGCAGAATTAACTATCTCATATCTGTAACCAAGCAAAAACCAGGCAGTTCAGACACAAACTTGAAAAATCAGTAGCCATAAATATGGAAGTACAGTCTGGTAGAATTATGATTACAGTTGCTTAGCCCTGAAGCATGTTGGGTCATTTCCCATATTGTGGTTCATTCACCTCATGTGCATTTCCCTCAGAAATTACCAGTAGGCATGGCTGTTGGTGGAAGAGAGGGAGGACCCTAGAACTAGTGATCAACTAAACTGCACACTATGGTGGTGCCAGGTGTTTCAACAGGATGAAAAATGAGATGCCCAGTAGCCATAAGATGGGACAAGAAGTACCCAACTCTGACAGAGACACTGGAAAGCCCTGCAGATAGAAGCAGGTGTCTTATTGCTGTATTCCTCTCCATGTGTCTGTCTGACCACTTCAGAAGATACGAAATGAAGACGGCAAGGTCTCCTGTGGTCCTACTAGTCTCCCATGGCACAAGACAGGTCTGTATTCTAGACAAAAGTCTAGGCAAACAATGGCTTCTCTTAGCCTAAGCCCTCTTTCAGGGCGCCAGTGCTCTTTCTTTCAAAATATGCTCTTTGGAGAAGATCTGAAGACAGTTACTTGAATCTTGGGGAAATTTTAAGTTAGTAGATCACTTCTCCCAAGAGTGTTTGCATTTTAATGTAGTGGAATATTTTAAAGTAATGTATTTTAATTTGTGTAGTATAACTTTTAGCCCCTAGCTAAAGAAATGCCAAGCATCAGAGAGCAGGTGAGAGAACTGGGGAATGGTGTGCCTGGAGAGGACTTGAGGACATCCTGAAATCATATCCTAGTGCATGAGCTGAGAAATGAGTTCCTGAAGCCTTTGCCTATACCATGATAATCTCCATTTGAGGAAAATTACCCCAACCTGTCCTGTTCCTATTGCTGGTGCAACATGCTGTTAGAGAAGGGAAACCAACTATGCCATTCTAGCCACATATATCTGTTGTTTATGGCTGCATAACAAACCACTGCATAACTTAGTGTCTTGACACAATAACCACTTTTATTTGCTCATGGTTCTGTGGGTCAGCAATTTGGTCTAGATTCAGCTGGAAAGTTCTGCTGATCTTGCTGGGGATCACTCATGTGATTGCAGTAGTCAGGTGGCTTTCCTAGGGCTGGATGATCCAAGGCAGCCTCATTCACATTCTGGCTGTTGGTGATGCCTGTCACCTAGATCTTTTTTTCCATTTAGTCTCTCAGTCTCAAGGAGCTAGCTCAGGCTTCTATTCATGGAGGTCCCAGGGTTCCAAGATGGCAACAGTAGGAGATGCAGGGCTTCTTGAAGTCATATCACATTACTTGCTGCAGTCCACTGATGAAAGCAAGTCATAGGACTGGCCAAGATTCAAGTGGTGAACAAACAGTCTTGACAACTTGATGGGAGGAGTAGGAAAGTCACATTGCAAAGGGGCATTCATATAGGAATGAGAGGGATTGTTGTGATCTTTGCAAACAATTTACCACAGTCGGCTGCCTTGTTACAATCATTTACATCCATTACAAATACAAAAATGTATTCACCGCCTCCCCAAAAAGTCTCATCCATCCCATTCTGGTTTCAGATGTGGAGTCCAGGATTTCATCATCTAATCAAGTCCAGATGTGAATGAGGCACCTCAGGTTTCGAACTGCCAACGTGACTCCTCTTAGTCTAAAAACTTGTGAACTAAAATGAAAATTTACCTGTCCTCACCACACTTCAATATACAGTGGTGAGGGGAATAGGATAGCGTCAGGAGACAGTCCCTTTTTAAAAGGAAAGGTAGTTGGGCATGGTGGCTCACACTTGTATTACTTGCACTTTGGGAGGCTGAGGCAGAAGAATTACTTGGGGCCATGAATTTGCCTGGGCAACATAGTGAGAACTCATCTCTACAGAAAGTTTTTAAAATAATAAAACTATCCGGGCATAGTGGCACACACGTAGTCCTAGATATTCAAGAGGCTGAAGCAAGAGTATTGCTTGAGCCCATAATTTAAGGTTGCAGTGAGCTATGATTGCACCACTGCACTCCAGCCTGGGCAACAGACTAAGATGCAGTCTGAAAAAATAAAATAGCAACAACAAAAAGAAGAAGAGGAACAGGAAGCAAATGGGAAGCATCCTGAAATCTAGCCTGTGACATATTGTCAGGACTCTCTTTTCTGGAGACAGTGAGTGTAATTTGGGTTTAATTCTGCTTTCTGGGAGTGGTTACCTAGTTCTAGGTTTTCCGCAATTCTTGGCTCTGCACTCTGAGATACCTGTTTTTTGTTTTTGTTTTTGTTTTTTCCTCAAGGAATGATCCATGTTTGCAACTTAGTAACTTTCTCAGCCAGCTTCCTGACCATAAAAACTTTTGATGGTCCTGAGGCCTCTTTTCATTTTGTAAAGTCTCCTCTTTTAGTTCAAGCAGGTGGTGCTTTGTCAATACAACTCTTTTAAAATTTGGTAGATTGTCTTTGAATCTGATATGGTTAGGCATTATGTCTCCATCCAAATCTCATCTTGAATTATAATCCTTATTTTCCCCATGTGTCAAGGGAGAGACCAGTTGGCAGTAACTGGATCATGGGGGCAGTTCCTCCCATACTGTTCTTGTGACAATGAGTGAGTTCTCATGAGATCTGATGGTTTTATAAGGGGCTCTTCCCCTTTCGCTTGGCACATCTCCTTCCTGCTGCCTTGTGAAGAAGGTGCCTTGCTTCCCCTTTACCTTCTGCCATGATTGTCAGTTTCCTGAGGCCTCCCCAACTATGCTGAATTGTGAGTCAATTAAACCTCTTTCTTTTATAAATTGCCCAGTCTTAGTCAGTTCTTTATAGTAGTATGTGAACAGACTATGGCTGGGCACGGTGGCTCACACCTGTAATCCCAGCACTTTGGGAGGCCAAGGCAGGCGGATCATGAGGTCAGGAGTTCGAGACTAGCCTGACCAAGATGATGAAACCCCATCTCTACTAAAAATACAAAAATTAGTTGGGCGTGGTGGCACATGCCTGTAATCCCAGCTACTCAGGAGGCTGAGGCAAGGGAATCACTTGAACCCAGGAGACGGAGTTTGCAGTGAACCGAGATCGCACCACTGCACTCCAACCTGGGCGACAGAGTAAGACTTCATCTTAAACAAAAAAGAAAAGAAAAGAAAATGGACTAAAAGAGAGTCTTGGTGGGGTTCATTCATAACCCCAAAGACATATTTATTTTAGGCAGCTGTGAAACAATACCTCCACTGTAGACTGAGCTGTGTTCCACCAAAATTCACATGTTGAATCCCTAATCCCCAATGTGACTATATTTGGAGATAGAGCCTGTAAGGAGGTAATTAAGTTTAAATGCGGTCATAAGGGCTGGGCGTTGATCTATAGGATTAGTATCCTTATAAAAAGAGACACCAGAGAGCTCACACACACCTCCCCACATGAGGACATAGTGAAAGGGTGGCCATCTGCAAGCCAGGAAGAGGGCGCTCAACAGAAATCAAATTGGCCAGAACCTTGATCTTAGATTTTTCTAGCCTCCAGCACTGTGAGAAATGAATTTTTGTTGTTTAAGCCACCCAGCCTGTGGTATTTTATTATGGTAGCCTAAGCTGACTAATATAGCCACTAAGCTTCTTAGAAGCCCTTTTGTCTGGCTGAGAAGTTCAAGGCATCACCACCTTAAATATTTTTGAGGTCTTAACAAAAGATCTTATAGTCACACCCTTGGTGTAATTTACCCTGAGCCTGTTTCTTACTTTCACAATCTTCTAGCAGCTGGCAAGGCTAAGGATGAGAAACAGTTTTATTTTCCAACCCAGTAAGTCTTAGCCCTCTCTATTTTCTTTAAATTCTGCTTGCAAACTGAAACATTTTTGTCTGTTTTTGTAGTATCTCTCTCATGGTACCTTATGATATGCATCTAGAAGCACTCAAATGATCAATATTCCGTCTAGAAATCTCCTTTGCCAGAAATTCATTAGGCATATTTTCTATTTTCTGAGTTATCATGGGCGTTATTTTTTGCCAGTTGTTCCACCATTGGATAATATGGGCTGCCCACTTTCCATCTTTCTGTAAGCGGTTTCCCCACAGCTTTTGCAGCCTCTATCTGCTACCTGGTCCCAAAGCCAAAGACATATGTTTTAGATTTTTGTTACAACAGCATCTCAGTTCTAGGTACCAATTCTTCCCCAAAACTCAACGGCTTACATAAAACTATACACCTAAAAAGCATGACTTCACTCTATAAAAACCATGTCTCAGCATGACTTTGAGGAAAAAGAGTTGCTTAAAACAACAACCATTTTATTTTCTCACCATTCTGTGCGTCAGCGAATTGGGCTAGGATCAAATGGGCAGTTCTTCTGTTCTATCCCCACGATCAGAAGCAAATAAAATGGTTGTTGTTTAAAGACATTAAGTGTTGGGTGTTTTTTAATGCAGCAATAAATAACTGACATGCTGGGCAGTCACAGTTGTTCATGCCTATAGTCCCAGCACTTTGGGAGGCCGAGGCAGGTGGATCACCTGAGGTCAGGAGTTCGAGACCAGCCTGGCCAACATGGTGAAACCCTGTCTCTACTAAAAACACAAAAAATTTAGCCAAGTGTGGTGCTGTGCCTCTGTAATCCCAGCTACTCAGAAGGCTGAGACACAAGAATTGCTTGAACCCTACAGGCGGAGGTTGCAGTAAACCCAGATCATGCCACTGCACTCCAGCCTGGGTGACAGAGAGAGACTCTGACTCAAAAAAAAAATTAAAAGAAAAAAAAAAACTGATATGCCATAGTGGGTTGAATCAGGAACTCCAGCAAGTTCTTTCAGGCAGTGAAATATAGGCTGACCCAAAAGGGAGGCCAGCCATCCTTAGAGTGATTAGCAGGAACTCTGCCCCATAGAGGTGTGTGCCATATCTAAATGATGTCTAAACTATCTAATCAGAGTCTCCATTTGGGGAAGTATTCAGTGCAAAGAGTAGAGAGCTGTGGGCCTAACATGCTCAGATTGCTACCCGGAGGGTATCCAAGCTGCTTTCCCAGAATGACTCAAGGTCCTTGGTGTGTCTCAGGTTTGGTTGTTGGTTGTTATCTTTCCAGGCTTGCATCCTTTAAGCTGTAGATGGTACCACTGGTACCCAGTACTCAGTCCATTCCCATGTGGATTACATCTTCATTATCCCTTAGACCAGACTGCAGGATTCCTCTAGGTCTGGGTCTCTCTCAGCCACTTCTACACTCATCTCAAGGTCCCAGAAAATAATAGGCTCACCTCCCTTACCACTCTGAGATTACAGAAAACTCTCTGAGGAAACCCTAGACGCTTCTGCTCTAGATGTACCAGGCAGCTCCTCTGATCCAATGCTGAGTATAGAGGATTTCTCTGAGGTTTGCCATCTCCTAGATTCCAACAAGGAAATAAGCCACAGGTCTCCTGATTCTCAGAACCTGAAAAACCCACACACAGGCCAGGGCTCAGCAAGGGGAGGGGCAGCAGAAGAGTGCAGGAGCCCCTTCCCAGGAACTCAGCGGCATCTAACCATCTTGCTTTGCCTTAGAATCGCCTCTTGTATCCCAGCCAGGGGAATTTTTATCATACGAGGGCAGGGGAAAAAAAATTGGCTCAAATTAATCAAATCTTCTTCTTCCAAATCTTTTTTGTCTGAAGCCTGAAGCTCAGCTTTTTAAACTTGAAAGCCAAGAATTTGTCTCTTTTGTTCTCTGGTTCTGCTGTGACAACCCTCCCTTGAGGCAAGGAATGACTCATGGTCTAGCTGCCGGGATGGGGGAGGGTCAGGGGTAACAGGAAATCACGGGGAAAACACATTGATTAATACATCAAAATATTATCCTGTTACACTAGGATTTCTATTCTCTTTTTTATTCTCTGTAAAATTGAGATGAACTCGTCTTCCTCCTTTCTTACAAAGCCTTCCACATTAGATAGGGTTCTTTGGGATGTGAGTAATAGAAATCAACTCATTTTTGCCCACCACTTCCCTCAGAGAAAATATAATGCAGGTGCTAGAAGGAGCGGGAAGGACTGGAGTCTAAGACAGAAATGTGATCATGCTTCATGAAAGCACCAAAGCTGTGGATTTCTATCAGAACCATGCTTCCTCTGGTTTCTGTTCTTTGCGTGTTGGCTTTGTTCATTCTCTTCATGGCTTTTCTCTTCCCCTCTGTAGACAGGGCCTAAATTTATGCTCCTCCTCCTGCCATGCTGAGACTGAAATCTCTTGTTCTGATATTTGGATTCTAATGGATCTTCTGATTGGGCCAACAGGGTCAATAATCAATTAACTGTAGCTGAGAGACCCCTTGTAGGGAAGGATAGGATCCCATTTTATAAAATGGCTATGAAGTACCCACCACTGATGGAGGAAAGAAAAAGTGGAGGCTGGGCAGACAATCCCTTCAATATTCAGCTTTCCATTGCCTGGGTAGAAGTGATTTCACATTTATTGAACTATCCTGGCAGCTTATCTATACATACCACGTTTTATACTGCTTTTTATACTGCTTATTTTGTAGCCATTTATGGATATATCTCTACCTTGTAGCAGACCACCAGTAAATAGTGTGCAAGGACTTAGTTCCCTTTCTCCACAAAGGCAAACACAGTGCCCTGCACACAATAGGCATTCAAAAGTGTGCATTGAATGATCAAATGAATCAATGAATGGGAAGGAAGAGTAAACAAACCCAAAAAACTGATGGGCACTATGAAAGGGGAAACACAAGGCATTTTCATGACAGGTGTAATTTTGAAAAAGAAATCCAAATAAGTTCGATTATGCAGCGTACAAGGCTTTTCTCTTGGCAAGGAAACAGTTAAGAGGTTTTGCACTGTGTTCATGGACTTCTGACATGATATAAAACACTACAATTTTGGCTTTCCCATTTTAGCTGACATAGTTTAAGTTGATGAATATTTTGATTTGTGCCAGTCTCAGGCAGTTTTAAATGCTATCCCTGCAGGAGTCAAGAAGTCCAGTCATAATCATAACAATATGCTTGTCAGTCAAAAGCACCGGAAGACTGTTTAGGTGCAAAGAGAGCGTTTTCCCCTGAAAGGAAACAGGGCAATTGAAATCACCTACTTTTCAAGGTATTGAAGTCAAAACTGTTACCAGCTTCATGGTGTGAAAATCCAGGTCTGCGCACCCCCTTGGTCAGACTCCAGTATGTCCTTAGGCTATCCAGTCAAAAAAAGTTACAGTCTGAAGTTCAGAAGAAATTAGACTAAAGGAAAAGTCCAGCGATCAAGGTTGATTCCCCATCATTATTTGCAGGTCACTATTTCAGCAAGGAATGTATAATGAATTCTCTTCCATCTTTGCAGTCAAAGCACCTTGGGATAAATTTGCAGAGCCAACTAAATCAGAGCATTCATGCAATTACATAGGATCTGGGCAGAAGAAAGTGATTTTATTTTTCCTGAACAGACCAAGCAAATAATACTTGAAGAATTGACCTAAAGGTTATACCACAGGAACTGTTTGCACTATAGCAGGTGAAATTTAAAAATCCACATAGAATTGGGTTCATTAGAAAAAGGAGAAAAGCCAGAAACCAAATCAGTGTGGGAGAGAGATGAAAGAAAGAAAGAAAGAAAGAAAGAAAGAAAGAAAGAAAGAAAGAAAGAAAGGGAAGAGAATAAGGAAGGAAGGAAGGAAAGAAGAGAGAGAGAGAAAGAAAAGAAAAGAAAGAAAGAAAGAGGAAGAAAGAAAGAGAGAGAGAAAGAAAGAAAGAAAAAGAAAAAGAAAAGAGAGAGAAAGAAAGAAAATATAAGAAAGGAAGAAAGTGAGAGAGAAAAAGAAAGAAAAGGTAGAGAAAGAAAAAGGAAGGAAGAAAGAAGGAAAGGAAGGAAGGAACAAGTCAGAGCAAAGGATTTCAAAACTGGAGTCTGACCAAAATTATTCAGATCTTCGAGTATGTTGATGTCAGGACCTTCTTTTTTCAATGTTAGTGTGACTTTAATAATTCCAGCTGCTCAACAAATTTACTCAGCAACTTTACCCCCACCAGAATAAAATTAAAACACAGATCCAGTGTGTCCCTTCAAATTTTATTGCATTGATAGCAGTTTTTTTTTTGTTTTTTGTTTTTGCATGGAAATGTACTAGTTAAATTGAAAGTTACTATAATAGAAAGTACACCTTTCACCCCCAAAGAATTCCATATACCCCATGCTGATATCAAAAGAATCTCCTCATGGGAAAGTACAATGTGGAAAGCAGAGAGTAACAAAAATCTGGTGTTCAGAGTCCACTGGGAGCCTCAGAAAAATATGAAACAATGACTTCATGCAGTAGATAAATTTCTCACATTCTTCAACCCGTTTTATTGGCTTAATACTCATGTATCCAGTTGTATGAACAGTAAGCCTGCCCAAAAAAGAATCTGATCGATATTAAAAAATATATCCAGCATGAAAATTTAATAATATGCTGGTCCTTTGTCCATCAATTTACAAATGTTTTTATTAGTTATTTTTGAAGTCATCTAAAAATATGTCCAAGATTATCCTCTTTCACAAATAAGTAAATGATAACTTTGAAAGAGGAACATCTTTTAGAAGTAATAAAGCAGTAGGACATTTACTGTCGTAATGTCTAAGTCCCATCTTCCACATTCTCTACTGCCCCAGGATGCCGTACAAACCCTAGTGTTTAAGACACACCACAATTTGTCCCAGACCCTTCTCTCTGTCTCCCTATTCTCCCCTGTGAGACCATGTCTTTTCATTTAAGCTATTTCTACTCATTGTTCGTAAATGAGCCATGGACATACCTGTCTGTGCACCTTTGTATGCCCTGTTTTATCTCTTCTCTTGCCAAAGCTCCATCTATCCTTCAGACTCAGGGCCTCCAAGAAATTCTCCTGGGCTGCCTCAGCCCTTTGCCAGGCATCACTCATCTGGATTCTTCTCAACTGGCAATTACCCTACTCTGTCTTGCCCTATAGGTATCTCTTAGGATTTCATTAATCTCTAACGACCATGTGGTATAATAGAAAGCATGTAGGCTTTAAAGTCAGGCAGATTTAGCTTGAAATCCAGGCTCTCTCCCTAACAAACTGGTAATTTAACCTATCTGTAGTTTTGTTTTCTCATGTTTAAACTGAGAATAATAATAACTAGTTTAGAGAGTTCTTGGGAGTATCAAATAAAGTTACATAAAAAAATGCCTAGGGTTTATACTACAAAGTAAGTCGGTCAGGTTTTGTCTGTTGTGTTCACTGCTGTATCTTTGGCACCTAGAAGAGTTCCTAGCACATAGTAGATACTCAATGTATGCTTACTGAAAGGATTAGTGACTATTTAATACTCAATAAACATTGGTTCTCTTCTGTTTTTACCCCATCCACTAGCTTGTAATTCTTTGCAGGACAGGCCTTACGCATACATCTCTTGGCATTTCACTGTGAGAAGATTTGATGAATGGGTTTCTCATGAGTCCTTGGTCTTCCTACTTACTAGATAATTCTCAATGGCATAGAAAGATCCATTTATCATACATATGAGCTGACCCATTTGTCTATGAACCTCAATTGCTACTCCCCACTGATATAAGTAGTAGCAGAGTAAAAATAATAATAATCTTAGGAAAAACAAGGAGTGAAATAAGGCATTTAAAAAATATGAAATATTTATTAACTTTTCCACTGGGCTAGCATGTTGAATATACTATAAAACCCAAAAAGAAAAGTCAAAAGATCAATAATAAAGGTATTGAAGAAGAAGAAAAAAAGACGGTAAGGAGGGAGGGAGGAATAGAAGAAGGAAAGAAGGAAGAGGGAGGCAGAGAGGGAAGGACAGAAAAAGGGAAAGAGAGAAAAAATAAGAAAAAAAGAGAAGGAAACAAAGTCATAAACATATTGCTGTTGCCTCAGGTTGCATGTCATGTTTGTTCCCAGGCCTCTCGTGACCATTCTGGCTCAGGCTGTGAACAGCCTCAGAGGAGTCTGAAATCCCAAAAGGATAGTGATATTTAAAGTCAGTAATCCTCTAACAGAATCTCTCTCAGAGACTATGCCAAGCCTCCATACCATCAGCATTTTCTCTCTGTGTATATACAAATAAGAAACTAGATCTGAGAGCCTAAAAGATCCCTTTTTGATTTGAATCCAAGAACTTCTCCAGATTTTTAAAAATCGAGTTCTCCAAAGAAGAGGCTGTGATGTCGTGCACCAGAGAGACAGTCGAGAGCAGCTAGGACAGGCTTTCCGTTGGCATAATGGAAACCATGTGTCCTGTACCATTATGGATTTCTAATGCTCCATTGAGGTGGGTACCTGTTGCTTTGAAGAAAAAAAAGCCATTTCCACCCCCATTTCTCCTGATTTATGCTCCAGCCACAGAAGGCCCAGACAAGTTGGAAAAGATTTGGTAACTGGAGAAGTGACAGGGGGTGAGAAAGTATATTTTGTCAAAGACTGCACACTTGACTCTCACTTTAAATCCTTGCCTTGGGCAATGTGTGAGTTACAGAGTTTAAATCGTGTTTTTAGTTTAAGTCAGATTGAGGGTGAAAGACTACACAGCTCTATGAATTAGGACTGGATTGTTTTGGTAAAAACATTTTCTAGGTTGGTCAAACATAAATCAGTCCTAATGAGGCACCTGTGATTATAGGCAGGTCTAATGCTCCTCACTGCTCTCCGCCCATTCTCATTCCTCTCCTATTTGCCTTTATTTTTTCCTAAACAGAAAATCAGAAAGCAATGAGAATTAAAAAAAAAAAAAAAAGCATGTTGTACTCAGCCCAAAAGAGATTAGAAGAGTCCAGAATGACATAAGGACAGAGCACAGGACATAGGTGACTGAATGAGTCTTAACAAAGAAGCCAGGTCCAGGAAGAATCAGATGGTGGACACAGAAGAGCTTTTCATCAAACAACAGTGAATGGAAGTCCTAGATTTCAGTGTAATGTCCAAGAATTTGCATCATCTGTCACCTGGCTGCTGGCATTCCACCCCTCCCTCCAGGGGGCCTCCTTGACTACACACACAGGCTGCTTACCTGGAAGAGTCTCATCTTTCTTACTCTTTGGCCTACAAATCTTTGTTCAGGAGGTTCTAGTCTCTCATTTTTCAGGTGACTCTTGTCTATCTGTGGAAAAACTTCATAGTTGTTTTCTTATTAAACCTTGGGTTTTAATGTTATTTCTTCAGCGTTATATTATTCTTTATTGCTATGTCATGAAAAATGGTTTTAACTTTGAATCACTGCTCTATTTCCATTAGCAAATGCCTTCCTTTTTCAAGTCCTATTAGAAACAGAACAACACTGAAAAAGACACCAGGATTATTTTGCTCCTTTGCATACCTTGTTAACTGCTCAAATAGACTTGAAACTTTTGTCCACCAAATCCCATGGCCTTGGGCAAAAGCAGTGTGTATGGCTCTTTCTAGTCTTTTATCTACATTTTAAAACTAGATTGGTAGGGGCAAGATGGCTGAATATGAACAGCTCTGGTCTGCAGCTCCCAGCGAGACCAACGCAGAAGGCGGGTGATTTCTGCATTTCCAACTGAGGTACCCGGTTCATCTCACAGGGACTGGTTAGAGAGTAGGTGCAGCCCATGGAGGGCGAGCAGAAGCAGGGTGGGGCATCACCTCACCTGGGAAGTGCAAGGGGTCAGGGAAACCCCTACCCTGGCCAAGGGAAGCCATGAGGGACTGTGCCTTGAGGGACTGTGCTATCCTGCCCAGATACTACGCTTTTCCCAAGGTCTTTGCAACCCACAGACCAGGAGATTCCCTCAGGTGCCTACACCACAAGGGTCCTGGATTTCAAGCACAAAACTGGGCAACTGTTTGGGCAGACACCGAGTTAGTTGCAGGAATATTTTTTTGTACCCCAGTGGTGCCTGGAACGCCAGCAAGATAGAAACATTCACTCCCCTGGAAAGGGGGCTGAAGCCAGGGAGCCAAGCAGTCTTGCTCAGTGGATACCAACCCCATGGAGCCCAGCAAGCTAAGATCCACTGGCTTGAAATTCTCGCTGCCAGCACAGCAGTCTAAAGTTGACCTGGGATGCTTGAGCTTGGTGGGGGCAGGGGCGTCCGCCATTACTGAGGCTTAAGTATGAGGGTTTTCCACTCACAGTGTAAACAAAGCCACCAGGAAGTCAGGACCAGGTGGAGTCCACCACAGTGCTGCAAAGCTGCTGTAGCCAGACTGCCTCTCTAGATTCCTCCTCTCTGGGCAGGGTGTCTCTGAAAGGCAACAGACCCAGTCAGAGGAACGTGGATAAAACTCCCATCTCCTTGGGACAGAGCACCAGGGGGAAGGGGCGGCTGTGGGCGCAGCTTCAGCAGACTTAAATGTTCCTGACTGCTGGCTCTGAAGAGAGCATCACAGATCTCCCAGCACAGCGCTCGAGCTCTGATAAGGTACAGACTGCCTCCTCAAGTTGGTCCCTGACCCGCATGCCTCCTGACTGGGAGACAACTCCTGGAAGGGGTTGACAGACACTTCATATAGGAGAGCTCCAGCTGGCATTTGGCAGGTGCCCCTCTGGGATGAAGCTTCTAGAGGAAGGAGCAGGCAGCAATATTTGCTGTTCTGCAGCTTCCAGTGGTGATACCCAGGCAAACGGGGTCAGGAGTGGACCCCCAGCAAACTCCAGCAGAACTGCAGAAGAGGGGCCTGACTGTTAGAAGGAAAACTAACAAACAGAAAGCAATAGTATCAACATCAACAAAAAGGACGACCATGCAAAAACTCCATCCGAAGGTAACCAACAGCAAAGGACAAATGTAGATAAATCCACGAAGATGAGAAATAAGCAGCGCAAAAAGGCTGAAAATCCCAAAAACCAGTGCCTCTTCCCCTCCAAAGGATCAAAACTCCTCACCAGCAAGGGAACAAAACTGGACGGAAAATGAATTTGACAAATGGACAGAAGTAGTCTTCAGAAGGTGGGCAATAACAAATTCCACCGAGTTAAAGGAGCATGTTCTAACCCAATGCAAGGAAGCTAAGAACCTTGATAAAAGGCTAAAGGAATTGCTAACTAGAATAACCAGTTTAGAGAAGAACATAAATGACCTGATGGACCTGAAAAACACAGCATTAGAACTTCATGAAGCATACACAAATATCAATAGCTGAACTGATCAGGTGGAAGAAAGGATATCAGAGATTGAAGATCAATTTAATAAATAAAGCATGAAGACAAGGATAGAGAAAAAAGAAATAAAGGAATAAGCAAAGCCTGAAAGAAATATAAGACTATTTGAAAAGACCAAACCTACCTTTGATTGGTGTACCTGAAAGGAAAGGGGAGAATGGAACCAAGTTGGAAAACACGCTTCAGGATATTATCCAGGAGAACTTCCCCAACATAGCAAGACAGGCCAAAATTGAAATTCAGGAAATACAGAGAACACCACAAGATACTCCTTGAGAAGAGCAACACCAAGACACATAATCAGATTCAACAAGGTTGAAATGAAAAAAAAAAATGTTAAGGATAGCCACATACAAAGGTCGGGTTGCCCACAAAGGGAAGCCCATCAGACTAACAGCAGATCTCTCTGCAGAAACCCTGCAAGACAGATGAGAGTGGAGGCCAATAGTCAACATTCTTAAAGAAAAGAATTTTCAACCAAGAATTTCATATGCAGCCAAACTAAGCTTCATAAGGGAAGGACAAATAAAATCCTTTACAGACAAGCAAATGCAAATGCTGAGGGATTTTCTCACCACCAGGCCTACCTCACAAGAGCTCCTGAAGGAAGCACTAAATATGGAAAGGAAAAACTGGTACCAGCCACTGCAAAAACAAACCAAAATGTAAAGACCATCGACACTATGAAGAAACTGCATCAACTAATGGGCAAAATAACCAGCTAGCATCATAATGACAGGATCAAATTCACACATAACAATATTAACCTTAAATGTAAATGAGCTAAATGCCCAAATTAAAAGACACAGACTGGCAAATTGGATAAACAGCCAACACCCATCGGTGTGCTGTATTCAGGAGACCAATCTCATGTGCAAAGACACACATAGGCTCAAAATAAAGAGATGGAAGAATATTTACCAAGCAAATGGAAAGCAAAAAAAAAAAAGCAGGGGTTGCAATCCTAATCTCTGATAAATAGACTTTAAACCAACAAAGATCAAAAAACACGAAGAAAGGCATTACATTATGGTAAAGGGATCAGTGCAACAAGAAGCGCTAACCATCCTAAATATATATGCACCCAATACGGGAGCACCAAGATTCATAAAGCAAGTTCTTAAGAGACCTACAAAGAGACTTAGACTCCCACACAATAATAGTGGGAGACTTTAACACCTCACTGTCAATATTAGACAGATCAAGAAGACAGAAAATTAACAAGGATATTCAGGAGTTGAACTCAGCTCTCAAACAAGTAGACCTAATAGACATCTACAGAACTCTCTACCCCAAATCAACGAAATATACACTCTTCTCAGCACAACATACCACTTATTCCAACATTGACCACATAATTGGAAGTAAAACACTCCTCAGCAAATGCAAAAAACAAACAAACAAACAAAAAACAACAGAAAACAGAAATCATAACAAACAGTCTCTCAGACCACAGTGCCATCAAATTAGAACTCAGGATTAAGAATCTCACTCAAAACCACACAACTACATGGAAACTGAACAACCTGCTCCTGAATGACTACTGGGTAAATAACGAAATTAAGGCAGAAAGAAATAAGTTCTTTGACACCAATGAAAACAAAGACACAACATACCAGAATCTCTGGGACACAGCTAAAGCAGTGTTTAGAGGGAAATTTATAGCACTAAATGCCTGCAGGAGAAAGTGGGAAAGATCTAAAATTGACTCCCTAACATCACAATTAAAAGAACTAGAGAAGCAAGAGCAAACACATTCAAAAGCTAACATAAGACAAGAAATAACTAAGATCAGAGCAGAACTGAAGGAGATAGAGACACGAAAAACCCTTCAAAAAAATCAATGAATCCAGGAGCTGGTTTTTTGAAAAGATTAACAAAATAGATAGACCACTTGCCAGACTAATAAAGAGAGAAGAAAGAGGAATCAAATAGACACAATAAAAAATGATAAAGGGGATATCACCACTGATCCCACAGAAATACAAACTACCCTCAGAGAATACCATAAACACCTCTATGCAAATAAACTAGAAAATCTAGAAGAAATGGATAAATTCCTGGACTTATAGACCCTCCCAAGACTAAACCAGGAAGAAGTCGAATCCCCGAATAGACCAATAACAAGTTCTGAAATTGAGGCAGTAATTATTTATGGTTGGTTGGCCTACCAACAAAAACAACCCCAGGACCAGATGGATTCACAACCAAATTCTACCATAGGTACAAAGAGGAGCTAGTACCATTCCTTCTGAAACTACTCCAAACAATAGAAAAAGAGGGAATCCTCCCTAACTTATTTTATGAGGCCAGCATCATCCTGATATCAAAGCCTGGCAGAGACACAACAAAAAAAGAAAATTTCAGGTCAATATCCCTGATGAACATTGATGTGAAAATCCTCAATAAAATACTGGCAAGCCGAATCCAGCAGCCTATTATAAAGCTTATCTACCATGATCAAGTCAGCTTCATCCCTGGGATGCAAGGCTGGTTCAACATATGCAAATCAATAAATGTAATCCATCACATAAATCGAACAAATGACAAAAACCACATGATTATCTCAATAGATGCAGAAAAGGCCTCGATAAAAGTCAACACTCGTTCATGCTAAAAACACGCCATAAACTAGGTACAGATGGAACATATCTCAAAATAATAAGAGCTTTTTATGACAAACTCACACCCAATATTATACTGAGTGGGCAAAAGCTGGAAGCATTCCCTTTGACAACTGGCACAAGACAAGGATGCCCTCTCTCACCACTCCTATTCAACATAGTATTGGAAGTTCTGGCCAGGGCCATCAGGCAAGAGAAAGAACTAAAGAGTATTCAGATAGGAAGAGAGGAAGTCAAATTATCTCTGTTTGCAGGTGACATGATTATATATTTAGAAAACCCCATCTTCTCAGCCCAAAAACTCCTTAAGCTGATAAGCAACTTCAGCAAAGTCTCAGGACACAAAATCATTGTACAAAAATCACAAGCATTCCTGTACACCAACAGTAGACAGACAGTCATATCATGAGCAAACTCCCACTCACAATTGCTACAAAGAGAATAACATACCTAGAAATACAACTTACAAGGGATGTGAAGGATTCCTTCGAGGAGAACTACAAACCACTGCTCAAGGAAATAAGAGGGGACACAAACAAATGGAAAAACATTCCATGCTTATGGATAGGAAGGATCAATATTGTGAAAATGGCCATACTGCCCAAAGTAATTTATAGATTCAATGCTATCCCCATCAAGCTACCATTGACTTTATTCCCAAAATTAGAAAAAACTACTTTAAATTTTATACGGAACAAAATACAGCCCGTATAGCCAAGGCAATCCTAAGCAAAAAGAACAAAGCTGGGGGCATCATGCTACCTGACTTCAAACTATGCTACAAGGCTACAGTAACCAAAACAGCATGTTACTGGCACCAAAACAGATATACAGACCAATGGAACAGAACAGAAACTTCAGAAATAACACCACACATCTACAGCCATCTGATCTTTGACAAACCTGACAAAAACAAGCAATGGGGAAAGGATTCGCTATTTAACAAATGGTGTTGGGAAAACTGGCTAGCCATATGCAGAAAACTGAAACTGGACCCCTTGCTCACACCTTATACAAAAATTAACTCAAGATGGATTAAAGATTTAAATATAAGACATAAAAACCCTAGAAGAAAATCTAGGCAATACCATTCAGGACATAAGCATGGGCAAAGACTTCATGACTGAAACACCAAAAGCAATGGCAACAAAAGCCAAAAATGACAAATGGGATCCAATTAAACTAAAGAGCTTCTGCACAGCAAAAGAAACTATCATCAGAGTGAACAGGCAACCTACAGAATGGGAGAAAATTTTTGCAATCTATCCATCTGACAAAGGGCTAATATCCAGAATCTGCAAGGAACTTCAACAAATTTACAAGAAAAAAACAAACAACCCCATCAAAAAGTGGGTGAAGGATTTGAACAGACGATTTTCAAAAGAAGACATTTATGCAGCCAACAAACATATGAAAAAATGCTCATCACTTTTCATTAGAGAAATGTAAATCAAAACAGCAATGAGATACCATCTCATGCCAGTTAGAATGGTGATCATTAAAAAGTCAGGAAACAACAGATGCTGGAGAGGATGTGGAGTAACAGGAACACTTTTACACTGTTGGTAGGATTGTAAATTAGTTCAACCATTGTGGAAGACAGTGTGGCAATTCCTCAAGGATCTAGAACAAGAAATACCATTTGACCCTGCAATCCCTTTACTGGGTGTATACCAAAAGGATTATAAATCATTCTACTTTAAAGACACATGCACATGTATGTTTATTGCAGCACTATTCACAATAGCAAAGACTTGGAACCAACCCAAATGCCCATCAGTGTTAGACTGAATAAAGAAAATGTGGCACATATATACCATGGAATACTGTGCAGCCATAAAATGAGTTCATGTTCTTTGCAGGGACATGGATGAAGCTGGAAACAATCATTCTCAGCAAACTAACACAGGAACAGAAAACCAAACACTGCATATTCTCACTGATAAGTGGGAGTCGAACAATGAGAACATATGGGCACAGGGAGGGGAATATCATACACTGGGGCCTGTTGGGGTTGGGGGCAAGGGGAGGGATAACATTAGGAGAAATACCTAATGTAGATGATGGGTTGATGGGTGCAGCAAACCACCATGGCACATGTATATCTATATAACAAACCTGCATGTTCTGCACATGTATCACAGAACTTAAAGTACAATAATTAAAAAAAAAAACCTAGATTTAAATTGTCTGCTTTTATTATGTTCTCTGCCATTTGTAAACATGCTTTTTCTGTCTTCTTTTTTTTTTTTAACCAGTATTACCTTCTTACTTTTATTGTTTATCACTCACCACAGGTAATTCCCTTCTTCAGTTGACTTACACTATTTTAATATCCCATATCAACTATTGCTTGGGTTAGTTACTGAATTCCAGGGTCTGATGGAAAACAATGATCTTGTTTGGGAGCATCATGTGATCAGGGTACTGCTAATTGTTTGAAAATGTTTGGGTTCTCCTGGGTCTCATCACAGTTGGAAAAGATGAGATTATGTCCTCATCTTTAGGGAGTTGATTTAGTTTGCACTGTGTATTTTATATAATGCATCAAAGTGTCCATTTCTTTTAGTAAATAAATGACACATTTGAGCTGAAATCTTTCACAAATATCTATTTAAAATAACATTTAAAACCAAACTTGTATAAAGTATTCAAATGCTGTATCTGGCAACACTGTGACATCAACCCTAACAGGCAGAATTGGCTATATTTTAAAATGAAGAACAGAGGTTCAGAAAGATGAAGTAACCTGTCAAAGTTCATATAAGTCTTATGTTGGGTACTCAGGAATTGGGCCATTTTTTGTCTGGTTCTAATGCCTAGTTACCTCCTAAATAGATTGTTAAGTGAATAATAATAACACAGGCCCAGTGCAGTGGCTTATGCCTCTAAATCTCAATGCTTTGAGAGCCCAAGTCAGAAGGATTGCTTGAGCCCAGGAGTTCAAGGCTGCAATGAGCTATGATCACACCACTGCACTCCAGCCTCAGCAACAGAGAAAGACCCCATCTCTAAAATAACAACAATAACAACAACAGCAAATGATTGCCGTATAAAACTTCCAAGTTCTCAAGTTCTGATTTCACTGAATATTCCTGAACACCAGTCAAGTCTGGCAAAGAATTATTATTATTTCCATTTTATAGTTGAAGAGATGGAAGATCAAAAGGTTCAGAAATTTGTGAAAGACTCTAGTCTTCTGATTCCTACTTCAGCACTTTTCTTCTAGTACATCCTATCATCTCCTGAGGCTTTCTTCCCAGCACTACCTTTGCATCTTTCCCTACTTCTGACTGTGGTGTTTGTTAGCCACCCAGAATGGAAGATGAAGATGGTTCCAGAACAATCACATGGATGATGACAGAAATAATGCCCTGTTATACACACAAGAAGGCTGTGTGTATTTGTAAAATTAAAACTAAATTTTAGTTTTTCTGTGACAAAAATTATATATATTTATTGTGTACACCATTTGTTTTGAAATAGGCATACATTGTGGAATGGCTAAGTAGAGCTAATGATCATGTGCAATACTTCACATACCTTTTGTGTGGTAAAAACACTTAAAATCTACTCTGTTAGTAACTTTCAAGAATATATTTGTTATTTAATCACCAAGTAGTACAAAAGGTCTCTCGAACTTATTTCTCTTATTTAACAAAAATTTTGTATCCTCTGATCAACAGCAACAACTCCATCATACCAACTCAACCCCAGCCGCTAGTAATCGCTATTCTCTGCTTCTATGAGTTCAACTTTTTAAAATTCCACAAATAAATGAGCTCATATGGCATTCGTCTTTCTGTGCCTAGCTTATCACTTAACATAATGTCCTCTAGGTTCATCCATGTTGTTGCAAATCACAGGATTTCCTTCTGTTTTTTAAGGTTTTCTATTATGTATAACTACCACATGTTTATATCCATCCATCCACTGATAGATACTTAGGTTGATTCCCCTATCTTGGCTATTTTGAATAATGCTGAGTACAGATATTTCATCAACATACTGATTTCATTTTCTTTGGCTAAATACCTAGTAGTGGGATTGGTGGATCATACAGTAGTTCTATTTTTAATTTTTGAGAAACCTCTGTACCGTTTTCCATAATCGCTGTACTAGTTTACATTCCCACCAACAATGATCAAGGGTTCCGTTTTCTCCACATCCTCACAAGCATTTGTTGTCTTTCATCTTTTTTATAATAGCTATTCTAACAGGAGTGAGATATCTTATTGTGGTTTTAATTTGCATTTCCCTGATGATCAGTGATGTTGAGCTTTTTTTTTTTTAATTTTTTTGAGATGGCGTCTCACTCTGTCGCCCAGGTTGGAGTGCAATGGCATGATCTCGGCTCACTGCAAGCTCTGTCTCCTGGGTTAACACCATTCTCCTGCCTCAGTCTCCCAAGTAGCTGGGACTACAGGTGCCTGCCACCACGCCTGGCTAATTTTTTGCATTTTTAATAGAGACGGGGTTTCACTGTGTTAGCCAGGATGGTCTTGATCTCCTGACCTCGTGATCCACCCACCTTGGCCTCCCAAAGTGCCGGGATTACAGGCATGAGCCACCGCAGCTGGCCAAGCATTTAAAAAAATATACCTGTTGGACATTTTATGTCTTCTTTTGAGAAATGTCTATTCATTTCATTTGCCCATTTTTTAAATCAGGTTATTTGTTTTCTTGATTTTAAGTTGTTTGAGTTCCTTATGTATACTGGATGTTCACCCCTTATGAATATATGGTTTTCACATATTTTCTTCCATTCCTCATTATTTTCATGATGATGAATTGTGTTCACATGATGATACATTGTTTCTACTGCATGATAATACACATGGCCTCTATTTTGCCTGATTAACTGAGATGTACTCTTTGGGGTAAATAAACAACAAGAAATAAACATTAGGCCTCAAAAGTATGTGCTTCACATAGCTTAGTGTGTAGTCTTAGAATAAAGCCTATTTAGGATTTTTCATAATAGGAGATTGTTTCAAGAGATTTAATCCTCTAGAGTGAACTCTTTTGACAAATTTCATTCTTCAAACAATCATTTCTTGAATATCTACCATGTGTCAAGTACTATGATATTGGAGACACATCAATGAAAATCAACAAATTGTGATCCTTTTGTTGAATTAAAAGAAGGTATATTGACAGGTGGGAAGAGAGTTGGTGAAGGGAAAGGCAGTAAATGAACAGCAATGCACAATATCCATGTGCCACTTTTATGTATGCATAATATATATATGAATATGCATCACAGTTGAATACCAACTAGAATAAAACAGTGGTAATACATTTACTGACAACGGGATTGATGATGATCTTTAAATCATGTGTCATGCAAGAGCATAGAGCAAATAGTTACCACAATGTGGCTAGCTCATATATAATGTTGTTAGTCATTCTAACAACAACTGCATGATAAAAGTTGGCTTTTTGTTTAGTTCATATTTCAGAATGTCTAACCTTCCTGAATCCTCTCCTTTCCCAAATTTCCAATTAGTTCTAAAACTCCTAAGAGATGCCTCACTAATTCTTCAGAATAAGTTCTCAAACTACCATGTACCACCTGCCATACTCCCTTCTCTGTCTGTTTCCCTTTAGTGATTTTCCTGTGAATACAAGTGAAGGTTCTTTATTGCAGCCACTGAGGTTGGACTACTTCCTGCTGCTGGTGTTGCCACCCAATGGTCCCTCTGGGCCACCCTGTGCTCCTGCTGTCCTGCAGAGGAGCTGCACTGCTCTGAGGAAGTAGAGAGACCCCTTCCCCCCTTTCCCTGAAAGAAGTGTATTTATGCCACTCTCTGCTACCAGGATCTTAAAGGAGGTTTGTCTTGCATTCCTAACTCCTTGGGGTGATTTCTTACTTGTATGCCACTTTTTTAAGATTCAGTCGTTTATGCAGGTTGTTGAAAATACCAGTTTTCCAAAAGACTTCATGCTTTCCTCCTGTCTTACTTGTCCCGATTAAGATATTATATATGAGCTAGCCACAATGTGATAATTATTTGATGTATAGTTATCAGCAGGCAAGGATTAACTGCTGATGCTTTACTTGGGGAATCGGTTAGGGTGAGGAAGAAGGAAGGGAAGAAGAGAAGAAACAGGAAGCAATGTTGTGCTGGCCACAGCTTTGCAGTGATGGTAAAGAGACATGGCTGGGTATGCAGGAGCTATATCCAGTGGGAAGTTCTACAGATAGGCAGAAGTTTCATATTAAAAATTTCATATTAATAAATGATGCTTCAGAGCAGCCTGTGGGTGTGAGGAAGAAGAAGGAATTTATCTGGCCAGGTCTCAACCATTTCCTCTTTCCCATTGCCTTGTAGGGTATTAACTCCTCCGCCTTCTGGATTACATTAACACAATGGCTGCTGGGTGTCAGATGCTTGCATGTATCCTATGCCTGTGATGTACTGTTTATCCAAGTTTAAAAGTGGTGGGAAGAGACGGAAACTCTGGGCACATGAAAGTCAGCTGAGGGGGAGAACTTGGCATTTGCAAATAAAGAGGCTGCTCATCCCAGCAGGTGAGCCAC
Organism: Pan troglodytes; assembly: GCF_028858775.2. Taxonomy (NCBI): domain Eukaryota; kingdom Metazoa; phylum Chordata; class Mammalia; order Primates; family Hominidae; genus Pan; species Pan troglodytes. Next base: position 78,533,360 of record NC_072398.2, on the reverse strand, counting down.
AGGCCAAGCGGAGTTGGTAGGCTGTGGCAAAGCAAGGCAAAACAAAGAGTGAGGGCCTGGAAAGTGAAGATTCCAGGGTAATATTGGGAGATGCTTAGGATTTGTCAATTCACATTCAAGTCCCACCACTCACCCCTCCATCCCACTCTTTCCCCACAGTCTTGTGATCATTCAGAGTCCCCCAGCACTCTATAACTCAGCACAAGACTTGGTTTACTTTGAGATTTGTGCTACATAAATATGTCCCATTTAATTTTGATGAAGTGTCAGGTCTGAATCAGTTATGAAGCCATTGACCATAACTTTTTTGTAAAACTAGAGTGCTAAAGTGAACAGAATAATATTTTTCAGGGACTTGTTATATATTTTCTTTAAAGATTGAAAAATGAATTATTTGACATCTCATATAATAATCAAGATGGTGCAATAAAAACTGGTAATATAAATAACCTGGAAAAACTCACTTTCATTCCTAAACACCTCAGAATCCTTTAAAGAGAGGCAAAATGGATGGCTAAATGTAAATAAACTAAAATAAAAACCACACATTTGGGGGGATGGGATTGTTTAGCTCACACAGTGGAATGAAAAGTGGTTTTTGTTTGTTTGGGTCATTTTGGTCTGTTTTATTGTTACGGTTTTAAGTTCTCCATGGTTAGACCTCAAGTAATTTTCTTCTTTTCTATTATAAGTTGCTGGCAGGCTGGTAAAGATGTGATTTCATTCCAGCGTTTGGAGAAAAAGATCTTCTTGTTCCATATTCAAAGATAAAAATATCTGCCCACTTAAGAGATTGTTAATGCCAGGGCCAGGTTCCTTTTCAAGAATTTCCTTCCTAGACTTGGCCCTTCAACTTCCAAAATAACAATTGTTTTTCAGCTTTTCAAAAATCAAAATATTTACCAACAGTGTTTGGTTTTATGATATTGCACCCCCTTCTTTAGCCTGTTGTAGTAGTTACATCAGACTGGCTGACACTGAGCTTGGGAAAAGCCAGAAGAAAACCTCTGTGGGCAAAGGAGAGAAGGAGAGAATATGTAAGAATGAGGAACAAGCCTTGACCATTTGACATACACATGCACATCAGAATTTCAAAAGAGGCTGCAAACCCTGAGTATCCAAACAGAGAGGAAATGTTATCAGTTGAAACACCCACACTTGGGTCTTTCTTAGAATATAATTCCTTTTAGCAAAAACTCTTTGTCACTGCCTATTACGAAAAGTAACTTCTTGTTGCCATTCAATAAGGAGAAAACAACAATAAACACCTTCCAATGGAAAAGCAGCTTATTGGGAACAGTGCATACTATTTGTTTTTGGCTAGGGTTCACTTTAAAAAAAAACCAACAGGGTTTGACTTTTTAAATCCCTTAGTGTTGGCTGCTAATGGCTCACTGGTGATTCTCTCTCCAGGAGTTTCTCTAGGCTAAAGAGAATGGCCTTGCCAAAGGTTGTTCCCCTTGGGAGGGTGGAAGGCAGCACAGCCAAAGATGAATAATTATGTGGATAGAAAGGACTAACCCCCTTGCCTCAGTTGGGCTGAGCTGGGGGGCAGGACTCCCCATGGGATCTGCTGAGGTCTTTGTTATGACTGCATCACATCTGAACCTCTTGCTTTGCCCAGTCCTGCTTTCTTGATTCTCTTACAGTTGTTTGTGCTCAAACATATTCCCCAATAAACTATTATATGCATCTTCATTTTAGGGTTTTTTTCCTGGTAATCCTGACCTATGAAAGCCTTCTGGGTCTGGAATGCACATTAAAGCAAACACAAACCAACCAACAAACCAAAAACAAACAAACAAAAAACGAACAACGACAACAACAAAACCCAACAATCTAAAAGCCAGGACACAGAAAACAAAAACTAAAAAAAAACCATTAATCTGCCCCATCATTTTAACATAGTAGCTCTAGTATTCTACAGAGAGATATCCAAAAGTGACACTCAGTACAAAATGGAACCCCATACACCCTAGGATTTTACTTTTAGAACCAAAATGAATGTTGAAGAATCTTTTCACCGGCTGGGCACGGTGGCTCACGCCTGTAATCCCAGCACTTTGGGAGACTGAGGTGGGCAGATCACAAGGTCAAGAGATTGAAACCATCCTGGCCAAAATGGTGAAACCCCGTCTCTACTAAAAATACAAAAATTAGCTGGGCGTGGTGGCATGTGCCTGTAGTCGCAGCTACTCGGGAGGCTGAGACAGGAGAATCACTTGAACCCGGGAGGCGGAGGTTGCAGTGAGCCAAGATTGCACCATTGCACTCTAGCATGGTGACAGAGTGAGACTCCATCTCAAAAAAAAAAAAGAATCTTTTCACCAATCCCACCTTCATCCACCTCCATGTTACAGTTTAAAAGATAAATGAAGCTTAGAAAAAGTAAATAACTTGGTCATAGTCACCCAGCTATTTGAAAGATTAGGACTGAGTGCTGAATCCAAAACATCACTATAAAACATAGCACAGGTGATATCAAACTTTTGTTAAATTAAAAATGCTTTTATGATGCATACTATGTGCAATAAAGTGCTTAAGCCAGAAATGCTAGGTTCTCCCATCCCAATTTTAGAGTTAGTAATATATAACTACTACCTTTAAAAATATAATAAAAGAAATCTTGACTGGGTGCAGCCAACACTTTTGGAGGCCGAGGCAGTGGATCACCTGAAGTCAGGAGTTCGAGACCAGACTGGCCAACGTTGCAAAACCCCATCTCTACTAAAAAAATACGAAAATTAGCCAGGCATGGTGGCACACACCTGTAGTCCCAGCTTCTCGGGAGGCTGAGGCAGGAGGATTGCTTGAACCCGGAAGGTGGAGGTGCAGTGAGCCAAGATCACACCAGTGTACTCCAGCCTGTGTGACAGAGCAAGACTCTGTCTCACAAAAAAAAAAAAAAAAGAAAAAGAAAAAGAACTCTTAAATATCATACATAGAAACAAATATTATACTCTGCGTGAACTGAATCATGCTTGACTTCACTTATTTTAACCAAGTAGTGGCTTTTATACATTCACTTGAAACTGTTCACACAGTTTTAGGCAACACATCTTCTCTCTTTCTGCCATCCTGTCCTAATTTTAATTTAAATTTAACCACATTACATAATAAATTGTTTATTTTATTTAAAAGGAACCATTTCAAGTATGCCTTACAGAGCCCTGAGAGCTCTTTTTCCCTCCAATCCAATTAGCTTGGTTTAGAAATGGGGATCTCAAAAACTGAAAGATAATTCAGTCACAAAAGGGAAAACCTTCCCCTCCATGATTCGGATCCACTACTCCCCGCCCCGCCCACCCCCAAATCCCCTGTCCTCCATCAAGAGGTTAAAGGACCATGGCCTTCCGTTTCATGAGATGGATTAACATTGCTGGGCTGCTCAGAAGGAGAAAGGACTTTCCAAGCTGTAACACGCTGGACGTGTTGAGAGTGCATGGTAATGTAACACCATATTTTTTAATACAACTGACAGTCTGTCTTGAGATTTAAGTGTTTTTTGACAGTTTTTATGCACCTGTTAATTCAAAGCTCTTAACATATGCCAGTTAAAAAGAGCCAGGCACTAAAACATCTAGCTTTAGAGGCTAAATATGGCTCAGCTGCAATTCCAGGCAGGCAGGCAGGTGGAGGCAGGCACGCAGAGGCAGGCAGGCTGACGGAAACAATTCCTTCCTCCAAGATGGAAATCAGTTGTAGCTGCCTCTCTGTAACTTGAACAAACCATTTCTAGGTGGGGTGGTTGGAAACACCATTTTATTTCTCAAGGAACAGTTATCAGAACCAACTCGGGTCTTCAATGTGTTTGGTTACTCTGGCTAGTGTTCTGTTGCGTTCAGATGGAGAATCGGGATTTGGAAAGACATTTATGTTCATCATGGATGCTCAAGGTGGTACTTGAGCCTCCTTGGGCCTTAAGTCTGTTTAATATAGCTCTCTATCTGTCCTCTGCTCCACATCACTCCTCCACACCCACTCACACCCAGAAAAAGTGGGGGCAAATGCCCAAATTTTTCCAATGCTGACTCCATGGTTTTTAAGGAATAAGGCCATGCATTTGCCTATAACACAAAGCAATATTTCTGGTATAAAAGAAATAATTCTTATGAACCTTAAATTAGGATGATTAAGGGATATTCATTTTAGCACTAGCCTCTGGCCAAAGGATAAATATCTCTCCATGTGTTCTAAGGACCTTGTAGTCAAAGCCTTAAAGCAGGATAGGATGGAAGCTGAATAAACATTTGCTTTTATTGTTCTCTGAGACTATCTGGAGCAAGGTGTGGATTTGATAGATTTCAAACATCTGGTACATTCCACTTTTGAGGTTCCAGAACAATGCTGTTCAACAGAAATACAATGCAAGTTGCAAATGTAAACTATATATGTAATGTAAAAATTTCTAGTAGCCACATTTTAAAAAGTGAAAAGAAACAGGTGAAGATAATTTTAACATGTATTTATTTAACTCATATCCAAATATTATCATTTAAATGTGTAATCAACTAATGAGGTATCTCACATTTTTTTTTGTGCTAAGTCTTTGAAATCCAAGGTCTATTTTGCACTTACGCATATCTCAGTGTGAACCAGCCACATTTCAATTTCTTGATAGCCACATATGGCAAGGGCAGTTCTAAAATGTCAGCCATGAAAATATTCAAACAAATGAAAAATAATACTTAACGACCCTGAGCAATATTACTAGAAACCAGATAATTGCTAGGAGACTTGTAGAGAATTCAGCAGCTTTTTCTTTTCTTTTACCACCTATGATAGCACATTTTTGCCCCTTGTTTAAATGTTCTTCCTGGCTTTACAGTGATGATCATCAGATTCAAAGTAAAGACCTATAGAAAAACAGAGTTATCAAAAAGTGACATGAGTCACCTCACAGATGGAAAAATGAGTATTTGAGCAGAGTCTAAATGATGATCTATAGAGTTGCTATGATGGATTCTGTACTATGTGATTCAGTAGCATAAGGCAGTATACACACAGCAGTTAAGAGCTTGGGATTTAGCCAAGAGGACCCGGGTTTGAATCTCATCTCCATTATTTGTGTAGTGGGATTTTTTTTTTTATTTTTTTTTTACCATTTTGAATCTTTATTCCCTCATCTGTAGAACAGAAATAACTACTTCATAACATTGTAATGAGAAATAAATGAAATAATTTATCTATGGTTCACACCACAATGCTAAAAAAATCATGGTATGATGATTATTATTACAGCACAAAAACCTGTTTATGGATATTTGGTACTAAAGGTAAATTTCAGAGTAAGACATTGTTCATCATGTCTCCTATAACTTCTACAATTACACGACTCTCTCGTGATCTAATATAATAGCTATGGCATAGCAAGACCATCAATTATCAAAGACAGCTGAGAACTGGACATTAGAATGATTTGCAACAAAATTGTTCACTGCAAAAATTGTTTTGTTTTTAGGGTGGAAGAAACAATTAGCTTTTATTGAGTGTCAAGTTTTGTTTTGTTTTGTTTTAATATTACCAAGCACTTTCTGTATCTTATCTTAAAACTTCCTTGATGTGGTGCTCATTTTAAAGGTAAGAAAATTGAAGTTCAGGGAAGTCAAGGAACACACAGCTAATATATCATGTAGTTAATTTGTGAATCCCGATCTGTCTCACTTTAATGCCCCTGCTATTTCCAATACATAGGAGGGGCAGATTTGACTTTCCCTTATCCAGAACTTTCAATCAGTAGTAGAAATTGATAGAAATGGTATTTCAGTCAATATTACACTACAAACATTAGGGTGGACTGTGTTTAAGATGCATGTCCTTCAGCTATCACTGTCTATCCTGGAAAAGGGATTAGTGCTGTACCCCTGGATCATCGCTGCTGTCCACATCACAGCTGCTTTGACTTTGTCTTCTAACTGCACCACTCAGAGTTTTAGCCCTTAGAGGAGCTCACTTCTTATGTAAAAAAAAAAAAAAAAAAAAAAAAAACTGGAAATGGGAACACAAATAGAACACGCATTTCAAGAGACCTCTCTCAAAGGCACAGAGAATTCAGACACTACACAAATGTTCTCAGGGGAAGAATGGCAGTTACCCTAGAGGTGGGAGCCATCAACTTTCCAGGTGTGTCCATCCTAACACAACTTGGTTAAGGTTGACACACGGAGGCAGGAGGAGGAGTGGAGTGTCAAGGGAGAAGCACAGAAAATAGATGCTTGAATGCTACCCTTTTGTATAGTCATTACTGTCATGATTAAACAGTATCAATGCCTTTACAACACATCTATCACAGAAGAAAACAAAAGTCTCTGGCAACTGTTCCGAGGATCTTTGCTTCATCAAATCTAGTTTCTGTAGAGTTGCAGGAAGGGGTCTAAATAAGAATGTTCACACTGTTGCCTCAACTTTCAGAGCAGTTAAAATCTGCCAGTGCTTTGATAATAGGGCAGAGGGAAATAATTCAGTTCAGACTACCTTTGTATTTCTTACCCTGAAGGTATTCAATGTAGTTTAAGCAAACTTCCCTGTTTCCCTTGTGTTTACTCATTCCAGAAGAACTGTTTCTACAAATTATATATAATTACCCACTCCTGGTCAAAGGTGAGAGGGAAATTAGCATCACAATGGCAAGTTTTCTCTCTGGGTGTCGCCAGCTCACTCACTTCCATGGATGATTTGAGTGTGTTAAGCCCCTGCTTACTAGCAGGAAAGTTCAGCAGAGCCCATGAGGACAGCATTAACAATTCCTAATCATAGACAAGCATTTCAGACATTCATTACCACACAAGCCATCAGTGGATTAGATCTAATAAGCCAAACGCTTGCAGACCTCAGCCTGGAGGCTGCTTAGACTACTCAAACTAATGCAGAATCAAAATTGGCCCGCAGTGCGCTCCGCCTTCTTTTGAAACAACTGCTCTGCTTTTGTTAAAATGGACTGAATGAAACAAGCAGAATGGTCCGTATCTCCTTATAAGGGGGTGTTAGGAACTGAGTTGAACAACAATAGACTGACACATTTGGGGTTTAGTATTCTTTTTGGTTAGAGACCATAGGAAATGATGTAGTGTTTCAACTCAATAAAACATCTTAAAACTGAAAACTGCGTTGTTAGAGGAGGCAGACTTTGCGGGGGTGGAGGGGGGAAGTGGGGGAATAGGGATGATTTCTTCATGATTTAAAAGAAGGAAAATAACTCATCTTTTTCAGTAAGAAGAATTTGCAAAATATTCTTCCAGAAAAAAATAAAAAACTACACACACACACACACACACACACACGAATCTCTGAGATAGTTGCCAAGTACTTCTCTGAAACCACGTGAATTTTTCTCTCGTGCATTTGTCAGCCTGACTCCAAACCATTTTATTCTTTCCTCATTTCTCGTCTCTGTTCAGTCTGTTTTTGGTTAGTTGCTTCTTGGCATAGCTTCCGTTGGAGCTGAGAGTGCCTGTTCTTTTTTCTTCTTTTTTTCCTTTTCCTTTTCTTTTCTTTTTAAAAAACTTCTCTTTTGGTGTTCTTTCTTCTGGGCTCTATAGTGACTCTGCAAAAATTACCAAGATCAGAGCAAATAGAGTCTCTGGAGCCCACGCTGTCTGACTCCATCAAACCTGTATACAGCGTAGAAGGAGCCAGGCTCCAAAGAGTGGCACCGAGACATGTTTGGGAATAGAAATGCATGCCGCCTTTGACCACTTCTCTGTGAGAGTCTGCAGCTCTCCCAAAACCTTCTTTGTGAACAGACTTACTCAACACTGCCATGTTGTGTGGAGGACTTCCCTCAGAAGAATCCTTTGAGTTACTTTTTAAGAATTAGTTTTTAGACACCCATAGAATAGAAGTTTCTATATTCATTTATTTACTGAACTATGTTATGTTTTATTGAAACTCTTTTTAACTGGCCTTGTCACAGTATGTTTTGACTTGTGGAAAAACGAAAAGTACAGTCACACTAGCTATGTAACCACATATAGCCCTAAAAAAATGCTTGCTTTTTCTAAATTTAAGCAAACAATTTTGCATCTATACTTTTGTATATATATGGAGTAAGTTTTAAAGGGCATCATGAATATTATTCCGTACTATAAAGTGAAACACACTGTCAGGGTATATCTTTGTCCTCATCCTTCTTGTTTGGGGAACTTGAATGGATTTAAGGTGGTGGTATTATTTTCACTAATGTGTGATTAGACTTCAGAATGACTAACATCAGAAAATACTCATAAGTGTGCTTCAAATTAGCATGTAAGAAAAATAAGGCAAAGTCAATTTCTCTAACAAATTGAGAGTTAGTTAAACTTGAATTAGCCCTGTAGTCTAATAGGACAGTAGAAACTGAGCTATTTCTTCCTGTCTAGACCTGCTCAAGTTCATGGACAGTCTGTATTTTTGAAAAACTTACCCGTGCAGCAGGAAGCTCACTCTATCTTCAGGTCACACTTAAAATGAAGAGATTCTTTTCCTGTATCAGAAAATTATTTTCAGAGATGTGAAACACAGGGCTATTTGCTGATGATGTGCATGGGATTTATGAACAAAATCAAAATTCTATAGACTTATGTATAGAGTTTTTAAAAATAGCATGTTAGTTTCAGGAACCAAAAATAAAGAAATTAACACACACAAGTGCAAAGACTGATGTGGGAGAAAATTACCTCAAGATATAAGAAAAGAGATGTGAACTGGAATGACTTGGTTTGGCTACCTGTAAGGAAAAATGTCCAAACTTTCCCGTCTTTAGTTATGCAGCCTGGAGAATGTCATTTCAATCACTTCTGCAGTTGCTCCACTGAGGACTTTTGAAATGCTCCTTGTCTACAGATGACAGGCCTGCTCAGCAGAGAGGGAACAGAGCTTGTGGCTGTATCTACATGATTCCAAACATCTGGATTAAAAACTGAAAACATGAGGCCTGTGCCTCGATGATTTTCAAACACCTTGCTTTTGGCATTGTAAAGGGAAACAATCCAGATAGCTGGCTAGTTGTTTCAGTTTTCATTCTGATATTTGTCATTGTGAAATTATAGTCGATGACTAGATAAATGTATGTTCTCTCCACCAAAAGAAGAAAAAAGTTATACATGTATACGATAGCTGGTCCAAGAGAAGTAAATTATAAAAAAAACCTTACAGCTAAATCACGGTGCCATGGTCACCTATGTGTCCTTATACACAAACACATAAACACACACGTATGTACACACATGCTTAAACGCCGACAAAAAAATCCAGCTAGACCAGACTTCCTTCTCTATCTTCAGTTATTTGATGAGATATTTCAAGTTTACATATTTACAAAGAGAAATCATATATTTCTGCAGTTTTATCCTCAGAGGAGCTTCAACCAGATAGCGCCTATGAGAATAAAGTGGCAAATACATGATTTCTCTTTGTAAATCAGCAAACCATTTTTCCTTCTATTACTTGTATTGCTGTGGTTTTAGTTATGTGCAGAATATATTTTAAAGGAACTGCTCAAGTTCATAATGCTCTGAATCTCTGTTATCTCAGTGATCATGTGGATGCTGAAATACAGTAAATCAATGTGCAAAAAAAATTCTAGCTTTAGTTTCTAAAATATTCTTAACTTTTTACAGTTAAGTAAAAATACAGATCCAAAAACATGTGATTCATAATCTTAAATTAATGGATCCAAAATCAAGATGATGAGAATATCTTTTGTTTTGGTAGCATGATATATTTGCCAAGGGACTTACCTTGATTTTTATTAATTAGGAAATGGAGAAATGAGGGAATGCATTGAAAGTGAAGAACTACATTACAGTTGACTTTTTAAAAATGGATTTTAGTGATTTCTAAAATAAACGGAAAAGGAAATATTTAAACTGTTTGAGAAAAGCTGCTTTCAAGAGGCACATAGTATATACTACGGACTTTTTCCATGAGACCGGCATTCTCAGAAATTCTCCTGGCTATAAGCATATTCATAAAGCTCAGATCAGTAGAGACATATTTGTCACATCCTATCTTGTTATCATCTCAGTCATTCATTTTTCAGCAATAATTCCTCCTCCTATTTCCTCAGTTTTTAAGGGCAACTGCCTCTAGATTATACATATATAAATGGTATTCATTTCCAAGATATTTAATGTCATAAATAACGTCATTTTAAGATTAGAAAGAATTGGCATTTTCAAGACAATGCCCTTGAATTATCAATGCAAAGACATATATGTGCTTAAGTAAAATTGTAATTATATGGGGTTATCTATGAAGTTATAAATTACAGTGTTTGAGAAAACATTTGAAATGAGCGCTGAGAAACTGTACAATTAAATACAAATGGAAAGCCTTTGAACATGTTCAGATTAGTGTAAATGGCTTCACAGATATAGATTTCATGTTTTTGTTTTAATAGCAATAAAATATTTTGTTTGTGTACATTCATTTTAAAACCGTTTTAAAAGCATAGCATATATAACATTTATGCACATGTTTACCATATATTTAAAGAGAGATTTTAATGAGGCATGGCTGGAAATCCATAAAGGTTTGCATGTCAACACTAGTTCCATTATAGAAAATATTTTCCTTCCCCTATTTCATTTCTAAAAATATAAAATGTCTGGTGAGTATGGAGGGCAAGAGGGAAGAAGTGCTTTGAATAAATATATACAGATTTTGAAGGTGGATTGACTTTCTTTCTCTCCTTTTTCCTTATTCTTTCTTTCTACCGAGAACAAGAATAAATGCATTTGTGGCAAAATTACACAGAAAAGATGTAGGATGCAACGTCACAACAGTGATAATGTAGGGATGCTGTTAGCAGCTCAGCACTCCTCTAACACTTGGGGACCTTTAGCACATCTTCGGCATATTTGCTGAGTTGGATAAATTTTTGAAAATGTACTTGTTAAAACTTCAGAATGTAGAGTTTTGTAATTTTGCACAAGGAAAATTAAATTGGTTGCAAACTAAATATTGTTATAGAAGACAAATGTATAAAAACCAAAAGCCAGGAAGGCGGGAAGGGGAAAGGAAGGAAGGGAGGGAGGGAGGGAGGAAGGAAGGAAGGAAGGAAGAGGAGAAGGGAGACAGGGAGGGAAGGGGGGAAGGAAGAATATATATATACAATGGGAATAGTATGGAAATAGAGGGAGAAATAACTTGGGGGAAGGTCAAAGAGCACAAAGTGAAAATCAGGATCAAAAGGGTCTGATAAAAGAATCAGACATAAACTGTAAAATATGGAAACTGAGTAAACATCGCAAATATGCCCTTAACAAACCCCAGTTCTGCAGGCTCTTCTGCTGCCACACAAAAGTGTATTTTTCAAGAAAATTGGTTACAGCAGTTACCGAGCCTTCCAACAGCAGCGTGTAGAAATAAGGCAGTGAATTTAAAGGGGCTCTTCGCAGAGCTACATTCTATACCTTTTCAGTTCCTGCCCCTTTCTCCTAACCATATGGAATCCATCTCGTTCAAGGACTTAGACTAGGAGAGGGGCTTGAGGAAACTAGGGCTGCTGCTGGCTCTTTTAACGGCATGCCACAGGAAAGTTTTATTTCCAATTGATTGGTTACAAATCAGATAAATATCGCGTCTAATGAAAGCAGCTTTGAACTGCTGGAAATGTTATCTATAGGAGTCTGGGGTTTATCAAAAGTCAAACGTAGCTTTAATCACATCAACATGCTAATTACAGGCAAACAATAAAAGCTTTAAGAAATGATTGTGTGGGTTTTATTACTATTGACAGTCACTGAGGTATATTTATTTCGGGAGGTAATTGTCAGAAGACTTTCTCCAGAAAGACTTGTTTGTATAATTAAGTGCGTGTTATGCAAGCTTATCTGCTGATCGGCTCCTGCTAGTTATGTAGTTCCCCCAATGCCTCAGAACACAGAAGCAATTAAGAGAAAGGCTCAGGAAGATGGTTTTTCAGTAGTTCATTTGTAAGGGATAATAAATAAATAAATAAATGAGTGAATATGCCCTGAAAAACAGAGTGTACTAGAATAGGAAATGTCACTAAAAATTAATGAATAAGAACAATAAAGAAAAGTAGAAAACTCTTCATAATCAGTGAGGCAAAAATAGAAAAAAAATAGAATGGAGCTCATATAGTTTAATTTAGAGTGCAAATTGGGGGATGGGAGGGCAGGAAGTTTCTATTTTGTGTACAAAAGATCATTCAATGGGATGGGGCAATCCAATCTAAAAATATATATGATGAAAATGAGGCAAAGTGGAAAATAACAATAAATGGCTACATATGCTCCAGTACCACTGATTTTATTATTTTATTGTGGATTTATGACATAATTCTCCAAGGTACCTAATTTAAAAATAAGAGTCTTTAGTTCTAAAAGTTCGGTAACATAATTCCAAATCTATACAGCCACAGATGCTTTTCTATCCAAATAAACAACAAAAGCAAATTTACTGTTGCTGCCCTGAACAGTTTTTTTTTTTCCAGGCCAGGATGCTTGAAACATACATTTAAAATTTTTTTCCATCTTATTTTTAATGACAGACTGACTGCATTGTGACTGAACTAGAGAGGGAAAAATAAACTTTTCTAACTATAAACTATTTTTGTGCCATAAAGAATCATTCAACTCTAAAAGGGAAAAACCCCAATTTAAAAAATATCATTATTATTTTGAAAGGTGTTGGACTGGATTTAATTCTTTTCATTCCCAAATATTGGCCTCAGTTCAGTTTTCATTTCACTGAATGCAATTAAAAATGTGGCAAATCCTTGATCAATTTTTTGCCCTTAAACAGGGTCAGTTCTGAAGTTGTTGTCACATTTTAATGGGTTCAGACTCAGTTTATGCAAGAGACAATCAAATGTTTGCTTTTAAAAGCCCTGTAAAAACTAAGAGCTTTTAACCTTTTGAATGCGTTAATAAAATGCTAATGACATCATGGCCAAGACCACATTTGGAGGTCCCAAAAAATTCCAAATGACTGTTGTGAAAAGAAAACAGAATTTTAATCAAATGATCTGTTATTTTAATGGCCACTTACAAAACAGGAGATTTATTGAGAAGCATAAAGTTTGTTTGCATGAGTGAAGGCAAAGCTTTTAAGAATTACCTTCTGGTTTTCCCCCTCAGTTTCTTGCAACATAATACTACCAAATATTTGTGAATTGTGACTCAAGTCTGCAGTCTTATTTCTCACAGAAAATAAGAGGGAGGCTGGAGGAAAAAAAAAAAGTGGTGCCAATTTGTCTGCCCAGGCTCTGATTATTGGATGCAGAATTTTCTTTTTTTTCTTTCAGGAGAGAAGGATTTGGTGGGAATGTTTCTCCCTTCAGGGTGAGATATCTGATATCCATCCCGAGACCAGTCATAAGGCCAAACTTTCATGCAAAACTGCATGAGGGGAAAAAAATTAAGCTTTGGGTAAAATTCTCATCTGAATTTGCAGCAGATCTCTAGTTTCCGCTGGGCAATTATGGCTCTTTTTACCATTTCTGATTGCAAAACACATTGATTATTTTTAAAAGTTATTTCAGATAACTTGAGAACCTTCTATTCTTATCCCCTTCCCCCAACTCTTCTTCCTCCTCTTTGAATCTCTGTTCCTCATTTCTTTCTCTCCTGTCTAGAAGTGCTATCCAGTGACCCCTGGTGCTGATTAAAGTTTCTCGGGTGACCCCTGAATGCATTTTATTACACTGGCTGATCATAAAACCTGCTTAAACTGCTGGCTTATCCAAACCCCTTCTTCTGTGGAAAGCCCCGTAGTCAGTCTAACCTCAGACTGGGAAAACACGAACAAGCAAACCAAGGAAGGGCAGAGAAGGCTTGGAGACAATCTTTGTCAATATCAGGGAGCACCCTGGCAGATGGGAAGAAAAAACTTAGACAGACACTTGGCAAACGTCCTGGAAGAAGTCAATTTAGTACTAATGTAGGTGTAGGTGGGACATGACATGGAAAAGTAGAAACACAGGGAAATAGGTGTTCTGTTCTTTTCGTAGAATGGGTATCACAACATTGAAATAGCTCACAAAGTGAAAGTAAGGCATAACTAACACAGATTAGCATAAGGCATCTTTGGAAACAATGTACTCCTAAGATGAATACCAGAAAACATTTGCTTGGCTTCTGAAAGCAACATGAGGTGACTAAAAGCCTTAGTATATTTATGTATTTACTATATCTTGGTAAAAAAAATGCATTATTTTATTTCTGTGGCTTAAAGGAAATCAACTTAAGTTAGCTTCAGTTTAGCTCTTTGTTTCCTAGGCTGCCAGGTGTTAAAGGGAGACAGAAATCTGTAATATTCACCATCCTCCATGGATGGAATTTCTGTGGCAGGGATAACGCATAGCAATGCTTGTAGGGGAGGCCAAAGAAGTCAGCATTTGGAAGGAGAATGGAGCTACTGGGAACCCCAAGTTCCAAGGCCCTGGAATTTCCCTGGTCCTAAAACTGAATGTATACATGTGTGTCAAATCCCATTTGGCATTTGGACGTAAAAACTGTTTTAAATTCCATTCCCACTGGCAAAGTCTTAAAATAAATCAGCAGGGTTGATTCTGATCCCTGAGCCAGAGTAGAATACGGTCTGGTTGTTTGCTGAGAGATGTCCATCTGTTTGGTTGTTAGCAAAGTGCTGCCTTTACCTCACAGGCCACAGGATGAAGATCTGAAGCACATCGTTAGCCCCTGGCAGCTGTCTGGCCAACGTCAGCAGAGATTCACAGAGGCAAAAGGAAGACACACCTTTCCCACATTTCCTTGGTCAGGCCCCCACTGAAACATGACTGCAAGGCTAAAACAGGTCCAAACTCTGCCAGAGCCCCTGGCATCCATAATCCCCATGATGACAGAGTCCCAAACAGCTGGGTATTTTTTCCAGTAGTGCCATGGTCTACAGCCTCAATCATTCTCATACTAGCTAGAATCCTGACTTAGGCAAAATCAAGGGCCCAAAGTGAATCATTGACTTTTTCATTGGCATCTGATAATTAAAAAGTGATTTGTGATAGTTAATCTTGTAATGATTTCCTTTGTTTTTTCAAGTCCTTAGAAAATTTACTGCATTAATCACCCTTTTATTCAAACAAATAAATACAAAATAATCATGAATTTAACAATTAGAGACTAGGAGTACCCCCCTTTACCTGTTTATCTTTTTCATGTAGTAACTAAGCAAAACTCAAGCATTCCTTCAAAGACACTGTTAGGAGAAACTGGTGTGTTTGTCAATACCTATAATGAACTGGTGAGTTATGCTTTATTTATTTCGGTCTTGACCCAATTTAATTAATTTAGAGATATTTTCATAGTGGATGATAAATCTGATAGCCACTGATTTAACAAGAATTTTTAGATTTTTCATATGCAACTACTTTCTATGGTTAGAGTATATTTTATAGACAGGAATGCTAGGAAGAGTCCATTAAACACATTATGCCTGAAGAAGCCTACATCACACTGGGTACAAGACTTTACTAGGTTGCTGTTGCTGCTGTTGATTAAGATCTACTGACCTAGGCACTTTACAGATGTGAACATTTCTTACTATAACCCTATGAAATCTACATACTTATTCCCTATTTATAGATGAGGAAACTAGGGCTTAGAGAAATTAGATAATTGCCTGAGTTCCCATAGCTAGTAAGTGGTAGAGTCAGGAATTTAACCCTGGACAGTCTGATCCTGTGCACTGCCTTTGGTTCCAAGTCACTCCATACTCAACATCCTTAATCAAGTTTGCTGAGTCCTAAACAGAGTTCATATAAGGAAAAGATCTCAGGTGATAAACAAATATACATTTTATTGATTATTTTATTTTTTCAACATGTTAGATCTAGTATCTATTTTAAACCACAACACCAGGTAATTTCCTTTATGAAAACTTCCTGAGTAAACTACCTTATACTCCACTAGATAATTGTATTTATCACCACTTCTTTTCTCAGTGTAATTTTTTTCAACTTTTAAGTTCTATGTATTTTAGTTGATTATATGTGGAATGTCTTCTTAAAGGAAATAATACATTTTTCTTTAAATAAGTTTGTTCTGTGCCTTTAGACAGAAGCTCTAAGATAGAAAGCAGGTGCCATAAGTTCCAGAACTCCAGACAGGTTGGAGTTCAAGTAGAAGCAGGCAAACAGAAAGGATGGTAGGCCAGAACCAGTAGTTAGTCTTCTATGCATTTGATGCAAAAAGAAAAATAGTGAGTAAAGTGGTGGGAGTGACAGAGGCAAGCAAGGTAAGATATAAAATGACCAAGTAAACACATTTCTTAGAATCTAGGCTAGAAAAAGATGTAATGAGGGAAAAGTTATATGTAGGAAAATATTCACAATAGAAAAACTTTAAAAACAGTGAAAATGTTCCAAATTGGGAAAATGAGTAACTAAACAATGACTCATAATATGAAATATTATACAATTACTAAAGTGATAATATACTATAAAGTGAATAAATTGTAGCAAATGTCTTTACACTATTGTTACTCTAGGTGAAAGGTATATGCAAATGGACAAAGACTGGAAAAGAATGTATAGAACCTTTCAAAGCTGCTTTAACAGGGATATTGGTTAGAAATCCTTTTTCACAATTGTTCAATATTTCCATAGTATTGCTATAAAGCTTTAATTATACAATACAATATATACAATATAGTAAACAATAATATATTTACTATGCATATGCAGGTCTGTGAAGACCAAATACTTTCTTTGTCTAGCTGAGGATATCTTTACTTTGGCTTCCTTTTTGAAGAACAATTTTGCTGGACATAAAATTCTTGGTTAGTAGTTATTTTTCTCTTTCAGCACTTTGTTTTTTATTGTTATTATTTTATTTATATTTTATTTTTGGAGACAGGATCTCATTCTGTTGCCCAGGCAGGAGTGCAGTGATGCAATCTTGGCTTACTGCAGCCTCAACCTCCCAAGCTCAAGTGATCTCCCACCTCAGCCCCCCAAGTAGCTGGGACTACAGGTGCACGCCACCATGCCCATCTAATTTTTGCATTTTTTTGTAGAGACAGGGTTTTGCTATGTTGCTCAGGCTGGTCTCGAACTCCTCTTTCAGCACTTTGAATATGACATTTCACTGCCTTCAGGCCTCCAATGTTTCTACTGAGAAATGAGTCTTCACTCGTATTGACGCTGCTCTGTACATAATGAGTCACTTTTACTACTTTCAAGATTTCCTGTTTGTCTTTCAATAGCTTGTATCTATATGGATTTTTAAAATTTATGCTACTTGGAGTTTAATAAGCTTCAATGTTTTTCATCAAATTTGGGAATTTTCTGGCCATTAATTCCTTAAATATATTTTCTGTATCATTATCTCTCTACTGTCCTGCAGGAAATCTTACTGCATATATGTTGGTATGCTTGATCATGCCTCATGTGTTTTTGAGATTGAATATTTTCCTTTAATCATTTTCTTTCTGTTGTTATGGGATAAATTTTATTGATTAATTTTTAGATTCATCAATTTATTTCTTCTGCTATCTCAACTCTGCTGTTAAACCCCTCTAGTGGATTTTTAAATTTTTTCAGTTATACTCTTTAACTCAAAATTTCTCATTTGGTCTTTTTTTTAAGCTTATTGAAAATCTTCATTTGTCAATTCGTTGTTGCCATACTTTGCTTTAGTTCTTTAAAGATAGTTTACTTAAGTACTCTGAACATATTTATAGCATATTATTTGAAGCATTTGCTTCCTAAATTCAAATTCTGGAGACAGGGCATTCTGAGATAGTTTCTGTTGGTTGCTTATATTTTTCCTGAATGGGTCACACTTTTGTATTTCTTTGTACATATTATCATTGTTTGTAGCAACTCTAGATGCTGATATTTTTGCCCTGAAGGTTGTTGCTGTTGTTCCCTTTTGTTTGTTTGTTCTTTGTTTAATAAATTACCCAGGCTAAATTTGTGAAATCTGACTCCCCTATAGTGTGTGGTCACAAATATCTCTGGCCAGTTTAGTTTTTTTGTTTGTTTGTGTGTTTTCTTTTAGTTCTTATTTTGACTTTCAAGACCGAACTCCTAGGGGTTGTCCCTGCACTTGTGTAGCCTCAGGCAATGATTAGACAGAAGTCATGCTCAAATACCTCAAGCCAGTAAGTCTTCTGACCTCTGTAAATTAATCTGTTGGTAAGGGAGCACCTTTAAAATTCAGTATATTTTGAAGTCTGTCCCAGGTTTTACTTTTCACCAAGTCCTTTCTGGCCTCCTAAATGCAGGTACACATTGTCAGGGTCAGCCAGGAGCACATAAATAATTTGGCCCCTCTCCAGTCTTCACGGCACATGTGTGCAGCTAGGAAAAATATTGTGCCAATTATGACTGAAATCTCAAGCCTGTGGAACCAAGTTATTGGCCCTCCCCTACTGTCCCACATCCCTGAAGTCACTTATTCTGACAATGCCATTGGGGTAGGTACCACCCACTTCTCCAGGCTGCCAGAAAGAGTGCTAGTTCCATGGCTTGCCCATCCCTGGCAGAGCCTTCATGCTCACTGAGCTGGGGGAACAGGATAGGAGGAGCCCCACGCCAGAGTGCTATGAATTCCCACTTTCTTTACCTGAAATTCAGCTTTTTCAAGACTGAACACTTCTCAGATTGTTATATGCCTTTGGCCAATTTCCAGAAACCAAAATGGTTGTTTTTGTCAATTTTCTCCAGCTTAGGTTGCTTCTCTCAGAGAGGATTTGTCACTCTCCTCACTTGGCCGTAACTAGAAGTCAATCATATTTACTTTACAAAAAGTCTTAACATTTATTCACATAATTTCCATTATTGGTGCTCTTCATCCCTTTATTTAGATCCAGATTTCCATCTGGACTAGTTTCTTGTAATGTGGGTCTGATGGTGATAAATTCTTTCAGATTTTGTGTCTGAAAATGTCTTTATTTCACTTTTGATTTTGAAAGATATTTTGACGGAATAAAGAATTCTGTGTTTGACAGGTTTATTTTTTCCTTTCAGTACAGTCATGCACTGCATAACAATGTTTCAGTCAACAACAGACTGCATATAAGATGGTGGTCCCATAGATTATAATGAAGCTGAAAAACTATCATCTAGTGATGATGTCATAGTGAAACACATTACTCGTGTTTGTGGTGCTGCTGGTGTAAGCAAATCTGCTTTATAAACTTTATAAAGTAAAAAGATTATAGAAAGCTAAGGCTAATTTATTATTGAAGAAAGATAAGTATTTTAAAATACTCACCCAGAGAAACTTCCAGTCCTGCAAGCTTCATTTATGGTAAGTGCTCTCTACAGATGTGCTATTTTAAAAATCTTTTCTCCTGTATTTTTACTGTATCTTTATCTTTTCTCAGTTTGAATATGTTTAGATGCACAAATACTTATCATTGCATTACAGTTATCTATGGTGTTCAGTACAGTAACATACTGCACAGGTTTGTAGTCTAGGAGCAGTAAGTTATGCCATATAGCCTATGTGTGTAATAGACTATACCATCTAGGTTTGTATAAGTGCACTCTGTGATGTTCACACAATGACAAAACCCCCTAAAAATGCATTTCTCAGATTGTGTCACCATTGTTGAATGATGCATTATTGTAATTTAAAGATGTTGCTCCACTGCCTTTTCACTTTCATTACTTTGATGAAAATGTACTATCATCCTTATGGTTGTTCCTTTGTAGGTAATATGCCTTCTTTGGCTGCTTTAAGATTTTTTTCTATTATTATTTTGAAGAAATTTAAGTATGATAGTTCTTGGTGTAATTTTCTTCATTTGCTTAGCTTTTTGGATCTGTAAGCTTATAGTTTTCATTCAATTTGGAACTGTTTTGGTCATTATTTTGGCATCACAGTGTCCCTCCATATCTGCCGGTTCTACATCTAAGTGTTCAATCAACTGAAGATAAAAAGAACAATAAAAATAATAATACAACAATAAAAAAGAATACAAATGAAAAACAATACAGTATAACAACTATTTGCCTAGTATTTACATTGTATTATATTATATATCTAATATATATTGTATTAGATTATTTAATATAATGTAAATTACTTATAATATGGAGATGACTTAAGTGTATGGGAGAATGTGCATAGGTTATATGCAAATACTATGACATTTTATATAAGATACTTGAGAATTCTTAGATTTTGGGTATCTTAGTAGGGATTTCTGAATAGAGAAATCTCCTCGGATACAGAGGGATGACTGTATTCCTTCAGTTTTTTTCTGTCCTCCCCGCCCTTATACTTTGGGGACTGGAATTATGTGTATATTAGCCTGCTTGAAGTTGTTGCACAATTCATTAAAGCTCTGTTTGTCTTTTTTGTTTTAGTATTTTATTTTTCTCTGTGATTCATTTTGGATAGTTTCTATTGCTGTATCTTTAAGTTCACTACTAATCTTTTCCTCTGCAATGTTTAATCTGCCATTAATCCTGTCCATTGTATTTTTCATTTGGGTCATTGTTTTCATCTTTAGAAGTTTAATTTGGTTCTCTTTTATATCTTTCATGTTTCTAATTAACATGTTCAATTTTTCTTCTAGCTTTCTAAACATCTGGAATTCTGTTATAATTGTGTTAATGACCTTGTCTACTAATGCTATTATCTGTGTCATTTATGTGTTAGTTTTGACTAAGTGGGTTTTTCAAATACCATATTATCAATCATAGGAGTTGCAAGACTGATAATATTTTTTATTGGATGCCAGATATTAAGAATTTTACCTCTCTCAGAGCTGAGATTTTTTATTCCTATAAATATTTTTGAGTCTTCTTTTAGGACATTGTTAAATTATTTAGAAACAGTTTAACCCTTGAGCTTTATTTTAGGACATTGTTAAATTATTATTATTATTGTTATTGTTATTGTTATTTTCAAGATAGGGTCTTACTCTGTCACCCAGGCTGGAGTGCAGTGGAGTGATCTTGGCTCACTTCAACCTCCACCTCCTGGGTTCAACTGATTCTCTGCCTCAGCCTCCTGAGTAGCTGGGACTACAGATGCATGCCACCACTCCTGCCTAATTTTTGTATTTTTAGTAGAGATGGGTGTATTAGTCCGTTTTTACACTGCTGATAAAGACATACCAGAGACTTGGCAATTTACAAAAGAAAGAAATTTAATGGACTTTCAGTTCCATGTGGCTGGGGAAGCCTCACACTCATGGTGGGAGGTGAAAAGCCCTGTCTCACACAGCAGCAGATAAGAGAAGTGTTGTGCAGGGAAATTCTCATTTTCAAAATCATTAGATCTCATGAGACTCATTCACCATCACAAGAACAGCACAGGAAAGACCCTCCCCCATAATTCAATCACCTCCCACTGGGTTCCTCTCACGACATGTAGGAATTGTGGGAGTTACAATTCAAGATGAGATTAGGGACACAGTCAAACCATATTATTTCATCCCTGACCCCTCCCAAATCTCACGTCCTCACATTTCAAAACCAATCATACTTCCCCAACAGTCCCCCAAAGTCTTAACCCAAATTCCACAGTCCAAAGTCTCATCTGAAATAAGGCAAGTCCCTTCCGCCTATGAGCCTGTAAAATCAAAAGCAAGCTAATTACTTCCTAGATACAATGGGGGTACATTGGTTTTGGGTAAATACAGGTATTACAGGTATTGGGTAAATACAGCCATTCCAAATGGGGGAAATTGGCCAAAACAAAGGGGTTACAGGGCCTATGCAAGTCTGAAATCCAGCGGGGCAGTCAAATTTTAAAGCTCCAAAATGATTTCCTTTGACTCCAGGTCTCACATCCAGGTCATGCTGATGCAAGAGGTGGGTTCCCATGGTCTTGGGCAGCTCTGCCTCTGTGGCTTTGCAGGGTACCGCCTCCCTCATAGCTGCTTTCAGGGGCTGGCATTGAGTGCTTGTGGCTTTTCCAGGTGCATGGTGCAAGCTGTCAGTGGATCTACCATTCTGGGGTCTGGAGGATGGTGGCCTTCTTCTCACAGCTCCACTAGGTGGTACTCCAGTAGAGACTGTGCATGGGGGTTCCAACCCCACATTTCCCTTCTGCGCTGCCCTAGCAGAGGTTCTCCATGAGGACCCTGCTCCTGCAGCAAGCTTCTGCCTGGTCATCCAGGTGTTTCCGTACATCTTCTGAACTCTAGGAAAAGGTTACCAAACCCCAGTTCTTGACTTGTGTGTACTCACAGGCTCAACACCACATGGAAGCTGCCATGGTTTGGGGCTTGCACCCTCTGAAGCCACAGCCAGAGCTCTATGTTGGACCCTTCAGCCATAGCTGGAGCAGCTTAGATGCAGGACACCAAGTCCCTAGGCTGCACACAGCATGGGGACCCTGGGTCCAACCTGTGAAACCATTTTTTCCTCCTAGGCCTCTGGGCCTGTGATGGGAGGGGCTGCCATGAAGGTCTCTGACATGGCCTGGAGACATTTCACCATTGTCTTGGGGATTAACATTCGGCTCCTCATTACTTATGCAATTTCTGCAACTGGCTTGAATTTCTTCTTAGAAAATGCTATTTTATTTTCTATGGCATTGTCAGGCTGCAAATTTTCTGAAGTTTTATGGTCTGTTTCCCTTATAAAACTGAATGCCTTTAACAGCACATGAGTAACCTCTTGAATGCATTGCTGCTTAGAAATTTCTTCCACCAGGTACCCCAAATCATCCTGCTCAAGTCCAAAGTCCCACAAATCTCTAGGGAAGGGACAAAATGCCACCAGTCTCTTTGCTAAAACATAACAAGAGTCACCTTTGCTTCAGTTCCCAACAAGTTCCTCATCTCCATCTGAGACCATCTCAGACTGGATTTCATTGTCCATATCATTATCAGCATTTTGATCAAAGCCATTTAACAAGTCTCTAGGGAGTTCCAAACTTTCCCACATTTTCCTGTCTTCTTCTGAGCCATCCAAACTGTTCCAACCTCTGCCTGTTACCCAGTTCCAAAGTTGCTTTCACATTTTCAGTTATCTTTTCAGCAACACCCTACTCTACTGGTACCAATTTACTGTCTTAATCCATTTTCATGCTGCTGATAAAGACATACCTGAGATTGGGCAATTTACAAAAGAAGGAGATTTAATGGACTTACAGTTCTATATGGCTGGGGAGGCCTCACTATCATGGTAGAAGGTAAAAGGCACATCTCACATGGCAGCAGACAAGAGAAGATCTTGTGCAGGAAAACTCCTGTTTCTAAAACCATTAGATCTCGTGAGACTCGTTCACTATCACAAGAACAGCACAGGAAAGAGCTGCCCCCATAATCCCATCATCCCCCACCAGGTTCCTCCCACAACACATGGGAATTGTGGGAGTTACAATTCAAGATGAGATTTGGGTGGGGATACAGCCAAACTATGCTATGTTTGCCAGGCTCATCTCAAATACCTAGGCTCAAGTGATCCACTGGCCTTAGCCTCCCAAAGTGCTGGGATTACACATGTGAGACATCGTGCCTGGCAAACTATTTAGAAACAGTTTGTTGTTAAGTTTTGTTAGGCTGGAATATAGCAGCATGTAGTCAGAAGGTAATTTTTTCTTATCTTGAGACAAAATCCTTCTGAGTACTCTAACTAAAGCTCCATGATTATTAGGTTTTCCACTCTAGCTTGTGGGACTGCTCCATCTAATCCTTTCCAGTGGTTTTTTCCCTGTCTCGGTTACTTCGTCACGTGCATGTGCTGATTAACGTTCAGATTAATACTTGAGAAGAACACTACCCAGACATCTAGAATTCTCGCTGTGTTCAGCTCTTTTCTCTCTGGTTACCCTGCCCTCAAAATCTAGCCATGTTGTTCTCCCTCCAGCTCCTAGCTCTGTCTCCTCAACTCAGGAAGACTGCCATACTCCACCTGAATTTCCCCATTTTTGCCTTGGCTGAGCATGTTCTCTGGGCTGTAAGCTAGGATAATTGTAGGGCTCACCTTGTTTGTCTCCCATCTCTTGAGCATCATTTTCCTTCATTGCTTCATATCTGATGTCTCATGAAGCAATGTTTCATGTATTTTCTTGGACTTCTTAGTTGTTTTATGTAGGATGGAAATCTACTTTGACGGGAAGTAGAAGCCTCCATGTCTTTATTTTTATTTTTATTTTTTTTATTTGGGATGGAGTCTCGTTCTGTCACCCAAGCTGGAGTGCAGTGGCATGATCTCAGCTCACTGCAAGCTCAACCTCCCGGGTTCATGCCATTCTCCTGCCTCAACTTCCCGAATAGCTGGGACTACAGGTGCCCACCACCACACTTGGCTAATTTTTTTTTTTTTTTTTTTGCATTTTTAGTAGAGACAGGGTTTCGCCATGTTAGCCAGGATGGTCTTGATCTCCTGACCTCGTGATCCGCCCGCCTCAGCCTCCCAAGGTGCTGGGATTACAGGTGTGAGCCACTGCGCCCGGCCACAAGCCTCCATGTCTTGAACAGCCAAATGTCACAGTGGTCTAAGCTAATAGTTTATTTGACAGTGTAGTTAAAAATCTTGCTAGGCTTAATACTTTAAAAATGCAGTAGGCTTCTTATCTGTTTGCTCAGTTCCATGTGCCAGTGACCACATCCTAAATATTTTTGAGGCATAGTTTTCAGATTCTCTTTATTTATTTGCTTTTTCATCCTTTGTCCTTCAGCTTAATAGTAGTTGTCTTGAGGATTTCAGACTTGACAGTGAGAATCTGAATGTGATGACTTTTGCCAACAATGAGGTTTATGGGGCACTTTTCTTTAAAATCTTTTGTTCTTGTTACTATCTCATACTCTTTGAGGTTGACAAGTATTTGCTCCCAAACCTGCATGGCCTCAAATATCTGTTTTCTCTCTGTTCCTTTTCATTTCTGCTTGCAAATCAGCAAATTTTTTCTGAGTTTATAATTTTCTTATAATATTTTGACAAAGCTTGAGCAATAGCTGATATTCACTTCTAATTATTGTCTCTTCTAATCTCTTCTGCTAAGCATACGATCTGTTCTGCTGCCCAAGTTACCATAAGTGACAATTTCACTTTTTTCCCTCACTGAATAACATCAATTTCTTTCTTTCATCTCATGTCAATTTTCTCACTGCCTGTTTCCCACTAGTACACAGCATACATTTTAAGCTTTTAGTGTTAGCAACACCTCATTTCAAAAATTAATAGCTGAAGTAGGATAATGTAAGTTCCACAAGAGGAAGATGCTAAAATCTGAAAGACATAACAAAATAAGTTTAATTTTCCTTTGCTAAATTTGATGTGGATTGGCAGTCTTCCTCAAGCTTGTAGCTATGCCATCTGGAATATGTGGCTTTCAGATTGGCCAACGCAGGGGAAGATAGAGATGCAGAAGCACATCATTTCATAACTACATCAGTCATTTTTACTCACAGTCCATTGGCCAGAATTTGTCACAGGGCCCCAGTCTAACTACAGAGCTATACCACACTAATAACTTAGTATGGAGCCACTCACATTTTTCTCTGTGGTCACATCCTTCTGTATATAAATAATATATTCATAAATATATATTTAGAAATATAGCATTTTACCATTGTTTATTTTATAAAAATGGAATCAGATTTATACTTTTCTGCTTTCTTTATACCAAACATCTACTGAAAATCTCTCCAAAACAACTGCTAGACTTCTAATTCATTCTTTTTAATGGCTCCACAGTATCCCATTATGTAGTTGTATCATAATTCACTCTATCATTCCTATCCTGAGGTACATTTACTTAACTATTTTATATTATTGCCAGTATCAACAATGCTCCAATATATCTGTTCATAAAAAATTCATTTTTTAAAAATTGATGGCTTTCAGTTCATGGCACAGATGTCCAGGAGTGGGATTTATTGAATTAAAATGCACATGTTTTATAAATTTCTATATTTTGTTAGATTGGTATCCATCTGAAACTATTCACATTTTCACCAGCAATTTATAAAAGAACTCTTGTCTCAATGAACCTGACAACAATTGATGTTTCAACACTTTCTAATTTTTCAGTCTAATGAGAGTAAAAAGACGTCAGGGAAATGCAAATTAAAGTAAGAACATTTCATATGTTGGTTGCCCATTTGTTTGCCTCTTCATATTCTTTGTTATTGGGCTTCACATCCCATTTTTGCCATTTAGTAAGAGCTTTTGATTATTATAGTTAGTAAATATCTGTTGATCTGCATTGTAAATATATTTCCCAAATCAATTTTGTAAATTATTGGATTTTTTCTTATATATGAAATTTATTTATTATGTAACATACCTAACATTATAATACATAATATAATATATGATTATCTTGCCATTGAAAAAGTTTAAGTTTCATTTGTTCAAAAAAGTCTTTTATGAAGACAAAAATGTTTTTCCTGCCCCTGGATTGTACTTGATTGTATACTAGATTTTCTTGCCATATTTTATTTCTTAAACTTATTTAATGTTTTAATCTGTATGAAAATGATTTTGTATAAAATAGGGTTTAATTTTATTTTTATTCTGATAGGTAGATTTCTATGGCAGCACTATTTACTAAATAATTCATTATTTTCCCTCTTATTTAAATATCAAATTAAGTATTTTCTTAATTTGTTAGAATTAAGAAACTTAATTTGTTAGAATTGATAAATAAAATAACTGTTTATTTATTCTCTATTCTGTTCTACTGATCCATTTGTTTCTTCTTATGCCTATGACCATATTAATTTGATTTCCATTTTTAATAGTATACTCTAATAGTAAGGCAAGTCCTTCTTCACTATCTATCAAAATTTGTTTGACTATTCTCAGAAATGTTTGCTTTCTTATAGACTTTGAAGTCTTTTTATCTGCTTCCTCCAAACCCCTGTAAGGATTGAAATGGAGATTACATTTAAGTAATAGTTTTTGGCAAATTAACATTTTCATTATTTCAGATCTTTCCATAAAAGAACATTGAAAGGCTTTCCGTTTATTACATTTATTTTATATCTAGCAACACATTTTACATTTTCTTCATATAGAACCTGTTCCTTTAAAAAAATTATCTCCAAGTATTCTATAGTTTCCTCTATGTGTCTTACTTGCTAAAATCTAGCACCGCAATAATGTTCAATGATAACAGAATTTGCACTTACCCCTATCTTGTTCCTAAATTTTATTGAAATTGATTTAGTGTTTTGCCATTTGGGACGACCTTAGATGTTGGGTTTAATAAATTATCTTTTAAAAATTATAAATTACAGCTGTATTATAAAATAACTGTTTAGCAGCTAGTGACATAATTACATAGGTTTTTACTTTCAAATATTTGATATAATGGATTATCTTGATAGATAACAAAATAGTCTTTCATTCCTGCAATGAGACATACCTTTAAAAATATATGTTTGTTCTTTTCATGTATCACAAATTGTATTTGGTAATACTTAATGTTTATTTTATAGCTACCTGCTGGTGCAATTGGCCTTATTTTTCCTCCCTTTGCAATATTATTGTTAGGCTTTGATATCAAAACTATGCAGGTTTTGTTAAAAAAATTAAAGAATTTTAAAACCTTTTCCTATGACCTGAAATAGTAACACTATCATCAAACTTAACTATTTTTAAATGGTTAGATAAAACTTAGTTATGAATTCATCTGCTCCTGGTACTGTTTGTAATGGTAAATCTTTAATCATTTGACAATCTCATTTATGGTAATTGATCCATGGATGTTTTCCCCTTCTTCCTGTGTCATCATTGGTAATTTTATTTTTCTAGGAAATTATTCTTTCTTTGACTTTTTCAAATTTGTTGTTTAGAGTTGTGGGAAATATTATTTTGTAATTATTTTCAGCTTTAATTAGTCTATGATGTCTCCTTTTTAACTTCTGATCATTATCCCTTCTTGCTTTACCTTTTTTGCCCTTAAGCAGTTAGTGAGATAATTTAATTATATTACTATATTTTTCTTTTTTTAAAATTTATTTTTTGGGGTTCTTATCATTCTTCAAACAATTTTTATTTCTAGAGACAGGGTCTTGCTCTGTTACCCAGGCTATAGTTGTGCAGTGGCACAATCTTAGCCTACTGCAGCCTTGAACCCTGACTCAGCCTCTAGAATAGCTGAGACCATACGTTCCATCACACCCAGCTAATTTAAGCTTTTTTTATGTGTGTGTGTAGAGATGGGATCTCACAAAAAATTTTGCCCAGGCTAGTCTCAAACTCCTGGCATCAAATGATCCTCCCATCTCAGCCTCCCAAGTAGCTGGAATTACAGATGTGCACCATCATGTTTGTCCTCTTCTGTTCTTTTAATTTGCAAATTAGGCGTTTATTTAAACAAGGAAAGTCTATTATTTTCCTCTTAATGCTTCATTTCCTTTTGTACCTCCTTCTTCTAGAAGTTCCATAATTCACATTTGGGGTTCCTGCTCTATCCTCTAAGTGTTTTGTATTTGTGTGTGTGTGTGTTTGTGCATGTGTGTACACGTATAATTCCCATGTCTTTGAGATATTGTGGGGTACTCTGAGATATTACTTTACTTGATATTCTACATCACTAATTTTAGTCTCAGTGGTAACCATCCAATTCATCAACTAATTTACTAAATTACTCAGTTCAGAAATTATGGTTTTAGACACAAGAAGTACTTTGGGCTGCATTTAAATCTTTTTATTTTATTATTATACTTTAAGTTCTGGGATACATGTGCAGAACGTGCAGGTTTGTTACACAGGTATACATGTGCCATGGTGGATTGCTGCAGCTATCAACCCATCATCTACGTTAGGTATTTCTCTTAATGCTATCCCTCCCCTTGCCCCAAACCCCCTGACAGGCCCCAGTGTGTGATGTTCCCCTCTCTGTGCCCATATATTCTCATTGTTCAACTCCCACTTATGAGTCAGAACATGTGGTGTTTGGTGTTCTGCTCCTGTGTTAGGTGCTGAGAATGATGGTTTCCAGCTTCATTCATGTCCCTGAAAAGGACATGAACTCATTCCTTTTTATGGCTGCATAGTATCCCATGGTGTATATGTGCCCATTTTCTTTATCCAGCCTATCATTGATGGGCATTTGGGTTGGTTACAAGTCTTTGCTATTGTGAATAGTGCTGCAATAAACATACGTGTGGATGTGCCTTTATAGTAGAATGATTTATACCTTTGGGTATATACCCAGTAATGGGATTGCTGGGTCAAATGGTATTTCTGGTTCTAGATCCTTGAGGAATTGCCACACTGTCTTCCACAATGCTTCAACTAATTTACACTACCACTAACAGTGTAAAAGCGTTCCTATTTCTTCAAATCCTCTCCAGCATCTGTTGTTTCCTGGCTTTTTAATGATCGCCATTGTAACTGTCATGAGATGGTATCTCATTGTGGTTTTGATTTGCATTTCTCTAATGACCAGTGATGATGAACTTTTTTTCATATGTTTCTTGGCCACATAAATGTCTTCTTTTGAGAAGTGTCTGTTCATATCCTTTGCCCGCTTTTTGATGGGGTTGTTTTTTTCTTGTAAATTTGTTGAAGTTCCTGGTAGATTCTGGATGTTGGCCCTTTGTCAGATGGATTGATTGCAAAATTTTTCTCCCGTTCTGTAGGTTGCCTGGTCACTCTGATGATCATTTCTTTTGCTGTGCAAAAGTTCTTTAGTGTAATTAGATCCCATTTGTCAATTTTGGCTTTTGTTGCCATTGCCTTTCGTGTTTTAGTCATGTAGTATTTGCCCATGCCTATGTTGTGAATGGTATTGTCTAGGTTTTCTTCTAGGGTTTTTATGGTTTTAGGTCTTACATTTAAGTCTTTAATCCACCTTGAGTTAATTTTTGTGTAAGGTGTAAGGAAGGGGTCCAATTTCAGTTTTCGGCATATGGCTAGCCAGTTTTCCCAGCACCATTTATTAAATAAGGAATTCTTTTCCCCTTGCTTGTTTTTGTCAAATCTGTCAAAGATCTGATGGTTGTAGATGTGTGGCATTATTTCTGAGGCCTCTGTTCTGTTCCATTGGTCTATATATCTGTTTTGGTACCAGTAACATTCTGTTTTGGTTACTGTAGCCTTGCAGTATAGTTTGATGTCAGGTAGCGTGATGCCTCCAGCTTTGTTCTTTTTGCTTAGGATTGTCTTGGCTATACAGGCTCTTTTTTGCTTCCATATGAAATTTAAAGTAGATTTTTCTAATTCTGTGAAGAAAGTGAATGGTAGTTTGATGGGAATAACATGAATCTATAAATTACTTTGGGCAGTATGGCCATTTTCATGATATTGATTCTTCCTATCCATGAGCCTGGAATGTTTTTCCATTTGTTTGTGTCCTCTCTTATTTTCTTGAGTAGTGGTTTGTAGTTCTTCTTGAAGAGGTCCTTCACATCCCTTGTGGGTCGTATTCCTAGGTATTTCATTTTCTTTGTAGTGATTATAAATGGGAAGTCAGTCATGATTTGGTGCTCTGTTTGTCTATTACTGGTATATAGGAATGCTTGTGATTTTTGCATATTGACTTTGTATCCTGAGAGTAGGGAGTTTTGGGGCTGAGGTGATAGGGTTTCCTAAATCTACAATCATGTCATCTGCAAACAGAGACAATTTGACTTCCTCTCTTCCTATTTGAATACCCTCCATTTCCTTCTCTTACCTGATTGCCCTGGCCAGAAATTCTATTTCTATGTTGAATAGGAGTGCTGAGAGAGGGCATCCTTGTCTTGTGCCAGTTTTCAAAGGAAATGCTTCCAGCTTTTGCCCATTCAGTATGATATTGGCTGTGGGTTTGTCATAAACAGCTCTTATTATTTTGAGATATGTTCCAGCAATACCTAGTTTATTGAGTGTTTTTAGCATGAAAGGGTGTTGAATTTTATCAAAGGGCTTTCCTGCATCTATTGAATAATCATGTGGTTTCTGTCATTGGTTCTGTTTATGTGATGGATTACATTTGTTGATTTGCTTATATTGAACCAGCCTTGCATTCACAAGATGAAGCTGACTTGATGGTGCAGGATAAGCTTTTTGGTGTGCTGCTGGATTCAGTTTGCCAGTATTTTATTGAGGATTTTTGCATCGATGTTCATCAGGGATATTGGCCTGAAATTTTCTTTGTTTGTTGTGTCTTTGCCAGGTTTTGGTATCAGGATGATGCTGGCCTCATAAAATGAGTTAGAGAGGAGTCCCTCTTTTTCTATTGTTTGGAATAGTTTCAAAAGGAATGGTACCAGCTCCTCATTGTACCTCTGGTAGAATTCAGTTGTGAATCCGTCTGTACCTAAGCGTATTTTCGTTGATAGGCTATTAATTACTGCCTCAATTTCAGAACTTGTTATTGGTCTATTCAGGGATTCATCTTCTTCCTGATTTAGTCTTTGGAGGGTGGATGTGTCCAGGAAATTATCCATTTCTTCTGCATTTTCTAGTTTATTTGTGTAGAAGTGTTTATAGTATTCTCTGATGGTAGTTTGTATTTCTGTGGGATCAGTGGTGATATCCCCTTTATCATTTTTTACTGTGTCTATTTGATTATTCTGTCTTTTCTTCCTTATTGGTCTGGCTAGCAGTCTGTCTATTTTGTTAGTCTTGTCAAAAAACCAGCTCCTGGAATCATTGATTTTTGGACGGGTTTTTCGTGTCTCTATCTCCTTCAGTTCTGCTCTGATCTTAGTTATTTCTTGTCTTCTGCTATCTTTTGAATTTGTTAGCTCTTGCTTCCGTAGTTCTTATAATTGTCATGTTAGGGTGTCGAGTTTAGATCTTTCTCACTTTCTTCCGTGAGAATTTAGTTCTATAAATTTGCCTCTAAACACTGCTTTAGCTGTGTTTCAGAGATTCTGGTATGTTGTGTCTTTGTTCTCATTGGTTTCAAAGAACGTATTTATTTCTGCCTTAATTTCTTTATTTACCCAGTAGTCATTCCGGAGCAGGTTGTTCAGTTTCCATGTCGTTGTGCGGTTTTGAGTGAGTTTCTTAATCCTGATTTCTAATTTGATGGCACTGTGGTCTGAGAGACTGTTATGATTTCTGTTCTTTTGCATTTGCTGAGGAGTGTTTTACTTCCAATTATGTGGTTGATTTTGGAATAAGTGGTATCTGGTGTTGAGAGGAATGTATATTCTGCTGATTTGGGGTGGAGAGTTCTGTAGATGTCTATTTGTCCACTTGGTCCAGAGCTGAGTTCAAGTCCTGAATATCCTTGTTAATTTTCTGTCTCATTGATCTGTCTAGTATAGACAGTGGGGTGTTAAAGTCTCCCACTTTTATTGTGTTGGAGTTTTTATAGGTGTCTAAGAACTTGCTTTATGGATCTGGGTGCTCCTGTATTGGGTGCACATATATTTAGGATAGTTAGCTCTTCTTTTTACATTGATCCCTTTACCATTATGTAATGCCCTTCTTTGTCTTTTTTGATCTTTGTTGGTTTAAAGTCTGTTTTATCAGAGACTAGGATTGCAACCCTTGCTTTTTTTTAATTTTTTGCTTTCCCTTTGCTTGGTAAATATTCCTCTATCCCTTTATTCTGAGCCTATGTGTGTCTTTGCACGTGAGATGGGTCTCCGGAATACAGAACACTGATGGGTCTTGACTGTTTATCCAATTTGTCAGTCTGTGTTTTTTTTTATTTTGTTATTGTTGTTGTTTTGTTTTGTTTTTTGAGATGAAGTCTTGCTCTGTCACCCAGGCTGGAGTGCAGTGGCACGATCTTGGCTCACTGCAACCTCCACCACCTGGGTTCAAGCAATTATCCAGTCTCAGCCTCCTGAGTAGCTCGGATTACAGGCGCCCACCACCACACCTGGCTAATTTTTTGTGCTTTTAGTAGAGATGGGGTTTCGCCATGTTGGGCAGGCTGGTATCGAACTCCTGACCTCCGATGATCCACCCGCCTTGGCCTCCCAAAGTACTGGGATTACAGGTATGAGCCACTGCACCTGGCCCAGTCTGTGTCTTAATTGGGGCATTTACATTTAAGGTTAATATTGTTATGTGTGAATTTGATCCTGTCATTATGATGCTAGCTGGTTATTTTGCTCATTAGTTGATGCAGTTTCTTCATTTTGTCAATGGTCCCTACATTTTGATATGTTTTTGCAATGGCTGGTACCGGTTTTTACTTTCCATATTTAGTGCTTCCTTTAGGAGCTCTTGTAAGGCAGGCCTGGTAGGTTACAAAATCTCTCAGCATTTGCTCATCTCTAAGGATTTTATTTCTCCTTCCCTTATGAAGCTTAGTTTGGCTGGATATGAAATTCTTGGTTGAAAATTCTTTTCTTTAAGAATGTTGAATATTGGCCCCCACTCTCTTCTGGCTTGTAGGGTTTCTGCAGATTGATCTGCTGTTAGTCTGATGAGCTTCCCTTTGTGGGTAACCCGACTTTTCTCTCTGGCTGCCCTTAATATTTTTTCCTTCATTTCAACCTTGGTGAATCTGACCACTATGTGTCTTGGTGTTGCTCTTCTTGAGGAGTATCTTAGTGGTGTTCTCTGTATTTGCTGAATTTGAATGTTGGCCTGTCTTGCTATGTTGGGGAAGTTCTCCTGGATAATATCCTGAAGTGTGTTTTCCAACTTGGTTCCATTCTCCCCTTCACTTTCAAGTACACCAATCAAACAAAAGTTTGGTCCTTTCACATACTCCCATATTTCTTGGAGGCTTTGTTCCTTCCTTTCCATTCTTTTTTCTCTAATCTTGTCCTCACAATTTATTTCATTAAGTTGATCTTCAATCTCTGATATCCTTTCTTCTGCCTGATCATTTCAGGTATTGATAGTTGTATATGCTTCCTGAAGTTCTCACGCTGTGTTTTTCATCTCTATCAGGTAATTTATGTTCTTCTCTAAACTGGTTATTCTAGTTAGCAGTTCCTGTAACCTTATATCCAGGTTCTTAGCTTTCTTGCATTGGGTTAGAACATGCTTTATTAGCTCAGAAGAGTGTGTTATTACCCACCTTCTGAAGCCCACTTCTGTCATTTCATCAAACTCATTCTCAGTCCAGTTTTGTTCCTTTGCTGGCAAGAAGCTGTGATTCTTTGAAGGAGAAGAGGCATTCTGGTTTTTGGAATTTTGAGCCTTTTTGTGCTGGATTTTCCTCATCTTCATGGATTTATCTACCTTTGGTCTTTGATGTTGCTGACTTTTGGATGGGGTTTTTGTGTGGGCATCCTTTTTGTTGATGTTGGTGCTATTGCTTTCTGTTTGTTAGTTTTCCTTCTAACAGGTCCCTCTTCTGCAGGTCTGCTGGAGTTTGCTGGAGGTCCACTCCAGACCCTGTTTCACTTGGTATCACCAGCAGAGGCTGCAGAACAGCAAAGATTGCTGCCTTCTCCTTCCTCTGGAAGCTTCATCCCAGAGGGTCACCCACCAGATGCCAGCCAGTGCTCCTCTGTATGAAGTGTTTGTCAACCCCTGCTGAGAGTCATCTCCCAGTCAGGAGGCATGGGGGTCAGGGACCCACTTGAGGAGGCAGTCTATCTCTTAGCAGAGCTCAAGGGCTATTTTGGGAGATCCACTGCTCTCTTCAGAGCTGGAAGTCGGGAACGTTTAAGTCTGCTGAAGCTGCACCCACAGCCACCCCTTCTCCCATGTGCTCTGTCCCAAGGAAATGGGAGTTTTATGTATAATCCCCTGACTGGGGCTGCTGCCTTTGTTTTGGAGATGCTCTGCCCAGAGAAGAGGAATCTAGAGAGGCAGTGTGGTTACAGTGGCTTTGCTTAGCTGCAGTGGGTTCTACACCCAGTTTGAATTTCCTGGTGGCTTTGTTTACACTATTAGGGGAAAACCACCTACTCAAGCCTCAGTAATGATGGACGACCCTCCCCCCACCAAGCTCGAGCATCCCAGGTCAATTTCAGATTGCTGTGCTGGCAGCGAGAATTTCAAGCCAGTGGATCTTAGCTTACTGGGCTCCATGGGGTTGGGATCTGCTGAGCAAGACCACTTGGCTCCCTGGCTTCAGCCCCCTTTCCAGGGGAGTGAACGTTTCTGTCTCACTGGTGTTCCAGGCACCACTGGGGTATGAAAAAACTCCTGCAGTCATCTCAGTGTCTGTCCAAACGGCCACCCAGCTTTGTGCTTGAAACCCAGGGCGCTGGTGGTATAGACACCCAAGGGAATCTTCTGGTCTATGGGTTGTGAAGACTGTGGGAAAAGAGTAGTATCTGGGCAAGATAGCACCATCCTTCACTGCACAGTCCCTCACAGCTTCCCTTGGCTAGGGGAAGGAGTTCCCCGACCCCTTGCACTTCCCCGGTGAGGTGATGCCCCACCCTGCTTCTGCTTGCCCTCTGTGGGATGCATCCACTGTCTAACCAGTCCCAATGAGATGAACTGGGTATCTCAGTTGGAAATGCAGAAATCACCCACCTTCTCTATTAGTCTTGCTGGGATCTGTAGACTGGAGCTGTTCCTATTCAGCCATCTTTGATAAAGAGGGGGCTGCATTTAAATCTATGTGTCTCCTTCAGCAGCTATGTGGAGTGTGCTATGCATTATGACCTATCTTCTTCTCATGAGCTGATAGGCTCTCCTCAATTGATTATTTTTCATCACAAGTAAACTAGTTATTTAAATATTTCAATTTACTATAAGCCTACCCTATAGTAGAAGGTGAAGCAACCTTTACAAATAAAGGGCTGGCCCTTGTTGAAGTACCATATGAAAACTCTCCTGCTGTGAGCTATTCTTTTCCAGTCCTGGGGACAATGAAAGTTCAACCTGCTTTGGTCCTCAGTTCTTTAAGGTCAGAAAACCAGGCACCTTCAATGGAATGAATGCCAATCTTCTTCCAAGGATCTATGCTGTTTTAGAAACAGAAACTCTTTTTCAAGATCCGCAGTCTTATAATCTTCACCTTGAGGATCTCTGTTTGATCTCCAGGCTCTCCCAGACAACACAGAGAAAAAAAAAAAACCCTATATAAGTTTTCTCCTTTGAGTCCAAAGTCCAAAACTCCTTTGAGTTTTGCCAGCATGAGAGTGTATCAATCAGCTTTAGTGGTCTTGAAGCTCAGAAAGCAGAATAGACCACGGTTGAAAGAAGAGGGAAAACAAGCTACATTCAAGTTACCAGTTTGCTAGAAACTTCCTACTATATTTGTAGAAATTATTGAAATTGAGAGGACACAGTAAGAGAGTGATGGGCACTGTGACATAGTGGGGCACTCCATCCAATTATTGCCAAGTGGGAAGGAAGACCTTGTGTTGCTACATCTCTCCATTTTTTTCAAGAAAAATCATAAATCTGGAATTTTATTTAATATCTTTTCTTTTCAAAATATTGAAGATTTGTGGAATTGTTTTTGCAAATACTGTGTGAACCAAACCAAACTTGTCTTTAGATTGGATTCAGCCTGCAGCGTCCTAGGTTAGGATCTCTAGAGTAGATGGTATTTTGGATAATAGATGGACATCTCTAACTTTTAAATTCTGTATTGATATGGTTTGGCTCTGTATCCCCACCCAGACCTCATCTTGTAGCTCCCATAATTCCCACATGTTGTGGGCAGGACCTGGTGGAAGATGATTGAATCATGGGGGTGGGTCTTTCCCATGCTGTTCTCACGATAGTGAATGGGTCTCATGAGATCTCATCGTTTTAAAAATGGGAGTTTCTCTGAACCAGCTCTATTTTGCCTGCTGCCATCTACGTAAGATGAGACTTGCTCCTCCTTGCCTTCCACCATGATTGTGAGGCCTTCCCAGCCATGTGGAACTGTAAGTCCAATAACCTTTTTTTTTTTTCTAAATTGCCCAGTCTTTAGTATGTCTTTATCAGCAGCATTAAAATGAACTAATACACATATGATGGAAGGCAACTGTCATGCTTTCTCTTTAGCCAAGTTCCTTGGAAACAGAGGCATGTCCTCTACTTAGTTTTTTATTGCCAAATGTTCCAAGTATAGCAGAAGGTAGACACAGGACGTTTCGTAGGTGTTTGTGGAATGAAGAAAGGCAATGCTTGGTGCCAGTGTCAGAGACTAATAGGTGACTGGTCTGACTTTTGTGAATATAAACAGTACTGCAGTAAAGGAAGCTACTAATGTGGCAACTGAAAGTGTGAAGAGAGATGAGATATAGTGTCATGAACAAAAAAATTCCCTGAAATTGATTTCAATTAAGGTAAGCAGAATATGCAAGTATGTGCCTTCTGCAAAACCAGAATATTTTCAAAACTTTCAGCTGTCCAACTTACCTGTGGCACGGAGCTAGCTGAACGATGAGTCCTGCTTAATGAGGAATACAAGAAGTTTTGTCCCAACCATGAGGATTTGAAGATTTTATAGTATGACAACCACCTGTATGCAAAGCTTTGTCTCCTGTGGTATAACCTGAAGATGAACTCAAAACCATGAATTTTCATTTTTTTTCCTATTTGCCATGCTTCTCAAAGAGTCTCTTATAGGGAAAGGAAAACAATGAAATCATTATCCTATATTTTGCAAGCACAGAGTCTGAATACTATAGTAGTGAAGAAATGATTGCCTGGAATAACAACTCAAATGTGATTTCAAAATATGAGAGAGAAAGGCCAAAAACAGAATTTGAATTGCAAGCCTACTTAATTGTTGATTGGGCTCTAATGGTCTGTTCACTGTACTACTGCCTATATGAACATGAGCCCTATTCCTAATTACAACCCATTTTTGTTGTTGTTATCTAGATGACATCAAGATGTGTGGGATTAAACAGACAGTGCCATGCATACTGTGTAATGATTGTAGCAAAATGCCATGTTTTCTCAAGACTGTGGAGAGAGAGTGATTTCCTCAGTCAAAATATCAATGGCTAGACTTTCAAGGCTGCTACCATTATACTGTTGTCATTCTGGAAACAACAACAACAACAAAATATCACTCTATTGAGTCAACAGACTGTCTTGAGCTTATCTTCAAACTCATATTATTTTACTCTGTAATTTCAAAATTTTTATTAAGTTTCTCTCTGGGAGAGTTTGAAACATGAGTTTTAAAACAGATTATTATTAACATCAAAGACTACTGAGTTCACTTATAAGTAATAGGAATATAGAGAAATAACACTACACATTTATATATAATCTGTCTACTTTCAAAGAAAGGATTTGAAGTAGGCTCTTCAGAGTAAATGAGCTAAATACAATCAGCTTTTTCTGTCTGGAAATTCAAGAATCTAACGAGTGCACCCAAAGAATGGCAAACATGGCATTTTCTTCAGGACTGTCACAGTGCCCTGCTTCCAAAGGATATGACACGCAAAGAGTTCACAGCTGTGCTGTCATCGCAAGTTTAAATTGAACACTGGTGATATCATAACCATGGAATATAATTTTTTAAAAATATCACAGCTGAATTTTTAGATTACGTAGTATCATTAAGAAGTGAGCTCCACCAGGCTTGATAGAGACTACTGACATTTAAGAGCATACAATGAAGGAAATTTATTTAAAAATCAGCTGTGTCACATACTGTGTAAATACTTTCATACCTATGATCTCACTTAGCCTCACAACAACCCCGTGAGCTAAGTAGCATTATCCTTATTCTGTACACTAGCAACTTAAGATTTGAAGAGGTTAAATACCTTCTCCAGGATCACACAGATGGTAAATGACTGAACAAGGAGGCTCACCCAGGTCTTCCTGATTCCGAGGCATGTGCTCTTTCCATTACACATGGAATGTTGGGAATTCAGATTATATTTCATTTTGGCCTAGGTTAAAGACCTGCTCTGGACATTTCTCAGGAGTCAAATAAAATAGAGGCTAATGAAAACAGCAAATTCATCTCCTAACAAAGCCTAACACACCTCAGTAGCAAAGGACAGGGTCTCACTAATGGAATAAAAATTATGACATGACCAAATACTCTGTTCTCAGCCATTCCTTCTCATAGATGCAGTGATTTCTTAAAGTCCACCACAAGTGTTCCTTCCTATGTCCTTTTTTTAAAAATAAAATTATTTCTCTGGGAGACAGGAAAGAATCATATATGAGATAAATTCACACTCAAGTGCTTAGTGACTAATCTTTCTTTCTAAGAAGAAAGGCAGTCAACACATTTTTGGTGTGTGAAGATGATGTGGCTGAAAGCAGAATGGAAATCTGGAAAGGAAATGAAAGAACACTCTGTCTTTTTCACTTTCTGCTTAGGTCAAGTCCTAGACACAGTACTTGGAAAAAGAAGAGAAAAGGAGATTCTGGTGGTGTTTTTTTCTTGAGTAGTCTGGAAACTTGCAGTGGGTCAAATTTGCAGTCATGTTCTTGATTTGAAAGATATCTACCTGAAGATAATCGTAGTTTTAAACATTTTATTTTAAATGTTTTAATTTAAATGTTATTTTAATGTTAAAGCATTGGCTTCAAGGTTTTTTCTAAATCCTTTGCTTTTACAATTTTAATGGTACTATACATGAAAGAAACACTTTGAAAACTTAGGAGATTTCGTCCTTTCATACTTGCGAATTTGACTTTTGAACTATCATTAAGTCTGAAGTCCAAATTATGGAGTTGACTAAGACTGATACTAGATAAAAAAGTGTGCAAAACCATGGGATTAAAAAACCTAGTGAGTTTTTCTGTGTCACTGACGTTCCTGCTTAACTGAGTATTGGAGAGTATTACATAATTAAACATAGGATGTACCACAGATCTTAAAAGTCAATAACAAGATTCCAAGCACTGTCCATAGTTGGTAAAACACAAAGTTCCACTTTAAAACAACATTTTTCAAAGCCTCTCAGAAATTAGTCTGCTCTCAGGAAGTCCTGCCGAGGGCCGTCACAATGAGACAGCTTATGGAGCTGGCAGCCATCTTGTGCAGTGAGAGACGAAGTGTCTGGCTCTGAGCCAAGGAAAGCCAAAGTGATCAATATTACATCCTGAAAGCACCAATGGATCCTTTGTCCCAGAACTAGCGCTTCTGGGAGATGTGCCAGAAGATTCACATGTGCACATATGTGCACACACAGTTACATGATGATTCAGGAAATTCAGTCATATGGGAAGATCAAAAGCACAGCAGGATATTCCTGTGACTCTGGCATTGGTCAGCAATACTTCAACCTCCACATCCAAATATGAAGGCAGCTTAAAGAGCCTGCAGATGGAAGACAAACAGAAACTTGAAAAAATGTACTAAGACGGCTTATTTTTCTCCTGTTGTCCTTACACCTACCGTGAATACTCTGGTGCCTTGCCAGTCACTCCTGCACCACTTTGAAGTTTGAGTCTGTCCCTGAATCCTACAGAGTGGATGCCAGCCTGGCCTGATCTCACCTCTTTAAGCCTTCTGCCTCCAGCATGCTCACAAGTGTTTGGAACATGTATTGGGGATAGAGGGGAATATGATCCCAGACCCAGGTCCAGAGGGCTACTAGAACATGTCATGTGTCTGGCATTGAACAAGATCACATTGCCAATTTAAAACCATCGAAGTGATCTCAGTTTTCTTGGGAAAGAAAAAAGAAAGACCATGTGCCTGATGAAAGAACAATGAAAATATAACTTACACACATAAATATCATCTGCCTGAAAATCCAGGCCATATTTGGGATCAGAAAAATATATTTTAAGTGGATAGCATTAACAGAAGGGCTTAATCAGGCACTCTTGCTACTGTTGTCTTTATGGATAAATTTTAAGGACAGGTGGAGTCAGGCAGGAAGTAAATATTCAATTTAGAACGTTTTCCTACATTTAATATCTGCCTCTCTCATCATGTTTGCAATTTTTACAGTCTTTGTTATGAATAGCTTCTCATCTTCTCATCACATTTCTAAGAGGGAGATCATCATAATTACAACCTTATGTTATGGCAGAGCAGAAAGAAGTGACTTGGCAAAGGTCATGTGGCAATGCAATGTCCTAGACAGGAAGGGAACTGATATATCTGGAAACTATTGTGAGTTGTGCATTCCAGTGTGCATGGCAGAAAGCAAGGCTCAAGTTGCTGCAGCCAAAGCTTAGAGCTTTTTCTGAAGCATGAATGCTTGGTATAGGTATCACCAAAAAGAAAAAGAAATTAAACTTCAGTAGTATTAACTTGAGCAAAATCCCACTGGAGAAATTTCCAAATTACTGTTACTATTATGGGTATTAGGAGTAAGACAGAGAAAGGATAAACTACCCTTTAATAATAGAATATTTGATTTGGCATTTAAATGGTTACAAAATCTACTCTTCGGCAACAATTTACCCTGTGCAAAAGTGTTATATTAATTCAGGTAAGGATGGTACCTCCTTCATGAGACTCTCCAGGGGTTCTCTGTGTTCTTGTATGGTCCACATTATAGCCAACACATATCCTAGGATGCTGCTTTGCAGTAGGAATTAGATGCTTAAATAATTTTAGAAATGAAATATCATGAAGTCTATAATTTCTACACAATGACTGAGTCATTTGCAGATCCTTATAGTTATTCTTTTCCCACCAAAAAGTTCAAGAATAAAAATCCCCTATCTCCCACCATAACATCAACAAGAATAAGATTGAAAACTCAGAAGAGAGAAACAAAGAGATTCATAGTTAGTATTTTTTCAGAAAATACATGTTTCCCAGTAAGCAAATCTCCTTATAAATATAATTGATTAAAAATGAAAAAAAAACCTCTGA
This sequence comes from Pan troglodytes, assembly GCF_028858775.2. Classification (NCBI taxonomy): domain Eukaryota; kingdom Metazoa; phylum Chordata; class Mammalia; order Primates; family Hominidae; genus Pan; species Pan troglodytes. Next base: position 78,491,913 of record NC_072398.2, on the reverse strand, counting down.
ATTTACTGTATGAACTTTGGAATATTTAAAATGGAGAAACCAAGAATTGTCTGTAATCAGTATTAAAATTCTGACATATAGAAGTAAAAATTTAAATAACAAGGTATAGGACAAGACTTTTATTTGATACAGGAAAGGTCTTACTGGAGGAGAATATGACCCAAACTAGATATGGACAGACACATCTTCCTTGGCCAGATCTGACAAGTGGCTTTTCCCAGTTGTCTCACAAAAAAGAATTACATATTAATAACCCATATGCTTTATGTTTCTAATATTTAAAAAAGAGGTGATTGTAAAATATTTCAAACAACAGAAAATAGTATACTATCACCAGCCATATTTTACATGGTTTAGTATCTTATCATATTCGCTTTAGATCTAATTTCTTGTTGCTGGGCACGGTGGCTCACACCTGTAATCTCAGCACTTTGGGAGGCCAAGGCAGGCGGATCACTTGATGTCAGGAGTTTGAGACCAGCCTGGCCAACATGGTGAAACCCCATCTCCACTAAAAACACAAAAATTAGCAGGGCCTGGTGGCGGGCGCCTGTAATCCCAGCTACTTGGGAGGCTGAAGCAGGAGAATCGCTTGAACCTGGAGTGTGGAGGTTGCAGTGAGCCAAGATCACACCACTGCACTTCAGCCTAGGTGGCAGAGTGAAACTCCATCTCACACACACACACAAAAAGACCTTCTTTGTAAGAAAGAAGACATAGCAGATATATTAATATTTGAAGGGTACAATAGAAGACAATCCTCTCCTGCAATTCCATTTCCTTTTTTCTCTCCATGTTAGTACCTGAAATTGGTGTGTATTTTGTTGTTGTTTTTATACCTTACTACCTGTAGATGTATCAGCAGTCATTATGTAGTATCGTTTGCACATTTTAAAATTTTGCTTAGATAATATTATGTTGTTTTACATTTTTGTATGATTTTACCCTACCATAGTTATTAACATTTATCCAAGATAGTATATACATATATATATATATCTTCTAATTATTGTAACCCCTAAAACTAGTCTACTTATGTATATGTGTGGGATGCCATTTAATGATAGTTCGCTATTATTACTTTTCATTGTTGTTGTACTTTTTATTTTGCATTTCCTTGATTATAGGGAGATTGATTTCCTTTTCTGTGATTTCTCTTTTCATATCTTTTGCCCATTTTTCCCACTGGATTGTTTGACTTTGTGAAATTAATTTCTAGCAGTTTATAATATATTCTAAATGTCATTTCTTTGACAATTATATGCCTTGCAAATAACTTCTCTCTACTATGTCTCTTTAATGATTTATAGACTGCTGTATATAATGGCACATCTCACCTCAATTCCTTAAATCAGCCTCATCCACTATACATAGTTGATGCCAAAAAGGAAATATTACAGCAACTTCACTGTGCTTTTCTATCAACCTCATTCTTGTTCAACTTCAGTTATACCTTGCTTCTAGCCCTTGGCTCTGTTTTTCTCTGGCCTCAAATCCAATCTTTTGTATGACATTTGAACTTGCATATCCAAGTTTTTATATTCTGTGCTTCCTGATAATGTTGTTCAGCACTCAACCTTTGTCATCTCATCTTTTTCCTTCTTGTGTAGATTCTCTGGATCTTATATAATTTATATCCCATGCTTTCATGATTATGATAAGCTAGATCCTTTGGTCTAGCATTGAACTTTCTCTTAAATGCTAAATCTTTAATAAATGAATTTGTTTTCTTCAGACATATATTTCTATCATAAATCATCTTATTAATGTATTTTATGACTTCTTTATTATCTGTTTCCCTCCATTCCATCCTCCTACAAGAATGTAAACTTTATGAGAGCAAGAACTTTGTCTTTTCACCACAGTATTTTCAATAATTTTTGAATGCAAAAATGAATCCAGATAATGTTCTTTGCATGATTTCTTATTTTTGGAAACCCAGCACAAGTCTTTCTAACTAAGGTTCTATACCGTTCTCACATCATAATATGTAGCTAGTCAATCTTCATGAATTATTTTTGTTGTAATTTCGTTCTCAGAGCACCTTTGATAAGTATGGCAGTTTTAAAACATGACTGTAAATTATTTGTCATTTCTCCCATAAAGAGGTCCGATTTGTGTACTCATTCTTGATTTGGGTGAGTTTGTGGTGCCACAGGCTTTTTGAGACTGAGTCATAAAAAGTCATGCAATTTGCACCGTGTTTGCTGGAACACTTGCTCATGGAATCCTGAGTCATGATGTGATAAGTCCAACAGCATATCCTGAGGCCATCATACTGTGAGGAAACCCAAGCCATATGGAGAGGTCACATGGCAACATGCAGATCACATAGTCACATGTAGGAGTTCTAGGTGACAGTCCCTGCTTAGCCCAGGCTCTGATTTATTCCTGACCAGTTCCCAGACATGGAAGAAGCCTCTAAATGATTCTGTCTCTCAATTGTTCAAGTCACTCCCAGTCATTTAAGTCTCTTCAGCTGAGTCCACGTATACTATGAAGCAAAGACAGAACATGTCCACTGTGCTCTGCCAGAATGCTAAATGCTACCTATACAAAAAGGATGCCAAATTAATTTTGAGGCCAAAATTCTATTATGGTAGGGTGAAAAGACCAGATAAACCACGTTTTAAATTAAAATGTATAACCAAGCTGACAATAATTTGGATTTATTGCAAACTAAAACTCCACCTTAATAGATCAACTATCCAAAGAAAAAAATCTTGTTTTCTATACTTTTTGGCTATTATCACAACTCAAAGTGATAGAAGAAAAATAAAAAATTGAAGACTCCAGCAAATATGTTTCTAAGATATCTGATTTGAACAAATCATCCTGGAAGAATACTTTATAAATTTAACCATCATTACAATACCCTCAAGCCCAAAAGCAGTCTAGAGCTTGGGTAATGTTGGCCCAAGAGTTCATTATAATGATGGAATCTATTGCGTCAATACCAAAATCCCCAGCAAAGACTCTTAATATATAAATGGATGAAGGTCAGTACAAATGAGCCCATATTCAGGACACTGTCAGCTCATGCTTTACATATCACTCAGGGGCATTTTATTCTACTCATTACTGTCTTCTTAAAGCTCTCCTCTCCTTGGGAATCTGTGACACTATTCTAGTGGTTTTCCTGCTCCCTATCCAGGTTTTTCTTCTAAGTCTTCTGTGGACACCTGTTCCTAATGCTACTGCAAGCACTGTCTTCAGCTGTCGGTTCTTATCAAAGTCATTCACATGAGTGGCCTAATCTACCATATACATGCTGACGACCTTCACATGTCTACCTCCAATTCAGATTTCTCTTGAAGCTAAACATATAATCTGCCCCCTTGGACATATTCCCTTAAAGATAGAATCTTCTTTCTCCCAAGGCTGGCTTGCTGCAGGTGTACTGGTCAAAGCCTAGGAGCCACCCTACCTCTGGCTATGTGTGTTGACTTCAGACCAGAGTGAATGTGCATGGAATCTAAGACACATTTCAGGGCCTGATCCTGGACTGGACATGGCTGTGGGTCCAGGAAAAGGCTGGGTCTCCAGTAAATTTTAGAGGATCAACAGGAATTTTGAAAGCTATCTACAAGGCTTCTTGTAGAAATGCCTAGCTTGATGGCCTATAGAAGCTTTAATGTTTTCAGAAATTGACTTTGTTCTTAGACTGCAGGCTATATGACAATTTTGTCTAATTTGCTTAACATTGTATATCCAACACTTAACAGATTGCCTAATCCAGGATAGGCAGACAATATTGACTGAAGAGATGAATGTATGAATCAATGAGTGAATGAAATATTCTCAGAACTGTTTTCCTCCCAATATTCCCTGTTTTTGGAACGGTGACATCATCTCTTTCCATTTTCCCAAGCCAAGAACCTCAAAGTCATCCTAGATCTTCCTCTCCTAGCCCTCACACGACTGTTTGATCATCAATTCTGTCAATTCTACTTTCTGACTATCTGCCCCTCCTTCCCATCCCCATGACCATTGCCTGAGTTTATCACCGACCTCTTCATCTTCTACATGGCTATCAGAAAGATAATTCTAAACACAAGTGCCACTACGTCACATCCTACCCAGCTCTGCCACTGAGCTGAATGACTTTGGACAAGTTACTTAACCATGCTGAGTCTTGCAGCAGATTGTGAGGCTTAAACAAATTAATAAATGTAAGCTATTTAGAACAGAGCCTGGAATAAGGTAACAGTCAATAAATGTTACCTAGTGCTTTTGTTAGTATAATCCACTATTCTTCAATAAACCTGATTTGTCTATAGAAAAACAAAAACAAAGGCCAGGCATGGTGGCTCACGCCTGTAATCCCAGCACTTTGGGAGGCCAAGACAGGCGGATCCCCTGAGGTCGGGAGTTCAAGAGCAGCCTGGCCCACATGGTGAAACTCCATCATTACTAAAAATACAAAAATTAGCTAGGCATGGTGGCGCATGCCTGTAATCCCAACTACTCAGGAAGCTGAGATGGGAGAATCACTTGAACCTGTGAGGCAGAGGTTGCAGTGAGCTGAGATCATGCCACTGCACTCCAGCCTGGGCTTCAGAGTGAGACTCTGTCTCAAAAAACAAAAACAAAAACAAATCAACAAAAGTCAATCCCTTTGCCAGGCATGTAAGACTTTTCTTACCTGACTTCCACTGGTCCAGCCTCATTCCCCACTCTTTTTCTCTAAATGTGGGTGATACCGAATCACTTTGCATTTTCTTTTCTTTTTTTTTTTTTTTTTTTGACTCTGTCCGCCAGGCTGGAGTGCAGTGGCATGATCTTGGGTCACTGCAGCCTCGGACTCACAAGTTCAGGAGACCCTCCCACCTCAGCCTCCTGAATAGCTGGGACTACAGGCCTGTGCCACCACACCTGGCTTTTTTTTTGGGTAGAGACAGGGTTGCACCATGTTGCTCAGGCTGGTCTGTAAGTGATCTATCTGCCTCGGTCTCCCAAATTACTGGGATTACAGGTATGACACCACCCCTGGCCACTTTGCATTTTTGATACATGTCATGCTTCTTTATACCTTTGCATACACAGTTATCATCCCTTTGTAAACTCCTCCCACATTTAAATTTCAGTTTTAATGCTGTGTCCTCTAATGAACTTTGCCTGACATCTTTAAAGTCAGATGCTTCCCTGAAAGTGACATTTAACTTGTGTATATGACACTCATGTATTTCAGCTCACTGTATTAGTAAATTTTCAAGCAGCATTTCTCTAGCTTTATTAAATTGTATACTTCTTTTGGGGAGAAATAATTCTTTTTATCTTTGTTCCTTTTTTCTATTAATAGTAATAGAGTAACATTTAGCATACATTCAATAATTGTTTGTTGAACAAATAAAGCACCCTATTATTAAACCATTAGAAATGACATATTATTGATAGGAAAATAATGTATTGAGTAAATAAAAAAATCCTTTAGAATTTATGATTCTCTTCTGAGAAAAACTTCAGTTCTGTATATTTGATGATTTAAGTAGGTAAGCTCATCTTTTGAAGACGATCCATAGTTAATGGTATTTTACTGTCATATGTTTCTTCTCTAACACTCTGCCTTTCTTTTTCTTTTTTTTTTGATGGAGTTTCACTCTTGTTGCCCAGGTTGGAGTGTGCAATGGCGTGATCTTGGCTCACTGCAACCTCTGCCTCCCGGGTTCAAGCGATTCTCCTGCCTCAGCCTCCTGAGTAGCTAGGATTACAGGCGCCCGCCACCATGCTCGGCTAATTTTTTTGTATCTTTAGCAGAAACGGGGTTTCACTATGTTGGCCAGGCTGGTCTCAAACTCCTGACCTCGTGATCCACCCACCTTGGCCTCCCAAAGTGCTGGTATTACAGGCGTGAGCCATTGCACCCGGCCCTGCCTTTCTTTATGTAGATCCAAGTATCTATCATGTCATGTTTCTTCCTTCTGAAAAAATTCTTTTAACATTTCCTGCAAGGCAGATCTGCTAGTGACAAATTCCTCAATTTTTGCTTGTTGGAGAAAATCTTTCTCTTTTAGTTTAGAAGAATGAAGAATTCTAGACTGGTGGTTTTTTTCTTTTAATACATTAAATATTTCACCTTACTCTCTTCTTGTTTGCATGCGTTCTGAAAATAAGCCCAATGTAGTTCTTTTTTTGTTTGTTTTTCTTTATTTCTTCTAAAAAAAACCAAAATGGGATACATGTGCAGAACGTGGAGGTTTGTTACATAGGTATATGTGTGCCATGGTGGTTTGCTGCACCTATTGACCCATCCTCTAAGTTCCCTCCCCTCATCGCCCACCACCAAAAGGGTCCTGGTGTGTGTTGTTCCCCTCCCCATGTCCACGTGTTCTCAGTGTTCAACTCCCACTTATGAGTGAGAACATGTGGTGTTTGGTTTTCTGTTCCTGTGTTAAGTTGCTGAGGATAATGGCTTCCAGCTTCATCCATGTCCCTGCAAAGGACATGACCTCATTCCTTTTTATGGCTGCATGGTATTCCATGGTGTATATGTGCCACATTTTCTTTATCCAGTCTATCATTGATGGGCGTTTGGGTTGGTTCCATGTCTTTACTATTGTAAATAGTGCTGCAATAAACATATGTGTGCATGTGTCTTTATAGTAGAATGATTTATATTCCTTTGGGTATATACCCAGTAATGGGATTGCTGGGTCAAATGGTATTTCTGGTCCTAGATCCTTGAGGAGTCACCATACTGTCTTCCACAATGGTTGAACTAATTTACAATCCCACCAACAGTGTAAAAGTGTTCCTATTTCTCTACAGCCTTGCCGGTTTCTATTCTATTGTTTTCTGACTTTTAAATAATTGCCATTCTGACTGGCGTGAGATGGTATCTCATTGTGGTTTTGATTTGCATTTCTCTGATGATTAGTGATGTTGAGGTTTTCTTCATATGTTTGTAGGCTGCATAAATGCCTTCTTTTGAGAAGTCTCTGCTCATATCCTTTGCCCAATTTTTGATTTTTTTTTCTTGTAACTGTAAGCTCCTTGTAGATTCTGGATGTTAGAACTTTGTCAGATGGGGAGATTGCAAAAATTTCTCCCATTCTGTAGATTGCCTGTTCACTCTGATGATAGTTTCTTTCACTTGTAGAAGCTCTTTAGTTTAATTAGATCGCATTTGTCAATTTTGGCTTTTGTTTCCATTGCTTTTGGCACTTTTTTCATGGAGTCTTTGACCATGCCTATGTCCTGAATGGTATTGCCTAGATTTTCTTCTAGGGTTTTTATGGTTTGGGGCTTTACATTTAAGTCTTTAGTCCATCTTGAGTTAATTTTTGTATAAGGTGTAAAGACAGCGTCCAGTTTCAGTTTTCTGCATATGGCTAGCCAGTTTTCCCAGTACCATTTTCTGAATAGGAGATCCTTTCCCCATTGCTTGTTTTTGGCAAGTTTGTTGAAGATCAGATGGTTATAGATCTGTGGTGTTATTTCTGAGGTCTCTGTTCTGCTTCATTGGTCTACATGTCTGTTTTGGTACCAGTACCATGCTGCTTTGGTGACTGTAGCCTTGTAGTATAGTTTGAAGTCAGGTAGCGTGATGCCTCCAGCTTTGTTCTTTTTGCTTAGGATTGTCTTGGCTATATGGGGGGGTGGGTCTTCTTTGATTCCATATGAAATTTAAAATTGTTTTTTCTAATTCTGTGAAGAATGTCAATGGTAGTTTGATGGGAATAACATTGACTCTATAAATTACTTTGGGTGGTATGGCCATTTTCACGATATTGATTCTTCCTATCCATGAGCATGGAATGTTTTTCCATTTGTTTGTGTCCTCTCTTATTTTCTTGAGCAGTGAAGAAGTCCTTCACATCCCTTGTTAGCTGTATTCACATCCCCTGTTAGCTGTATTCTTAGGTATTTTATTCTCTTTGTGGCGATTGTGAAGGGGAGTTCATTCATGATTTGGCTATCTGCTTGCCTATTGTTGGTGTAAAGGAATGTTTGTTATTTCTGCACATTGATTTTGTATCCTGATTCTTTGCTGAAGTTGCTTATCAGTTCAAGAAGTTTCTGGGCTGAGATGATGGGGTTTTCTAAATATACAATCATGTTATCTGCAAGCAGAGACAATTTGACTTCCTCTCTTCTTATTTGAATACGCTTTATTTATTTCTCTTGCCTGACTGCCCTGGCCAGAACTTCTAATACTATGTTGAATAGGAGTGGTGAGAGAGGGCATCCTTGTCTTGTGCTGATTTTCAAAGGGAATGCTTACCACTTTTGCCCATTCATTATGATATTGGCTGTGGGTTTGTCGTAAATAGCTCTTATTGTTTACATGTATGTTCCATCAATATATGTTTATTTAGTTTATTTATATGGTTTATTGAGAGTTTTTAGCATGAAGGGATGTTGAATTTTATCAAAGGCCTTTTCTGCATTTATTGAGATAATCATGTGGTCTTTGGTTCTGTTTATGTGATGGATTACATTTATTGATTTGCATACGTTGAACCAATCTTGCATTCCAGGGATGCAGCTGAGTTGATTGTGGTGCATAAGTTTTTTAATGTGCTGCTGGATTTAGTTTGCCAGTATTTTATTGAGGATTTTCGCATCAATGTTCATCAGGGATATTGGCCTGAAGTTTGTTTTTGTTGTCGTTGTGTCTCTTCCCAGTTTTGTATCAGGATGATGCTGGCTTCATAAAACGAGTTAGAGAGTAGTCCCTCCTTTTCAATTGTTTGGAATAGTTTCAGAAGGAATGGTACCAGCTCATCTTTGTATTTTTGGTAGTATTCACCTGTGAATCTGTCTGGTCCTGTTTGTTTGTTTGTTTGTTTGGGAGGCTATTAATTACTCCCTCAATTTCAGAGCTTATTGTTGTTCTATTCAGGGATTCAATTTCTTCCTGGTTTAGTCTTGGTAGAATGTATGCATCCAGGAATTTATCCATTTCTTCTAGATTTTCTAGTTTATTTGTGGAGAGGTGTTTATAGTATTCTCTGATGCTAGTTTGTGTTTCTGTGGGGTCAGTAGCGATATCCCCTTTATTATTTTTTATTGTGTCTATTTGATTCTTCTCTCTCTTCTTCTTTATTAGTCTAGCTAGCGGTCAATCTATTTGTTAATTTTTTCAGAAAACCACCTCCTGGATTAGTTGATTATTTGGAGGGTTTTTCGTTTCTCTATCTCCTTCAATTCGTCTCTGATCTTAGATATTTCTTGTCTTCTGATAGCTTTTGTGTTAGTGTGCTCTTGACTCTCTAGCTCTTTTAATTGTGATGTTAGGGTGTCAAGTTGAGATCTTTCTAGCTTTCTGATGTGGGCATTTAGTACTATAAATTTCCCTCTTTTGGGTTTTCAACACTGTATTGTTGATTCTTTCTCATCTTCGTGAGTTTGTCTAGTTTCGGTCTTTGAGGCTGCTGATCCTTGGATGGGGTTTTTGTGGGGGCTTTTTGTTGTTGTTGATGATGCTGTTGTTGTTGCTTTCTGCTTGTTTTCCTTTCAATGGTGAAGTCCCTCTTCTATAGGGCTGCTGAAGTTTCTGGGGGTTCACTTCAGGCCTTATTTATCTGATTCACTCCCATGTCCAGAGATGTCACTCAAGGAGCCTGGAGAACAGCAAAGATGGGTGCCTGCTCCTTCCTCTGGAACCTCTGATCTCAAGGGGCACCAACCTGTTGTCAGTAGAATTGCTCTTGTATAGGGTGTCTGACAACGCCTGTTGGAGGGTCTCACCCAGTTGGGTTAACAGGGAGCAGGACCTATTTAACAGAGCACTTTGTCCCTTGGCGGAGAAGGTGTGTTTCACTGGTTGGGGGAACTGACTCATCTGGGCTGCCCGAATTCCTCAGAACTACCAGGAGAAGAGGCTAAGTCGGCTGGTCTGTAGAGACTGTGGCCACCCCTCCTTCTAGGGGCTCAGGCCCAGGGAGATCCAAATTCTGTCCCTGAGGCTCTGGCTGGAGTTATTGGAGATCCTGCAGGAAAGCCCCGCCCACTGAGGAAGGATGGGTCAGAGTTAGACCTGAAGATGCACTCTGACCGCAGGCCAGCTGGTGTGTTGGGCTGTGGGGACAAGTGTTGGGACTGAGCCGTCCAGCCTCCCTGGCTCTAGCAGGGGAAAAGCGCAGCCTGGAGCTATAGAAATGGTTGCTGCCCTTCCGCCACCCAAGGAGCTTAGTGTGTTAGGCAGCTGTGAGTCCCAGTGCTGGTTGCTGCCCCTCCCCAAAGGAGCTCAAACAACTTAGACAGCAGGCAGCCACAGCCGGTGCTGGTCGCCCCTCCTGCTGGGAGTTCGATAGGCTTGATCAGATTCTAGCTGAGAAGCTGTAAGAATCTGCGCATTCTGGGGTGGGGGTGCTAGGCCCTGGTGGAGTGGATTCGCAAGTGGGATCTTCCGATCCGTGGGTTGCACAGTTCCGTGGAAAAAGCAGTTTCCCCGGCTGAGTAGCGTGCTCACTCACTGCCTCCCTTGGCTGGGGGGCTGCAATTCCCCTTCCCCATATGGCTCTCAGGTGGGCCGCAGCACCACACTGTTCTTCCTTGTCTCCATGGGTCATGCCAGCCCTCGAGTCCATTTTGATGACAGAACCTGCTACTTTGGTTGCCAGTAAAGGATTCACAAGCCTATTATGTTTTATTTTTCAATGAGAGCCTCCTAATGCTGTTGCTTCTAGTCAGCCACCTTGGCCCCTCCCCCAGCCCCCTCCCCCTCCCCCTCCGCCTCTCCATCCCCCTCCTCCATCCCCCTCCTCCCCACTCCCCACCCCCCTACCCGCGACCCCCACCCCCCTACCCCCCACCAATGTACCACCCCCACACCACCAGTGTAATTCTTATTCTTACTTCTTTATAGGTAAGGTGTTTTTTCCTCTGATTTCTTTCAAGATGTTCCCTTTGTTTTTAACTTTCTGCAGTTTGAAAATTATATGCCTAGATGTAAATTTTGGTTTTTTATCCTACTTGTTCTCTGAGCTTTCTGTATCTGTGGTTTGGTGTCTATCATTAACTTTAAGAAATTCTCAGTTAGCATTGCTTCAAATATTTCTTCTGTTCTGTTTTGTCCTTATTGTCCTTCTGGTATTCCTATTATGCGTATGTTATACATTTTGTAATTGTTCCACAATTCTTGGATATTCTGTTGTCTTTTCTTCTCTTTGTATTTCAGTTTTAGAAGTTTCTATTGACATTTCTTTAAGCTCACTGATTCTTTCTTCAGTTGTGTTCAGTTCTTTGAAGTGCCCCTTAAAGGTATTCTTCATTCTTGCTACAGTGTTTTTGATTTCTAATATTTCCTCTTGATTCTTTTAAAAAATTTTCTCCTTTCTGCCTACATCACTCATCTGTTCTCACATGTTGTCCATTTTCTCCACTAGAGCTCTCAGCATATTAATCATAGTTGTTTTAAATTCCCAATCTAATAATTCCAACATCCTTGCCATGTCTGACTCTGGATCTGATGCTTGCTCTATCTCTTCAAAAAAATTTTTTTTGTCTTTCATTGTGCCTTACAATTTTATATTGGAAGCTAGACATGAAATACTGGGTAAGTGGAACAGAGGTAGATAGGGTCTTTTTTGTGAGGCTTTATGTTTATCTGACTAGGAGTTAGGCTGTAGCTGTAGATGTCAGAGGTTAACATTTCCTCTTGTGTTTTTCTATTTGTGTTTCTGGTTGTCTCTGAGTTTCCTTAGAGATTTCTTCTTAAATAAAGTCTGACACATCCAGTTCTTTTAGTTGTATTCCCCAATTATTATACAAGAGCCCTATTGGTGTGATGGTAAGGTGTGTGGCAAGAGTAAGTGTTCCACAGTCCTTTGATGCAGTCTCAGGCTTTTAGTTAGCCTGTGCTCCTGAGCTGTGAGCTTCATGAGTGCTTCTCAATTTTTCCTCCTCTTTGGTGAGTAAGACTGGCTAGAGGTAGCTGAAGTAGGGTATTTCTCTCAGGTCAGTTAGGTTCTGATAAGACCTCCAATTGATTAAACTCTGGTAAAATAGTTTTTCATGAGAGTAGGCCTGCTTGAGAAGAACAAAATAATCTGGGCAAATTTTAAATGGTAACTTTCCCCATACCCTTCAGGAAACAGAAGGGTTTTTTTTGTTGTTGTTTTCTTTTTTTTTTTTTTTTTTACCAGATATTCACTGTGAAAACCTGGTAGGGCTTCTAGATGTAAAACTCACAAAAGAATAGGGGCTCCCCTAAGATTAGGCCCCCTAGAGTTTTTAACTCTCAAATTTGTCCACACTGAGCTGCCAACAACTTGTCAATTACAGTTGAAATCTTCATATCTTGATACTAGTTCTTGCAGAAGATTTTTGCTTCTGGTCTGGTAATTGTGATTTTCTGTATTAACCTACTTCTCTATTTTGAGTTTGCCCTGTGACCTCAGTTTTCTGATGGATATAAGAAGAGTGTTTATTTTCAGTTTGTTCAGCTTTTTTTGTTGTTGCTTTGTTTTGAGGATGAGAATGACAATTTCCAAGTAGCTTACATACTGGAACAGAGACTAGAAGTCTAGTTTGTGATATAAAAATTTATAAATACATGCTATTGCATTTGGCTAATTGCTCATCCCCTAAGAAAAGAGTGAGAATTCATTTGTCTATCTGTGCTTAGATGACATTGATTTTAGTTTCTTTATTTTTTTCTTTCTTTCTTTCTTTTATATTTTTTGAGATGTGGTATGGCTCTTTCACCCAGGCTGGAGTACAGTAGTATTCTCATGGCTCACTGCAACCTCAAACTTCTGGGCTCAAGTAATCCTCTTGCCTCAGCCTCTTGAGTAATTGGAACTACACGCATGTGCTACCATGCTCAGCTAATTTGTTTATATTTTGATTGTAGAGATGGGGTTTTGCTGTGTTGCCCAGGCTGGTCTCAAACTCCTGGCGTTAAGAGATCCTCCTATTTCAGCCTCCCAAAGTGTGGGGATTACAGGAATTAGCCATGCCATCTGCCTAGATGACACTGTTTCTGAGAAGTGAATAATAATATTCTGATGTTTTCTATAATTTTGTGCTTAATTTCAATTTCACTATGTCAGATGAGTATTGGCTTTTAGCAATACTGCTTATATTCAGTGTAATGTGAGAACTGTTAAGTAGTCAGTAGCTGCTTAACAATCTAAAAAGAATTCTCATTCTGGTAAGCCAAATGCCATCAGATAACTTTTTCTGGTAGATGATAATGCCACTCTGAAATGTCTACTTTTTGTGGAAAAAAAGTATGAAATAAATTGAGTGGTCCTTAGAAAGCTGGCATTTGTTTCTAAAAACAATTATTTTTGATTTGGCACATCTTACATGGGTGACTACAATGTAGACTAAGGCATGCAGGCCCTGGGAAGGCAACTGCAACTTCCAATTTACTTTTTCTCTTTTTACCACAAAATCTACTGCTTTGATAGAATGGAGAGTCTTTCATTGGGTCATCCTTTACTAATGCTATTAATGAGATGTCAGTGATGTACAAGCAACATATGGACTCTAGAAAGCAGACTCTCAATGAAGCATTGGGAAATTCCAGAGGCATTATATTCTAAACTGAAGAGGTTTAAGTCACATTGTTTTCAGAAGATGAAAAAAGCTATGGATAAATTTTAATTGGGTAAAGTTTCACTGAGTCTTTTCCCCAGCAAAACAATAAAAAAGCCATTGGCTAACTCTGGTGGTCTCCCTTTATGCTATTAGCCATGATATTAGTCTTGCTTGTTACTGACTGTGTGTAAAGATGTAACTGGTTTGAGAACACTTGTACCTTAATTGTGCTCCTGGAAACATATTTTGTGATATTAACATACCCTTTTTCTATTTTCCACCTTCCCTTCTCCACATTGAAAGGTTGTTTTTCCTCCTGTCATTACTCAGGAATGATGATACAGGGCAAGGAAGGAAGAAAACACAGACCAAAGTCATTCTGTCCATTGTTTCTAAAAGCCCAAGCTTCAGAGGAAATGATTGGTTGTGGAGTATGCTGAGGAGGCAAAAAGAAGGAAATTCTATAGCATTAGCATGAACAAATGGAAAATTATTTCCATTAGGGTGAAAATCACCCTGCCCCTTTTGAGCTAGTGGGTTGAAAGAAAAGAAAGAGATTTGTGAGCTGTTAGAGTAGAAGAGATCAACATCCTGCTTCTCAGGGCACCACAGGAAATGTTCTGAGACCTCCAAGAGGACCTGGCTGAGCAGTTCTTAGGCAGAAGAACACACAAGCAATCTCATCAAGAAAGAGTCTGTGCTGGAAACATTCCAGAAGTAGTAGGAATCTGTTGGTCCTGAAAGGGTCATGTGGGCAGAAGACATTTCCATGGCTATCAATGTGGCAGAAAGACTGAAGACAAGGTGCCTCACCCCTAGTCTTCACCCTGTATAAAATCTAAAATCTATACTATAACCCAGAATGGAGAAGTCCAAGAAATATTAAAGTTTATGTTTTTTGTCTCATGTGTTGCAGTCTTAAAATAGGAATTAAATTGATTTGACAGGGAGGTTGCAACATTTCTTTCTGACCTGAATTTGTAGACATGGCAACACTTTTATTAGATTCTTATGCTCTTTTTAAAAAATTTATTTTCCCCTTAAAGAGTGCAAACTTAGCATTCAAATTATTTTGAAGAATTGTTTCTCTAGCTCTCTTTTAATAGAATTCACCATCTTCAGAAACTTAATAGACATGGAACATGGAAGTCTTTAGCAAAATAGACTTTATTGCTGCAAAAACTACTTGGGATTAAACCCAATCTAAATTACTTCAATATAAAACGAAAGGAAAGAAAAACCAAAATGAGAATAAATAAGGCGTTCAGAAGGGTCAAAGATGATAATATTAAATAATATTATAGTCCCCTGATTATGGGCAGTGTCACAACTTGGCCTCGTTTTACACCATTGCTACCGCAGCTCTCCTCTTGTTCAAATGTTTTTTCTTTTTTTTCCCCCTTTTTTTTTTTTTTTTTTTTTGAGACAGAGTCTCTGTTGCCCAGGCTTGAGTGCAGTGGCACTATCTTGGCTCAGTGCAACCAACCTTTGCCTCCCAGTTTCAAGCGATTCTCATGCCTCAGCCTCCCAAGTAGCTGGGACTACAGGAAAATGCCACCATGCCCAGCTAATTTTTTTTTTTTTTGGTATTTTTAGTAGAGACGAGGTTTCACCATGTTGCCCAGGCTGGTCTCAAACCCCTGAACTCAGGCAATCTGCCCGTCTTGGCTTCCCAGAGTGCTAGGATTATAGGTGTGAGCCATGGTGTCTGGCCTCTTGTTTCAGTTTTTGGTTTTTTTTTTTTTCCTTCTTTAAAATCTCCTGACCCAAACATTATTATTGTTAGGGACATCACATAAAAAATTACTGCAATTATTGGCATTTCAGCTTAGGAATTATTCCAAGTTTCTGATCACTCAGGGCTCTTTGAACCCCATCATGAATGGGTTCTCTTAAATCTCCAGTCTCCCTTGCTTTTGGATCTTGGCTTTCTCATCTGTTGGTTGCCCAACCTCAGACCATCCTTATTGTTTTGGGTTGAATTGTATCTCACCCTCCCTCCTCAAAAGATATGTTGTAGTCTTATCCAGTGCCTCAGAATATGACCTTCGTAAAGGCCTAAAGATGGAGTATTCACGGAGATAATGAAGGAAAAATCACTGGTACCCAATATGACTGGTGCCTTGCAAAAAGGAGACAGAAATACATAGAGGGAAGACGATGTGAAGAGACACAGAGAAAATACAGCCATCTATAAGCCAAGAAGAGAGGCCTGGAACAGATCCTTCCCTCACAATACTCAGAAGAAATGACTGCTGTGGACATATTGATTTCAGACTTCTGGCATTCATCGCTGTGAGACAATTAATGTCTGTTGTTTAAGCCACTCAGTTCCTGGTACTTTGTTATGGCAGCCCTAGCAAATGACTACACTGATCCTCACCTGACACTACCTTCTGTTAATTGTTCTTTGGCTTCAAGCACTGAAGCCAAAGGCAGGATGCCGTTACCCTATGGAAACACAGCAGAAAAACAACACACGCTCCTTACCCTTCACTTTTCAGGAGAAGTAAACTGGATAGCCACCCCATGGGCTTCAGAAATATTTTTGCTATATAACTATATCTATTTAATAGTAATGATTAGGATTAGTCTCTTTCAAACACATAATTCACTATTGCATTAACTCATAAACATTGTCAAGGGTATTGTTCACAGTATCACCCATATATCTAAATAAAATCCTATGTAAGAAACATCTTCTGAAATTCAGTGTTTCACAATTTGGTGATACCTATAAAACTTTCAAATGTAATGATAATCCATGACCGAGCAATTCTACATGGCTCTTAGGTAGGCAAAAGCTTGGAGTGTTTGTGGAATATGAAAAAGGCCAGCCTTAGTCTTTAGGTGCTTCAAGATATGGATCTTGGCCAGGCAGCGTAGCTCATGCCTGTAATTCAGCACTTTCGGAGGCTGAAGCGGGTGAACTGCTTGAGCCTAGGAATTCGAGGACGGCCTGAGCAACATGGCAAAACCCCATCTCTATCAAAAAATACAAAAATTAGCCAGGCGTGATGGCACCTGCCTGTAGTCCCAGCTACTGAGGGGGCCGGACACTGAGATGGGAGAATCACTTGAACTCAGGGTGGGGCAGAGGTTGAAGTGAGCCCTGGTTGCACCACTGCACTCCAGCCTGGGTGATAGAGGAAGACGCTGTCTCAAAAAAAAATAATAATAAAATGAATTTAAAAAAGGATATTTCTGGAACAATCTGTTCTTCATCTTAGCGAACAATCAAGGTTACAGCAAAGTGAAAAATATTCCTAAAACATAAAATGCACTCCTGTAATCCCAGCACTTTGGGAGGTTGAGGTGGGTGAATCACCTGAGGTCAGGAGTTTGAGACCAGCTTGGCCAGCATGGTGAAACCCCGTCTCTACTAAAAATACAAAAATTAGCCAGGCTCAGTTGTGGGCCCCTGTAATCCCAGCCACTTGGGAGGCTGAGGCAGGAAAATCGCTTGAGCCTGGGAGGTGGAGGTTGCAGTGGGCCAAGATTGTTCCATTGTACTCCAGCCTGGGTAACAGAGTGAGACTCCATCTCAAAACAAAACAAAAAAACAAAAAACAAAACATAAAATATTTTCTGTTTGGCCCTTTTGACTCCTTGGAATTTACAATGTTTAGACTGAGGGTTTCAGTTTAATGTAGACCTCATCTATACCATATATGTGTGACCCTTCACCTTGTGGGTCCTCAAATATGAGATTAAGGCTAATGATGCTGATATGATCAAGTTAATAGGGCAGAGGCAAACATCAGGTATGTCTTTTCAAAGAGTTCTACAGCATAGCTAAGATAGCCCTCACCCCATATATATGGCCATGATGATGGGCTGTTTGTGAATTATTTTTTGTGTTGTCATTTTTTCAACTGACAGGTAAAGATTGTATACATTTATGATGTACAGCATGATGTTTTAATATATGTATAACTTGTGAGATGGCTAAATTGAACTATTTAACATACGCATTACCTTACTTTTTTTCTTTTTTTTGAGATAGAGTCTCCCTCTGTAACCCAGGCTGGAGTGCAGTGGCACAATCTTGGCTTACTGCAAGCTCCACCTCCAGGGTTCACGCCATTCTCCTGTCTCAGCCTCCCAAGTAGCTGGGACTACGGGCGCCTGCCACCACGCCCAGCTAATTTTTTGTATTTTTAGTAGAGATGAGGTTTCACCGTGTTAGCCAAGATGGTCTCGATCTCCTGACTTCGTGATCCACCCGCCTTGGCCTCCCAAAGTGCTGGGATTACAGGCGTGAGCCACCGTGCCTGGCCTACATGCCATTTTTTATGAGAACCTGTAAAATCTCTCCTAGAAATTTTTAAGTATAAAATATATTGTTCTTAACTGTAGTCACCATGATATACAGTAGATCTCTTAAAGTTATCCCTGTTGTTTAACTGAAATTTTGTGTTATTTGACCAATATCTCCCCCAATAAGCATCATTTTACTCTCTGTTTCTAGGAGTTAGACTTTTTGTTTGTTTGTTTGTTTGTTTTAGATGGAGCCTCTCTTTGTCACCAGGCTGGAGTACAGTGGCACAATCTTGGCTCACTGCAACCTCTGCCTCCCGGTGAAATGTAAAGCCAGCTGGACTTCCTGGGTCGAGTGGGGACTTGGAGAACTTTTCTTACAAGAGGATTGTAAAATGCACCAATCCGCAGTCTGTAGCTAAGATTGTAAAACGCACCAATCAGTGCTCTGTAGCTAGCAAGAGGTTGTAAAATGCACCAATCAGTGCTCTGTAAAAACGCACCAGTGTTCTGTAGCTAGCAAGAGGTTTGTAAAATGGACCAATCAGCACTCTGTAAAATGGACCAATGAGCAGGAGTCTAAAAGTAACCAATCACGGGGAGGATTGAGAAAAGGGCATTCTGATAGGACAGAAACAGGAAATGGGGGGATACAAATAAGGGAATAAAAGCTGGCCACCCCAGCCCGCCGCAGCAACCCACTTGGGTCCCCTTCCATGCTGTGGAAGCTTTGTTCTTTCGCTGTTCGCAATAAATCTTGCTGCTGCTCACTCTTTGGGTCCATGCCATCTTTAAGAGCTGAAACACTCACTGCGATGGTCCACGGCTCCATTCTTGATGTCAGCAAGACCACGAACCCACCGGAAGAAACCAACTCCAGACACACCAGGTTCAACTGATTATCCTGCCTCAGTCTCTTGAGTAGCTGGGACTACAGGTGCATGACACCACGCCCAGCTAATTTTTGTACTTTTAGTAGAGATGGGGTTTCACCATGTTGGCCAGGATTATCTCCATCTCTTGACCTTGTGATCCACCTGCCTTGGCCTCCCAAAGTGCTAGGATTACAGGCATGAGCCACCATGCCTGGCCAGTTAGACATTTTTACACTCACGTGTGAATGAGGACATTTGGTACTTATCTTTCTGTGCTTGGCTTATTTCACTTAACATAATGTCCTCCAGATTCATTCATGTTGTCGAAAATTACAGTATTTTCTTCCTTTTTTAAGGCTGAATAGTATATATTTTGATTTGTAGTTGTATATATGTTTGATTTGTAACTGACTACATTATTGTGGCTATATACTATATTTTCTTTCTTCATTCATCTGCTGATGGCCACTTAGATCGATTCCACATCTTGGCTATTGTGAGCAGTGCTGTAATGAACAGAGGAATGCAGTTATCCTTCAAGAGTCTGATTTCATATATGCCCAGTAGTGGGATTGCTCTATCATATGGTACTTCTATTTTTAATTTTTTGAGGAACCTCCATACTGTTTTCCATAATAGCTGTACTAATTTACATTCCTACCAACAGTGTGTGAGGGTTCCCTTTTCTCCAGTCTCACTGGAATAAGCCAGTTTCCTGAGGCTTGGTTGCACCAGGGCCAAGAGTACCTACAGTTCAGAGGGGGTGAGCAGAGATTAAGTTGGTGCAAGTTTTTAAAAATGAAATATAAATTAACAAATATGAATTATTAATATGAAAACTGATGCCTTATTTTACACCCAGAAGAAACAAACACTGTGCACCTGCTTCTGTAATCCTTATGTAAGTGAAGGAAGTGCTGTGCTTTAGACTTTATTGTGGTTTCTTTGGCTTCTATCTGCCCCCAAAGAAAACAAATACACACACAGCTGTTACAGCACTTGCTTTCTGCTCCAGAAAAGGGTAAGTGTGGAATAGAAATATTGGGTGCCTTCAGACATTGCCTAATAACTAAAAAGTGTCAAGCAGCAGGACTCTCCTCGTTCCCAGTAAGGAGGCACTAATTCATTATAAAAGCAACCCTGCACCTGCAGTGATAGCTGTTTTATGCTCATCTGTGTACTGGAGGCTGTCCTTGCATAACTGTGAGTCTGAGGCTAAGGAAATAACATCACTACTGTGAGCCTGGAGAAAGAATGCACAATGGTGATTCCAAAACCAAAGGAGACAGATTTTCAGTCCCACTGGGATAGACCAGTTTCCAAGCCTTGGTCCCATCAAAGCTAAAAGTGCCTTCAGTTCAGCGGTGGTAAGCAGAGATAAAGTCAGTGCCGTTTTTTTTTGTTTTGTTTTGTTTTTTGTTTTTTTGTTTTGTTTTGTTTTGTTTTTTAATGAAGTGTAAACCAAAGACTTGAGAATTCTAGGCCATGCCCATTTAAAATTCTTTCAAAGGTCCAGGCAGCTGCAATACAATAGGTGCTTAGCTGAAGTTGACAATGCCAGTGAATTTAACCTTTCTTTCAACTGTTTTTTCTCATTGTCGTTATTGGTGGTTTTGATGAAGGATTAGGTGATATATGGAGAATATCTTTTGGGCTTTATTTTAACACATCCCATTGGTAAAAGAGAGATGGACAGTCCTTTGACATTTCCTCTAGAAAGCTCTTGTCTTTTCTTTCTACTATAAATCAAGTAATCTTGTAATGATTTTAAATATGAATTATTTGACATAAAGTGAAGATACTAATTACAAATTCTATGAAGCATTTTACATAAACATATTTACTGGTTCATCCAACCAACTTTGATTGATTCCTGAGAGCCAACTACAGGTTGTGCCAAACACTGGGAGGACAGAGATAATAAAAACACTCCATACCCAGAAGAAACATACATTTTAACAGGGGAAAATAGACATGTGAACTAATAAAAGCAATAGAATGTGATATATTCTATGATATGAGGGTAAACTATGATTCAACAGGGCCCAAAGATGAGAGTGATCAAAAAAGATTTCTAGAGGAAGTAAAGTTTGAGTCAATTTCCTGAAACAGGACCAAATACAGGTTTTCAGGAGAAGGACAGATTCTCCAAGCAGATAAAACTAAAAATGTGAAAGTAGAGTCTGAAATAGTCTGACACATTTATACAGCTGAAGATAGATTTGATCAGAATAAGGGTGCAACTCTTTATTTATTAAATAAGTTCCTTAGAGTAGTGAACAAGATAGGTTCAGTCCATGCCCACAGGAAGACTATGTTACAGTAATGAAGGCAGATTTTAAAAATTACTATGTGAATAGATAAATAATATAATTACAAAGCATAAGTGCATATAAAGAAAAAGAAAAGTGGGGGCTGAGATAGAGAATTGGGCAAAGAAGATGAGAAGGGTCAGAAGTATTCCTTAAAGTTCAGGAAGTGTTTTTGTGAGAGGTGGCTTTGAAACTGACACCTGAAGCATGAGCAAAAGCTAATCTTTAGCAAAGCAGGTGAGATAACCATTACAGACAAGTAAAGGGCACAAGCTAAGTCCCTGATACATGAAAAGGAAGGTAGGAGGTAATGCTAATCTAGTCAATGTAAGGAAGTGCATGCCATCACTATACTAAGATATGTATGCTCTCTTTTACTGGCAATAAGGAACCACTGGATAATATTAAAAGAGACAAATATGATAATATTCTTTGTAAGAAATCCACTTTGTTGGCATGGTGGAGAGATATTGATCATAATGAAACCAGTTAGCAAATTACTGCAGTAGTCCAGTCAGTGGAGACAGAATTGAGGCAAACAATATTAAGGAAAGAGAATTGAAAGGACTTAATTTCTTTTTGGATATAGTATTTTTTTTTTTTTTTTTGAGACAAGGTCTCATTCTGCCACACAGGCTGAAGTGCAGTGGTGTAATCACAGCTCACTGCAGCCTCTACCTCCTGGGTTCAGGTGATCCTCCCACTTCAGCCTCCTGGGTAGCTGCTACTACAGGCATGCACCACTATGCCTGGCTTTTTTTTTTTTTTTTTTTTTTTGTATTTTTTGTAGAGATGAGATCTCACTATTTGTCCAGCCTGGTCTTGAGCACCTGGGTTCAAGCAACCTGCCCATGTAGGCCTCTCAAAGTGCTGAGATTACAGGTGTGAGCCACTGATCCCAGCCCTGGGTAATTCCTTTCTATTTGCTTTATTTTACTTTTACTTATTGCTTATAATACAAGAAATGAATGTAAATTTGGAAGAAATAAATAACCACCAAACAAAAAATTATACAATTAAATCATGAAAAATTCCAACATGTGCACTTTCTTCCAGTCTCATTTCTATGCAAATATATAGTTTATAAATATGCTTGCCTAATTTTTTCACGTAACACCTGTACTGTGAATATCTTTCCAAATCAGCAACTCCATTGACTTCATTATTTTAATAGCTACACAATATTTAATTGCATTTATAATTTATTTAATCACCCCATTATTAGACTATTTGGTTCTTTCCATATTTTCTATTATAAAAATGCTGTAAGGAATATTACTTTATATAGATCATTGTCTTCTTGTTTGATTATGTTCTAAGCATTTATTCCTAAAAGCCAGATTATTATGCCATAGCAATTTTTTAATGCTTTTAATACAATTTACCAAAATACTCTCCAGAAAATCAGACACTTTCCTTCTATCTGAACTCAAAAACCATTTTCTCACATTGCAAAAAAAAAAAAAAAAAAGGAACTTTTTTTTTTTTGAGACAGGGTCTCGCTATGTTGCCCAGGCTGGTCTTGAACTACTGAGCTTAAGCAATCCACCTGCCTAGGCCTACCAAAATACTGGGATTACAGGTGTGAACCACAGTGCCTAGCCAAAACAAGTAACTTTTATTGGGACTGCATTACATTTACTGATTAATTTGGAGATAATTGGCATTTTTAATATATTGAGTATTTTCATCTGGGTAGGAAATGCCTGTCCATGTCAAGTCATATCTTCTTTTATGTCCTTCAATAGTGCTTTCTTAGTCTTCTTTTGTATGCCTTACACATTTGTTTTTCATTTTGCACTTAAGATATTTGAAATTTTATTATCCTTATGATTGGGGTATTTCATTTAACATCGTGTATTCCGACCGACTATATTTGATATCTAGAAAAACTTTGGAATTTTAAATGTTTGATTTGTAACTGACTACATTATTGAATTCATTAGTTTTAAGGAACTTTTTTTTGTTGATTTTTTATTTTATGGTATTTGGTAAATTTACTTTCTCTTTCCAGTATTATTACATTATTACATAGTTTCCCTATCTAATCGTGTTAGTTGGCATTTTCTGTATCGTCTTATATAACCATTGCAATTATAGACTCCTTTCATTAGTCTTGACTTTAATGAGAATTTCTGTAGGATTACATCATGATGAATGATATTGTTCAATCATTTTAAGATATGCATTTTTATCATGTTAAAAAGTCACTCTCTAATTCTGTTTTTTAAAGTTTTATTGAGAATATATGCTCAATTTTATTAAACACCATCCAAGTATGGCTTCTGATACTTTTTATTTGATGAATAATGGTAATACATATTTTGCTATCAAACCATCCATTTCTTTTGCTTAGTCATTGTGGCTTGGCATTTTAATAAATAGTTTAGGTTGTTCAGTTAATATCTTGTTTAGGAAATTGATGAGTCTTTTGATTTTTGTGCTCTAAGATTTTGGTATCTAGATTATGCTAGCTATATTTTTAAAAATTAGGAACAGCCAATTCTAGCAATTTAATTAATCCTTTCTCTAGTTTTCTATACAGCTATATGTTCCTTCTTGGTGTTTCCATTGTAATTTATACATTTAAAATGGGATAATATATTTTTTAATAGTATATAATAGCATATAGTATGTTATAAAACTATAGAAGTGTAATATATTTTTAATGTCATAAGATATAAATATATCATAATATATAATGCATATTAAATGTATACCTTTCTTTTATATTTCCATACATGTAACTTTCTAGTTATTCAGAAATATTAATCTACCTGAAGGTGGTAAATAGGAATGAAAAAGAAAAAAGCAAGAAAATAGTTGACATTCAACTTCTGACTACCAAAAATGGGACTTTTTAGTCATTTTTGTGACAATATTCTCAGAAGGCTGGCATTGTGGAGAGAGTAAATAAATTTCTGTTTTCAAACTTTCTTTATCATATCAAGAATTAGGACAGGCTGACCTCAATATCAAGCTCTCAAGGGTAGAGAGAATTCATAGGCATAATTCCTTCCCATACAGGGAAGGGAGAATAATATGGCCTAATATTGATCTAACAGATTATGAGAAGGAAAGGAGAAAAAGAGGTAGGAGGAGGTAAAGGTCAGACCTTGTCCCTCAGACGTTCTCTCCATGGGGCCCCATCTTCCCCATCTTTCACTAACTCCAAGAGCTTGTCTCCCTACTTCCCAAAGACCCGAGTTTTGGAACTCTGGAAAGAGATGGCCTCACAGGGTACAATCCTGTATCAGAATAAAATGGTGGAGAGACTTGGCTTGCTTGTAAGGCCTGAGTTAGCTATTAAAAGACTCCCTCATCTCCTCTAGTAGATGGAAGGGATCCAGAAGTTTGCATGCCTCATGGTGTGGAGCAGGGCGAGAGTGAGAAAGGTAATTGAGTTGACCCATTGGACCTGTAAGAGACTGCTGCAGTAAACAGTGAGGGGACCTACTCAATATACTAGTGCTGGGAAGCTGAACCCAGCCGGCTCAGATTGAGAGGAATGTGCAATCCTGGAGAGAGTTGAACTGGAGCTTAGTGAGTTGGGGAAGACTAAAATGAACTGATGAGCTAAGTAAAAAAACACCTGTATTAATAATAACTGCAAAAGGGAGCCCAAGGATTGATCCCCACCAAACACTTTGTCACAGAGAAACTAAAAGTCAACATAGAACTTTTATTCATGGAAGTTAGACTCTCTCTTCCCAGCTTCTAGTAGACTTCAGACCCCTCCTTGATATACAGTAAGTTCTCACTTAATGTTGTCCATAGGTTCTTGAAAACTGTGACTTTAAGCGAAACAGCATATAACAAAACCAATTTTACCATAGGCTAATTGATATAAACAAGATTTAAGTTCCTATGGCATACTTCTGGTCACATACACACAAAAATCACCAAGCTTCTAAAAAAAAAGAACACCAAATACTTCTAATATGAAACATTGAAATAAAAGTGAGCTCTATATACATTAAAGAAAGATTAATAAACGCAAGTAAGACACGTATTTATCCAATTTTTGGCGAATCATTGAGTGACAGTGGTCATAGTGGTGGTGGGTTAAATCAAAGAATAATGTTTGCAAAGCAAGAATTGTAATGAGCTCTTCCTACCCACACGCCATTAGAAAATAATAACAAATGTGGTGGGCTTGCCAAGTACTTTTGTACTGCATCATTTATTGCCATGCATTGTATGATTATTGTACACTTTACTGATTTTTATTTGACAATAATTTGTGTCCCTTCATTCATTTCCCAAACCATTTATTACAGTTCAGGGTCATGGATGGCCTCCCATGACCCTATCCCAGCAGCTCAGGATGCAAGGCGAGAATTAACGCGAACAGGATGCCATTCCATCTCAGGGTCATTCACCCACACACACACACTCACTGAGGCTGGGACCAGTGAGACACAACTATTCACCTAATGTGCACAGCTTTGGGATATGGGAGGAAACTGGAGTATCCAAGAAACCCCACGAAGGCATGGGGAGAACATGCAAATTTTGCACAGACAGTGACCCTGGTCAGAAATCAAATTTTTTCTTCATCAATTTTATAGCAAAACGATGTCGAGTAAAATGACATTATCTGAAGACCTGCTGTACTACGATGCCATTGTGGAAGAAACTCAGAGGAAGGGAAAGCAAACTGAAAGACTGAGCATTGACATCCCCAAAGAGATGAAGTTATCTTTGAGAGACTATTATACACTCCCCAGAGGTCTGAGATGCTGTTAATTACTTAATTTAGGCTTTTCCTTTGGCCTTGATGGATGAAGGGCTAGGATAAATAGATGTTATAAAAATTTTTTTAAATACTTCTCTTAAGATTTGAGAAATAGAGTGTTCAATCATTGACTCTACCACACAGATATTTTTACAAATATCAATTTGTTTCTCTTCCCTCTTAGATAGTGAGTACACTGTAGGCAGATCTGATTTTTTTGTTGTTTTTTTTTACCCCTCAGAATTGGTAGACACTAGACACCTTTTTAGTAAGTGAATAAATGTGTATCTAATTCAGAAAGGCCTGAAGGATTGTTTTAAAAATACACATTTTGCTGGTTAGGCTTTAAGATAAACAGACATGAAAAGTGCAATGAAGACACACATCTTGTTGAGAAATAAAGTTTTAGGTGAAAAGGTGAATAGTTAAGAATCTGCAAATATAGAAAAATCAAGACGTACAAGGGTTATTGTGTTGAATTATATTGGACCTTCGATCTCAAATGCCATTAACAACAATATGGGCAATAAGAATGTTTTAATCCTCACTTCTTGTGCTGTCTGACTCAGTATTTATACTTTTTATTTGATCTTCAATAAAGCTCCCTTTGTTCTCATACATGAGTAATGGGTTCAAGGTTTTTATTATTATTCTCACTGCAGTAGGGTGCAGTAGCTGAAAATTTTCTTCAACTTATGTAAGTTCAGATTTTTTTCAGTTGAAGCTGTTATCTCCAGAAAGAACATACTTCACCAACACAATCCAGAGGCAGAGCCATGACAAATATTCCCTTCTGTCCAAAAAGAGGAGCCTGATTCCTAGCACCTGAGAAACATACTGATAACAATATGCATCCCGATGTGACATGGCAAATGAGTTTTTCATTGCAAAGAATGAATACCTTTCAAAAATAGGGTGGGTGTAAAGATAAGGAGAAAAAATAATCTAAGTACAAGTATTCTCTGATTTATAGGCTAAGTATTCATTTTGTAATTCCCTCTTTTCCATTGTTTTACCAAGAAAAACAGCAAGTCTGGATGCTGACTATATAACCTCCCTCTTTACTCCATCTTCAGGAAAAGCATTCAAAAACTAGACAGATTCTAAAACAATCCGTGTTAACTCTATTTTGGGATATGAACCCTTTAATAAGATAAGCAAAGGTATCACTGTTTTCCTCTTCCTTGTGATATTTTTATGTTTTCAATTGCCAGTGTAGTGCAAAGTAACTCAAGGGGGTCAAGTGAGGGTGAAGTAGAGGCTAAGGGAGGGAAACAGAGGGATATGGGGGAATAAATTTACTCTAAATCTTACCTATACAGTTTCAGACCATTGAATTGGTCTGAATTTACATCATTAATGCATTCCGGCATGATATACCATCTAGCAAGGTGGTTAAGAGTCCAAGCCTGGTCATCAGAGGGAACCAGATTCTAATCATGCCTGGGTGATCCCCTGGGAAAACTACTTGTTTGATTTTCTTATCTGTAAAAGAAAATAGTAAAACTTACCTTATGGGGTTATTGTGAAGATTAAATAAGATAAAGAATATACACTTAGCACGGTGTTTAACATATAGTGAATACTCATTAAGCCATTATTACTACTACTACAATTCCTTGGTTATAAAATTGAGGTCAGTGTGAACAACTGGATAGCTGGGAGAGAATTATCATGGCCTTATATATTTCAGATGCCTGTGTGCAATGCTATATACTTAGTATATAATTTCATCAGACACAAAAAAGCATAGTTAAAATCCTGCTAAATATTAGAAGGCAATTTGTGAAAATATTTTATGTTTTTTAGAGCAATTAACATTCTGTTTTAAGCATTTTATTCACATTTCCTACTCATTCTTACAGAAATCCTCTGTGGTAGATAAATACCAAAAACTGAGCCTCTGATTTCTTGCTTGAACTATAGTTTCTGTGAGAAATGTAATAATATGAGATGTTTTCAGCTTGGGAAGTAGAATATGGAGAGAACCATTTTTTTTCTTAAATAAATGAAATGTACAAACTGTACTCTGTGCCTGTCATTTTTTAATCAACATTATCTTTGTGAGATTTAAGCATGTTGGTGCATGTAGCAGCAGACAGTATTCAACTATATAAATATATTAATTTCTTTTTACCCATAATACTGATATTTGGGTTATTTGCAGTTTGGGTCTGGTACAAATAGTGTATTACTGTTTGTGTGTGTGTGTATTTCTTTGGGTACATGTATGAAAGCATTTCTGTTGGATTGTTACCTATGACCCAGAATAAAATGTCTGGGTCATGGCATATATTTGACTTTAGTAGGTGCTGCTGGTTTTCAAAAGCTGTACCAATTTACATTCCCTGAAGCAGTGTATCGGAGTTTCAGTTGCTTGTACAAAGTTACCAGCAGTATATGAGTATTTCAGCGTATGAGAGTGGTGTTCTAACTATTCTAAATTCTTAAAAGCACTGTCTATTTCATTTAACTATTTTGGTGAATGTATGATGGTATCTTAATGTGGCTTTAGACTAGATATATCACTATGTCATTTTCACATAAAAAGAGCTTTATTGCTTTCTTTCCAATTTTTCAATTAGTTTTTCTTCTTTTTCATTGTACAAACTAGGGCCTTAAAAGAATGTAAATAGAAATGATATTAGTAGGTATCCTTTTCTCATTCTAAATCTCGGGGGGAAAGCTTTGAATATTTTACCAGCAAGTATTATTTTTTCAGTAGGCTTTTCATAATTGTTATTTACCAGATTGAGGGACTTGTTTTGTATCCCCAGTTTGTTAAGGTTTTTAAAAATTATTATGAATGTGTAATTTTATCAAATACTATTTCTTCATGAGTTTAGATAAACATAAAATTTTTCTCTTCTATTCTCTTAAAGTGGTGAATGACATTGATTGACTTTTTAATATTAAACCAGCTTTGCATTCCTGGAATAAACTCAACTTGATTGTGAAGTATTATGATTTTTGTGTATTACTCAATTTGATTTGTCAGTATTTCATATAATAGTTTTGTTTGTTTACTTATTGACCTGTAATTTTCCTTTTTTTGTTATTTTCTTTTCTTATAATGTCTCATTTTGGTTTTGTTTTCAGAAGTATGCTGGCCTCATAAAACAAGTTGAGACATGTGTCTTTTTTTTTTTTTTTTTTAAGACGGAGTCTCGCTCTGTCGCCCAGGCTGGAATGCAGTGGCGCAACCTCGGCTCACTGCAAGCTCCGCCCCCCGGGTTTCACGCCATTCTCCTGCCTCAGCCTCCCAAGTAGCTGGGACTACAGGCGCCAGCCACTAAACCCGGCTAATTTTTTGTATTTTTAGTACAGACGGGGTTTTACCGTGTTAGCCAGGATGGTCTCGATCTCCTGACCTCGTGATCCGCCCGCCTCGGCCTCCCAAAGTGCTGGGATTACAGGCGTGAGCCACCGCGCCCGGCAGACATGTGTCCTCTTTATTCATTCTTCAGAAGAGTATTTATAATATTGCTATTATTTCTTCTTTAAATTAGTGAAAAAATTGATCCTTCATGCATTCTGAGTCTGTCTGAAGATCTCTGAGAGGAAAAGATTAATTCAATTTCTTTAAAATGTGCAAGATTACTCATAATTATTTTTGTGTTAATCTTGTTAAATTCTATTCTCTTTTGTTTGTTTGTTTGTTTGAGACGGAGTCTCACTCTGTCGCCAGGCTGGAGTGCAGTGGCGAGATCTTGGCTCACTGCAACCTCTGACTCCCTGGTTCAAGCGATTCTCCTGCCTCAGCCTCCGGAACAGCTGGGACTACAGGCGCGCCACCACGCCCAGCTAATTTTTGTATTTTTAGTAGAGACCGGTTTTCACCATGTTAGCCAGGATGGTCTCCATCTTCTGACCTCGCGATCCACCCGCCTCGGCCTCCCAAAGTGCTGGGATTACAGGTGTGATACACCGCGCCTGGGTTTTTTTTTGTTTTTTTGTTTTTGTTTTTTTTTGAGGAGTCTCACTCTGTCGCCCAGGCTGGAGTGCAATGACGCCATTTCAGCTCACTGCAACCTCCACCTCCCAGGTTCAAGTGATTCTCCTGCCTCAGCCTCCCAAGTAACTGGGATTACAGGTGCCTGCCACCACACCTGGCTATTTTGTGTGTGTGTGTATTTTTAGTAGAGACAGGGTTTCACCATGTTGGCCAGGCTGGTCTCGAACTGCTGACCTCAGGTGATCCACCCTCCTCGGCTTCCCAAAATGCTGGGATTACAGGCGTGAGCTACCGTGCCCGGCCGTTAAATTCTGTTTTTAAAGAATCTGTACATTTCTTCTGAATTTTCAAATTTATTTGAATGAAAACATAATTACTCTCTTAAGATGTATTTAATACATAGAGATCTGTGTTGATTCCCCTTTTTTTACCCCAATATTGATAATTCATTTTTTTTCTCTTTTGTTCTTTCTTAGACTGGCAAAGAACTTACTGCTTTTCTTGGTCTATTCGAAGTATCTGCTTTTAGCTTTGTGGACTTTCTCCATTGTACCTCCTTTTTTTTCTATCTTATTAGTTTCAATTCATCTTTATTGTTTCTTTTATTCTACTTTATTAGTGTTTAATCTTCAGTTTTTTATGTTTTTGAGATAGATACTTGAATCACAAGTTTTCAGTCCTTTTTTCCCTAATATATCTTAA
Source organism: Pan troglodytes (assembly GCF_028858775.2). NCBI lineage: Eukaryota > Metazoa > Chordata > Mammalia > Primates > Hominidae > Pan > Pan troglodytes. Next base: position 78,461,577 of record NC_072398.2, on the reverse strand, counting down.
GACTATAACACTATAAAATCTCCATCACAAATATCCTTAGATGCATTCTATATGTTGGATATGTAGGATTTTCACTGTGTAGTCCAAAATGTTTCTAGCTTCCATTTAAATTTCTTCTTTGATAAATAGTTTATGGAATAAAATAGCTTAATTTCCAAGTATACTGGAATCTTCTGGTTATCTTATCTGATTATGTCTTTATTTTACACTTGAGTTCTAGCTTGAGCATTTAATTGACTAGTTTCAATGCCTTGAATAATTTTGAGACTCATTTAATGGCTCTGCATATATTTTTCTGCCTTAGTCCATTTTCTGTTGCTACAACTGAATACGTGAGATTGGGTAATTTATAACGAAAATAAATTTATTTTTCATAGTTCTGGTGACTGGGAAGTCCAAGTTCTTGGAGCCACATCTGGCGAGAGCCCTATTACTGGTAGAGACTTTCTTTAGAGCCCCCAAGGTGGCATCACATGGCAAGGGAGCTTATTAGAGACAGCCAAACTGGCTTTAATAACAGACCCCCTCTCATGATAACTAACCCATTCCTGCAAACCTATTAATGCATTGATGAGGACAGAGCCCTCATAACCTTTCTAAAGGCCCCATCACATTTTAAAATTCTCATCTCTTAATACTGTTACACTGGGGACTGAGTTTCCACATGAGTTTTGAAAGAGACAAACATTCAAACCACAGTGCATATAGTCATTAACATTTTGGTCAATGTTATCTATGCATTTGGAAAAAATATACATAGTTCGTCATAGTTGACTTCAGTGTTCCATATGTGTCAACTAGGCCAAGTATTTTTCAGACCTCCCCTCTTCTTAATAATTTTTTTTATGTTATGGAGAAAGATATATTAAATATTCTCTATAATTATGGTTTTGTATATTTCTCCTCTTGGTTCATCTAATTTTTAATATTTATTTTTGGAAGCCACACTAATAGATGCATACAAAGTTTAATTGTAATGTTTTCCTATAACATTCACTTTATTTGTTGTTATTAAATGTCCTTTTTCATGTCTAAAATTGTTTCTTCCTTTTAAGCTTATCTTTTCTGGTACTCATATTCTTTGTTTTGCTGATCTTTTCACAAAATGTTCTCATTCTTTTGCTTTTAACTTCTCTTTTTCTTTATAGTTAAGGAGTAGCTCTTGTAGCAATCTGTAGCAGCATGATGTTTCTTGTCTTTTAATTAGTGTATTTAGACCATAAGACATTATTGTTATCATTATTTTTACAGTCAATATTCATTCAGACTTACTGACATATTTGCCATTTATTTTGCACTTTATTTCTTCCTGAATTTCTATGTTTCTAGGTAAAATCATTTAGAAACTGTGTTTAGTGTGAGTTTGCTGGTAGCAAATTGATCTCAAGTTTTACTTTGTCTGAAACTATCTTCATTTTGTTTTAACAAAGATACTTTCACTAGGCATAGAACTTCAGGAGGGCAGTTATTTGTTTCCAGTACTTAAAAAATGTCATCCCATTGTCTCTGGCTTTCATTGTTTCTGTTGAGCAGTCAGCCTAAAGTTTTGCTTTTGCTACTTTGGGGCCAAAATATCTTTGTTTCTCTGGCCATTTAAAAATTTTTCCTTTTTGTTGTTTGTGTTTTGTTTGTATCTCACCAGTCTTATTATGATGTATGTACGTATCATTTTCTTTTATTTGTATTTATTCATCTTGTTGTTTAAAGAGCTTCTTGAATCAGTGACTTGATGTCTTCCATCAACTTTGGACAAATTTTAATCAAACCCAATTTATTTAAATTTCCCCCATCCTCTCTTTATTCTTCTTCTGAAATTCAACTACGTGGATGTTAGATATTATCCATATGTCTATATCTTATCATATATATCTCTCTGTTTTTTTCTATACTTCTCATTATTTTTGCTCTCTGCTTCAGTCTTTTCTTCTGACCTATTTATTTTCCAGCTCACTAATTCCCTCTTGAGCTGTGTCACATATCCTGATAAACTCATCTCTTGAGTTCTTAAGTTCAGTTTTTGCATTTTTTAGTTCTAGAAAATTTCATTTGATTCTTATAGTTGCATGTTTTCTTGTGAAATTCTCATCTTATCATTTATTACTTTGATTATGTTAATTAGTCCATGTCTGTTGTGTATTGTTTGTCTTGGACTAATTTTTTAATACACTAGATTTTTTGGTGCTTTTTTTTGTTATTTTTATCAAATGTTGGACATTTTGTGTAAACATTAAAATGATTCTAGGCCAGATTTGGTGGCTCATGCCTGTAATCCCAGCACTTTGGGAGGCTGAGGTGGGTGGATCACTTTAGGTCAGGAGTTCAAGACCAGCCTTGCCAACGGAGTGAAACCCTGTCTCTACTAACAATATGAAAATTAGCTGGGTGTGGTGGCAGGCACCTGTAATCCCAGCTACTTGGGAGGCTGATACAGTAGAATCGCTTGAACTTGGGAGGCAGAGGTTGCAGTGAGCCGAGATTGCACCACTGCCCTCCAGCCTGGGCGACAGAGCAAGACTTTGTCTCAAAAAAAAAAAAAAAAAAAAAATGACTCTAGTGCTATATTCCTCCAGAGAGGATTCAACCTATCTTGAAAGGCAACAGAGAGACAGATTAGCTCAGTCCAACCTGGGACTAAACTCAGTCTTTCTAAGGCTCGGTCTACATGCAATTTTTTTGCATTCATAGGGTGTAGCTTTCCAGGACTTCTAACAGAGAGCCTGGAGTGTTTCTTACAGATTCTTCTCGTTGACGTGAACTTCAGTTTTTGTCTCCTTAGTATTGTCAAGTTGCAAAAATCTCTGATTTGCCATTATTCACATTGTGTTCTGCTTCTTAGCCTTTTGCCTATGCAGCTTAATTGGCTAATACCCTGTGGGGAAAACTGATGTGAATATTGGTCTCATTTGTCTCAGCCTCCCTTCTCTATAAAATCTCATCAATACCAAACTCCAATTTCTCTTCCTCCAAGGCCATACAGTTGCATAAATCTCTACTGTTCTCCTTTTTAAAACAAATACTATCTCTTTTTTCAGTCTCTTGTTTTATTCCAAAGTGCTGCCGATAACCCAAGGATAAAAATGGAATGAAACAAGTCTGACTTACCTCAGAGCATCCTTGTCTGGAATATACAGTTGCTCAAGTCTTGATCGCCTTGGCAGGTGTCTGATATTTGAAGTGAGGAAGATATAAATATTTTTAGGTTCTTAAGTTGCTTTTGCAGGGAGCACTACTCTTCTGCTATAAGCTACTACATCATTGCCAGAAGAATTTCTGAACTAACTTTTAGTGAGTATTTATTACTTGCCAGGCACTATGTTAGGTCTTACTTATTATCTTACTTTTTTTTTTTTTTTTTTTTTTGAGATGGAGTCTCGCTCTGTCACCCAGGCTGGAGTGCAGTGGCGCAATCTTGGCTCACGGCAAGCTCTGCCTTCTGTGTTCACGCCATTCTCCTGCCTCAGCCTCCCGAGTAGCTGGGACTACAGGCACCCGCCACCACGCCCGGCTAATTTTTTGTATTTTTAGTAGAGATGGGGTTTCGCCATGTTAGCCAGGATGGTCTTGATCTCCTGACCTCGTGATCCGCCCCCCTCAGCCTCCTAAAGTGCTGGGATTACAGGCTTGAGCTACCGCTCCCGGCCTTACTTTTCTTTCAGATGTACTTTGAGCTTCTGAGACTCAAAGTGTGAGACTCAGAGGAACTAAGTTACTTGCTCAAAATTTCTTTAAAGAGTTAGAAGCAAAGAATAAACTTTCAAAGCCTCTAAAGCCTCTAGTCTTTACACCACATTAGGGACAAAGTAGGATGTAACACAGTGTCTGGAAATGGTTAAAGATTAATGGTGAACTACTACTTTATGTCATTTGGTCCAAAATAGAATATAAATGTTGATATCTTTGATCCTGTGTAATAATTTTTAATGGAGACTGAGACACACAATAGTAATGAGTATTAGAGAGGTCACTAAATCTCTTTTCATATTTTGAAGGAAATAATTCTGACTTTTCCCTTAAAGGAGCAGATGATGCTCAAAAGAACAAATCAGGAAAGAGGAAAGAATAAAAGGGTAAGTAGCAAAAGGAAGTGTTTTTTTTTCCCAGTATGTGTTTCGGAGACAGGTAGTTTTGGTGCTTTAAATGCAGAGCTGGGTACCAGGTTCATGAAAGACAAAGGTATGTATTGTATAAAGAGGTGAATGGTGACTTAACAAAATGTGGAAATAATAGGTTTGTGATCTGCAAAGTGCTGATATAACACAGTATTTTAGACTTTTTATTAAAAGTTAGTTTTCTTATTTCCACTATATAAATCCTTACTTCTTTTCTGTAGTGATAAAGGCAAGAAAAGAATGTAAGGAAAGAATGACAACTGGAGGTAATGACAAATGTAACTGGTCGTATATACACTCATACCTTTTACACTGAGTTCCTCACATACGCATTATCTCAAAGCATCACTTTGAGGCAGGAAAGAAAAGTCTCTGAAATTTTGTGAAATTACTGTGGAGAAAAACTTGAAATAAGGCAGATCCGGGTGTTTTAACAAGATAAAAACAAGAAAAATTAGGGTAAAATATATACCTAACCTAACAGGTATAAAGGGACAAAAGAAGTTGTGACCAGCTTGGATGTTTACCTGTGAGCTAGCATTGTAGGAAAAGTGGAGATCTGGGAGAAAAGAGAGAGACAAGCTCAGAAGTTTAGAGATTTGAAGAAGGGGAGGAAAGCAAGCAGAGAAGTGGGCTGTACTTGGTTCCAGATTTATGGGAGCAGCAAGCCAAGGAAGGTTATCTAAAGTGGCACACCCACCAGGTATGCTATAAATAAGCACCAAAGTCAGCTGAAGGACCTTATGCATTTCAAATCAGCCTAACTTACCCAGGTCCAGAGAATTTTGTATTTGTACTGTTGGATTCCATCTCACGTCTGCCTGGCCTGGAAACAGAGCTTCAGGGCCCAAAAGTTGAAGAGCTTGCAGAGGCACCAACCTAGTCTGGGATCTCAGTTTAGATGTCTTATTCAGGGCCAATAGTCTGGTGAGTATGCAGGTTCTCAAATTCTCAGAGTGAGACACAAAAAAACCTACCAGGCATGAATTTTTCCTGCAAAGGAATGAGGGGTTGGCATTGGTTTATCTTACAGCTCTGTGTGCTGCTGCTTGCCTAGAGCCATTCCCATTTTTAAGCATCTAAGTTACATGCATATGCCCAACCTTAAAGGATTTTTCTAAAATAGGAAGATAGCAAGAATTAAACTTCCTATTATCCTGTGAAGCCCAGAAGAATCTGAGCATAAGGTAAAGAGTGGAGGAAGGGAACTAACATTTGTTGAGTATTGATTATGATAAGGCATTTTTCCTTTATTCTCTTTCTTAATCCTCTCAGTAGCCATTTGTGGTACATCTGAATTGGCCTGGTGAATAAGATTTGGGTTCCTCAAGACAGAGAAGGTATGGCACCTGCATACTCATATTTCCTCTGAGAGCATCTGGCAAGACACCTGGACTACTAACTGTTGTTATGTTTATATAATATGAACACACTATAAACATAATACATACATATTCACATATAGTGTTGCCTATTCACCTCCTTCTGTATTACTTTATTTTCAGTTCCAGTTCCATAAGGATTTATTGGCTATTTTGCATCAGGATTGATGCTAGCTAGATAATATAGGCAGACCTGGAGGTGGTATCAAAGAGGAAGGAATTTGGGATAATTCCTAGGTTTACTACTGGGGCAAGAGTTTAAATTTACGTTTCTTCAATAAATGTGCAGATCCAGCAAGGAGATAGCTATCTTTTTTTTCTTCAGAGCTTACTATATGCTAAGCACTGTGATAAATTGATTGCCTGCATTCTTACTTAATTTTCACAAATATATATGGTAGGTGCCATAATTAGCATTATTTGAGAGATGGGTAAGCTGAGGCTTGGAGTGGTAACTTGCTCAGTTTGCACAAGATGACAGTAAGTAGATGGACAAGCTTAAGGTTTACATTTTGGACTCATTGACAAACAGGTGGTAGTTAACTGCTGTGGTTTGGATATGGTTTGTTTGTTACCACCAAAGCTCATGTTGAAATTTGATCCCTAGTGAGGGCGAGTTGGGGGTGGGGCCTAGTGGGGGGTGTTTGGGTTATGGCAGTGGATCCCTCATGAATGGCTCAGTGCTGTTCTAGCAGTAGTAAAAACATTCTTGTTCTCACAAGAGTGAATCAGTTCTCAGGAGAATGGATTCTCATGAGAGCGGGTTGTTATAAGCTGGAATGCCCCTAAGGTTCCCCTCTCTTCACACATGTCCACTTCCCCTTTTACCCTCTCTGCCATATTGTGATGCAGCAGAATAGGTCTCACCAGAAGCCAGGACTTGAACTTGAACTTATCCTTGAACTTCTCAGCCTGCAGAACCGTGAGCTGAACAAACGTCTTTTCTTTATAAATGACCCAGTCTCAGGTATTCTTTTTTTTTTGAGACAGAGTCTCGCTCTGTCGCCCAGGCTGGAGTGCAGTGGCGAGATCTCGGCTCACTGCAAGCTCCACCTCTTGCGTTCACGCCATTCTCCTGCCTCAGCCTCCCAAGTAGCTGGGACTACAGATGTCTGCCACCACGCCTGGCTAATTTTTTGTATTTTTAGTAGAGACAGGGTTTCACCGTGTTAGCCAGGATGGTCTCGATCTCCTGACCTTGTGATCTGCCCACCTCGGCCTCCTAATCAGATATTCTTTTATAGCAACATAAAACAGACCAAGACATAACCCATAAAAAGTATATCTTCTAAGAACAACCTATTTATTTTGAAAGACAGTAAAATGAAGACCAGAATTCTAGAGAATATAAATATTTAAGGAGTGAGCAGAGAAAAAGGAATACACTATGAAAACCAAAATAAGTGGTCAGAGAAATAGAGGACCAGGAGAAAAATATTCAAAAAAAAAAAAAAAAAAAAAAAAGGATGCTCAACACTATCAATTATAGCAGAAGCATTTAGCAAAATAAGGCCTGAGGAATACTTACTGCATTTGTAAATGTGCAGGTCACTGATGTCTTTAGCTAAAGCTGCCTCAGTGATATATGCAAAGTCAGTGTCCAGCCAGTGATTTGAGGAGCAGATGGACTTAATGAAACTATTCTAGGTCCCACCTGAATATATTGGGCTTCCCAGACTATAACAGAGCAGATCAATTACCAGCTCATTACTTGGAAATGTATTTTTAGTCTGACTTCCTTTGATTATTATAAAATTTCAAAATAATTCAATGGGGCTATTGGATAAAGAATAGAGCATAGGAGAAATGCTCCTGAAATAACACTTATTATTACAAGAATCAGAATTGGAAGGATAAAGGAGAGTTCCTTTCAAGCCTGACATAAAGACTCCTAAAAACATTAAAATATGGGAACCCTGCAGAATCCATTTTGCATTTGTCTTTTCCCCTGTATCATTGCTAATGAATATGTCCTAGATTGTCAACCATGAGAAGGAAAACATTTTCATTCCCACAGCATGTTAGTTGCCTGAGAGTGGTGTTGTCTTCTTTATGTGTCATGGAACCTGTGACCTGTCACCTAATTATCATGTTAGTTTATTAACATGTCAGGGAGTGCAACCCCTGGTTTCCACCTCAGAGAGGAAATTTCTTAGGGTGGGAGACATTCTGCTAGCCAGATAAGGCAGAGTTCTGCCAACTTTCAGTGCCAGGGAAACCCTAGACAGTAATCAGTACCAAACCTGACTATTAATAGGACCACCCAAAGGCACATGGCTGGGAACCAAACCTCTCTCCTACCTTGGTCTGATCTATTGGCAAGTTTCCTTGCTAGATCCAGCTTTGCTCCCACTTACATAGGGATGAATTCAAAAACAGGAGTTATTGTAAAGGAGGCAGGGCAGAAGGAATGGTTGGAAAGTGGGTCTCAGATGCTGGAAGGGTCATAAGGGAGAAGTTTCTGGTTAGTTACATCATGCAGGGCTTCAAACTTCAAAAAATAATAATTGATGGATGGAAGTCAAAGCTAAAGCCAAAGAAAGGCCTACACATGTTCAGAGATTTTGAGTTAGAAATTCTCTTTTTCCAGCTCTCTCTCCCACCCCCAAAAGTCACATGGGGAAAGCAAAGTAGTGATTAAGGAACTACAGGGGCAACAGCAGGCTATTCTCCCGGGCCTTCTAAATGCCAGGCCAAGCCTGCTGCCTGCTTGGGAGATGAGTATGTGCTGTCCACCAAAGCTTCCTCAAGTCTCCTCTCCTGACATCTTTCTGCCAGATGGTCATTCAAATTCTCAGGGTGCTTTGCCCTTCTGGTTCCTACAACGTGAGCCAAGCCCAGAGAACTTTGGTCCTTCAATTTCCCCCTTGCTCCACCCCTCTTGTGAGCAGGACCTGGAGCCTGGAGGTCAAGGAGAGGCTAGGAGCAGCGACCTATGGCGCTCTGGGAAGGAGCTCCCGGCTTGCCAGGACCTATGGGTGCCCTGGGGAGAGCATCACTTCTGGCTCGGAGGGTTTCGGGAGCGCCTTCTCCAGCTCAAGCACGCCTTTTGTCGTTTATGAGGTGAACGCATTATCAGCTCTGTCTTGAATTTCCCTGAAGGGTTATCCTGATTTTTAAAATTGCAATCCAGACTCTCAACAAATTACAAATGTGTGTAAACATAATCAGAGTGTGGATCCAATCCACTTGTAATTGCTAATAGAAAAAAAGGAAAAGAAAAAAACCCACAAAGACTTAAACAAGCAAGAAAAGCCGGGGGCGGTGGGGGGGATCAGTTCTGCAGGGTGTTTGCCTTTGTGATTTGCTTCCTAGGAGACTGTCCCAACGCGTCCCGCAGCCCACCCTGCCTCGCAACTCCCTGCGGTGATGTCGGGGCTAGAGGAATCCAGGGCTTGGTCCCTGCAGCTGAGGCCTACGGGATATCCCAGGAAAGAGCAGCCTCTCCGTAGTGGTGAAGAGTCTCTCAAGCCTTAGCGCTCTGGTGACCTCCGCGGGATTCTGAGAAAAGCACTGCGGAACGGCGGGAGCGGGCCCTGCTGCTTGCTTCGCGCCCCCCACCCGCCCGGGGACCGCGACTAAGTCCCCGACGCAGCTCTTCCCTTTTCCTGAATACCCTGGGACTCTGCTCCCGAGTTCCAGCTCCGAGGACTCAAAGACAGTCTCCGTTCCTCACTCTTCAAAGACCACCTCCTTTTCTAGAGGTGGGCTCCCCGACCTTGCGCTTTTAGAGCTGCAGGAGCGGCGCTGCACAGGTCTGACAAGCCCAGCTCATTGGCGGGTATCTGAGCCATCAGTCTGAAAGACATTTGGGGAAAATATTGCACATAGAAATTCATATTATACATTATGTATATTATATAATATATATATAGTCCATAAATTAGTAAATGTGTGCGGTGTTTTTCTTGAAACCGTTAGCATCCTAGTTGGTATTGGTGGTACTGGTTGATATTAACACGAATGACAAGTGGGTGATTTTCAAGAAGCGCCCGGTCCCTCTAGAGAATGCGTCCGAATATCAGCGGAGACGACTGCGTATGCCTCCGGATGCCCATCTATAAACTCTCTTGCTTGTGGCTATTCCTCGCTCCCCAACCATATTGACCATTCACCCGGATAAGGCAATTTCCTCGAAAGGGCGATCTGAGGACGCTGACCCCCTAAATGACTGAAGACGCTGGATCTTTAGGGGGAACATCGTGTCTTGGGGGTGCCAAAAGTCCCCAGCCCTTACCCACACCTTTGTCACGACGGGCAATTGGGTCTGTGTAGGGGAAAAACAGCAACGTTAAAACGCAACTCTGTAAATGAGGATAGAGAGTGCGAAAGGAGGGAGAGGCGAGGAGCTGCTCTATTTCTAGGGAGGTTTTGGGGAGACTAATCAGCTCCAAGGACAGACCGCTGGGAAGGGAAAAACGGCCCACATCGAACTGGATGCCGGATGGAAACCTCTCTGCGCTATTAGACTGCGTCCAGTACAGCAGATGGCACGAGCACGTGCGGCGCTCAGCTTAGGCTCTCGGAGGCAGCTGAGTTGGAAATCCCGACGGAAAGCACCCACAAGCTCCCACTCTGCGCTGGCCCACCCGCGTGCACGCCCACCCCCCACGCGCGTCCCTGGCTCAGAAGCGCACAGATGTTTACTGCTTAGAGCCGGTACCGCTGGGGAGATCGAGCGACGTGCGCGGCGCACAGTGCGGCGCTGGCAGGGCTCTGGGCTCCCGGTCGGGGGTTCGAGCGGCCAAGGGATGGGGGTGGGGGCGGGGAGAGTGGGGGGAGGGCGAAGGACCGCCGAGAGGAGGGGGGAGTGGGTGGACTAATGATGAAAAAGTCTCCTCCATCCCAGCTCCTTAATTAAATGCATGGAAAGAACCGAGGCGAGCACATCTGGTTTCAATCTGCAGCCCTTTGATGGCATCAAATGTTCTTTTCCCAGATCAGGGCTGGAAGTTCTGGGCTAACTATGGCCGTTTGGAGCCCAGAAACCATTTACACACACTCGTACCCTTCTTTCTCTCCAGTCGAGCCTCTTGACTATAGGAAGAAAAAAAAAAAAGTCTAGCAATCAAGGGAGTGCGGGAGTACAGATGCGTGTGTGTGTGTGTGTGTGTGTGTGTGAGTGCGCGTTTAAAGAACATAAAACGCCACAAATAAGCACTTAATATTTTACTTAGTCGTCATACAGTAACTCATTTCTAATGAGACTGTTAAAGCTGTTACCAAATTCCAACAGGTCATGAAAAAACTGCTCAGCACCTCTCTGTCTTCTGTCAGGTTAGGGCTCCGCAGACGGACGACAGAGGATTATCCGTAGACTTAGATGGGGGTTCCTCCGCCCCTCTCTGTCCTCCTGCCACCACAGCCAGGCTGGACGCAGAACCGCACGGAAGCCTCCCCAACTCCTGCCTCTGGGAGTGCTCCTGCCTGCTCCAAGGAATCTGGGCAGCGGGACCCTCTGGGTTTAGCGTCCTCGCCTGGGGAAGCAACTTTGGCCTTACAGTAGAAGTTACAAAATTGGCGGGGGTAGGGAGAAAGATTATAATATATATTTGGAGTCCTTTCTTCCAGTTTAATAAACACGTACTTTTCTCATTGCCCTAGTCCTGGTATGCCTAATGGCGGGGAAAGCCTCAAATAAACTCGGTGCCCTCTGGATCTCCCCAACCTGCCTTTAGTCCTTGCGAGAGGCGTGAGAGAACTTCCTATTATCATCCCTCTTGTTATTTTTATTACATTATTTAATAGGCTCCCTCTACGGAACCAAAAATAGCCTTAATATGCTTACTTTCTCCCTGTACTCCGCCCCAAACTGTTAGAACAGCAGAAAATGTTTTTTTTTTTGGGGGGGGGCGGTTTGGGGGAAGGCAGAAGGAGAAGAAAATTTGATTGTGATGGTGGTGGATTTTTTCCAAATTTCCCCACAGCTGTTATCAAAACATGCAAATGAGATTTTCCAACAGGATCTTAAACAAATCTGGAGGAGTTAATGCCGAAGCAAAATAATCAGCACGTTTGAAGTGACTGTGAGTTTCAGTTTGTCTTTTCTCCCCGTGATATTATTGCAGGGGAATGATAATTAGACCTTTAGAAATCCAAAGGGGCTCTCTTGCTCTCTTCCCTCTCTCATTTCTCTTCTCTCTTTCTCTCTCTCTCTCTCTCCCTTCCTCCCTCCCTCCCTCTCTCCCTCCCTCTCTCTTGCTCCCTCCCTCTCCCTTTCTCTCTAACTCTGATGTTGGCAAAGGGGGTTTTCTTAATCAGACTGTTTTTTGGTCCCAGGGAAAGGAGGAAGAAGGAGATTGTGATGGAGAAAGGGGGTCTGTGAAACGTCAGGCACAGCACAAAGGCTTTGCCACGTAATTACAGGCTCCTATTAAGTCGAGATCTGCCCTCCCAGGGGTCTCCAATTTTCTTGTATTCCCTACAAAGCCTCCTCTGCATGCCAGTTTGTGCCTTTTGAAGTGCCAGAGAGCTTCTTGATCCAACTGAGAAGGAAAAAGGAGCCCAGCAAGAAGAGGGGGAGAGAGAGAAGGGAAAGGGGGGAACCCACCAGCACCCTCCGTCGGACTCTTGAAGCCTTTTTTTTTTTAATTCTTAATTTTTTTTTTTACTCTTTACAAAAAGTAAAGTGAGAATCCTGCTCTCTAATACATCTGCAAGACATCACCCTCTCCTCCTGAAACTTTAGTCACTCCTGAGAATCCACAGGAGTGCAGAGAGGGGGGAACACGTTTTCTTGAAGATGTTTTAAAGCTGGAACAAGCCTTCTTCTGTTGGTGCTTGAACTCTTGCCTGGGAATAACTTTTTTAACCTTTAAAAAAACCATTCACTTTGATTCTTCTCTCCCACCCCTTCTTCTCTCTTCTTCTGTTTGCCTAACTCCCCCGCCCTGCTGGCCTCCGCTTTCCTCTCTCCCCCTTATTATTATTTTTAGTCTGTGCGTGTGGACACTTTTGGAGAGTTGGAAGGGATTTTTTTCTCCTGACTTGAACATAGGGTGACTTTTTAATATTGTATTTTAGTGTGGATTATCTCTTTGGACCGCGCCGGACTTGGCCTCAGGAAAGCAACCAAGGCTGCGGAAGGCGGCTGGTGCAGAACGCTCTGCTCTACAGAAGGGGGTCCCCCGCCCTCTATTCCAATTTTTTTTTTTTTTGGCCTTCCTCTCCTTCCCTCCCTCTTCCTCCCTCTCTCTCTCTCTCTCTCCACTACCCCCCTCTTTCTTCCCCACTCGGCTCCTCTCCCCCCTCGCGCCCACAGCGTTTGGTGTTGATTCGAGCGGGAAGAGGGGGGTGGGTGGGATCGGTGGGGGAGACCATGACCTCCAGCTACGGGCACGTTCTGGAGCGGCAACCGGCGCTGGGCGGCCGCTTGGACAGCCCGGGCAACCTCGACACCCTGCAGGCGAAAAAGAACTTCTCCGTCAGTCACCTGCTAGACCTGGAGGAAGCCGGGGACATGGTGGCGGCACAGGCGGATGAGAACGTGGGCGAGGCTGGCCGGAGCCTGCTGGAGTCGCCGGGACTCACCAGCGGCAGCGACACCCCGCAGCAGGACAGTGAGTGAGGGGCGCATGCCCACGGGGGTGTGTGCCCGGGACAGAGGGCGGGGACCCGTGTAGGGCAGCTAGAGCCCGTCCGCGGCCAGAAAGACAAGGTCCTGGGACCAGGAGAGGTGATGGCAGACTTCAAAGGAAGGGCCAGTCACAGGGGAAACCAGATGAGAAAAGCGGGTCTCGGCCGAGGGCATAGCCAAGGAGGACGCTGGAGAGAGGCTCCAAGGTCCGGGGACACTCCGAGGCCCTGCGGTCTCAGGCAGGGACTCTGTCCGCGGCGGACTCTCTTTACTTCGGCCAGGCACCGGCTCGGTTCATCCCGCACGCGGGGCGGCGGGGCTGGGCTGGGAAAAGGTCTTAGCGGGGTGCAAACTCAGAGAGCCAGCGCTGTTTGGGAAAGCAGCAGGTTAAAGATGCTGAGTCGGGTTGGAAGGGCTTCTCTCGGGCAGCGTATGACGGCTTGAGGGAGGGCACCAGGCACAGGGAGCAGGACTTGGCGCTGCTCGGGCTGCACTCTCCACGCGGGCACCGTAAGGCCGGGCGCGACCGGGAGGCCCCGAGAGAACGCCCGGCCCCAGACGCTGGAGCTGCTCTCTGCCCCCTGCTGTTGCCTCTACCGCAAATGGGTTTGAGACTGGCAGAGTCAAAAGCCCGGCTGGCTTGGGAAAACGCAGGCCAAGCAAAGGGAATGTCCTTTACGGGTGAAACCTGAAATCCAGCCCCGCATGATCCCGCACAGGCGAGCTGCATCCGGGAGGCGCGAGCTTCAGTGCGGAGGTCAGTGTCACCTTAGAGGAGCTCTCCCTATTGGCTCTTAAACGCCCAGAAAAGTCCAGTTTCCCTTCCCCATCCTCACCGACCAACCTCGCGACCCATGAAAATCTCGCTTCGCTAGTGCCTTAAAAAGAGACTGCAATTGTATCCCCATGTCCCCAAGTCTGTAACAGACCGGTCACCCTGTTCATCCCAGGTGACGTGTGGCCAGATATGTACAGATACTCCCTCTTCTCCTCGAGGTTGCAAGAGTCTGAACTTAGCTGTAAGTTCTCAAATGAGGCTGGTTGCTTTCTATGTCAGTAGTTGCTGGTTACCATTTTGTCTTCAAATTTGGAAATCGTGGAACCGGGGGGCCCGCCAGCATTCTATGATTTTCACAAAACGTTGCCTATTTCAGACTCTCAAAGAATAGACATACAAATCAAACTGCACACAGAAACAATTGGAAACAGGGTCCGGGCACAGTGGTGGCCCCGCGGGCCACGCTACAGCAAGCCGCAGAGAGAGCCTCTGGTGTGCTCAGGGCGCCTGGTCTTCACCCTGCTTCCTTAGTTCCGGCCTGGGCGCCCCTGGGTGTTTTTAGCCAAAAGCGGCCTAGGGCCGATCCACCCAATGCATTAGCAGACGGCTACAGGAACTGAATGAGGAAGTCTGGCCTGGACACCAGAGAAAGGTGGCCAGCTCTGAGGAATGAAGAACCAGGTGTCCCCAAGTTCCGCATAAAGGGCTAGGGATAGAGACAGAGACGTTCTGTTTAGGGTTTGGGTGCTTGAGAGGCTGCACCCGCAGCATTACTTAAGTGTTTGCATAGGCACTCTTAGTTCTAACAAAATGCACTGAGAAATACTATGATTGTTTTTAAACGTTTTACCAGGGAAAATGAAAAACGAAAAATGTAGGGAGAGTCCAGGCGCGGTGGCTCACGCCTGTAATCCTAGCACTTTGGGAGGCCGAGGCGGGCAGATCACGAGGTCAGGAATTCGAGACCAGCCTGACCAACGTGGTGAAACCCCTCTCTCCTAAAAATACAAAAATTAGCCGGGCGTAGTGCCGAGCGCCTGTAATCCCAGTTACTCAGCAGGCTGAGGCAGGAGAAACGCTTAAACCCGGGAAGCAGAGGTTGCAGTGAGCCCAGATAGTGCCACTGCACTCCAGTCTGGATGACAGAGTGAGACTCCGTCTCAAAAAAAAAAAAAAAAAAAAAAAAAAAAACAAAAAAAAACAAAGTAGGGAGAACAGCATTTGGTGTAGACCCCAGCTTCACCAATTCTGCACGTCCAGTCGTTTCTGTTTTGCCAGGACGACTTATTAATTGCAACATTTACCACTGTTCGGATACTAGAGGCTGGGCCCACAACAGAAAACAGGACCACCAAGAAACTTCTGCTTAGAAGACCAGAGTGGGGCAGGAGAGACTAGATGCTGCTTTGCCCTATGAGGAGGCTGGAGGATGAGAAAACCAGGGCCAAGGCCAGCGGCCTCGGCCAGCCTGGGGAACAAGCCAGCCGTGGTGGCCCTCAGATACTGCAGGGGAAGAGGGATGCAAATTGTACCGGTTGTTTGGCTCTGAGTGGATGCCACTCCCAAGAAGGGAGCTCGGGATTCGTCGTGGCCTTAGAGTGGGTATGGAGGCGGGCTGGCCAGAGGAAGCTAGCTATGGAGCGCCCCCGAGCAGATTCGGAGGCGACGCGCGGTGGCTGCGAGGCTGCCCTGGACTGGGGACTGGCTTCTGTGAGACCTGAGCCTGGCGCCTCAGAGGCCCTGTGGAGCACGTGGAGTCCTCAGGAGCGCTCGAGGACAAGCTCAGCATCCCGGGCGGAGTTGGGGACTGTATGTCCCGGGAGAAGGGGAGAAGACTCTAGAAACTCGCCCACGTGATACTCGGGCTCATCTCAGAGTTACAATGACTAGAGAGGCCTTGTGGGGAGAAGACCCAGAAAGGAAACTGAGGCTCAGAAAGACGATGCTCTGCGGAAGCATGATCAAGAGACAGCTTCCGGAGGAGGCCGCAGAAGGCAGAGTGAGGTGATGGGGACGAAGTGACAGGCACCTGGAGCTAGGAAAGTAGCCGAGAAACACACACGCGCGCGCGCGCGCACACACACACACACACACACACACTCCAGGCCTTGCTTCCTAGAGAGATGAGGGTAGCGTTCTAACGAATAGTTTGTTGCTTTTATAAGCACTTTTCTCAACCTCTCTTTTCTCCGCTGGCATGAGAATGGGAGGGCCTGACGAGTCTTATGGTAGCAAGCGTCCAGGGGAACCCGCAATCCTAGTTTTTGGGCTCCCATCAAGAGTTGCCAAGAAAGCTGTTGTGAGCTACTTGGAAGTCAGGACAGCTGGGTCTCCAGCCTGCAGTGACAATGAGGCTCAGACTGTGAATCAGGGAAGAGGGGAGTGTCTCGGGAAAGGATGGCTAGAGCAGACTCTCCCCCACCCCCAAAGGGACTCAGGGATGAAACCAGGAGTCTGGCGCCCTTTGTATCCCGCTGGAAGTCTACTCGAGTGGGAAACGATTGTCTCCTGCGGAGAGATGGGGAATATTAAAAAGAAGCCTTTGGCTCTTTTAGCTATATAGAAACAGTCCTCGTCCTTTCTAAATTTTCTCTTCAGCTGAAATTAGCAAAACAAACTCCACTTACACCTTCAATATTAGATTCTTAATTTTGCAAAATTCCTAACTATAACCTGGACCGAATATAGTTAGAAGGAGTAGGTATTCTCTAAAGTGAGGGCTTCTCCCAGACCCTCCCCACCCCACTCACCATCAGCAATTCTGTCCCCACCCCCACCTTGGTTGATATTCACTACACTGTCCTCTCTGTAGAATGCTTTCTTTCACTTTTTACTGAGTCTCCCAGACTAGTAAATTCTCAACTTCTGTGCTCAAATACATTAAGTGTTCAAAGAAATAGTTCTTTAACATTGTTTGGGATCCAGTGGCTAATGGGAGAGTGTGGAGTGTGAATGGGGGTGGTGGCAGAACGTGGGTAATCAGGGAGAGGAAAGAGGAACAGGTCATAAAAATAGGCAGACCTACTTCAATGAGGACAGTGCATCCCGCTGTCATTTCTTAATCTGAACTTCTGCAAACTCTTTGAAAAAAAAAAATGCGCCTGCCTTCCACGTTTCCAACCTCTAAATTAGTGAAACCAGATTGTCCTAATAAGACCTTTTGTTGGAAACACATGTAGTCATAAAAAGGTAGACGGAAAGTCAATTAGACACGCGCGCACACACGCACACATTCACAAGCCGGTGCTAAGTGTGCACCCGGCGCAGCTGGCTCCCGGGCCGCGGCGGGATGCAAATACAAAACAGCGACGCGGGAAATCGATTTGTCACAAAGGGAGAGGTGTAAACGCAGCGCAAAGGAATTGCTTGCCCAATCTACCAGCCACACTCTCTCGGGACCTTGCCCCGCCAACTTCTCTTCCCCAGAGAAACGCCCAGGAGAGCGGGAACATTTTCTAGGGCGCTCCCAAGTTGGAATTCGCATCACAGTAATATCAACTTCTAGAGTCTCATCTTTTGCAACAACCCTGGTGCCAGAAATTTTCTTATGCAGCACCATCCTGGGACTCTGGAGCCCGTGCTGGCAGTCTAAATTTGAGCTTCAATTATCTCGTTGAAGAGGAGAGCCAATGAAATATATAGCTTTAAGGGTAGCCTGGAAACTTTTCTCTTTAGAGGAGGTGAAATACAGGATTAAGTGCTTCACTGAGTCCCCAAAGCTGAATGTCAAGGCTAGCCAAGAGGTGGTGATTTCGGTTTATTTTACATGCAGAAGTAGGGGCCCGGGTGACCGCCTTCTCTTAGAATTTTGGGGAAATTGATAGTCCAGTGACTCCTACCCACTTTTGGGTGAAGGACGATTTGGAATTTGAAGTGTGGGGAGACAGGCCTGTGAAGTCCGAAGGACTCACTGGGCCTCCAGATCCCCCAACTCTGGAATGCAGTGAATACCCACCCCCATGTTTCAGAGCATCTCTCCCATGCGTTAGACGTCGTGCAGTCCTGCATTTTGGCTGAGACACCTAACCCCGGTGCACTCAGGTCAGAGCGCCAGGGCTTCAGGCAGACAGCAATGGGTCACACGGGTCCTTATAGTTCCTTCCCCTTCCCAGGAGTGTCATTTTAGATTTTACAACACGAGCGAATAAATCATCTCCAAACCAACAAGATGTCACCTTCAGGCTCCCCGCTGCAAAAAAAAAAAAAAAAAAAAAAAAAAAAAAAAAAAAGTCCATTCAGAAGCAGTGATGCCTTTCTATTCCACCGACCCAGCTTTGAATGTCTCTCCCAGCCAGGACCCTTTTCCAAGAAATAACAACTGTAGATTTTCAACCACGACAATCCCTAGACCAGTCTGATTTTTTATTTTAAAAGGCATGTTTCTTTTACAATCCCTCTCCTACACACTGTTTCCCGCTCCATCCATCAGCCTACCACACCACCATCGCAGACCCCTAACTCCTGGAAAACCCTCCTTGGCGGAAGCACTAGGGCCCTCAGGTACGGGATTGTTGCAAAGGTCTGTAAGTGCCTGTGCCTGCATTGCGACCCCCGGCGCGCCTCCAGTTCCAAGGCCGAGCTCACTTTCAACCGCTCTGGAAATATGAATGTATTTTTCCCCCCTTTAGAAGAAGCTATACGAGGAACAACTTTTTGAAATCGGGAGTGTGTTTGTAGAGAAGGAGATAAGGATTGCATTTCGCTTATTTTTCTACAGGTGATAGAAGTGTTTTGGGGGTCAGAGTATCCTCTCAAGGAAAATGTAAAACGTGGGGGCTCGCATTCTCTATCCAAGCCTTTGTAAGTTTAATTAACAGGACCCTTAAAGTATTCCTTATAGCTAAAGATAAAAAATTACAGGCAATGTTTGGATAAGGGGCCAACTCTCCATGTCCAAACATTTAGAGAACTGCCTGTGAGTGTACACCGTTGTAATCTGATTGGGAGCCCTTTGTCGAATTCTGTATTTTACTTTGATGCTTTTTGAGTACCACTCCCATTGTTTGGGTGTCCTTTAACTCCGTTTACAGCAATATATTAATAAAGAGGATGCATATGTCAGCGTTATGTATCCACAAGAATTTGGATTCCTTTAAAATCAAACGGCTTGGTGAGCAGGCAAGCACTCAAAACCCAACAGTCTCAAGCAGCAATAATAATGTCAGCCAACGGCTGCCATGCCCCCTTTTCTCCAAATGCTGTTTATTCTAAAATCAATAAGTTAGGAGATACATTGCAGAGAAACAGTCATTAGTGGTTCAGGGTTGGCAGGTTTGTTTTTCAGGTGTAGATGTTCTTGAGTAATACCTCTCCACTGTGGACTAAATATTAGTAGATTGTCGTTGTCATTTTTCTAATTTAATGCGGCAGCCTCAGGGAAGTACTCATCCAGACAATTATGGGGTATCGATTTTTAACTTTAAGATTAAAAAAATACCATATTTCACTTGCCTTGGGACTACTTTTCTTGATAAAAATATATCTGGGAAGATGATTTTAGGGCCATGCTAGCGTAGGGGAGGGGAATTAAGGCACAAATGGTGGTTGGTTAAGGAAATTTTATGAAAGAAAATAAAGAAAACATGTCAGAATAAATCAATCAGATGCACAAGTGAGTTAGAGGAATCTGAGGACAACCAGCATCTTGGGGATTCTTCTGTTCCCGCGGTTCTCAGATATAGGAATAAGGGTCTGAGTTATGCCCAGAACACATTCGTCGGGTACTGGATGTCCCAGTCCCTTAGCTGCTCCACGTAATGAAGAAGCTCTAATTCCCGAGAACTTTGGGGCTTATTTTTACCATCATTGAGTCTGCCCAGGCTCAGCTCTCTTACAAAGGGAAAAATCTGAAATTCATGTATTAATTTGAATCCCCAAGATCCGAGTTATGAGAAAGGGCAAGGGCAGGTTCTACTCCTATTTTGTTTACTTTCACCGAGTTACTGTGAAGTGATTGGAAACTTTCTTAACGGGCAGAGAGAGAATACACGGAAACTCGGATGCAGTAATAAAGTTGACATAGTAGTCGGAACAGGGGGCTCTTTTTGGATCTCACCTTTACTGGGGCTTGAGGTTGTGGAATGGGTGGAAGAGTAATTAACTGAATGAAGAATTTTAACGTTGAAAACAGAGCCCACAGTATTTTTGGTTATAGTGGTGTGGTCTCTGCCTCGGCAAAGAAACAAACACCCCCACCCCATCTTCGCAGTTCTCCTCTCTGCTGTACCGACGTCAGGCGCTGCTTTCCGCCGGGTAAATTAGCGGCGAGCCTCGCCAGACGCATTCCTCCTTGCCTTCTTTCGCCGAAAGGGGGCGCGCTCCTCCCAGGCTGCGCTGGTACCTGTCCTGCCTTCAAAAATTTCTGTGTTCCTGCAGGAGAGACAGTAACAAAACGTGGGAAATAATAGCTTGAAGACACTTCAGGGACTATAGGAATATAAGCTGCACACACATGCATCTTAATGGAAACATGTAGACAGCTGGCAGGAGCATTGGCTGCCTGCCTCTCCTCCTTTCAAATGAGGGTGGTCGGGGTTCCAGGGTGGCAGGAGAGGAGTGGGGCCAGATGACCGTGGATGGAATTGGTGGGTGCTAGGACTGACGCCTGGGTTCCATGGCGGAGGAGAGGATTTGTCCCCATGGAGCTGTGTGGACTTTTCTGCATATGTACTTGAGGTCTTCAAAGAAAGAAGGGCAGATCTGAGAAATGGAGAAGTGGCTGGTATTAGTGAGATGTTGAAAAACTGCCACAGAAGCCCTCACAGTGCCTGGAGTGTTAAGACAGAAGAGAAAACCTGGCACCATAGAGTTTTAGGCCCTGGGATCAGGGTAACCTTTCCTCCTCACGGAAGAACAATAACTGCCCCAAATCTTGTGTGAGCCTGCAACTTGGGTACCTAAAGCCATTTCCAATCTGCAAATCTGACTCCTGGCCTCCACTGATCCTCCATTTTTGGGCAAGAGTTTCAAGAGACTCACAGGACAGATGAGGATAAATTTTTAACCCCTTCTGTAAATTTAGGGATTTTCGACTTCTTACCACTCCCTGACAATGGGGGTCAACAAATCAAGGCAACGGTGAGAGTAACAAACTGGAATAATGAATATTTTTTCTTCATAGCATAGATGATGGTTAATACATACTTTCCAAGATAATCTGAGCTGGAGCGTTCACTAGAAACAGGAGCACAAGGCCAGAACTGTAAGGGAAATTGCTTTCCCACAAACGTTTGTCTGAGAATAAGAACATTCACCCCATTCACTTAATTTCTCATCATCAGTCATGTCATTATATTTTCAAGGACCTCACAGTGCTGGAAAGTGGTGTAGTTATAAATAAGCATAAAAACAGATGGGTGATCCCAGTCCTCTAAATATAATCGGGGATGCCAAATCTTTTCAAAGAGAATTCGTATATACAACTTAGAGGCCAAGGAGCCCAACTCAATCAAAATTTGAGCCACTATATGCTAAGTTCAATCAGCTTGAATATGGGCAAAGTGTAAGACCTAGCCAGCACTTCAGATATATACAGAGAACCACATTTTCTCAAGTTTCCATTGTTATTTTCCACACAAATTTAATGTTAGTCTTCAAAGGGATTGTTAGATTTGGTTTGGGCCGGGAGGGTGGTGAGAGTCAGTGCCCCAGGCTCCTGTCCTTGTCTACTCCCCTTTTTTTGGTACTCTCTCTGCTTCAGCAGTTTGCCGAAAATCTGTGTTGCAGAGAAAATTGACACCTAGAGGCCACAGAGGTCTCCTAAATGCTGTTTTCTAGGATCCTCAGAAAACAAGAGGACCGCTGAGCTCAATTATATGTAATATACCTGGTATCTTTATGTATTTTTCTTTTCTGCTAATTCATTTTATAATAGCCAAGTTACAGACTTCTTGGAGATTTAGGTTTTGGGGACTGGATATCATTCTGTTTTATTTTCAGCTAACTCATAAATATATGAATTTGAAAGTTCCCATTGAAGTAGGTATTCAATGTAAACCTTTATACCTGGGCATTTTCGCATATCACCATTAATTCAAACTGGGAGGTAACATTAAATAATTATGTACATTGTGACTTTCCATTTTCTACCAGTGCTGCTTCCCTAAATACTGGTCTAGACTCCAGCAGTAGTATACTACTGGGACAGTTGCTAAATTGTTGCCTGTGTTCAGTTAATGCTTACCAAGTGAGAGAATGAGCTCTCCATCCTTGGTGGAACACCTTTCGAATCTAGCCTAAGTACTAGCCACTTTACCCTCCCCTTCCCATTTCATACCTTTTGCCTAGGAGTTATCTTCTAGGCCCACCATTTTAATAACCATCTATATACTAACCACTCCCTGTTTACAGCTTCAAGACTCTCTATTGGAGCTGCAATCCATATCTGCAGCCACTTATTTGACATTTCCATTTGAATATCACAAACGTGCTTCGACCTCAAAATCAACAAAACATGGAACTAATGAACTTTCTTTCCCCAGTCTGATCCTCCTACAGCTTTCCCTGTTTTCCTATATGGTAACATGTGGATGCAAGACTCATGCACTTCAGACTCATCCTTGACTCTCCTTCCTTTATGATTCTGTTCCATCCATCCCCAAATCCTATCAAGTTTACCTTCTAAAATAATTTGAATTCATCTACTGTTTAAGTCTCTATCCTGGCTCACCTGCACTGCTGTACCACCCTCCTAGCCTGTGGAAACTCTCTGTATCCATGCTTGTCGTTAATGTGTTGGTTACAAAGACTGGATATAATAGATCCCTAAAGAATATTTGTTGAATTTCCAAATGACAAATGCTAGTGTATTTTTCTACAAGTACATGTAAAAAATCATGTCATGTTCTTTCTTTAGAACTCACAATCACTTTTCATTCTTTACATCAAAATTGAATTAACTTGATTTTAAAAATCACTCTTGATAGTCTACCTTCCCATCCCTGCTCTAGCAGCCTGCCTGATACCTCTCTCTCTCTCTCTGTCACACACACACACGTGCGCGCTTGCGCACGCACGCACACACACACACACAGATTGTAACTGTTTTCCTATTGTTCCCTAGTATGCTAGCTAGGCTAGTATACTAACTCCCTGTGCTCTAGTCTCCTTTCATGTGCTCTGGTCTCATTTTGGCTTCTCTGACTTCTGATGTGAAGTGTCCTTGCTCTGTGCCTCGTTTTTGCAAATCTTCCCATGCTTTCTTCCAAGATTCTGCTCCCATCACACCTCCTTGCGAAACCTTCTCTGACTACTTTATTCCAGACCACACAAATCTCTTTTCTCAAGACTTACTATGGGAAATAACAATCAGTGGCTCCACAAGTAGTGCTCAATTGTTTTCTAAATATTTTATGATTATCTAGATTTTTTTAAGATTTAGAGACTTTTGGGGAAAAGGCGTATTCTGCAGTGTACAACACCGCTGCAGTAAGCAAATTTTTTTTTTTTTGTACGGAGTACTTCTACTGTTTTTGTAATCCTTTTTTTTCTCCCCTCCTCCCCATCTCTGTTTTTGTAATCTTTAGCTGCAAGTAATTTTGTAAATTATAGGAGTAATACCAAAGTGTAATACATGTTCATTTTTGAAAATGTATTATTCTACATTTCAAAATTGAAACGGGACTATCAAGACACCAATTTTTCACCAGTCTGAGCTAGATACAATTAATATTTTGGTGTTAAAATATTTTCTCTTACACTTTTTACACAATTGGCATCATATTGCATTAACATTCTTCATTATTGATTTTTCTTTACTCAGTGGAAAAAGTTTTAACCCCATTTTCAAAGACTGTGTTTCTCTAAAATTAAAAAACTGCGTAAGCATTTAACCCACTTGCTCTGATCAGAAAAATTAAACAAACATGCACCACACTAACAACAGTTCTCCAAGGATTGTGAAAGCTGTGGCATCAGTTAATTCCCAGCTTTCTCAAGTTCCAGTGGGTACATTTTCAGCAGTAAAGTCCTTCAGAGTAAACAGCTTCTTTTCCTTTTCTCTTTGTTCTAGCTGGGAACCTTCCCTAGATATGAGCACATGTCTTCTTTTGAAATGGGAAAAGCCTGCGTAATACCTAAAGGATGTTCTTAGACCACAGTTAGAGAACTACTGCTCCAAAAATCAATTTTTACATGATTTGGTGAGGAAGAGCTCACAAAATTAGTTGGGGAAAAATTTTGTAGCAAACTAGAAATTTTCTGTTACTCTTGGTCCCTGAATCTTGAATTTTTAAAATTAAATATCTTAAGGCTCATACATGCTTTTTGAAAGAAAGAAGGAGGAAAATGATTTACTATATAAAGGTATTTCTTTATACCTTTTAGAGGTATACGTAAGATAGTGACATCTTCCAGGACATGATAGTGTGGTTTGACAGAGGAAGAAGCAATTATAAAAAATTAAAGATAGTGCATTTACCCAGACATGAGCATCTACAGCATTTCAGCTTTTTTAATGTGATAATTTCAGGGAAACAACATATTTTATTATTATGAAGTCTATGTAAAAATTTTTCCCAAGCAAGTGGACATTAAAACATTTGCCTGATGAATACAAATATTTTATTTAGGGAAAGTATTAACAAGTGATATAAAATCCCGTAGAACAGAAATTTTAAATTATGAATGACATATATGTTAATAATTAATCTTTCTCCTCATGAGAAAGGGAGAAGAGAGAGAGTAAACACCATTTTTGAAAACTAAAAACCACACTTGCCTAATAAAACTTTCTGAAGTTCCCCCACATTGCCTATTTCTAAGAGAGGAAAGAAAGAGAACCACCCAGAGAGCTCTTGGCCTATAACCAGATGTGCTGTTCAACAGCTCTAATCCTCAAGATCAGGGGAAGACCACAGGCTGAATCCTCAACACATTTAAGAAATAAAATATAATTTAGTTAATTAATCATGGAACCAAAATCTGCAGTTTTGCTAGGCATATTTCAAAGACTGAATCCCTTCTGACAAGGGAAATAGAAAATAATATCACTCCACATTTGACTGTTACAGTCTGTTCTTAGCTTTCCTCAGGGAAGAAATTTTTCCTGGTATGATCGTTCTTACTCAGAATATACGGACTGCTATTTAAATTTATATCTCCCCTCTCTCTTTTTTTTTCTTTACCTCAACATTCTTTTTTTTTCTGGGTGGTGAGAATATCTGTTTTCTGAACTGTTTTGGGCTTTTTGATTTGGAGAATCAGAGCTACCTTGAAGGCCAGGAAATCCAATCTATGTAGTCCTTGAAATATAATCATTTCAGCTGAATTAATATACTCAGACTGCTGGTTTATTTAGATGACTTACTTTGTCATAAAGAATTAATAACATTCTTAATATGAAAGATAAGTTGGGATAAAACATAAAACTGCTTCACAAACTTTAAGAAAATGTGCAGATGCTGCTATGGTCTATAAAGCCAGTTTTAAGAAGGTAGGGCTAATTATTTTCATTTTACAGATAGGAAAACTGTGGCTTGGAGCTGCTCTGACCCCATTTTATTTATTTTTCATTATATTGTATGATCTTTGATGTCAACCAAATTCCTCTAGATGCATTATTATCTGGTGAAATCATACTGAGTTAGGAATGAAGAGTCTGGCATGCCATTTCATAACATATTGCCATGCTGCACAGACCTTTTTAAATTCCTCTGGTTCATGTTCTTCATTATAAAATTGGCATGTGACTGCTGCACCTATCTTCTTCATGCTAACACAGCAGGTCGGAAAGAGATTGTGTGTGTGAAAATATTTGAGAAATAAAGGGCTAAATGCATGTGAGTTGTCATACTATAAGGGAGTGAATGGCGAATTTTCTAAATTAAGTTGTCAAGTAACAATAAAAAAACAAGAATGCATTTTGTTGGATTTACAGCAAGGTCTCAAAATGTGAAATATTTTAAATTTAGATTTAGACACGTTAGGAGTCTTCATGTGTTTTACGTTGGATTCAGAAAATTCTGTGTTAAATTATGGTTCCACCATTTATTAATACTTGCCAACTGATTTTAGACAAATCTCTATGTCTCAATTTCCTCATCTATAAAACTGGCACATTAATATTTATCACACAGATTTGTTATTTGGAATAATAAAATGATGTAAGCAAAATGCCTAGTACCCTACTCAAATAAATGCTTTATTATAAATTGTTATAAATGCCCTTTAGGGCAAGCATTTATTTGAGTGCCTTCAGTGGGAATGGTAGTAGGGTACTGGGCATTTTGCTTACATTATTTCCACCCCACAGCATCTCTGACTAGTATGACTTATTTCAGGCATGGATATATGTCCACTGTGGCTTCCCAATCAATGTTGGAGGCCATTTAGTGCCATTGAAATTAGGAATATTTGCATATTCCAAAAGCCATAGTCTTACAGCATGTCACTTATTGAGTCTATTTGTTTTCTATCTACAATTAGAAACTGATGCCTCATAACTTTCAGTGATACTTATACCGCCACACCATGAGTATCTGGAAGAGCCAGGAGTTTGGCTCAGAAGTTGCTGACCATGGTTATCACCTTTAGGTCACCCTTCCTCTCTCAGCGTGAAACAATAACACAGATCATTTTATATTTTTGGATGGCACCAATATTAAAGATTTTACAGGGATTTAAGATGTTACAGTGATTGAAGAAGACAAGTCCCTTTCCTCTAGTTTCTGAATTTTATAGAGACTCTATGACATATGCTTGGGACACAAGGTGTTAAGGTTTCTTATTCCAGAACTGACATAGCTAGTAAATTTCTGGAGGCCAACCACGTTAATTTCTCTCTGTCATATAGTGCCTCTAACATAGCACTGCCTTACTACTCCACTGAGATTTCTGTGGGTTTACTTAATTTTTTGTACATGAATAATGCTCACCATGTTAACTATAATTATACATAAAGTTGCCATTCTTTTGCCAACTTAGATTTCCTAAACCAGTTGAGTAAGATAAACATTCTGTCCTCCATTTGATATGTGACCTGTTTTCATACATATTTTCCTTTGAAATCTGATAAGCCTGGAAGACATACAGATGGCACTTCTATATCATGAAACATCCAGGACTCTATTTTTTTGCCAAGCAATCAACAATTAAATCTCTCTGGCATATTTGAGCAATAGATCAGCATGGCTAGCAGTTGTCGTACATGTGGAGAAAACTGGTCACCATGGGTGAGGCACTTTGACAAGTTTATTGCAAGGCCAGTGTGCTTGTGGTCTAGGAAAGTAGCTTAACATGTGCCTTATGCAAGAGAGAAGGGGCAGGTCAGCCCCAACATGCTAAGTGAGTGTTAGGCGAAGATTAGGAGCACAGCTCTCTTGGCAATAGCATTCTGATATACGGAAAAGTGTTTGTGTGTGTGTTTGCTAAAAATGCTGTCAATATTTTATCATATTGTGTAGGATCTCTAACTGGGGATGTAGATAACTCTGGGTCTCTGTTCTTTGGAGCACATGAAGCCCTTCCTCATCTAGGAAGATTTTCTTTTGGCCGTTGTTTTTCTTCTTCTGTCTATGTCTCTCCCATATGTGCAGTTCATGTCTGATAATTTAGAGAATAGGGATAAGAGAAATAACAGATTATGAGATTCTTTCTCTAGTGTCCTTATACTCTAATCCTGCATATCTTCAATGTGATGCCTGGTTCACTTGCATCAGAATGAACTGAGGTTTCTCAAAATGCAGATTCCAGGGCCCCACTCATACCCAGTGACTCAGAATCTCCAAAGCATATGCATATTAAATATCCCAGATGATTTTTATATCCCACAAAGTCTGAAAACACTGATCTAGACCACTTTCTCCCACAGCAATCGGTATTGAATAATATTTTCCTCGTGACATCCACTGTATCCTGTGTGTTCCATTGTTATTTAACTCTCCTTAAGTGTCAGTCTCATCTCTTCAAAGGAGTACATACAGCTTTAAAGACAAGGGCAGAGGCAAACAGTTTAAGCCTCAGAGCACTTATCATGGTGCTTTTTATATTATGGGAGGCTTAACAAACGGTTGCTGAATAAACAAATATGTGAACAAACAAGTGAGAAAGAGCACACATATAGCACTTATTAGGCATCTGGCATTTTGTTAAGCACTCCACATAAAACCAAGAAAAACAATGTGAGGCAACCATCAGGGGATGTCAAAATTCTAAGTAAGACTAACTGTTTTATTTTATTTTATTTTTTTTGAGACGGAGTCTGACTCTGTTGCCCAGGCTGGAGTGCAGTGGCACAATCTCGGCTCACTGCAAGCTCCACCTCCCAGGTTCATGCCATTCTCCTGCCTTAGCCTCCCTAGTAGCTGGGACTACAGGTGCCTGCCACCACACCTGGCTAATTTTTTGTATTTTCAGTAGAGACGAGGCTTCACCGTGTTAGCCAGGATGGTCTCGATCTCCTGACCTTGTGATCCGCCCACCTCGGCCTCCCAAAGTGCTGGGATTACAGGCATTTTATTTTTTGTCATATATTGATAAATTGTGGTTGTACATATTAAAACTAGTTTTAGGTGGTTGTTAGCACTTATTCTAGAAGAAAAAACGTGTCAAAGAAGTGGCAACCTACCCCATGGATGATGTTTGCAATTTAATTTTAGTTTTAAGTATGTTTTTAAATGAAAGTTTATCTTTATCTTCTTTTCTTACAAAGTCCTTCCTTACTTTCAGACAGTTGATAAAGCACAATATTTCTATTTTGAAATTTTGTTTACTTATCTTTTTTATGGTCTGATAAAGCCAAGTTTTAATTTTCCCTTTTTTCTGATGCTGATTTTTGAAAAGGTTGTGTATGAAATTTCAACATAACCTTTCCAAATGTATCATTTAAAGACAACTGCATTTATTCCACTAGTAGTTTTGACATATGCTAAAGTTATATCTCAAATATCCCCTTTTAAGGTATGTTTCAGGGCTCTTGTCCTAAATGGATTTTCTATTAAATATCAGGCTTTTTTTTTCTAATGAAGTATATATAATTATGAATTGTTGTCCAAAGGATGTATTTGTTCATCTGCCCTGAATGACAGACCAATGAATGAATTAAAAGGAACTACATTTAGAAAAGCAGGATAAGTATGATTTTAGAAAACTTGAAGGAAGAAAACAAGAAAGAAGGGCACTTGTAGAGATGTGAAGGGGCAGAAAACAGAGGTGAAAGGGTTTCCTGGACCCACGTCTGTAGTAGAGACCACTACTGAGTTACAGTTCTCTAAGCCCATCTGGGATCCTTTGGTGACATGAATTTTGCTCTAGTGGTTTATGACATCACTGGAACCCCGTTGGTGGAATTACAACTTCATAATTCACAGTTAGCTCTTGTTTATTTTATATTTAATCATTTGTGGAGCATACTGGCAGCATACTCAGGGGAACTATGTGGTTATGCTCCTGCAAATCTTGTTGTTGCATAATTAAGTACGTCAGAAGTAATTCACCAAGTGTCATAACATTCTATAGTTCAGGCCTTGCAGATGCTGGCATTGGTTATGATTGTCCTGAAAGTTATCCCGGCTGCATCACCTTCTCAATGAGTTTTCCTTTTGGAGGAACAGTTACCAAAGACAGCTGGGCTTCCTGGTTTAAATAAAATACAATTTTCTGAGTAGCAAGCATATTGCTTCCGTAGAAAGACAACTCCAGAACCATGTAGGAGTGACTTCTATAATGTGACTGTAAAATGTGGTTCTATTCCTGTTAACCCATGGGTATGTAAAATGTATCAATGAAACAACAAAGGCAGTTTTTAGGTGAGCGAGGAGACTTCGGATTTGTCTCCATATTTATTTGTGTTTAACCTTGAGACTCAGAAAGGATTCCACTTAACTTGTGCCTTTGGGTCTCTTAATGGAAGAAGGGAACTAAAGGGAAGAAATTAAGGTGTATTGAGTACCATAATGGATCAGGTACTGTGCTGGGTAATGTATACTAATTATGTTGTTTAAATTTTCACAATAATGCTGAGTGATAGATATTGCCACCCCCACCTTACCAATAGGGCTTTGAGACTCAGAGGAGTTGGAGCAATGTGCCTGAAGCCTCAAAGTTAGTTATTGACAAACCAGAACTTGTCTTGACCCCTCTGTTCTACTGTATTCCAGTATTTTCTAACTCCAGTGGCTAGAAAATTGGAAGGAAGTGGTTGAGTTCAATGGTTTTTCAGTGGCATTTATTCAGTGGAACATAGAACTCTTGTAACTGTGGTACCTGACTGCGCTAGAATTACAAATTAAAACTGCAGATAATCCTTCAGAAAATGTTATCTTTGCAAAAAAAAAAAAAAAAAAAAACCAACCCTCTTGATAGCACTAGACATTTAGATGTCAGATAAGCAGCAAAACTGAGTCAATTACAGGGCTCAGTGAACATAAATGAAGAAGTGAGTTGGAAGATAGTACTAGAGAAGAAACAGGTGAGCCAGAGAGCTTTCCTGAAGGTGAGGAGTTGATTTTGACCATGGTCCTTCCAAAAGTATGGCCTTGAACATGCCACCCAGCCCTTATGAGCTCTAATCACAGGAATAATAGAAATATCTTCTTGACAAGTCTATTGAAGATTAAATCAGATATTTATGTAACAAACTTAACTCACAGGTGGAACCAAGCTCCTCATTTGCATCATCTAATATTGAATTGTGAAACACTGACAAAAAGGGGACAGGTTCAACATTTCCGATTACGTTCTCTGTTGCTATGGAAATGAATATTTATAGCCAAGAATATAATCTTATTTAAAAGATTCAGACAGTTGTTTCTAATTTGGCTGTTTGGAACTGGAAATTCATTTGTCCGAATGCAATGTTTTAATTTGTGATTAGGTTCCTAGGAAACCTCCAAAAGATTGGTGGATGGGTGATACAGTTGAACTGTAGTGTAAATGGAAGCAGCTAGTGTGTTGCATCCTGGAAGAAATAGATTTGTGGCTCAGAATGAAGAAGAAAGGGATGGCCCTTCTCTCTTTACTGGTATAGGACCAAAATTTAGGCAAAATTTAGAACTAGATGAATTTAATCTCTAGGCAGCCTTCTCCAAACCCCTTCTCCCCTGACCTCTAAGGTCTGAATTCAGTGTTCCTTCTGTGTGCTCCCATGTTCTCAGTCACCCTTGATAGTATTATCACACTGCATGGGTTAAGAATGCCAGTGAGGTTTTGGTGCCTCAGTCACATCCTACTCACTCCTCTAGAGTTCCTCGTAAGGAAGATAAACACATAGAATAGTAGCTGAAGAGGAAATAAGGTACTGAATTATCATCATCTAGGCAAACACTCCATAAACTCTGGGCACCCCATGCCCCCATCTCCTGGGATTTGTTAGTATAACAAAGTTGGAGGCCTAGGTTTAAATCTGTTGTATTTGTAGAACAGACTTCCATGCCCATCTCTTTTTCTTTCTCTCACTCATTTTTTTTTTCATACATATTTGGCAAATATGTCTTGACTACCTACTATGTGCCAGTCATTATGCTAGGTTCTGGGATGCAGCAGTGAATAAAATAAACACGTTGCTTTTTCTCCTGAACCTTATATTCTCCTGGGGAGAAAAGGCAATAAACAAATAAATGAACACACACCTAGATAAGTAATTCAATTGTGATTAGTAAGTTTTATGAAAGAAATGAAACAGCCTATTTGAGCAGGAATATGAAAGAAAAGAAGGAGAGCTAACTATGTAGAGAGCAGGGTGAAAAGCGTTCCAGGCAGAGGAAGTGAACAGCAAGTGCAAAGGCCCTGAGGCAGGAACAAGCTTTATAGCCAAGGAACAGAAAGAAGGTCAATGTGACTGGAAGATAGTAAGTGATGGGACTTTGAGAGATGTCAAAGTCAGAGAGGTATGTAGGGGCTAGGTGACAGGGACTTGTAGGTCACACTGAGGAACTGGGCTTATATTCGAAGTGTGATGACAATGGGAAGCCAGGGAGACATTGAAACTGGAGAGTTTTGTAATGTGATTTATGTCTTTAAAAGAACAACCCAACTGCTTTATGGAGAATGGATATTAGAGGAAGAAGGAGAAGCAGTTAGGAGGTTATTGCAACAGGCCAGATGAGAGATGATGGTGTCTTGAACTGGCTGTATGGGTGAGGATAGAGCAGCAGTGGTCGGCACCCAGAGTGTGACTCCTACAGGGGCTCAGGAGGCTGACGGAGCCAGCGGAGTTTAGCAAATGAAAGAGGAAAAGAGAGGACAATGTCAATGAGGCTGTGCAGCCTGCCCTGGAGGACTGACCTAGGACATTCATCTTTCTTAGTCTCATCTTTTCTCAGTCTCATCTTTTCTCTGTTTCTGTACCTGGGTTTTCTCTCAAACTTCCAAGCCTTACCATGGTGGGCTCCCTGGAAGCAGCTGCTTCCAGGAGAAGGAGTGGTTGGTTGTGTGCAGTGGGGTATGAAATAGGAGCAATTTATTTTGATTTTGTTATTTGAAATGTTAGAGTCTATAATTCAGGTACTGCCTTTAATTTTCCCAGAAAGGAAGGGTTCTGCTTTAAATTCTGCAAAAGCGGCTCTTTGTAATTTAGCAAAACATCAGAAGGCAGCATTGCTAAAGACTGCAATTCAGATATGTGAAGACTTGTGTAACTGAAATGTCTTCAGAAGTTTTTAGTGTTTCCTAGGTCTTAGTCTCTTCTTTTTAGTGTGTATGCATTAATGGAGCCAAAGGTCAGAAATCAGTTAGGTTTTTTCTCCAAGCAAACAATGAAACAGTAACCAAAATTCAGGGGAGCTAAAATCAGAAAATTATACCCACCACCAGTTTTTTGGTTAACAAGTGTGCATTGTATTCAGCATCATGCCAAGCACTTTGGAGGATATTAAAGAAGTGAATGGCATGACCTCTTGCCAATCATCCAGCTGACGAGATGGATCTAAAATTGTGCCTCACATAGTTCATATTCAGCATGATTTTAACATGTCTGCTCCTGGGGTCATAGATCCTGTTCCTCCTCTTTTCCCTATCACTCAATGGTCCCTCGTGCTCTCAGGTGGCACCTGCTCAAAATGTTAATAGCAACCTCAACTTCTTCCTGTCTTTTATTCTCTATGCCTATTTCTCAGGCTTGTCCTCTCTTTTCCAAGACAGACATTTTATCTCAGAAACTTAATCAGATCTTTTCTTGTAGTTTCTTACAGATGGAACTTTGTATGACCCTGAAGTGATTCCAGGCTATGAGAATTTTAAACCCATAAGAAACAGCTAGTTGGAATACTATCAGAATAAACTATTTGTATAGATACATCTTGCTTTTAAAGATTTGGAATCGGCTGGGCGGGATGGCTCATGCCTGTAATCCCAGCATTTTGGGAGGCCAAGGCAAGTAGATCTCTAGAGGTTAGGAGTTCAAGACTAGCCTGGCCAACATGGTGAAACCTCATCTGTACTAAAAATACAAAAATTAGCTGGGTGTGGTGGTACACGCCTGTAATCCCAGCTACTCAGGAGGCTGAGGCAGGAGAATCACTTGAATCCAGGAGGCGGAGGTTGCAGTGAGCCAAGATCATGCCACTGCATTCCAGCCTGGACAACAGAGTGAGACTCCATCTCACACTCACAAAAAAAGATTTGGAACTCAGATACTTTAAGCATTCTGCAGTTTGTAGCACCATGAAGAAAGTTAAGAAATGCCTCACTATCTCATTTTTCTCAGCATCTTGAGCTTTCCAACATTTTTCATGATTTTAAAAATAATTTGGCAAAAGATAAGTTATAATCAGTATAAACCTAGAGTTATGCCATTGATTAGGTAGACCATGCAGAGAAGTTTAGTATTTGAAAAGAAAAACTGGACTTCATGTAAACTGAAGCTTGGAACAAGAAAGGCAGTCATCTGACTTCCAAATTACAATTTAGAACCTACCAGTTTTTTAATTTCTTGGCACAGGAAATTTAATCAATATTTTTCCTGATGCTGAAATATTGGTTTTGGACCAAGGCTTATTTGAGGTTTATCTCTTCTTTGAGCTTTCACTAATGTCTTTATTAATGATCTGAAATAAGGAACGGAGAAGAAAATTGGGTCAGAGTAAGCCAGTTGACACCATTTGTGACTGGACCCATTATCCTTGCTCACCTCCTGATGCAGGAGGACACCAAGGACTGTGTGAGGTGGGTGAGGCCACAGCCTGGGAAGTCTTGTCAAAGGGTGATTCAAGTGTGGGCTAGCAGCTGACTCAGGAACAACCTGGCAGTGCTCTGAAGGCTGACTCAAGCTAGGGGATTTGTTAGGCCATCTGCAAGACACATTTAGAGGGAAAATGATTTGGGAATGAAAGTGCTGTCATCCAAACTTGAAAGTTTAAAAAGTATTCATTTTGATAGATGGAGACTAAAAGATTTTGGAATTTGGAGTCAGAAAATCTAGATTTCAATCCTGCCTCTATTTCTGCCACTCTTGGCTTGTATTATCTACCTGTAAAATGAAAACGGTAATGCCTGCTTGATTTCTTTCTTTCTTTCTTTCTTTTTAATCATGGAGATCTGAAGAGGGCACAATGTGGAGGAAAAGTTATACATGGTTTGAAGTCTAATGAATACCTCTATGAAGCTCTAATATAATAAGAGGGTAACAAGCTGCTAGGGATTCAGAGGGTGGATTTTTCATATCTAGCAAGGGTATATAAGGACAGGCCTTGAGTGCACAAGGCAGCATGTGAATGCAACTTGAGTGTAATTGATTTTTTTTTACAAGTCAGACTATTGAGAGTTAAGAACAATATAAACACTAAACAAGCAAATTCAATTGGACATATACCTGTTCATTCCCACAAGAGATTGAACTGAAGGGTGAGGCTTGTGAATTTCATTGGCAGTAGTCAGTATTGCTTCACTCTGTTATAGTTAAAATGTAGACCGTCTGCCTCCAAGGCTGTCAATCCGGCACATTTCACCAGCATTAAGCTCACTTAAAAATGATTTGAAACAACATTACATTAAAAAAAAGCCTGGTAGATCCTTAGTTAAGGGTACAAAAAAAAAAAAAAAAAAAAAAAAAAAACAAGTTGCTATTTACGTTTCAGATATTTTTTAAAAATACTCTCTGGTGAGTGGAAAATGGCAGCTCGGAAAAAATGCTAGCTTAGAGGACTAAAAACCTAAGAGGGCAAGAGCAAGCAGCTCTGTGCTTCATAAGCGAGCTTTTCTTTAAAAGGAGCTACAGCAGCACTGGGGCGTAGGGGAAGCAGAAGGGAAGGAAGAGACGTGGGGAATAGAATTTCTTGTTCCAATAATCCCATAGTTTTCAGCAAGGTCAAAAGTCTGAGAGTTGTGTAGAGCCTTGGGGAGTGGGTCTAAGAAAAATGTGACCTGCCAAGGTCAGCAATTCTGACACTGATTCAAATTCTAGCCTTAGGGGGTAGCTGTTTGATGAGAACAGAGAAGGAGGTGGCATGAATAGATGACATTTCGCATTGGTAGGAGACGGGCGGCTGCAGCGGCTTGTGCAGTCGATTCCATGAGAGATATTTCCAGAACAAACAGAGTCACCTTTTAATTGCCTGCATATGGATTTACCACTTGGTGTATTCTTTTAAAATCTATAGTTGATACCTCTCTCTAACTTGCACACTCCAGAGTTTCTTTATTTCCTTATCAGAGAATCTACACTTTGAGGATTCAAAATCATTTGGAAATGAAACAAAAATGAGGAAACTATGTAATGTGGGAGATGGAACTATAATAACATTGGTTGAGTGCCTTATAAATGGTTATGTCTTGCCTCTCTCCATTAGTTAGAATAAACAAGAATTGACTGGACGCTTCTCCAATCCCATCCCAAATGCACGTCATTCAAGTTTTCTTACTAATTAAGTATCCTCCCCCAGCCCCCCACCCTCAGAGTACCACAAGGTTAAAAAAAAAGCAAAATTTCTATGATAAGAAGAGCTTTTTACAAAAAGGTCACCTTGACCATTTAGGATTTCTCTCTCTCTCTCTCTCTCTTTTTAACTGTACAAGTCAGAATGTTGTGAGTGAAGAACAAAATAAACACTAAACAGGCAATTTCCAAAACCCCATTTGTGAAGGCTGGTTTTTAAACGATGAGAAAATGTCTGCATTGCACATTTACAGTCTGTTGAAAGCATATTTGGTGAACAAGCCCATTGGAGGCATTTATTGAAACTAAACAAGAACTCTTGGCCTACAAGTCTCCTTCTCTAGCCTCTTAAAGGCAATCTGTTTGGATGCTCAGGGATGCTCCCCAACTTTTGTGAATTCTGTCTTTTCTTTCCTGCCTTAAGCTAACAGTAGATGACGTTTGCTTCGACAGAGCAGCAGGACACAAGGGCTAAGAACATGGACTTGATATAGCACCCTTCTCCTGTCACTTAATTGTTCTATGAAGTCGCTCTCTGAGCCTCACTTTCCTTTTCTCTAAAATGAGGATTATAATACATCCTTTATAGGGTTTTTGTAAGCATTAAGTAAGATAATGTATAGGATGTGGTTAGCATTGTGCCTCGCGTGTAGTAAGTCCCTGCTTCATGGAAGTTATTTTATAGCATGTGCTTGATTCTTATTTTACAATTGAACAGACATAGTGGAGTCCGTTATCACTCAGCCATAAAAACTGTGTGGATATATCCTTGAAATATTTGTAAACATCTGGAAGCAATTTAGTCTGAGGACACTTTAGGTAACTAAAAGGACTCATTCTCAAAATGAATATATAGTCTCAGGAGACACCGGGGTCAAAGAGCAAGTGACCAAATACTTCTACTCAATTCAAAAAGCTCTGTGGTGAGAAAAAGGGGAAAAAGACAGGAGAAAGAGAAGGACCGGGCAAGAGAAAGAGCTAATCATCAAGAATATTTTGATTGAGAAGCAATGTGTTGCTTACTCTATAATTTAGAAGTCAAGCATGTAGGCATACATTTATTCACTTGCTATGTGACCTCTAAATTCATTGTCATACTGCTCAAAAGTTGCTATTATTATTATTTTTCTATTACCCTAAAGATCTTGAGAGATGAAATAAATCCTGGAGCTCATTGTTGACTTTGGACCCAGAAAGCAGTATAAAATAAGAATGTAAGGAAAACTAACACTCCAAGTACCAAGTGGGTCCAAAAAATGTAATGTTATATAGTGTTAATATATATTTCTGAAACTGGACTGTACTGAGGCAGAAAATTAAGGTATCTATTTTTTTTCTATTTTTCTTAAAAATTGCTTTCATTTAACCAATCCATTTGAAAAAGTAATAGAATTTTTAAAAATTTACTCTTAAAGATAGCTTTGTCCGGTATGTTTCAACAGTTTCTAACTTTTAATATCCTTGAAAATTAATTTCAGGTGAATGTTCAGGGTTCTACAGATTTATGAAATTTATTTCCCAATAAAATTTTATGTTTAAAAGGTATGAATATTTACTTATTTAAATAAAAACATTTAAATAAACCTCCTATAGTCTGCTGACTGTATCATTTCATAGACGAAAGAACATTATAAGACCAAAATAATAAAACTGCTATGCTTGCAAAGTAAAATAAATGGGCATATTTAACATATAAAACTTTACTATGTTGTACTGATTTTTGCACCCATTTAATTGTGACACTTGAAGAGTTTGTCTTTGTTCTGGGAACTGTTTACAGGAAATTTCTGATTGACATTTTTTTCTTCCCATATCTTAACTATATGCTTGCTAATTTCAGTATTGAAACTTATTTGATAATTTTGTGCTGACTCAAGTTCAAGTGAAATTCATATTATTCTTTAGCTATGCATCTTTTGGTTTTTAGTTCTGTGACAATATAATTGTTATCAATATACATTAGAAATCAATAGCATATTGATAATGAGATGAAAGATTAACTGAGCTAAACATAGATATTTGAGACTTTTTCTTCAGGAATTATTGATCTGAAGTTGTATTTAATCTATCAGAATATGCTCTTTTCTAATCCATTGTTTCCCCATCTCAGATTCCCTAACTTCTTTGGGCAGTAATAGAGGACCTTTTTCTTTTTCTGTTATTTCAAAAAGATTAATTAAAATGTATGTTTACTCTCTATAAGCAAAAGAAGAACTTTAAGATTTTTGACAGGATTGATAATAATTTAGTGAGACTCTTTCTGTGGAGCTGTGTACTGTTCTTAGAACAAAGTAGGGACTCATTAAAGAGCTGAATAAGTCAATGAATGAACAATATTCCTGGCTATCTCAGGCTAAATGATATCATAGTCTGACAATTTTGAATTTACTTAATGCAAATGACAAAATATAGTTGATTTAGTAGAAAAGGTTTTAAATCATGGAATCTATGTGGGAAGGTAGTCCATGGGGCTGCAACAATTGAGAACATTCATAAAGATGTGAGTGGAAACAAGGGTGAGTTTTGAGGAAGATTTGTGTATTTAATCTTTATATGCCTGTGACCAGATGTCTATGCCAAGAAGCACATGTTTTTGTTTTTGTTTTAAACTTTCAGTTTATGGTTCCAAGGTCCTGATACTTACCAGCTTTTAAAAAATCGTTTTCATTTTTTAGGTAGTTTTCTTGCTTTTGGGCACCAGGTGGCGATATGGAGTGAGGTGGGGAGTGCATGGGGTACACAGGTTGGGTTGTCATAAAGACCAAGCATCTGTAGAGCGAACTGATGAGATTTAATATTCCGTCTCTCTCTCTCTCTCTGTGTGCGTGTGTGTGTGTGTGTGTGTGTGAGAGGGAGAGAGATCCAAAAAGAGAAAACTTTGTAAAGATTTGGTTCCATTTTGTCTGAGAAAGACTGGATTGGCATTCCTCATCTGTATGAAACACTTCTCAACAGATTCCATACAATATATCGCTTGGAAAATCCAAGAGCTGCCGGGTCTCTAGCTCTTGCTAGCATTTGGTTAGCATTTCACTGTATATAAGATCCTTACTCCTCCCCTCCCCCCCATTTTTTCAACATTTACTGAGCACCTATAATGTCCCATGCACTGTAATAAGTATTAGAAATATTGCATCAGATAAGGTCTGGTCCGTGCCCCCTATGAGCTTATAGTTTAGCAGAGATAGACATATGAACCCTAAATCAGCTGCATGTTATGGCTTCTGCGATGGAGTCAGGATCAAGGCAGGATATAGAAGGGTCACAAGGATGAACTTGTCGGCTCAGTGGGTAAAGAAAAACATCATGGGAGATATGAACTATAAGCTGAATAGTGGCAGATGAGTAGATATTCATCACTTAGAATAGACTTGGAGAGAGAAGTTATAATAATCAATTTTGCTCCTTTGAACCCTTCAGGTGTGTGTGGTGCATATGAGAAAGTCAGTTGGATCTTAGCATTTATTTATAATAATACTCATAAGCACAATCTGTAGTTAACATTACCAGCCTAGTTTTTGAATTTGAAAATGTGAGAAAAGAAATGTTTGGTAAAATTCAACTTCCCTGCTTCCTCCTATATATGAGAATTTGTGTGATAAGAATAATTATAATATAAATTAGACTTTAAGTATTCAAATGTTTTTATTGGGTCAGGGCAGATTAAATATGTGCCACCTGAATTATGTACCAGAGAGGCCCTGGAACTGTGACTCTGGGAAAGGTATCAGTAAAATTAAATTTAGAAGATATTCAGAGAGATGGATATTTCAGAAAATGTAAGAGACTACAGAGAGAACAGCAAGTTAGCTCGATGCAGTCTTTGCTGTGAGCATCAAAATAAGGAAATGCATGAACTGGTCAGACATAGTCCATCAGAAAAGGCTTGATTCCAAAGAGAAGGTACTCGTGGTTTTATCTAGACAGAAAAAAAGAGGCTTGAGAGGATAATGTAACGAAAAGATGCTTGACAAAATTTAGGGATGGATAATACACTAATTTGTGTTTTTGAAAGCTATCGAGAGAGCAAGGTAATGTAGCCTTTCAAGTGAGGGCCGTATTTTATTCACCACTGTTTTTCCAGTGCCAATCATAGACCTGGAAAATGGTTGTGCGAAAGGTATTTGTTGAATGAATAAATGAAAGAAATAAAGCAGATCGGTTGCATGTTTGCAACCAAAGAGTGGATTAAAAAATGTTTATTAGCCAACCAGAGAGTGAAATATAAAGTAATGTCTTTTAGAAACTGTTGATGGATTTAATCAGATCAAACTTACATAAATAATGAGAAACAGCTTGCTTTTATAGAGTTGCCACTCAAATGGATTCTGACATCCCTAAGAAGAAATTTATTCCCTTTTCCTTCCCTTTCCTTCCATTTCCTTTCCTTTCCTTTCACTTCCTTTCCTTTCCTTCCTTCTTCCCTCCCTCCCTCTCTTCCTTCCTTCCTCTCTCCCTCCTTGCCTGCCTCTCTTCCCCCACCTTTTTTAGTTCTTTTTAATATTTTTGTTTTTATTTCAGATATATTGTTGTGTCAATTGTTTTCTTTAATTTCACTCTTTCCTCTTCTCTCTTTCTTTCTTTTCCCTTCTCTTTTCACCTTTTCTCCCCTCCTCTCCTTCCCGCTTTCTCTTCTACTCTTGTGTGTTGTGACAAAGATAGTATTGAAAATAAACAAAATGAAGCATAGTCCAAATGGTTTAATGTAAAGGATGAAAATATTAACCCTGTGCTCTGGGTTGTGGTCAACAGAGTTCCAGCAGCAGGTTTCAGAGCACTATGGGGCCTTCTGTTAGGGTGAGGGGTGTTAGCAGTGTTCTCTAAGCCTGCCTTATCAGCACATTTATTCAAGAACTATTTAATGCACAGTTATTGTGTGCTTGGTACTGTGTTAAGTGCTATGAGGAATACAAAGCTCCCTTTCCTTTAGGAAACTTAAGAGGTCATATATGGGTCTAGAATCTAGACTCTAGATATACACATAAATATAATATCAAATGGAAAGTCATGCCATGAGAGAGGAGCCAATTCCATAATAAAGTTGTTTTTATCCTGGCAGACCAAAATTGAAGTTGGATCTATTCAGGTTTATGTTTCCAGGAAAAATATGCATTTGTATTATTAATAACAATTGTCCAGGATCAGAAAGCCCTTTCTAATAACTGACATAAATCCTTATGGGGTAAGAACCCAATTTATTT
The DNA here is from genome assembly GCF_028858775.2 of Pan troglodytes. Taxonomy (NCBI): domain Eukaryota; kingdom Metazoa; phylum Chordata; class Mammalia; order Primates; family Hominidae; genus Pan; species Pan troglodytes. Next base: position 78,420,726 of record NC_072398.2, on the reverse strand, counting down.
TCCATTGTTTCAATACTTTTGATTAAATTCTTAATTTGAAGGGTTTAACTCAAAATAACAGCCTACAAAATTCCAATAAATAGAATTGGTGAGCCTGTCGGGATATCTTTCCTTAATTCACTCTTGACATATTTTACAATGTAGCTAACTTTCTAGAATGTAGTTAAGGGATCACCTTACATTATTCTTAAATTGTTGTGTGTATTTGATGAAAAATTAAAGCTGTTTTTTTTTTTTTAAATTCAGGCCACTAGAGTTCTACTTTTTTAAGAACCAGGTCTGTTCTAGTTGAATCTTTTTTTTTTCAAGATGGGAAGTAATAATCTACAACAAGTATTGGGGATTAAAATGGGTCGAATAGAGAATCTTCATGGAAATAAGTGGAAAAAACCCCTTAACTAACTAACAAATCCTCTCTCTCTCTCTCACACACACACACACACAGACACACATGCACATGCCATGCATCTCTCACATTTTTCTGCAACTGAGACTTCTAGAATTTTTATATCATCAAAAGGCTTACCTTCTGCAGAAAGCCCTTGACCCTGAGGTGTCTTGGGAAATTTTAGGACTTGGCCTAATCCTATATATATTCCAGACAAATTTTGACAGCCTTATTGCTTTTCATCGTGAAGTGATCCTGGAACTTTTCCTAAATATTCAGGCATGTTAACACCAGCATCTTGATTCACTTCCAACCCAACCTTCAATTTATTCCACTTAGGCTAGTCACAGCATTTTTCCCCAGTCCTTCTGTGACCTAAGCAATTCTGGGAGACTGCAATGTGTGCTGTTAATATTTGTAGCATTCTCAGGAGACAGAAGCTATAGAAAAGCTAAATACCATGGTTTTGTTATTACTACTAATTACAGGGCTCTACCTCAAAGGAATCAGGGTGAGAAGAGATGAATTAGCATTGATAAATGACTTGCAAAATAGAAAATGCTGTAGAAAGGTTCTAAATATACTATAAAGAGTGGAGACAGCATGCAAATGTGATTAGGGAGGTGGGGTCAAAGGGAGAAACACTGGAATATGGGTGTACTTAGGGTCAGTATGACCAAATTCTAGTATGATGTAATTTCCTGCACATACCAATCTCAGAGGCAGGCTCTCAGGAAAGAGGATATTTGATATGGCAGTACAGCCTTTCTTATGAAGGGTACCAGGAAAGAACAACAGTTGACTTTTTTGCTGGGCTGCAATCTTCCACTTTCCCTATCCACCATCCCCCACTAAAATCAATAATCACTGTTGTAAATAATTTGGAAATGTATATTGTTAGATAAAACTTACTCAGCTAGACTCTTAAAAGAAAAACTATTAGAAATAAGAAATTTGATAGTGTGGATAGTATGATGGAAGCTGACAATTTATTATTTAAAATTTCTTTGGAAGTTGGATCAAAAAGATGAGAAGCTCAGACCTTGAATCAGACTAAATTTACAAGAGGAGACACAAGATCGAGGGACATTTATTCTCTGAGAAATCTGATCCAAATGGGGAAAATGAGATGTAGTGGCAAGGCAATGGGTCTGCATAGTATACAACTCAGGCAAGGTTTGTGCCCACAAAGAAAAATGGTTGGGAGCAATAATTCCATCTTATTTATACATATTTTATTACTAGTTTTTTTTTTCATGTTTTCACCACACAGAGATTCCATGAAGCAAAGAGAGGCTTAGTTTTGTAAAGAACTTTGCAATTTTCCTGGAGGAAAGTTGTCGCCACGAAGGACTTTATTACCACATACTTTGGTTTCCAGGTGCAAGTGAGTCCAAACCCCAGGTGCAAATATATTCAAATTTCAGCACCATAAGGTTTCAGTTTCTCACTTGTGTTTTTTTTTATAGTACCTGCCAACACATGAAACACGGTAGAAAGGTTTGATCAATTTTTTAAAATGAATTTAGGAAAAAATAGTAACTTACAGAAACTTTGAATTCAGGGTTGAAAGAGAGCTTATAAATGATCAAACCAAACCTATTCTGGGAGCCGAAATTCCTTCTCCGGTATTCCTGGCAGACAGGATCTGGCCTTGCTTCAAGATTTTCACACAGAACAGCTGTTTTCGTTGTAGAGTGGAAATGATTCTTATGAAATTTATATGAAAATTCTGTGAATTTCTATGTGTATGTGCATGCAAAATTTATATTTCCATCTAGGAGAGGCATATTCCCTATATAATTGCATTTGCTTATTCAAAAGCTAGTCACACGAGTTGAGAAGTATGAGGTACTTATGGGGAAAATAAGACAGAATTAGGATAGTACTTTAAATCTGGGAAATGTGCCCACAGTATTTACCGCTGTTTTAAGAAAGCATATTTATGCTTTTAGTACCAAGCAAATCTTCTTGTTGATTCAGGACTTCTGCTATTTTACAATGAAAGCAGATTGTAAATGAAACTTTACTGATTTCCCTTTTTCCTTTTCCTGTAGTAATCAAATGCTCTCAGCCACTGGATCTAATGAGTAACAGCTGTGCTTGAAGTGGCCTTATAGATAAAAATTAAAAGTATGATAACATCTAAGGATTTTGTTGTTTTTAGAATAACAGTAGACTTAGGAATTAAGAGGAGGCTAAAGGCATCAATGCTTCTAATATGTCAGTCAGCCTCTTCATGTAGTAAGTTGGAGAAACTGACATAGTCTAACAATCCGATGCATTGGGAGATATGCTGCGGTGATCTGACCTTACTTGTAGTTGCAAAGACTTGCACTGGAAGAGTCTATCTCCTCAGTGATGGTGGAGATGGTTTGCTAAATGTCCGTGAAGGCCTGATTTGCAAGATATCTGATGTTGTTATGATTAAATGCAACAACCATACCCCATGAACTATTAGAGACAGAAGGAGCTAGAGAGGGTGCCCTTCCAAATCTCTTACTGGCAAAATGAGGAAACTGAAGTGATTTGCACAAGATCAACCAGCTAGCTGCACAACTGTGACTGGAAACTGAGCCCCTACATAATGCTCATTATGTCCCACCAATGGCTTTCCCATAGCTGCATTATGGTTGTAGACACTCTAAACGAGATGCTATTTTAATACTACATACCTAAGGTTCAATCAGTTGGATGTTTTTCTCTTTTTACCAAAACCTTTTTAGAACATATTTGACACTAGTGTCATTTGTCTGTTGACATACGCTTGGTGGAAGGAGTAATTGTCCAGGGGTAGAAAGGCTATTCTTCTCTGCTGGGGATGTGTGGGATCCTCAGTCACAGTTGAATAGAAGAGGGTATTTTCTTCTTCAGAATCAAGACCACAATTTTTTATGTGGCCAGGCTTGAGTTTTTGCAACTTAATTAAACATATCAATTCCAATCAATTATATTTCCTATTAGTTCAAACACTTCTCCAGTCAACAACAAATCTGTAAAGAGTCCCTGAGTGCCTGCCCTCACTCTCACACACATTTCTTTGTGTGATCAGTATGAACGTGCATCTTTTCCTTCAAATATCATGATCCCCATCCTTCTTTTCTCTCTTCCCTTATTTTCCTGGGTATGCTTTTTTTCCCCCCCTCTCTATTCTCTGAGACCTTTGATGGAACCTTTATTGAATGCATAGCACATGCTTGGAGCAATTTAGGATGACTTTTCTAGGATCATCCAGATGTCCAGTGTGGAGAAATAAAATAAAACATGCTTTTCTCTACATTTCAACATAAAGGCTTTGTTTGGCCTTTTAGTTTTCTCTATCTTTAGCAGTAGACATGTCCAAAGACCAGTACAGAAAAAGAGACAGAAGGGATCAGCATGTGCCTCACACCTGCACTGGTCACTCATTCAAGGTGCAAGGTAGGCAGGAGCAAAGGAGAGAGTGACACATGAAAAGTATCCAGGCCATATGGCAGTAGGACAAGCCAGGCATGCTTGTCTAGGTCTATTTGTAAACCCTGTGGGTGTTATCCCCACACTGCAAGAATAGTGGTAAATACGTCATTAACCATGACCAGCAGAGATATGTCTATATTAGAGAAAAAGAGGCAACCCTGAATTTTAACATTATATTTTACGTCCTACATTGCCTATTCTCTAGTGTGCAGTTCTCAGAGAGGAATGTGCCACAGTATTCCAATAGTTATGAAAAGATAACATAAGGTGCAGCCAGCAGTCCAGAAGAGATGTGGTCAAGATTTGTCAAACTATTTGAAGTCTTTCATAAGTAAAAATACCTCACTCAATGATTCTTACGAATTCAATTTTCCAGTTAAAAAAAGGGCAAAGAACACATTTTGCCATTTGTGCTAGAGATTAATATCCCTTTATTTACATGCAAATTACTTTAAAAGGTAGGAAAACCTATAAAATTTTAAAGGTTCCACACTGGGGGCTTACACTAAGAGTCTTTGTCAAATAAAATGAATTCTCACAAATCTGCTTTGAGCTACTTTCTTTGCCTCTAAGCACAGCCTCTCTTAGAGGAAGGAAACAGTAAAGTTCTCACAGAGAAAGAAAACGTTTACCACTCAGTAAAAATCCCTGGGCCTCACTGTATGAAAGCTTTAATTTAGCTCGGCTCATTCCTCCATGAGTTAATTTAGAACACCAATGAAAGGAGATTATTTTTGGACTGAGAATCTGCCTGGCACATTTTTTGAACTTAATAGAGCTAAATAAAACTATCCAAACTCCTGTGATTTTTGGAGGAGGTCATCTACAAGCGATAGCCCTGTGATAGTTTTCATGAACATAGCAGACCAAACGTGAAGGAACATTCTCTAATCTGGAGAGATTAGGGGCCTCATACATGAATAGAGCCACTTCTTAAATACACATTAACTGGAAAAGATATGGAATGTGAACATGCATGCACACGCTCTCCAGGCAGGAGACAGCCAGGAGAAATGGAAAGCACAGAGGCCTAGGAGTAAGATAAGCCATGTCTTTCTTAGCTTTGGCTGTGCTGGGGAACTAATTTCCATTGGGAAAACAGCTTCATCTCTTTGAGCATTAGTTACTTTTGTAAAATGGGAACAATGATCTCCCTTGAAGGGTTATAATATTGCATGTGTAAAAGTTTTATAAATGCATAATCTTCCAAGTGTGATATTTTTGTTTTGATTTATTGACTTGCCTGTATTTTCTATTTTCTTATAATAATACATGTAAGACAAGCTTATCTTAAAGAATTAGAGAAATATATAGAAAGGAAGATAAGGGAAAAAGTCTTCATTATTGCATCATTCAGAGGTTTTTCTTCTAATCTTTGCATTATTCAAAGGCGCTTTCTTCCAATCTTTTGCTGAACATTTTCTTATATAGTTAAGAATACACCATATTTGCAGCTGGAATCCTTAAAAAAAGATATATTTTACGTATCTGTAAATATACATAAATTTATATATGCATATATATACATATACAGATATCTATACACATATATAGATATATAAATATATACATATATAAATATATACATATATAGATATATAAATATATACATATAAAGATATATAAATATGTATATATAAATATGTAGAAATATATCTCTGTATAAATATATAGATATACAAATATGTATATCTATATATACATATATAAATAGATCTAGATCTATATATAAATCACTGTGTTCTTTTGTATTATTAAAAGGCCTTTATATAACATATCTTTTAATACTGCATATTCCACCTCCCCATCATCATCATCTTTATCTTTGTTAGTATCATCTCCAAGATCAGTATCATCATCATTTGTTAAACACTATGAGCCAAATCTTATGTAAGTGGTTTACACATATTACGCTATTTTACTTTATTCTCAAGAATTATTCACATTTGTAAAGGGAGACAAATATAGCCAACAAAAACAAAAATATTGAAGAGAATAATAATCATCTGTAAGCTTTGTGCCTCTGAGAGAAACTCCAGGACCATTTCAAACTAACTTAACTGGCAACAAGGTGACAGAAACACTGATTATTACCTTGTACTTTTTTGGAAAGTTAAAGCTAAATAAGGCTATATACTTATATATGTTTCTTGAAAGAGATTTCTTATCATTATATAACCACTTGAGAAAAAACACTTTTTAAAAAAATTAAAAACTGAAAAACAAAGCGTCTCTTTATTTTTCGGATCCTAAAGAATGGAATCCTTTAAAGATGGGGAAATGCTTCAGCTCAATGCAAAAAGGCTTCTTCCGAGAATACATAGGCACTATTCAGGGTTTAGAAAGTTGTTTTAGAATCACAGTAGAGGCCTTTTGCTTATTAAAATAGACTATTTTTTTTCCTGACCATTTAGCCTTGCAAAGCAGCTGAGAGGAGTAACACCGTATTATTTCTTCAGCTTTCAGATATCTATCTAGTAATTTCCATTTTCATCCACAGAACACATTCAGAGCAGAATTGGCGTAAAGTTGTTGCTGATTTGATTTGGCCAATGATTCTTAAGAAATGACGGTGGCACAACTGTCACATCTTTCTGCCAAAACCTTGTCAGTCCAGCAGTCTCCACTGGATGAGGTGAAGGGAGACAAGGGCTGGAGATAGGAGAGTCAGTCCTGAGAGGGGAGGAGGGTGGCTAAGGAAGTGTCAAGGGGGTGTCTGGAGAAGGGGCCCCGGGCTATTAGCTAGCTGTCTAATCCTCCCCTCAGCAAGGCCTTTTGGCTGCCAAGACTGTTATCCTGTGTGCAGTGTTGATGGTCTGTAATCCTTTGTCAGAGTAATTGACGGTGAAGTCTGCACTTTTGCAGCTAATGATAAATAGGGCTTTTAAAGGTTGTAATTTCTTGTTTAACTGATGCCAGTTGCAAATACTTTGTGCTGAGGAATAATTCCTCTCTGCCAAATAAAATACAGTGGAAGTCTGTGGTGTGTTTTTCAGCTTATTGTTAGTCACAGCTTTCCTGACAGAGCACTTTCTATGCAGGAGATAAATGCTCAGGCCGTCCAGCTGCCAATTTCAGCACATAAAGGACTTTTCTGTGGAAAAGACTTTTCTGTTTCTCTAGTGAACATTAATAAGGATTTTTATTTATTTTACTTTTTATTTTATTATTTTACAAAACCCTTTCAGAGGGGCAAATGTTTACTTCCTTGGAATGAGAATTATTTGAGTTTTTAAATGGGTCTCATTTCTTTCTCTGTCCCATTCATGAGCTCTAGTTTGCACACAGCTCCTCTAGATAAATGGCAAGAAGATGGCTCTCTAGTCTGTTCACAGAAAACTGTATTATGGGCAATGGGATTGGGGAAAGGCTTCCCCAAGGGTCTGTGCACCACAAGACTGAAGGGAAAATTATAGTAAAAGGGGCCAGAGGATGGCAAAAATGAGAGAAATCAGGTTCCTATGGGCTCAAAGAAAGATTGGCTTGCTTGGATGTAAACTGAGATTCATACCTTTCACAATGAAACAAAGCAACACAAAAGTGCACCGAGAAATACCAGTGTGCCTCAAAAGTGCAAGTGAATGGATTTGAGAAGGAGTCTCGCTCTGTCACCCAGGCTGGAGTGTGGTGGCGTGATCTAGGCTCACTGCAACCTCCCCCTCCTGGGTTCAAGTGATTCCCCTGCCTCAGCCTGCCAAGTAGCTGGGATTACAGACGCCTGCCACCACGCTTGGGTAATTTTTGTATTTTTAGTAGAGATGGGGCGAGGCTGGTCTTGAACTCCTGACCTCAGGTGATCTGCTGGCCTCAACCTCTCAAAGTACTGGAATTACAAGTGTGAGCCACTGAGCCCAGCCAAGCGGATGGATTTCAAGGGTTTTCATATATATGCCTATAATCATATTTAAATGTATTGATGGGGTTACAAACTTAAAAATGTCCTATGGCCTCCTATGGCCATTTTTTTAAGCAAATGAAACACCATATTCAATTTTATGCATTTGGAAATTATTTTTTTTGTGAATGAGTTGGTTCAAGCCAAATTCATTCATAGGAAATAATTCCTGAGCCCAGGAAGTCCAGTAGGTCTCAGGTGAAATGTTGGCAGGTGGAGGTGTTTCTAGCTAGTATAGAACCGCTGATGAGTGTGTTACTGCAGGTTCTACTATAGGGTGGGAGAACCTTTAGGATATATATTCAGACCATTTGGAAAGTCCTTCAGAGCTCTTCCATACATTAAAAAATGACATGTCCTTGTGTCTTGAATTCCTGCTTTACTTATCTAGTAATTTAGATACACGTGTATGTCATAGATTGAAAGAATGATGACCAGGAGAATTAAAAACAGACCTATACAGGGGAGAAAGTGGGAGATGATGGACAGAGATATTGTGGTCAAAGTTGAGCAGTCAGAGAGGCCTTGAGCATCCTATCTATTAAAAGTAGTAGACAGGCCGTATTATTAGTACTGTCCTTCTGTATCTGTAAAGCATTAATGTTTGTCTCATGCCCAGCCAAAACCAAACTCCAAGTTACCAGGATGCTACCTGGAGACAAAACTGCCCCTATCACCCACTTTGCTGCTGAAAACCCGTTACTGACTGTCCTACCCTGGAGGATGCAGTTCAAAGAGTCTTAGCATGTTGGGAAAGGTCCTCTACCATCTGGCCCTACTTTCCCACTACGGCTTCATCTTCCCTTCTTAAAGCTCCCAAATGCTCGGCTGAGACAACATAGGGAAATCATGATCATATCACTTACCAGCACTGCATTCCTGAGAAGTCTATTTTTCTGAACTCCTGAAATTAGGACAGTGACATAGTTTTTCATAGGGCTGTTATGAGGAATAAATGAGGTAAAAAGCCACTTTTAGGAATGAGTAATACTGCCTTTATCGCCCTGCTCTGTCCATTACAAACAGTATTTTTCCACTGGTCAAAATGTGTATTTTTCCATCAAAATCTAGTGCAATTAGTTCCTCTTCTTTATGACTCATCTATTATCTATTAAGGTACAGTTGATCCTTCCTTTGCATCACAGCTTTACAATATATATCCTCCATTATCTTACATAACTCATTTTTGAAGTTACTTGCTTATATATCTGTTTTTCCTCACTAAATTTTGAGCTCCCTGTGGGAAAGATTGACCTTTCATACTTACCAGCCAGTACTCATCACCAGTAGTAAGCATATATTACATTAAATAGAAAGAAAACACAACATAGGAACTCTGAATTGTGATTTGTCATTGCAACTTAATTTGAATTCCATGGTTTAAAGGCTCATATAATCCTTGGGCATGAAATCAGTTTAACTTGTGGGCATCTGATCATTCCATTTCTACTCAGGCCAAATGTTTTGCTTGTTTTGTTCAAGAATTACAAATTTAGAGTTTATGAAATTTTCTTTCCAAAAACTATTAAGAAGTAGAAGAATTTTTTTAAGGAAAGATTTTATTCGAAAGGGTTATTGCAACAGGGAGAATGCTTCAACTACAGGTTTTACAAATGTCCTAAAGTCAGACAGAAAATATATTTTGTTTATTATATTATTATTTTTAATTGACACATTGTAATTGTACTTGTTTATACAGTACAGCATGATATTCTGATACATGCATGCAATGTCATGATCAAATCAGAGTAATTATTAATAGCATATCCATCATCTGAAACATTTATCTTTTTTTGTGTTGGGAACACTCAAAATCCTCTTTTCTATTTGAAGATATACATAAATTATTTTATAGTCACCCGATAGCACTATAGAACAACAGTCCCCAACCTTTTTGACACCAGGGACCGGTTTCATGGAAGTCAATTTTTCCATGGATGGGGGAAGGCGGGGGGAGGGGGCGAGAATGGTTTTGGAATGAAACTTCCTCCTCAGCTCATCAGGCATTAATTTAAATTATCATAAGGAACCTGCAACCTAGATCCCGCGCATGCGCAGTTCACAATAGGGTTTCTACTCGTATGAGAATCTAATGCTACCGCTGATTTGACAGGTGGCGGAGCTCAGGCAGTAATGCTCACTCACCTGCCGCCCACCTCCTGCTGTGTGGCCCTGTTCCTATCAGGCCACGGACTGTTACCGGTCCACGGCTCTGGGGGTTGGAGACTACAACACTAGTTGGAACTAGAACACTAGAATTACTCCTCTTATCTAGCTGTAATTTTGTATCTGTTACTAACCAACCTCTCCCTGTCCTCCCCTCCCCTCACCCTTTCAAGCCTCTAATAACCACAATTGTACTCTCTACTTGGAAGAACTTTTAAGAAGCGGGTTTGTCGGACTCCTCCCTATGGAGTTGGCAGTGCTGTACAATGAGTGTGTGTGCAGGCAAAGCAGATCCATATTTCTGTTAACAAATGTAATTTATAACAAGTAAAAAGAGAACTATTCAACTTAATTTCTTTAGAGTGAGGGTAACTAGTTCCCAGGATTGAGGCTTTTGCCCGTGTTCATGTAAGAACGTATCACATGTTTTCCATTCTTCTGTCACATGAGCACCCTCTAAAGGGTAAACGCTCAAATTTAAAATTTTAGTTTTATGGTACTTAAGGCAAAAAGACAATATAATGTGGGTCTCCCATAAATGGCAATAGCAGAGTGTTTTTTAAAACTTGGAAAGTGTTTTTTAAAACCCAGAAAGCTAGGTTGCAGCATTTCAATAATTTACGATGTTGGGTGAAATGGATGGGTAGATCTATGCAATTATCTTGCTCTCATTGGCTTCGTGCATAATTAGATTAATGCTCCCACTATTCTGAGAGGGATTTATAACCATTTGATCAAGAGAAGAACAGAAATATCTTGCAGGCTGGAACTTCAGTTTGCAAAGCCAAATCAAATGCTCAGAGGCATTTCTTTGAAGAAAACATCTCTTATGAAAATCATAGAATTGCAATCCAATCATATCAAGAAGTTTATCTGTCTATCTAATTTAATTTCCGGGTTAAAATTATACCCAATACACTGCCACGAATTCCTATCCATTTCTTAAAAGTTCTTCCACTTCTTAATAGTTTATAGGAAGAAAATTTTATAACTTCTGAATTCTTTCAGGATCATTGGTTCTACGAATGTCAAGTGTTTCAGAACTTGGGCTCTGTAGCCAAACTACCAGACGTCGTCCATTGTGTGCCCTGGGCCTGGATGATCAGCTCCCTGAGCCTTGGTCTCCTCATCTGCAAGACCTCCTAGTGTAGTGAAATACAAAATGGTCCATGCAGAGCACTTAACAGAGGTTCTTAGCAAGTAGTTAGTACTTAATAATTGTTTGTTATTCAGAAATATTTATTAAGTACTTACTTGGTAAATCATATTGACTTGACATTACATTAGTTCCTGGAAAGTATATAGGAAAAGTACAAAATATTGTCTCTGTCTTCACAGAGTTTATAATAATAATACATTATGTAATAGTGTTTTTTTTAAGTCATCTTACTTGAACCTCACAACAACTCTTTAAAGCATTTAGGACACTTTCCATTGGTATTTTACATTTTATTTCAGAACTTGGGCTCTGTAGCCAAACTACCAGATATCAGCTGCATGCCCTGGGCTCAGGCAAGATGAGTGAGTTTGCTGAAAGACAGTGAGTGACAGGACTGGCTCTCAAGGCTCTGTCTTCTAATTAATGTCATTTCCAGTCCATGTCAGCTCTTCTCCCTGAATATGTAGTTGAGACCAAAATACATAGAAAACAAAGAAGACATCATGAAAATATACAGCCATGTGCTAAATTGTGTGAATCGAGCCCTAGTACAGAGTTAAGGAAGGAGAATAATTAATGTGGCCTAGAGTACTGGGAAAAGCAAAGCAAAAATAAAAATTTTAATTAAAGATAAAACTAGTCAACTTACCCACTGACCATTTTTATTCTGAAATATAACTAAACATTGATTTCCCCAAGTGTTAAACTAGATAAATATAACTTTGCTTAGTTTTGTTTAAATTTATTAAATTAACACTTTTTAAAATTAAAATTAAAATTGTATTGTGTCCTTTTGTTATACTATACACACATTTAGAATATAAATGAAATAACATAAGTGAGGTGTTTTATGATCTTTGAAAGAAAGGCCTATATAAATGCAACCTCTCAACGCTGGGAAGTTATGAACACAATTAAGTTTCTCTCTCATGGAATTCTGTTCTTTCCAACTACACTGAGAATAAAGTGGGGGACATAGATTTCTACTTATTTTTCTAAAGTTCAAGAATCTCTAAGCTGTGGTTAACTTTTGGCATGAGACCACAAAAAACACACTCCAAATATTCATCATATTCATAGGTTAAGTAGGGTACACAAGATGTAATTGATTTATTGGCCATTGGTCACTGCAGTCATTGTATAGGCCTGAATGCAAACTTGCCTTCTCAGCTGTATTGTGTTCTTAAAGGAACCTTGAGAAGCAAGATAGACTTTGGAAAGTTGGTGTCATACATCTTTCCTGTTTCCTGTCCTTAGCCTCCACAAATGATGATCTTGGAGAAACTCAACTTCATGAGAGTCTTTGTTGGAACAAATAAAATGGTAAATAGATTTTCCCCAACAGATCTGCACCTGGTGTGTAATAGACTATACCCAAAACATTTCCAAATCTTCAATATTAGTCTTTCACACTCAGTCTGGAGAATAAATTTTTTTCTGGATTCTCTCCTTTTGGAAGGGGCATCATCTTGGGATCAAACTAACAGGCCTAGATCCTGTTGTTACTGGATGCTTTGTGCCATTATTTTTCCAGCCCTGACAAGAAACTGCTCTTCTAGAGGGACCCATAAAACTTACCTAGTGGCTTTGGTCTGAACTTTGAAACGTACACTGCAAAGAGTTCCAAAGGCACACATGTTATTTGGGTCCTAGTGGAATGGTCTCAATATATAAACTCTCACAATGTAATGGGAGAACATCCTTAGTGATTCACCTTAAATGTACCCCATTCTTTTTTTTTGTCACCACTTTGCCACTTTCCTACTCCATGTGTGCATTACATAGCAATTTAAGACCTCATTTATATAGCTCATGGTTGTGCCAACCAGCATAATCTGGCTATTTACTTCACTAGGAACCTTACATCCTCTGCCTTGGTTTATTTAAATTTTAGACATTATATATATATATATTTTTGGCAGGTTCTCACTCTGTTGCCCAGGCTGGAGTGCAGTGGCACAATCATGGGCTCAGCGCAGCCTCAACCACCTGGGCTCAGGTGATCCTCCCACCTCAGCCTCCCAGGTAGCTGGGACTACAGGAGCATGCTACCACACCCAGCTAATTTTTGTTATTTTTGTAGAGACAGGGTTTCGCAATGTTGCTCAGGCTGGTCTCAAACTCCCAGGCTCAAGTGATTCACCCGCCCTGGCATCCCAAAGTGCTGGAATTACAGGTGTAAGCCACCTCTCCTGGCCCTGAAATATCTATTTAAAATATATATTTTTTGTTTACTGCTAAGTTCAGCAGGCAGTGATATCATGTGACCTATTGTCTGGGAGCTCCTACCAGAAACTACTATGTCAAAGTGAGCTACCAGATACAGTTAGTACTGTACTAGGTAATGACAGTAGGTCTCAGCAGTTTTAGTGGGCTATGCAGAGAACTCAAACAAGTAAAACTTTTGCATTGCAAGAAGTTGTTCCTTCTCACGTGAGCAATTGAATCTGCTTCTAGTTCTCATGTTTCTAGCACTGCTGTTACCAGTTCAATTTTGGGTTCTCTGGGCTAAGTCACACATATACCCACATAGACACACACACACACACACATACACACACACACACACACACACAAATATTTTATAAGAAATTATGCCCCCCACCCTTAAATGTTAGATTTTTAAAAAACTCTGGAACTTTATAAATAGTTTTTCAACAGTTTTCTTTGGTCTCTTGTTAAGTATTTGAATACCTGCTAAATCTGAACATTATCTTTAAAAGTTATCTAAAAGAAAATAAGCATTCATGCAATGTTGAAATAACCCTGATATCTGCAAATATCATTACTAGTGTTATTTAAAAATAGTCAAAGACATTGCAGATTTGACCACAGGAATGTATATCCATGGAATTACACAGTGTCTAGTTAATCCATTGTTAAATTTATAGATTCCAAAAATGGAGATAATTAGCAATTAAGTATACTATTCTTTACTATATACCTCTTTGAAGGCACAGATGTATCTATTGGTCAAGTACTTGAAGAGGAGTTTGTAATTTAAAATTAGAAAGAGTTATTAAAAACAATTTAATACTATGCCCTTTTTCAACAGCAACAGTAATAGAAACCTAGATTGGCAAAGTTACATTCTCAAGATCACATGACTTTTTTGGGCCAGAGGCAGAGAACTCATGTTGTCTGGCTTCTGATCCACTGACATTCCCCTATACCCCATTATATAAAGTTGACTTCTCATACATTTCTATGAAAAAACTTTACTAACATTGAATTGCTGAAAATGTGGGAAAGAGTATAAAGTTATAATTGTATAAATTTGGTCTGGGGCTATGATTAATTAGAGATAAGTTTTGATATAAAAAATGGGGTCTCTCAGGTCAAGAAGTTACCTATATTCGTATCACTTGGTGACCACCTACACTTCATGGCCAGAAAAGCTCAGTGCCATTTGGTCTTGGGAAGACCTAAGACTGGCGCTCAAACCGGAAGTCTCAGCAGGGCGCAGTGGCTCACACCTGTAATCTCAACACTTTGGGAGGCTGAGGCAGGAGGATTGCATGAGACCAGGAGTTCAAGACTAGTCTTGGCAACATAGTGAGACCCCAAACCTAGCAAAAAAAAGACTGCTGGGCATGGTGGTGTGCAACTGCAGTCCCAGCTACTGGGGAGGCTGAGGCAGGAGGATCACTTGAGCCCAGTAAATGAGGTTGGAGCGAGCTGTGATTATGCCACCGTACCCCAGCCTGGGTGACAGAGTGAGACCCTGTCCTTAAAAAAAAGGAAAAAGAAAAAGAAAAAAAATACCTGGATGTCTCTAGGAAAGAAAATTGTAATAATCCTTCTAGTCAAGAAGCTTTCTCCTCAAACTAACAGATCTGTAGTAAAGGAATAAGTTTAATGATATCATCAGGGAAAGTATGACCACTACTACTAAAAAGCCCTAGTATAGAAATAACCAAATAGAATAAAGTGAAGGAGCCCAGCAGGGGTCTGCAGAACACAGCTGAATAGCAAGAAAGGAAAATATTTCCTTTTAACTCTCTTGTTGGCCAGATTAAAAAAAAAATTAAAATGTAGCTTAGAATGTCCCCACCTTTGCCCAAATCAGTTACCATGCACACATCTTCTTTAATTGATTTAATGCAAACACTGTGTTTATAAAATCTGATTTTCTCAAATCCTTTCTTCCATTTACTTATCTAACCAGTATATGTTTTCTATAAGAATCTCCTGAGTCTATGAAATTTTCATGTTTATTCCTAGGGTGCTTTATTTTAAAGGTGCTGACTTCTGAGTTAATTAACCACATAATTATACCCAGTGCCATTTTAATCAAATAGATTAAAGAAAAGAAATAAGAAGGCTTGTAAATGAAACTTTTACCAATTGTTGGAAATGCTCTTGCAGTGGAATTAAACACTAGTATATCCAGTTTGTCCTTGTTCTTGGTTCAACATATTACTATCAAAGTCCTTTTTCAAAGTAATTTAAAAATTGGAAAATTTTTAGAAATAGGGAAAACCTGAAAAAAGACCCAAGGTTATATGAGGAAATATATCTGTAATTGCCATGTAAGTCATATTGGAAACAGATGCCAAGGAAGAGAATGACCCAGATGGTGATTAAAGAGTCATTGTCCTTCCTTAACCTTGATTATCTTCCTTTTCTGGTTATCATTTTATGTTTAATCAATACAACTTTTTCTTAGGTCTTTCCTTCATCCTACTTTCTTCCTGTTATGAGTTGAGCAGTGTAAATTCTTCTTGCCAGATTTTAGATGATGAGGATTTGGAAGTGTTGGTCACTACATGAGTCACAGTGACACACAGATTACTCATAGATTTCCACTCCAGGCAGACAGAATGACTATTAACAAGGACTTCTTTAGGGCTGTTCAACAACAGGGGACATGATTCAATGGAATAAGATTATTCCACATGAATTTTTGGGTGTTTTACCCAAATGTAACTTTTTTTTTTCTCATATGACCTTAGTGCATCGGCTTCCTTACTAGTTAAAACAGTCACATATCCTTGGAGAGGAAATCACCATATAATTAAGGCTTAGGTGTGGTTGACAGGCCATAATGTTCCTGTATATTGGAGAATGAATTAGCCAGGCTTTTGCCCAAGCTCCTTTGCCAGAGAAAGGGAACAGAAAACACAGTGACTGGAAATGACTAACTAGAAGAAAATACAACCTCAAGCTAAATATGTTTTTTGGAACATAGAAATAACTGTATCAGGTCACGCCTTTTGAGACTTCCTTTATCTTTTCTAGGAGCAAGATGGTCAATAATTCCATATGTATCATCATTATCAAAGTCAAACACTTATTGAACATTACTAAGAGGTTTAGGGCTCTATTCTATACACTTTGTTCACCTGCCTTCAAGGCTTACTTTCTAATCAGAATAATTACTGCTGCAAAGTCATTCACTGAGAAAGTGCATGAGAAATCTGCATAACACTTGATCCTGGAATTTACATGCCTTACAAAAATGCAGTAAGCAGGAAATTTTGTGTGTCAAGACCTTATTACAGAAACTGATCCCTGAAAGAGTGGTCAGGTTTGGTGGCTGAGTGTGAATGGACCAGGTTGTTCAGAGTAGGCACTTTCACCAAGCAGAGTCTAACATATTAATTTAATAATTCTAAGAAAAGTACCCAAAATATGGAAGACTAATGTCAGGTGCTGGGATAGCACAGTTAACAAGTCAGGTAAGGTGCCTACCCTCATGAAGCTATATTCTAGTGTGAGATAATCAACATAAATAATTACAGACTGTCATAAGTGTTATAAAGCAAATGGTTAAGATGCTGGATGAAGAATAGTGAGAAGACTACTTCTGGTTGTTGATCACAGAAGGTTCCTACAAAGAACTGACAGGTCAGCTGAGACTTAGGAAAGGAGAAGGGGCCATTAATGTAAAAGTTAGTAGGTATGGGTAAGGTCTGTGATGTGTTATTAGGCAAAGAAAGACAAGGTCAGAGAAAAGTATAAATGAAAAGGACAAGAAAATTATGTTTTTATCACCATTAGCAGTACAACTAGAGTGGAGTGATTGGGTGAGAAATAATAGATCAGCTGAGAAAAGGATGCTAAGCTTCAGGTATGACAAAGAGAGGCCCATGCGTTTTCTAACCTTGCACTCTCTTTGGTATATCTGTCCTCCTTCCTGGCCCGTTCCTGGCTCTGATGGTCACCAAGTGTACTGGAATATTTTTTTTCTACTATTACTTTACTTGTCAAGTGCTTTTGACTTCTTTCTCCAGATCAGTTAGAAAGTAAGTATCTTGAAGTGCAGACAACATACAACATTTCTCTCTACTCAGAGCATCTCATTGCTTGGCATGTAGGTGCTCAATAGATATTTGTTCAAATGAATGAATAAAGTGATAGGGAAGATGCTAAAGTCAAGATTGAATGTAACCATTGTTAGTGGCATCCATTTTGGGATTACCCTAAAATGGTTGATATAGGCAGTGTTTGCAGCAAGGCTGACGCCACTTGACTCATGGTTAAGAGGTCAAGGATGGCAGAGAAATGAAGTATGTAGCTATTCTTATTTCCCTTTAGTAAATTTAGAAGATAGAATAACTCTTTATAGTTATTCTAAAAAACATCTTAGGTTTCTTCTTTCTGTAGACTGTGGTTAGAGGTAAACTAATGTCTTCTAAAGATTCACATTGATTTCAGTCTGGAGTTTATTCCTGAAGAGTGCTGTGGGCATGGAGGAATATGTCAATCATTGAAGCTTTCCTCAGGCCTGGTAATTACATTACAGCCCTTATGCAAGATAAAATCCAGCCTAACTTTTTCTCAAAAAGGTAAAAAACACACCACCAACACCATCACCACCAAAAGAATATAATTCAGTCATCATGCTAAATGAGAAATTACTGAAAGTTTTTTATTAGGCTAGGCATTGGAAGTGTAAAAACTATCCTATAACTCCACAATGCTGAATTTGAAACAGATCTTAGTCCCACAGCCCAACTTACAATTATGCCAGTTAGGACACTTGAGGGCTAACATCACAGGCTTTCCCAGTAACTCCCCTGAATTAGAATCAAAGTCTCCTTATTTCCAATCCAAAGCCATTTCCATTATTGCTCCATAATACATATTTTACAATAAAATATAAGGAAATGGTACAGCTAGTTGTCACAATTTGTATCATTTAAAAATATATGTATCACTTGTATCTTAAAGCAGTTGTCATGGACTGAATGTTTACATCCTCCCCAAATTCATATATTGAATCCGTAACCCCCAGTGTGACACTATTTGGAAGTAAGACCTTTGAAAGGTAATAAGGTTTAGATGAGGTCACATGAGTGAGTCCTCATGATGGAATTAGTGTCTTTATAAGAAGAGACCAGGAAGCTTGCTCTCTTTTGCTCTCTCTGCCATATGAGGATATAGTAAGAAGGCAGTTGTTTGCAGGCCAGGAAGCAGGCCCTCAACAGGAACCCATATAGGCCAGCCCCTCTTCCTGAGGCTTCCAGCCTCTGAAACGTATTTCTGTTGTCTAAACTACCCAGTCTATAGTATTTTGTTTTGGCAGCCCGAGCTGACTAAGCCAACAACCCATTTTACAGATACGGAAATTGAAAGCTTCAGATGTTAAAGAATGGTATTTTCCTCAAAAAAGTCAAGCTTTAAGCCACTATTTACACTTCGACTTTTCTTATTTTTTAAACAAAATTTGAATTTTTGTTCTTTAAAGAGAATTTTATTTCATCTAAAAGTATTTTAAAATATCAAGCTTCTTATTTTGACCATTTTAGCATGTTTTCATCTTCAGATTTATTTGACATCCAAGACCAGAGTAACACCAAGAAGAACTTTGATATCCTTTTCAGCCCTCTTCATTTATTCTATATA
The DNA here is from genome assembly GCF_028858775.2 of Pan troglodytes. Lineage (NCBI taxonomy): Eukaryota > Metazoa > Chordata > Mammalia > Primates > Hominidae > Pan > Pan troglodytes. Next base: position 78,401,811 of record NC_072398.2, on the reverse strand, counting down.
GTGTTACAGAATTACCTTTGGTTCTATCTCTTACTGTGATGGAAAGCTAATTCTCTGTTATTGTGGCTTTCTCTGCTATAAGCACCTTGTCCTTTTAACACAAGATAAAAAATTATAAGAAAATTCAAGTCATACTTTTGTTCTCGTAAGTTCAAATGCCTTGTAGCTGTCTTTCTATCTAAGCAGAGAAGCTCTGCTCCATCACTCCTGTCCTTCTAAGAGCTGAGCTTACTCATTAACTATGTACATCTCCATTCCTGTCTGCTTCCAGTCTTGGTTTTTTAGAACCTGTGCTTACCAGATTTTTCTTTAGAACATTAAAAATTATAACCAAAAAGATAAGGAATCATTGAAAAAGGTGACATATGATGCTTGCCTCTCATGAAAACGCTAGTTTCTACTGGTAATGGCAAGATTGATGTTGTCTCTTTTATGAAGTGACAGCAGTCTCAGTGCAAAGGGAAAAAAACCTCAGCAGAAGAAGACAAGAGGATATGCCTCATCCTCAGCTCTGTTTGTAATCCTAGTCAAATTCCTAGTCAAATACCAGGCACTTCCAAGGGGACCACACATCTGGATTATTGCAAGTTTAGAAAGCTTCTAATATTTCAGTCAGAACTCACTCTTTTCCCAGAACTTTGGTTTCTTCTTATCCTTTTGGAATTTACCAAAATAATCAGACATTTCTTTTTAAAAGAGTCACTGAATAAATAGTGAGTAATATGACTCAACTGTTGTGTTTTTAGGCATATGGCAATCAAATTAGTTAACCAAAAGCAAATAGGCTGGGAAATAATTGAATTTTCATAACCTGTCTTTAGCTCTTGGCTTTCTTTTCTTTCCTGTCTTTTTTTCTGAAGCTAATTTCTAGTGAGACTACTTGTTAAAGGTACCAATTGCTTATCCGTCTGAGTACTAGAATCTATTTGCTTTCTAGATTTTTTCCCCAAAATTTGAATTTAAGAAGGCAAGTTGGCTTTTTAGAAAGCCAAGAATTGAATAATAGCAAAAAAATGCCCCAAATTGAACTTTTGGGACAAACACCTGTGCATGATATATATCCTTGTGCAATTTTGAGTCTACCCCATATCTCAGTTCTTGCTGAATTTTAAAGCTTTTATTCATTTTTCCAGTTTCCTAGTTCTGTTATGCTCTCCGTCAAACGTGACCGAGCCATATAAACGTATTTGAATAGCTTTCTCACTTTCTCTCCAGTTATTTTGTGATAGAAATCTTACTGAACAGCTAAATAACAACAAAGAGTGAGCAGAAGAGTAAAGGTACAGCAGCAATGGCTTGACCAGCCCATTTTTGAGAACACATTATGGTAGCACTGGTAGCAGTAAACTCCACCTCTTGTCAAATGCCTACTATGTGTCAGCCTATGTGCCTTTTATGCATTTATTAAATTTTCAAATGACCCCGGGATGCAGGTGATCCTACTCCCATTTTATCATTTTGGAAACTGAGGCTCAGACAAGTGAAACATCTTATCCAAGGCCACACAGCTAGTCAGTGGCAGGATCTGTATGAGAACAAAGGTTGTTCTTATTTCTAAGCTGGTTTACTTTCTACTCCACTCCACTTCCAACTATGCTTCCATCCCAATTATAGCTAGTTGGGTCTGACAAAAAGATTCTTATTTTCCCCTTTTTTGGCATCCTGCAATGAATTGAAAAAATGAGTAAACTGGTAATTCATCCATAGAAAAATTGGAGTTAGCTTACATATCTGAAGCCAGAATTTCATGTCTTTATCAAAGAGAGGGTAGTCTGTTCAATAATGCATCTCTTACAGTAAGAATTCTAACATATTCATGAATACATTATTGTTATTCGTATTAGTAAATTATGGATTCATGAATACATTAGTATTATTATTAGTAGTATTATTTCATGTCTGATTATTCACTTACTGAACACTGATAAGAGCTTAAATTAAATACAAACACAAATGTTGTGCTCTGGAGTTATAGTCTAAAACAGATTCATCATCACACGGAAAATGCCCACATAATGCGGTGGGGCGGGGAGATTTATCAACATAGCCTCAGAAGTAAGTACAGTTCCAATATGGGACTACATGGAGAACCTTGCTTTGTGTTGGATATTCTCAGGGGTTCTGATCAATAATCCTTTAAGGAAAATGTCTTAAGAGAGTTAAAGCGCTTAAGGTGATATGGATTGTGTTAACGTTTTTGGTGCTATAGAAAAGTATTTGTTCTATAGAGGTGAAAAGAAATATATAACAAAGAAGCTAAAAACAGTGCAAATCACCTTAGAGTACCTCAGATTCTTGAGTGTTTTCTACTTGAAAGGAGGGTTGGCTATATTGAGAAAGTTAAATTTTGAGCTATCTACACAGAACCACTGTTGCTTTACACAGAGCCACTGACTCATCTCTTTGATCGAAACCATTCAAAATAATGTAATTTCACACTTCTTAGAGCATTTTGTTCTCCAGAGAACATATGCCATTTCCCAAATCACATATAAGATGTTTTAATTCTATTTGCTAAGGCTTAGTCTGATACTTGACTAAAAATGAACCAAGTCTATACCAAGATGACAGTAAAGACGACCATACAAAGTTTAGGGGCTTTAGTGTGCTATAGTTCAGGTAGCTGTGCTGTGATAATGCACAATAGCTGCACAGTTGGGTATTTGTATTGGCAGAGATTTGTTCGCTCTTGATACGTGCTGGGAGTCAATGATGGAGGACCGCTGAAGGACTATGCTGTTGAGACGACGTGTGTGTGCTGCTAAACTTGGCTTTGGTCATTGTGATGCACTAAGCTCAGTCTATATTGCAACAATCTTCCCAGTTAAGTGACCCATGTGCCATTTATCAGGACACATATTAGAAAGATGCTGTCCTAATTTCAGTTAATGCTAAGTGTAGCCAAAGAAACTCAAATGAATGCCACAGCTCTATTTCACTGCTTTTCATAGGCCTTGCAATAAAAGCTAAACGGTTTTTAGTGGCTTTTGCAATTACACTTCCTTTCAATTTTCCAAAGGTTACAGGGCCTGAACCACACAAATCCCATTAAAGTAAGTAGCTGTTGTGCAATATAAGTTCCTTTGAAAACATTCTTCAATGCCCATAAAATGATCAGCGGGCTGCACTTTAGATCCGCTTGCCTGCCATGCTTTCAACCAAAAGGCAGATGACAAACTTTGATGTGGTAGTTGGTTTCTGCTACTGGAGCTGGCATTTTATCTTCTTGCATCAGATTTTTTCCCAAACTGATGTGACCCAGGCATAGGAAACGCATTTTTCTTCAGATTTTATTCCTAAAATATGTTTTTACCGTACCTTTAAATTACGTTTGGCTGACCAATGATTTGGAATCTCTAAGGTTCCTCCCACAGGATGCAGAGCAGAAGAGGGTGAGAGGTGTTGGAGTTAGCTGAAGCTTGCATGGCGAGAGCAAGGCCTTAGTGAATAGGGATCACCACATGCTGTCAGGTCCCCATGCTTGAGGATGGCACTTTATGCCTTCTTCTCCACCTTCCCTCTAGGGCAACTTCAGCAGCCACATGAGGAGTCCAGAGTGAACTTCATACTAGAGCCAAGGTCAGGGCTATTGTTCTCTTTAACTCATATTTGAATGCACAGAGGGTAGCCTACCTTGGGCTTACAGTCTTCTTTTCTCAAGAAGTTCTTCATATGTATTCTAACATTGTGATCCATTAGAAACACCCATCTCTTTTAGTACCTCTTTCTTGTGTATTTTCTTGGTGGTTTAAGTAATTCATGTATCCTGCAGCCGCTTTTCTAGTAAAGGATAAAAATGAAAGAATAATTCCTACATTTGCAGAGGAATCAGACCACAAGGCTTTTTCCCTCTCTAAATCTGGTGACTATCTTGTCTGATAAAGAAACACTGCAAAAGAATTTTTCCTCTGTGGGTAAAACTATCCAGAGACAAAAGACAATGCTAACATAATTACTTGCTATGTATTGTTAAAAAGAATAATTGGAATTCAGAAATTACTCAGTCCTTTAAAACTTTAAATAAATCACCAAAATTCTAATGTTCTGGGACTGCTTCTATACCATGACATTACTATAACTCTTTCAACTTTTACTGTAATGTAATATGTCAAGGAATCCTATCTCTTTTCTATAGAAATACCTGAATGCATTAAGGTGACAAAATATTTACAGAGAAAATATTGAACCATAATTTTTAAAAAGTATTTGATAATATACTAATATATGTATATAAATTTAGAGCCTGAGAAATCCATATGAATTGGTGCTGTCAGAAAAGGTTTATAGAGAAGGTAAGATTTGAGATGCGTTTTAGGAACAGAGAGATTTTAAACTGTGTCCTAAAGTGAAAATCATCTCCTATGATTGTGGGAGAAGATAGAAGATGGGGCATATTACTAAGCTAAAATAACCCTGCACTTATTTAATTGATGAAGCAAGGACTTATGGATATCATTGTAAAGAAGAATGCAAGAACATCCGGATCAAAATGGCTTTCTAGATGAGAATGGTTGCATTTTTTAATGGCTATTCTGGTAGAAAGGACAACACGTGATATTCATCGACCCTCTTTCTCAGACCCTCTTTATAACAGCTAGTATGGAAAAATCTGTCTTTCCTATAAATATTTTCCCTGGGGAATGGTTTCCATTTATGTGTTGGATGCTTCGTTGTTTCTCTCTTGCACAGCGTGTATGTTGTCGTCTGCACTTAAGAGTGGAATGGAATTGGGAATCCTGGTTTCTCGCTCTGGCTGGAGGTCCCAAGTCCGCATTGTGATTTTGGGCAAGTCACGTTGTTCTTCTAGATCTAATTTAACTCATCTGTAAAATAAGATGGTTGAATTCGACAATTTCATGGGTTTCATTAGATGCCAATATTTTATGACTCATGATCCCAGCAAGACTACACCTATTTATAAGGCTGTTTTGCTTGTTTTTACTAAGAGTGACAATAACTACATATTTTCAGTTTACTCAATCATCAAAAAAATTATAAAATCCATAAACACTTTGGATTTGAAACATTGCGACTTTGATAAAAAATGTATCCATGTAGGCCAGGAGCAGTGGCTCACGCCTGTAATCCCAGCACTTTGGGAGGCCGAGGCAGGTGGATCACGAGGTCAGGAGATCGAGACCATCCCGGCTAACACGGTGAAACCCCGTCTCTACTAAAAATACAAAAAATTAGCTGGGCGTGGTGGCAGGTGCCTGTAGTCCCAGCTACTCGGGAGGCTGAGGCAGGAGAATGGTGTGAACCCAGGAGGCGGAGGTTGCGGTGAGCCGAGATCGCGCCACTGCACTCCAGCCTGGGCGACAGAGCGAGACTCCATCTCAAAAAAAAAAAAAAATGTATTCATGTTTCCGCTGGTTACTCTACAACTTGGTGAATCCTTCCCATTTTAGAATGCCAAAGAATGAGATGCATTCTAATATCCAGTTGGATGTCAGTATCCTCAGACGGCATGTTTCAAAATCAACTTTCACTGTAGTTGTTTTTGCAAGAAAAGATGACCCTCTTGGAATTAGTAAAAATATACTGCTTTCTCTCCCCTGTATTCAACCAGAGCCAAGAATCTGATAAATGTGTTTATCGCAGGTCCTTCAGATACCCTGCATTTGTAAACCTCTACAGTGTTTATGTTTGCTTTTGTACTGCTGAAGATACTGTGCTGGGTCCTGTTCTGCATTCTTGGGGAAAAACAGGGAGCTCACATTTTGTGATTAGTGAGCAAAGACAGACCATCCCCAGGACTGCTGCTCGAGCTGTCTCTGTTGCCCACTCATCGTCTCTTTCTATTATACTTGCACTCTGAAGGACATTTGCCAGAGCCAGACTCCCTGGATCCCTGTTATTTGTGTCTTTTCTCACCTTCAACATGATCTGAATTAGTGTTTTCATTTGTTAAAAACAACAAGAACATTCACTGGGAAACTTTTGCTGGAATTGCTTCAGGTCATCATAGCTATTTATTCCCTGTCATAAACTATAATTCTCCATTTCCCTTACTCCCACATCAGGGGAGTTGGTGGTTTATGGTGGACAGTCAGCGGAATTTGATTGAACAGTGGAATATTTCAAAGAACTACTGAGATTATGTAGCAGGTTGTAATACTAAGAACAAAACATAAAATATTCTTGGTCTTGATTGCAGTTGGCAGTACAAGAAGAAATAGGCTTTTGAAACAACATAAAAGATTTATAATTTGTGGTTGCACCTAAGAAAGAATTTTCTTTGAGAGAAGAAAACAAGTCATGGGATTGGCTTAATAGGGGATTTTCTCTATATGATTAAAAATAATGGCTTAGTGTCTAATTGGTCTCGGTTAAAACAAAGTACAGAAGCTAAGGATTTTTTTTTTTTTGCAGACTTCTGTTTCGGGGGCATGAAATTCAGATAATTGTGCTATCACAAGGGCTTGTATTACTTAGAAAGACCTGAAGTACGAGACAAAATGATTTGGAAAAATGAATAGGAATGGGAGGAATGCTTCCAAATATTAAATAGGAAGGAGAATGCAAGTGCAATGTAACTACTGAGAGGTATTTAATCCTAGGTGTTTGAATTCTAGTGCTGATCTTATTGCAAGCTAATTTTGCTAATAGCTAGTGGTATAATCAGTGATGTTGGTTGGAATATTTTAGGCATTGGTAGATCTCAAAAATTATTATTAAATTTGCTCCATTTCCAAGATGCAGCTGATCTTACATTCTTACTGAGTGTCACAGAAGTGCCACCAAAGGTGGGCCCTGAGGTAAGGCACCACAAGTGTAAAATACCAAAGAGAAGGCTGACTGTGCAAAACCATGAAGCAGAGAGAATGGTATGGTAGCTTCTTGGCTGGAGGAATCTGGTTGAGATCATCTGACATTTTTTTCTACAGAAACAGTCTTCTAAGGACAAGAGGAGTTTCACGTTTTCCCTGAAAACAAACTCAACAAGCATTTACTATATCTGGGTGCTTTAATTATCAAGAAGAAATGTGCAGTCTCTATTCTAAGCTTCAAGGGTATTCCTGGTAAGGAAGCATTGATGAAGAAGGATTCTCTTAGCAAAAGACTTAGAGGCCTCAGTTGTCAGGCCTCTGGATTTAAGCTACATTTTGACTCTGTACACAAATCTAGATCATTCCCTCAATTTGTAATAAAAACAATATTATAGCTGAGGTAGGTGTCATCATGACTTGTGCTAATAGTTTTGCTGAGTACATTGTGTGTTTATAATCAGAGAGAATCAGGATAATTTGCAAATTAGAAGACAGAGCCAAAAGTACTTTCTAAATAGTGAATGGCCAAGCTCTCCTTGTTCTCCCCATCCTCACTCCAACGCTTCATAATTTTCTTTGGGCTGAGCCTCTTTGGGGAAAAGCTATGGGGAATGTAAGTCAAGTTCATTAGATGGAGCATGTGACTTGGGTTTTGGCAGCATGGTGTTGCAAATCTCCGGGACCTACACAGGCTCTGCAGAGCTCAGGCCTTAGGGTGATAGTTTGATGGAGGTGTCAGCACAGCTGGTATTCCACTCGGTTTCACATATACATCACTCCTGACTGGGCTGGGTGGGGGCAGCAGAAGAGGAGCATACTACACTCTGACTGCTATGGACAACCTGGACAATTATCTCACCACGCTACCTTCAGGCGAACTCAGAGAAAACCAAGGAAGGATCTTGACAGGTAAAAATGGAGTTGTGATTCTTCAAAGGTCCCTAAGATCTCAGGGTCCTAGAACTCAAGTTTGAGTGAAACATTTTCAGGGATCTTTCTGAACTGTTTCCTGTTCTTGGGTTTTCAGGGAGTGAGCCCCAGGCTAATGTTAGCTTGGGTTGATGGCATTGTAGCACTAGTCCTGATCTAGGCTGAGGCCTCTGAAGCCTGCCTTTGCAACAGCATGGAGCCTTGAGTGAATGCTGTTAGAAATTACTTGCTGCTTCAAGGAGAGTGCATGGTAAAACAAATCCCTGTAATGTGGTTTGAACATAGTTTCCTCTCTATAACTCTATATTTGTGTTCATGTATATATGTTAGGAGAGAAGGAACCAGGAGATAATTGGTCTACTTGATTATTAAACTATATGAGTGAGCATAATATTGTCAAAGACAAATAAGGTACAAAACTATTTACTCTTCTTCCTTTATCTCTAGAGAAGTCCAAAGAACGTGGGCAGGGGTAAGATTTTCCTTGACAAACAGGCATCAAGGATCATGCAAGTAATGTCTCTCTGACAGTTCAGATCTTGTCCCAGATTTAGAGGCAACAGCCAAGCATTAGAGTTGCTGGGATTCTTGACATATGAACTTGAGAGCACTAATGGCCACATTTGCACATGCAAAGTGGCATTTGGCTATAGGACTTTGATAAAGATGTGAGCAAATGAAGCAAGATCTCACTATAGATATACCGTAAAAAAGTCTTAACTGGGACTCCTACAGTGAATTTGGCTTCTTTTCATCATTGTGTTCTATTCCAGATGACCAGCTGAACTCAGAAGAAAAAAAGAAGAGAAAGCAGCGAAGGAATAGGACAACCTTCAATAGCAGCCAGCTGCAGGCTTTGGAGCGTGTCTTTGAGCGGACACACTATCCTGATGCTTTTGTGCGAGAAGACCTTGCCCGCCGGGTGAACCTCACCGAGGCGAGAGTGCAGGTAACTCAAGCTGTGGGAGGCTGGCACCAAGTAGTACCCTCCTCAGAGGCACATCTCTGAAAACTGTTTAAAAACACAAATTATAGCCCAGCACAGTGGCTCATGCCTGCAATCTCAGCACGTTGGGAGGTTGAGGCAGGCACATTGCTTGAGCTCAGGAGTTCGAAACCAGCCTGGGCAACATAGTGAGACCTCATCTCTACCAAAAATACAAAATAAATAAATAAACAGCCAGGCATGATCGTGCGTGCCTGTGGTCCCAGCTTCTTGGAAGGCTGAGGTGGGAGAATTGCTTGAGCCTGGAGGGTGGAGGTTGCAGTGAGCTGAGATCATGCCACTGCACCCCAGCCTGGGTGACAGAGTGAGACCCTGACTCAAAAATAAATAAAAAAACAAACAAATAAATAATACCCAAGTTATAGGCTTCAGATGGGAGCTGGTACTTATAAGGGTTACATATGGTCAGCATGAGGATAGAATCCTGTTTCCAGCTGTGTTTCTTTGGGCAGCAAGTATTTTTTAAAATAAAATTGAATGCCTTCAGGTAGGGCAGAATAATCCTTGCTACAGGTTCCTCTCCCAGCACCTCTTTCTTTCTGACACTTCCAGATTTATGTGATATACATTGTCCATCTGAGTATTTTACTCTGCACCCTTAGATTTCAATCTGATCTCAAAGTGGTTAAAGAGATGAATTCTCTGTCCCCTACCTCAGCTCTCCTCCCCAGTCTTCAAGAAACTTGTTGTAAGTACACATGAGTATGAGCACTGATGGAGTGGGAAATGAATACTTATGAACTGAGTTAAGAGCACACTTAAGTGGATGATTTTATTTTCCTTCAGTGTCTCTGTGAACTGAAAGAAGGTAAGAGCATGAAAGGCAGGAAAAAGAGAATAGCCATTCTTTCTAACATTAGTGCCATGACACACCAACTGCAAGCCAGACATCTAGAACATGATACAACCTGTGATTAACAGTCATAACAATATGTAATACTAACACTACTGGAGCCCTTATATGCCAAGTAGTGTTCTTTACATAAGTAATTTATTTCATCCTCACACCAATTCAGTGATGTGGATAGTATTCTTCATTTTGCAGATGAGAAAACTGAGACACAGAGAGGTCAAAGTATTTTGCACAACATCACATAGCTAGGAAGTGTCTGAAAGAGGATTTGAATGCAGATAGGCAGATCCAGAGTTCATGCTTTTAATTACCACTCCCCATCCCGCCGCCTCCCAAAAAAACTGAATGAATAAGAGTCTCTTGGCTAAATGCCTTTTCAAGTAGTGCTTTGTTGTGTCTGTGCTGAAAGATCTTGTCTTCCATATTGCCAGTAGCAAGATGCTGTTTTGATAAGGTGGGTAGGTCCAATCTGTCTTGTCTTCCTTACAAAATTATTGTTTGTATATCTATGTTCAGTCTGAGTGTTAATAATTTCTTTCTGCAAATGATAACCCTCTTGAACAGCCAGAACTTGAGCTAGACCTCAGGGTAGATTCCTAGCCCATTGATTAGGGCCTGTGTCTATGGAGGAGGCACAGTACACAGTGGGAGACCACTGTGGAGTTGATGCAGAGATCCTGGTGCTCCCTTCAGCCTGAAGAGAAAGTGTGAACGCTTTCCCACGGGGAAACAGGGAACTCATCAAGAAGTACTCCCCAAGAGAAAAAAGAAAAACGTCAGTGACAAAAGAAGAAAGTCGTGGGAGCCTGTGGGGCCCCTGAGGGTAGGTCAGGAGGAAGTGTGAGTGCAGGTGCCCCTTTGGGCTCAAGTGAGAGTGACCCATAGAGACAACACTCAGTTTTGCTCTCCCATTCGCCATCCAGTGCAGATTATGCAATTTGTCTTCCCACACCCTCTTCCTCAACACTGCTTACCGCAAATCTCTAACTCTGCTGTTAAATCCTTTCCTCTCTCCTCAAAAACCCCATGTCTTTTATGCCACGCCTCAGCTTGTGGTGGTGTAATGAATACTTTTAGTCCAGTAACCCACAGCACACTAATGTGCCACTTTTGCTATGGTGATCTAAATTTTAAATAAGGAAACCTGCAGAGGGCAATGGTGGACATTTCAAAAAAAAAATGAAAGACCAATTTTGGGGTTGGGGGACTGTCTTGCCCCTATCATGACAGGGAAATACCTTTTTTATATGTTGGAACTATTTTTTATTTCTCTTTTCCCACCTTGCTATGATTTAATGACTTTTAGAATAGTGAACATTTCCTAAATGAGTAGGGCAGAGTTCTCCCTTCATGACTTCATTCTTCCCCCATGAAAGCCTACCTTTTCCCAGTCTGAACCAATCCCTTCTGATTCTGGGCTTCTTTGCATTTATGGCATTTATCATAACATGAAATGTATTATATTGAGTTGTATCTGGGCCAACTTCCCCCACAGGACTGAGGAGGCCTCTTGGATGGAGGCCATGTTTTATTCATCTTTGCAAAATTTATTTTTTTCTTCTTTTCCTCTTTTTTTCCTCATACACTTATCAAGCACATATTATACTCTTGAACCCGGTTTTGTTTTGCTGGGGATGAATAAGATACTGACCCTCTCCTTAAGGATGTTTGGACTGGGGTGGAGAAGATAGATGTACAAACCATACACTTATGATATCATAATATGATTCCTACATCAGTGGAATGTACAATAGTTAGTGATAGAACAGAGGAAGGAATGATCTAATCTGCCTGGGGGAAAAGGGAGAGAATTTATGTTTATTAGGCACTAATTCTGGGCCAATTCTCAAAACTATCCTGTAAGTAGATATTGTTATCTCCAATTGATTAGGAGACAAAGGAGCAGAGAAATGAAACAACTCACAGGACAAATCTTGAAAGTAGTGTAGCCAGTATGACTTTTAAGTCATGTTCAATGTTAAAGTTGAACTTTGAAAAAAATATATGGGCTTTGATACCTGGACAAAGCGGGGAAGAATATAATAGGCAAAGGAAATATCCAGTGTGAATATTTTTAGGTAGGAAAGGGCCTAACACATTTAGGAGTCCACAGGTAATTTTGAGCACAGGGTAGGAGCTGGTGCTCTAGAGGGCCAGTGTATGAGGTTAGAGTGATGTGGTTTGTGGCTGGATTGATGGACAAAGAGCTAATTCCTGAACAGCCTTAGTTCTATGGTTAAGAAGTTTTTATTTTATTCTGTGAGTAACGGGGAGCCAGTAGATGATATAAAACAAGGCAATAAGGTGATTGTATTAACATTTAAGATGATAGCTCTAAGAGCAATGTGAAGGCACATTAGAAACAGAAGAGCTAGGAGTCTGGGAAGCCAAGTCCAGATTCCACCTTGGCCAATTTCCACCCAGGCCCTTCATGCTGCACAGCTCTACAGGGCACTGATCACGTGGTAACTTATGTGTATATTGGCCCCTCGAGCTGTACAACTGCTCACTCCACAAAAAGAACTTTCTTCTCCCATACCTTGTTATACATTTCTATAATTGCACTTAAAATACTTGTTTTGTAGTTTTTCAAATTTACATGTCTTCATTTAATAGGTTTTGATCTGCTTAAAAGCAGAGAATAAGTTTCTCATCTCTCTCTTTCCAGCATTTAGTACTGGGCCTGGACCATAGCAGGTGCTCCATAAAGATTTCTTGAATGAGTAAATGAATGAGTAGAATTCCATAGCACTCTAGAAGAGTTGTATGATCATGAATTGGATGTCCTTGAGTTCAGAAACTCAGCCATTTATTATTTATGTGAATTTCAACAGATTACAGTCATACAATGCTTAACAATGGGGATCTGTTCTGAGAACTGCATTTTTAGGTAATTTTGTCATTGTGCAAACATCATGGAGTCTACTTACACAAATCTAGATGGTATAACTGACTGCACACCTAGGCTATAGGGTATAGCTTAGTGCTCTTAGGTCACAAGCCTGTACAGCATATTACTCTACTGAATAGTGTAGGCGATTGTAATACCATGGTAAGTATTTGCGTATCTAATCATATCAAATAGCAAAAATTTGGTATTATAATTTAATGAGACCACCGTTGTATATGAGGTCCATCATTATATGGTGCATGACTGTATTTAATCTCATTGAAATTGCTTCCTCAACTGTAAAATAGAAATAATAAAACCTAATATGTGGAATTGTCATGTTGACTAGAAATAATGTATGTAGTGTGTTTATATAAGTTCCTAGCCCTGGTAACACTTAAAAAACAATATCGTTTGCCCACCTTTTCATGGGATTGTTTGTTTTTTTCTTATAAATTTGTTTAAGCTCCTTGTAGATTCTGGATATTAGACCTTTGTCAGATGGATAGATTACAAAAATCTTCTCCCATTCTGTGGGTTGCCTGTTCACTCTGATGATAGTTTATTTTTCTGTGCAGAAGCTCTTTAATTAGATCCCATTAGTCAATTTTTGCTTTTGTTGAAATTGTTTTTGACGTTTTCATCATGAAATCTTTGCCCATGCCTATGTCCTGAATGATATTGCCTATATTTTCTTCTAGAGCTTTTGTAGTTTGGGGTTTTATACTTAAGTTTTTAATTTATCTTGAGTTAATTTTTGTATATGGTGTAACGAAGAGGTCCAGTTTCAGTTTTCTGCATATGGCTAGCCAGTTCTCCAAGCACCATTTATTAAATAGGGAATCTTTCCCCATAGCTTGTTTTTGTCAGGCTTGATGAATATCAGATGGTTGTAAATGTACAGTCTTTTCTGAGTTCTCTATTCTGTTCCATTGGTCTGTGTGTGTGCTTTTGTACTAATACCATGCTGTTTTGATTACTGTAGCCTTGTAGTATAGTTTGAAGTCAGATAGTGTGATGCCTTCAGCTTTGCTCTTTTTGCTGAGGATTGTCTTGGCCATACGGGCTCTTTTTCATTCTATATAAATTTTAAAGTAGATTTTTCTAATTCTGTGAACAATGTGAATGGTAATTTGATGGGAATAGCATTAGATCTATAAATTACTTTGGCCGTATAGCCATTTTTGTGATATTGATTCTTCCTATCCATGAGCATAGAATGTTTTTCCATTTGTTTGTGTCCTCTCTGATTTCCTTGAGCAATGGTTTTTAGTTCTCCTTGAAGAGGTGCTTTACTTCTCTTGTTAGCTGTATTCCCAGGTTTTTTATTCTCTTTGTAGCAATTGTGAATGGGAGTTCATTCATGATTTGGCTCTTTGCTTTTCTGTTGTAGGTGTATAGGAATACTCGGATTTTTGCATACTGATTTTGCACCCTGAGACTTTGCTGAAGTTGCTTATCAGCTTAAGAAGTTTTTGGGGTGAGACGATAGGGTTTTCTAGATACAGGATCAGATCAGGTCATCTGCAAACAGAGACAGTTTGACTTATGTAGCAAACCTGCACATCCTGCACACGTATCCCAGAACTTATAAAATAAAATAAAAATAAATAAAATTAAATGATAGGTTTATTATTAGTTGTAGCAAATGCTGTCAGTGCTGTCCATTTCCCTTGAACCCTACAATTAGGTGTAGTCTGGTCAGCTTCCAACTTTCAGTGCCTGCATTTCTGTGCCAGCAGTTTCTTCCTAGAATTTCAGGACAGTGCCCTGCCTTCAGCATTCCAGAAGTGCTGGAACATTAATAGACAATGACTGACAGGATCCAGTGTACACACACCCAGCTCTATCACCTCCAAGAGGGATAACTCTGAAGTGTGTGTTCTACGTTAGTCTTAGTCTTCAGGGTCTCTGCAGGATTGAGCTACCACAGAGATAGCTGGTTTAGTAGTACACCCTTTAGTGGTTGCCTTTTCTTCTCTGTTACTTCCTTGCTCCCCAAATGGTGGTCCTTGCACCTCCCAAATAAAACATTTCCTTCTTAAATCTTTGTTGGAACATCTACTTTTGGGAGATGGGGAATTTTCTTAAAATATAATTATTATGAAACCAGATGAAATTTTCACATTTTGAAGAATTTTGAAAAAGCTTTTAGAAAAGTCATTATTTCTGTGGCAGAAGCCTAATGAGATTTTTCTTCACTTTTCTTGATTACAATTGTAACAGGGATTATAACCCATATTTTGCTGTCCCGTGGGTAAGTCACAGATCCCATATCTGGAGACCCGATTACTGGAGAATTGCATGGTCTTGTTGTAATAGTCTTGACCTTTAAGAATGGCCCTCATGAGGGAAGGCGGATGGCATGTTTCTATTGTTCTACGGAGAATTCCATAGCCATCTTATATCTTCTTTGGGAAGGCATTATATAGTAAAATCAAGCAGAATTTCATTCATGTAACCCCTTCTTCTTTGTTTTTCCTCTCTTTCCTTATGCCTTCTTGCCTCCTAACAATCCTCCAGGTGTGGTTTCAGAACCGAAGAGCCAAGTTCCGCAGGAATGAGAGAGCCATGCTAGCCAATAAAAACGCTTCCCTCCTCAAATCCTACTCAGGAGACGTGACTGCTGTGGAGCAGCCCATCGTACCTCGTCCTGCTCCGAGACCCACCGATTATCTCTCCTGGGGGACAGCGTCTCCGTACAGGTGAATGACTGGCCCACTCTCCCTTGCTCCACTTCCACATGTTTCTCAGCGGTCGGTCATGTTTCAAGTTGCTTGTGCAGCTCACCGACATTTCTTACTGGGTTAATCTCTTCAGAGACATTCAACTTGCTGACATCCCCACATTTTCCCAGGAGATTATAAGCTGCCCCAGCAGCAGGGTTTGGGGCAGAAGTGAGAGGGGCAGGCTATCTCACCAATCTCCTCTTGGACTCAGGAACTCTTGCAAAGGTTTCAAAGATGAGGAAGAATCTAAAAGAAAAGATCATTAAGCTGTGCCCAGTGTTCCTCTTGCAACAATTCTGGAACAAAACTTTACCCTGTTTCCAAATTTAAGCTAAATTCGTTGTATTACGCAAATGTAGGGACGTAACTTGTAAAACTCCAAGTATAGGGCCAAAGGCAAACTTTGCAGTAAAACTGGCTTTGAATTAAAAAAAGGAAGAAGGAAGGAAGGAAGAAAGAAAGAAAGGAAAGAAGGAAGGAAGGAGAGAGACAGAGAGGGACTATGACAGAGAGAGGAGGAAAGAAAAGCCAAGTTCATTCTGATCACTTTCATGGCCAAGGTTCTTTATTAGTAGGTGTGAATTTCTTATAATGCCAAATGCCTTCCTAATCTATTGCTAATTCTTGTCTACTTGTCTGAAGGTTTCTCTGGGGATCAGTTTGTGTGTATTTGTGTGTGTGCGTGTGTGTGTGTGTCTGTGTGTGTTTCTTTTAAATAAAAAAGGAATGTATAATTTACACTAAACTTTTATATTAAAAAGTTGAACATTTTTAAAGAAACAAGTAACAGAGTACTATTTCAATCTCATAAAGAGGCTTTTAACCTCCAATTATTATGCTGTTCAGAAAATATAGGCTGCCAGAAGGGAAGCTGAGACACAAATTCCTAACCCATTGGATTAGTCTAGAGTGCCTTTCTTTGAAAATATACCTGAGTACTCTGAGAAACCAGGCCAAGCCTACGTGTTCTCCCTGGCTGATTTCAGTGGAGGAAGAACTATTCAAAAATTCATTTATTATGCTTTTGTTTACCTTTTTATTGTCAAGGTTAATTATTGGTTTAAGGAGAGGTTTTAAATGAAATATAGGAGATTATGTCTCAGATGAAGTTGAATTTCTGACATGAAATGCTACATTTTTGAAATGCAAGTGTTTTTCAAAGGTTCTTAGCTTTAATCAAAGCAAAAAGCCTCATCTAAAAGTTTCTTTCTGTTCCAAATCAGTTCCTTTAGAGAAACATGGTAAATGCACTTGGAAATTTGTTTTAATCCCCTGTTATAAAATTAGCCTGAATTCTTTTGGTCTTAGCACATAGAGACCCTACGTCTAAGAAAGTCTTATTCTGGGCCCTATTGCACTCAGATGTGGTGTGCCTTACTGATCTTGAAACATTAGTTATATCTGTGTGCCCTATTTTAAATTTAAACTCCTCTCCTATAAGATTTACTACAAATACATTTTTTGAAGACCATTGTAAAATCACATATTCTCTAATATTTTAAATAAATGAAAGGCTGCTTTATTTCTCTTATAAATATTGGTATAAGAGAAATTTAGTGTATTCATGAACACGCTAAATGGCTTGGAAAATGGGTGTGGTTCAAAGCCTGATGCTTCAAGATCTCTGGTTTGAATTTGGTCACAACCAGGAACCCCTTTTTCTGTCTGGGTCCTCCATAGGAACTTTTCATACCAGCCATAAACAATCCAGATGGCTGCCACGTGGTCCTTACCAGTGAGAGGCGTCACACAGCACACACTGCATGAATGGGGATGAAATCATTCCTGAATTAATATAGGGTTATATTACTTGGACCTCAGCCATTTGAGCCTCAGTGTCTGCATCATATGTGTTTAGTATATGGACATCTAACTGAAATTATTAACGTGGCAATTTATGCGTGCCTTTTTTGGAAATATTCTATTTTAATGGAAAGAATTATGTAGATATACTGGATACATTTTTAAAAACATCCATAATTCACCATCTTGACATAACTAGTATATTCATTTTTGTGATTAGAGTTCAATGTTTTATATAGATGTAGCTTTAGTGTATATATTATTTTGTATTCCGCTCTTTTCACTTAAAGTCATATAACCTAGTACGTTTAACTCATTTCTTGGTATGCTTTTATATCATTTCTCTCTTAGAAATTGGATTTGTAAAAATTAATTTAGAAAATCATAAAATATGTTCATATTCTGTATGAAGAATAAATTAATCTTCAGATATAAGCAGAAAAGTGATGTTAAAACAATAATTTAATCAATAATAATGTTTTTTGATCCAATGTTGACTGAAGTGTTTATATTTTGGTTGATTTCTAAAAGTAGCAAAAAGCTATTCTGTTATTTGGAGAATTTTCCGCTATGTTTAGAACCAAACTATGTTATGATTTCACACTTTGAAGCTTCATAGGAAATATTGTTAAGGAAATAAAAAAGAAAAACAAGTGATCCAAAGCAAAGGAAATGATAGACTTTTTGTGTTATGAAAAATTAACTCACTGTTCTTGTTGGTACTATTATGTCAAGTTAGTTATCTCACATGTGACACTCATTAAAAGGCATTTCTCTTGGTTAATTCTTGGAACACTCTTGTGTGATAGCTCTGTCTTGCTGTGCTTCCAAAGAAGAGACTAAACACTTGCCCAAATTTAAGTCTTCAGCAAGGAGAATTAGAACTAATGCTTGTGTTCCCTGTTTTCATCCAACATGTTAAGCCACACGACTATATTTTCATTCAAATTAAACCTTGCATTGTATTGAAAGTAGTAAAAAAAGTATAAGATTGGAAAACTATCTAAAATCCCCTTTTTATGCAAGAGCTATCTCAGATCAGTGAGGCATGCCTGCAGCTGAAGTCCACACTCTGTGGGTACCTCATCCCATTGGACTGATAGACGTGGCTTGGTCATACAAGCCAGAGACAGTGAGCAGACAGTTTTGCCAGAAAGGATAGTTTGCTGACTTCCACAGTTATCCCCTGAAAAAAGAAAGGAGAAAACCAAGGCATAAAAGCAGTTATTTGCATATGGTCAGAATTTTGGCTTGGAAAATAGCCAACATACTTTTTTCTGGGTGTCTTTTACATCCAGAGTGATGGATGTGTAATTTATTGTTCAAACTGGGACATTTTTTAGAGTGAAAGGGGAGCATTATTAATAATTATACTAGGACAACAGGTATAAGCCAGGATTGCCCCTAGCAAACTGGGACATATAGTTTGCTCTAATTATAGCTTGTCATGACCTCACTCATTCCCTTGAGCATGTTAGAGGTGATGACATTAGGCAGGCAACTGAGTCACCAGAGGGACAAAGCATTCCCTATCACGGACACTGTTTTCCTGGCAGGTGCCTTCTTTACATCCGTGGCCAGTTAAAGGAAGCTTGTTTTTGGCACACACACCCATTGCTTAACTCAGAACTATTTTTCTTAGGCAACTTGTAAGAGTGAAAGCACACACAAGCACCAGAATTATTCAGACTCACTAATCTTGCAGTGCTTTGCTTCTTGGGTAGCAGTGATCAACCAAGTCCTGAACTTTTGACTGTTATTTGAGATGAAGTAGCCAAGAAACATTTTCTCAGAGACATCCTTTCCTAGGTGAAGTGGGTAGTGAATGGCCTGGTTTTGCATTATTTACCTGAAGTGCCATATCCAGAGGGAGGGCTGGGCTTAAAAGAAAGCTAGTGATGAGTGAAAGAGAGGTCAGCTATCCTTGTCCACAGCTTCCCTCCCCATCCTTCTCCTCCCCTCATTCGATCGTGGTCATGGTGCTGCCTGACATCTGCTGAACGCATTTGGCTTATTTCTCCCTTTCACACTTTCAAAAATAGATCCTCGTCCCTCCCAAGATGTTGTTTACACGAGGGGCTTCATAACGGATTCTAACGGAAGACACTGAAAAGGTAACTTGTCAGAGGGGGAAGAGGGTGGCTGCTTGGGGTAGGGTTTAAGTGGGAATTCAGAGTGTTTAAGAAAGTGGGGGTTGCAGTTCTAGAAATTTCAGCAGTGAAGTCCTCAAGTGAGGAATATTATTGGTAACCAGAGCTGCAAGAAAGCATGTCCACGAAATGAAGCATAGTGTGATACTAATCTAGAGCAGGGCTCTTCAGAGATTGCTGTGCACAGGAAACATCTGGGATCGCATGACTGTGCAAACTCTGATTCACTAATTCCAGGTTGGAGCTTGGATTGTGTATCTCTAACTTGCTTCTAGGTGATGCTGATGTTGTTGACACTTGGTACACATTTTGAATAGCGAGACTTTTTAGGTTACAGGACGGGGTTCGGAAGAACTATGTTCTTGTCCTGGCTTCTGCTGCTCCTCAGGCCAGTCAGATCATTGCTCTCTTATGTAGCTTTGTATCTAACATGAAGCTAGCAATAATCTCCCTATTGCTTATTTCACAGGGGTGTTTGGAACCTATCGATAAGCAGTGTGCACTTCAAAAAAAGTCTTGCAACAATAGAAAGATACAAGAGGCTTTATATATAGAAGTATTTCTAAAATGAAAAGTTAAACATAGCAGAAAGATCACTGAACATACAGTACAAATGGAAAGCTTACCAATGAAATGTGCAAGAGTGTTCACTTTAAGAGATAAATATATGTATTAGAAAATCAACTTCTAAATTTCAAAACAGAAGTTAGAAACAGAAGTTAGTTATTTAAATCACAAAAGATCCCTTTCCAAAGAATTTACCAGATCTCTTTTTGAAAGTAAATTTCCCTAGGAAAACTGGTATTACATTTTATCAGGTGAAGCAAGTATGCCTCCTTTGTTCTTGCACTGACAAAAGAACAAACCAGAGACTTTCTGCAACTTCTATGCCTCACAGTCTTGAACACCGTAACCCCTACAGTCTTTGAAAAAATCCTGAGCTGGTGAAACCCAAGGATTTCAGGAAAACTCATAGACTTCTCGGCTGACAGATTTGTCTTTAGGGTGAAATTGTACACATCTTGTCATCATTTGTTCAAAGGGCCAAATAGAAAACAAAGAGTTGAAAATAGAGTCAGGTATTATTTTTTTCCCAAGCTATCAATTGTTTTGTGATTTGTGGGACTTAACACTATAGGTGTTTAGAAAGCAGAGGGGCAGTTGTCCATACGTTTCCTGGCTTTAAAATCGTAGTACGAATAGTATTTTCCATACTTCCTCAATGTTTGACAGTCATTTTAACACATTTTTTTTTTCCTCACAACTTTCAGGGTAGGTTGAAATGATAAAAAATGATTTGTCCCAGTGAAAACAGTACTCCACCTCTGCTAGTGGTTGCATTCTGCTCTCTATGGCTGTGTTGCATCTGTTAGGAATCTCCAAATAAGTAAATGGAAACATTTGAAGCTGATTTAAATGTGTCAGCTCTGTGTAAGTCTCAGGGCAGATTAGCTGAATCAACAGATGGGGTGCAAGCATTTATTATTAATCTCTAATTTCTCAATGCACTTTATTCAGTAATGTGGTTTCTTGGTCACTGACACAAAGAACTTAACTAAAACTAACTAAAAATGGGGCTTTAGCCAAAGCCTAAAAACTCAGTCCCAGAACTTATGTCTGTACCCCACTTCCAAGAATAAGTGGGTTTTACTTAGAAGGCAAGACCAACAGGCAGGATCTCTGGTTGTTGTTAAGCAGGCTTCTGGTTGTTGTCATGTGCTTAATCTGTACAAATCACTTAGCTTCAATCTCACCATTTTACCCGAGCAAGCTTAATCCTGTATAGGAAGGACTGGTCATTTTACATGCTCTGAATGGCCCTATAAATTGGTTGAAAACAGTTAATTACCCTCTTTGGACTTTTAAGAAAACATTTCAGGGTTCTCTTTCTTTTCCTAAAGCAGAACTTCAGAAGTTTCCATGACATGGAAAGCAGATGGTCACAAACAATTTCATATTGGCAGCCACTCAAGGCTCTCTTGCATCTGTTGACACTTTAGGAGGCAGGTCCTCTGCATCTTACTTCTAATGCCATTTTTGAAGAATGACTACGCTACTCTTAGAGTACTCACTCACTAATTCTGTCTTTTCTGACTTGTGATACAAGTTTTGCTTTTCACTGGTATATCCAAGGACTGCTCACTGCTTGCCTATATGGCACTCTTAGCTCAAATTGAGAAGCTAGATCCATGTCAAACTGCTGGAAAACAGACTTGCAATTATTTAGTATGTGTACAAAATATTATTGGAATCCCTATTTGTAGGATTACATATTCTAAACATTTGTTAAGAGGCTGTGAAATAAGATGGCTTTGGTTCTTTTATCCTACTTCTTGCGGCTATAGAATGCTGGAACAAGTTAAATCAATTTTGAAAGTTTATACATTTCCTAAGCATTTATCAAGTAAAAATGTTATCACCTATCAAGTTCCTAGGGAATTGCTAAATTCATTCATTAAAAACAACTACTTTTTAATCCACTAATTTGAGGGATACCTATAAGGCATTGTCACAGACTTGCCTCTGGTGGTGTTCTTATACAATGCCACCATATAATCAGACGAGGGCACTGTTCTTTACTGTGGAAAAGCAGGCTGCCATTTATGTGAAAAATGTGCCAGTGAATATCCAGTCTTCTGTGTAATAGATGATCTGAATTCCCATTAATTTGTTTTTGAGATAGAAAGTGCATTAACATTAATCTCATTTGGGATATTACAGTCTTGCCTACATTCGAGAGAGAAACTCAGTATTTCCAAGAAATGTGTTACCCTGCTAAGTCCTCAGACTAGAATATGAGGTGGTAAAGCTAGTTGACTCTGAAACTACAGAGTCACTACAGCAAAAACGGTTATGCAATAGACAACTTGTAATCGTTATTATAGGAGACATTTCTGGGAAATAGCAATAGCATCTTCAGTAAACTAAAATAATCTCCCCAAGGTTCTAATCTCCCTTTTTGGCTAAAGAGATGGAATACAGCTTTGATTATCTAAGAAAGGGCACATTTCTGTTACATAAGACTTTGCTTGTCCAGAATCTCAAAAAACACATCATCTATCAGAAAATTAGACCAAGTACTTAAAAGCACAATATTCTACGACAATCTACAATTTAGGATGAGAAAATTTTTCTTTATACTCTCTC
Organism: Pan troglodytes; assembly: GCF_028858775.2. Lineage (NCBI taxonomy): Eukaryota > Metazoa > Chordata > Mammalia > Primates > Hominidae > Pan > Pan troglodytes. Next base: position 78,379,533 of record NC_072398.2, on the reverse strand, counting down.
ATAAGTTTTAGCTTTCTGTTTTCAGAAGCCATTCAAATTTGTTCTCAATACTTAGCAAATAATACAGACAACTCCTAATTCCAGCTTCTCTTCTATGTGTTTACAATTTCACTAATTGTGCATCATCTTTAGGGCTTAATTCTCTCACAGAAACCTGATTAAGAAAGGTTGACTTGGTTGATTTTATAATAATCTATGACTTAGGTACATTTCCCAAATCCAATAGTCTTTTTTTTCTCAGATACTTAGATCTTCGGATTCTTGGTATACCCTAGAAATTTTTTGAATATAGGTTTTGTGGGTTTACATACATTTATGGTAAGGTCTTGAATGGAACTGTGAACTAAATGATAATACATATATGGGCTTTGAAAATAAATGACATTTCTTGGTATATTCTAAAACAAACTTGTCCCACTTTAGTGTATCGTTCTGGTCATTTATCTCACTTCTAATTTAAACCTACCTTAACTGGGAACTCTTCTGCTTCTATCCCTTGGTAGGCAGTGGTAGAAGTGATAGTCTAAACTGTACTAATAACTTGTTCAGTTTTTATTGTGAAATATATTTTTTGATGGATCCAAGTATACACAGTCACCAGCTCCTGCTTTTGTCATGTCCTACTGACTTTGCACTTTCTATTAAGATAGTAAAATTGGCAGTAAGTACCAGTTCCTATGAATAAAAGCATATTGGTAAGATTTTTTTTTTTTTAGAAATCATTGCTCACAGCAGAATGACAGAAACCAATGACATCGAGCAGGAATCAATTTAATCATACTATATATAGATATTTCTTAGTTATCTGTCTATTCATTGAACACATGGTACTAGATATGGTGTCATTTCTACCTGAGGAAACAGTTGTGAACAAGGCAGATGTGGTGTCTGATCTATGGAGCTTATAGTTGAAACAGTGATAGATACTAAACAAATTATTAACTAAACTTGAATCAAGTGCTAAAAGCAAAAGTTTAGTGTGCTATAAAAGAACGTAGCCTTGTCTAGAGGGTTGAGATCATCTATCACGAAATGATGAGTAAGAGTTAAGCAGGCAAAACTGAAATAGAAGAAGGTAGGATCCTTTTGAAACCTTTCTGAGTCTCCTGTGTCAGAACACATACATGTATGTGTGCACACACACACACACACACAGTCACCCATACACTTAACCAGGGCTATAAAGATTTTAAATTAAAGATGTATATTTCTGGAAAGACCTAGTGATCTGGGAATCATTATATTTCTCAACTTAATTTTCTTGAGTTAATTATTAGTAACTGAGCTGAAATAAGTTATTATGAGTTTTGACTCCGTGGTGTCCCAAATAAGTATCAATGATATATTCTATTTGTGGAGTAGCTTTACTTTTCTCTCTTTCTGATCTTGTCACTTGATCCCCAGAACCACAAAGTCTTATGTGGCTGACAAAATTCCATTGGAATGCAGGCAACAGAAGAGCACATGTCATTCCATTTATAAGTCTATCTCATTCCAGCCCTGAGTTGAAAGGGATTTTGCTAATCTTAGAAGCAACTGAAAACATTTTTATTGAAGTAAAATACGTATGCTTTTAACTATTTCGTAGAAAGACTAATTTGCTGTTAAGTCTATGAAACCATTTCTTTTTCCTTTAACAGAGATTCATGGATGCAATTAACAGAAACCCACCAATGATAAATTTCTGCCTAGCGGTGTTCTTAGGTCCTAATTGTAATCTCTGACAATGAAAAACAACTTCAGATTTTTCTCAGCAATGAAGACAGTGAGAAACAGTTACCTCTGAAATCAAGAATGCTGAAAATGGAGACTTTGATAGTTTATCTAGGAGATTTAAACATTTTCAAAATAACTGACCCAAAAGGCAGTGTGTGCTATTCAAGTTCTTTTGAGGAGGTTTTAAAATCAAGGCCAGTGGGTTAGTAACCTCTTGATTCAGCAATGCTTGGTGCTATCAACCAGTAAATTAAGAATGGCAGAGAACGTATGTTAGGTTGTTTAACTGGTTCTCCAGGCACATTATTTATTATGGTATTTATTATCTAAAATGTGTTAGAATTAAGGTCAGTTATCTAGAGTGAAGGAGCAAAATTCCCTTTAGTTTATTTTCAAATGCTTGTTTCTATTTCCCACTGCTCCCACAGGCTGGGGAGGTAGGCAGGACAAGAGATTAAATACTGTTTTAATAAGTCAGCTGATGAAACACCTGCTATTCAACTTGAGCAACTTTCTTCTCTCACCCCAGAAATAAATCATTACTCACTGTATCCACCACAACAAATACCTCTCCCTCCCTTTCCTCACTCTACACCACTTTCTCCTGCTCTTCAAAACATGACCACTCTTCCCTAAGTACCTTAGACGAATGGAAAGCTGGGGCTGTAAGGGACCCTAGAGGTCATCTAGTCCAAGCCATTGCCCCTGCCTGCCCCCATGCTGAGAGTACATCCATCTGGGGCACAGACTTGCAGCTTTGTGAAACTAATGCCTGTTATTCTCCCTGCTCTCTCCTTTGTCCCTACAGCGCCATGGCTACTTATTCTGCCACATGTGCCAACAATAGCCCTGCACAGGGCATCAACATGGCCAACAGCATTGCCAACCTGAGACTGAAGGCCAAGGAATATAGTTTACAGAGGAACCAGGTGCCAACAGTCAACTGAGGAAAAAAAATAATTAAACAGGCCTAAGAAGAAATCAAAAACCATAAGACACCTATCCCGCTCTGTTATTTCTTCATCTGCTGGGGGAAAAAAGTAAATTACAAACAAACAAACAAAGCAGAACTAAAATATTGGGACCATGGCAGAGAAAAGCAGGAGAGGAGCAAAATGAAAATTAGTTAACAAATGTTCCTCCTCCCTCTGGGATACCACCACCACTTGTTTCTGTGTGTGTTTATTTTGTTTTTCTTTCTATTCTTGCTTTGCTTAATGTACTCCAGGCTTCTTCAGCTAGGTTCAGCCCACCCACCCCCATGATTGTATGAAGTTTTAAAAAAAACTACAGCAGCCAAAGAAACTATATATATATATATATATATATATATATATATATATATATATATATATATCTCCAGAATGATTGCCTCTACTGTCCTCATTGACTTGTTTGAACCTTAGTGCCTTACCCTGTCCTCTTCCCAGTTCTCTTTATAGAAGCTCTAGGAGCTTTTGAAAAGCCAAAGTCTTTCTGAAGAATCTGTGCTGGACAGACATAATTCCCTTTCTCATTGTCTCCATCTTTGTTGGTCATGGTAAGGTTTTTCCATCAGCCTCTGAAAAAATAGTTGTGCACAACATCTGGTCACTGGACTGTCTAGTCCAATGTAATTGGCTGCGTCTGGCTAATTCTAAGCACTAAAGTCTACATCTAAGCTATAGATTTAAGCTTGAAGCTACAGATTATATCACTATCACCACCAACCCTCACCCTACGCAATCAATCAATCAATCATCTTAAGTTAAAGATATTTGTTGTCTTTGAATGATTTGCTGTCACAGACTACTTGGTAGAAGAAATATTTTTCACCTGAGAGAGGAAGAGAAATTTCTCTAGTAACACAAAGAGTGAGGTCTAAAAGACATGCCCACATCTCTTTCGTGCCTTAAGGATAGTGAGATGCACACTTATATATATACTGTATATATTTATATATTTATATATATATTTCATATATATATATATAATATTGCAAGCTTAAGTTTGCAATTTCCCAAACAATACAAAAAGCAAATTACACACCATCACCACTGTTCTTATCTCTATAGTGATGAGACATTAATTAGGGATCTTGCTGCTTTTCTTTTTCTACACGAAGTTTTCATTAAAGCCACAGAATAATTAATAGGGCAGCTGTTTGAGAACAGGTCCCATTTTCACATTAGGGCTTTAAATGAATTAGAAACCATTTGAGGCTATAAAAATGTCCTTGAGTTTGGAGCCTGAGCTCTGGTGAAATGCTGATACATCTGATCTATCATGGGAATTGCAGTTAGAGAGAGTAAGGAATACCATTTAGTCATCTATCCGTTCTTCACTTAGCAGGAAGATCAAAGAAAGGCACATGTTTAAGAGGAATACCTAAAGGTTTTTCTAAATTCCAACATTTAAAAGGCAATTGTGGGCTATTTTTATTTTTTAATATTTTGAAATAAAGTTTAGTGTCTAGGGCTGGGAGCCAGGACTGATCTTTCATTTCTTTTTCTTTGTTCCCAGCCATGCTTTTGTAACTTGCCAGGTGGACTTGACCAACTACATTACCATGCTGTGCCTCAGTTTACCCATTTGTAAAATGGGATTAACAATACTTACCTACCTCACAGGGGTGTTGTGAGGCTCTATTCATTTGCTCCTTTATTCTTTCCTGTATTCTCTGTATGTCCAGCACTTTGTAGCCATGGGAGGAAAGGGACTATAAAAGTGTACAATGTTAATGGAATGATACGGTACCTGAAAGCCTTGTTTTCTAGTAAGAAAATGCTACCTTGCTGTACATACTTATAACCTTGTATTTGGAAATGAGAAATAGGTTTATATTTTCAGATCTCTCAAAAATCACATCATTTGACCAAAGAATAATTTAAGACACATAGAACAGATTTTTTTAATTTATATTTTCATCCTGACCAGCTTAGTTCTAATAATTTTTAGTTGTGAGTGATTAAAAAACTTTGGATCAATTTTGGTCAAACATGCCAACTTTGTAGTCTGAGTGACAGGCAAGGATTTTTGGGTTTAAGATGCACTTTTAGCACACATTTGTATTTCCCTTGGCATATCAGATTGAGCTAATGGTGATGTTATTTCAATCTAACAGCCACCAATCTGAAATTGTATTTCAAATGTTGATTCTGTAGTTCTTTAAATAATAATGAAGCTCATCTTATACATTTTGCTTTCACCAATTGATTCCTTCTTCTTTTAGCCCACTATTAAAACATTTCTTACTGAATGGTTCATGTAGGCTTGCTGAACAGCACGCATTACTTGCTTCCTGAAGAGTTCCCCCATTCATCCATTTGTCCCATTAGTTGCTGTGGATTATCAAGTTTTGAAGGAGCAGTACATCCCAACAGACTGAAACATTCTAAGTGAAATGAGTATAATCCAAGAAACTGGTGAACTTTGGAGGTTTGGAGCTTGGAGAGAATGGCTAAGAAGATTTGAATTATAGGGAGGGAACAGAAATCATACATGAAAAGGTTTTACTGAGAAGGGGAAAACCTTAGATAGAGGGACATGTGAAACAAAATCATTTGAAATTTTGATCCAGACATCCATTTCCAGTGGCAAACAGCAAAGCCTGAACGCATAAACCCAAATGATAGGTAAAATAGGGTGGTTTTATCCAATGTCTCAAGCAAGCAATGTCTGGGAATATCATAGAGTAACAAGTGCTGGTCAGCCAAAGAAACATTCACTGCTGGTGAACCAATACCATAAGCATGTATTATCTAAGCACTTGATCAAGAAATATACATGTTGTACAAGCTCTCAATTTTGTTCATTTATTATCAATTTTTTAAAATACAAGTTTGGTACGTGATGTGGAAAAGATGCCTTCTGGATCTTAAGCCAGTTGTCAGTGGAGGTCCTCAGGGCTGCAAATGTCAAGACATATCCCTGTTCCTCACCATCATGATACCAGATACAGGTGAATACATAGGAACTATCTGCCTGTGTCCTCAATCTCCCTTCAAACAAGATGATGATTTGTAGGGTACTTGGCAGGTTAAATTAAACCAGAAGAGGTGACTTAATAAAAAAGGGAATGACATCTAGGGTATAAAGATCTCATAAGAAATGTAATATGTAAATTATATCTTGCTTTATGTTGTAAAATATACATTGTTTGCGCTAGAATAGAAATGATTTCTTTTCAATAAAAAGAAAGAAGGACACTACCATGTCTTTTGTTATATACATTTAAGCCTGCTGATTCTTTTCTCTTTGAACTTCAAAAACACAGATCTGCTAGAATCTGAGATTACATGCAGAAGAGTGAAGGTAAGAAGGGCTTATAGACAAGATAACTTTATCTGAGTGTGATATTATTTTCCATAAAACAGGAAAATAATCTATTTTTCCTCAGAAAAAAAGACAATGGTAGGAAGAAGAGGGGACACTTACTATTATAATAGATGAGAATAGAGTGGAACTTTTATGAGAGTTTAGCATTTTTAAAATCAATATCTTTAACATTCACAATACTGGACACCATATGGAAAAGACTTCATATAAGCATGGCTGTTTCTTCTGGAGTAAAGAAATAGAAAAATAAAATTTCTTAAGCATCCATTGTGCATAGCATGGGGTGTGTGGTCATGGGGAGGACAGAAAAACCAAATTGTGAGACACAGATGCTGTTTTCATATCAATTAAAATCTGGTTTAAAAAGCAACCCTAGCATGCAAAAATAAGCAACAGTTCAAGATAATATATTAATAAGTATTAAACAGAACAGATAAAAGGAGTTCAGAAGAGGAAGAGAGAGAACATGCTGTTAGCTGAAGTGGGAGACCGGTTTTACAGAGGAACTGGGACTTGAATTTTATCAGTAAGGATCCGGACAGGTGAAGAACAGGTGATGGCTTTTCAAGTGAGGGCATGGAGAAGAAGGGGTGAAGGCAGGGATATAGGAATGAGGAATTTGTGTTCAAAGATGTATGGCAAGATGGGCCTGGATGAGATGGAGAGTTAATTTTAAAGTTGAATGGAAGATACTAGAGATGCAAGTTGAGGCTTAATCTTGCAGGGTACCACATGTCAAAGATGTTTGGACTTTTCCTCAGGCCACAGAGATCAATTGAAGGCTTTTGAGCAGAAAAAAAAGCCATGTGAAAAAATGCTACTTTAGACCAGGCGCGGTGGCTCACGCCTGTAATCCCAGCACTTTGGGAGGCCGAGGCGGGCGAATCACAACGTCAGGAGATCAAGACCATCCTGACTAACACAGTGAAACCCCATCTCTACTAAAAATACAAAAAATTAGCCGGGCATGGTGGCGGGTGCCTGTAGTCCCAGCTACTTGGGAGGCTGAGGCAGAAGAATGCCGTGAACCCGGGAGGCAGAGTTTGCAGTGAGCCGAGATTGCGCCACCGAACTCGAGCCTGGGCGACAGAGCAAGACTCCGTCCCAAAAAAAAAAAAAAAAAAAAATGCTACTTTAGCAGGAGTATTCTGGTAAAAGAATGAAGGTAAACTAGAGCAGAACAGGAACTGGAAGCAGATAATATAGAGATTGCTGCAAGGGGAACAAAAAAGAAAGGATGATTAGAAAACATCTTGCAAGGAAAGAATCACTGGGACTTCATAGCAAGAAAAAGAGAACGGAGTCAAAGGTAATATTGGTTTAAAACCTGGGGACTGGGAAAATGAATCACTGACAAAACTGACAAAATCTACCCAAAATGGAAAAGACCAAACTACAGAAGATAAGCACGGTTTTTGTTGTATTATTGAAGCTGAAAATCCAAATGTAAGCATGCAGTAAGTGAAGACATAAAAATGGGACTTGGTACCAAAGTCGAAGATGGAGATATAAGTTTGAAATTAATCTTTAAGGAGGTGATACTTAGAGGTACAATAACAAATGGGTTCATTGAAATGAGAGAGTGCCATTATGACTCAAATAATTATTCCCAGTAAATGACTTAAAGTAGTTTCAGCCAGGGAGGAAGACTATACTTTGAAGAACATCTCTAGTTGGGGAGATGGCTAATAAAGTGTATTTAAAAGAAGCTGTTTGAAAAATAGGAGATTTAAGCTTATTTATTATTCCAGAGTTAAGAGAGGTTTTCAAAAAGAAGGGAATGTTTAATATATTCAAATATTATAGATAAGGCCAGCTAATTGGGAATGGAGGAAAGACCATTGGATTCATGACTTTCAAAAGTACCGTTCACCAGAGTGCTGGAGGGGGAAGGTTGATTTAGCAAGTTATGGTAGGAATAAATGCTTTTAAAAAATGGAACCCCTAGCATGGCATTATAAGCTTATTAATAAGGATTCTTTCAGTTGCAAGTAGTAGAAACATCAAACTAGTCAAATTTATAAAGAGGCTTTATTTGAAGGACAGCTCACCCAGCCGAGATATGCTGCCAGAGCCAGGACAGCCCCAGGGATCCTAGACCCTGGAACAAAGCCTATACCTGTTTTTGTCAAGTTGGGCTGCTATAACAAGATACCATAGACTGGTAGCTTTAAAAACACACAGTTATTTCTCACAGTTCTGGAGGCTGGGAAATGCAAGATCAGGATGCTGGCAGATTCCGTGTCTGGTGAGGGCCCTTTTCCTGAGACAGCCATCTTCTTGTGGCTTTACACGGCAAAAAGAGTGAGCTCTAGTTTCTTTCTCTTATAAGGACATCAATTCCACAGTGGTGGCTCCACCCTCATGACCTCAGCTAAACCTAATTACCCCCAAAGACCCTACCTACTAGCAATATCCGATTGGGGGTTAAAGTTCCAACATATGAATTTAGATGGTACACAAACTTGCAGGCCTTTTAAGGCAGGTATATTAGTCTGTTCTCACACTGCTAATAAAGATATACCTGAGACTGGGTAATTTATGAAAGAGAGTTTAGTGGCCTCACAGTTCCACAGGGCTGGGGAGGCCTTACAATCATGGCAGAAGACAAAGGAAGAGCAAAGGGTTGTGTTACATGGTGTCAGGCAAAAGAGTTTGTGCAGGGGAACTCTCATTTATAAAACCATCAGATCTCGTGAGACTCATTTACTATCATGAGAACAGTATGGAGGAGACCACACACATGATTCAGTAATCTCCACCTGGCCCTGCCCTTGGCATATAGGGATTATTACAATTTGAGGTGAAATTTGAGTGGGGACACAGCCAAACCATGTCACTCCACCCCTGGTCCCCTCTAAATCTCATGTCCTTACATTTCAAAACCAATCCTGCCTTCCCAACAGTCCCCCAAAGTCTTAACTCCTTTCAGAATTAACTCAAAAGTTCAAATCCAAAATCTCATCTTAGACAAGGCAAGTCCCTTCCACTTAAGAGCCTGTAAAATCAAATGGAAGTTAGTAACTTTCTAGATAAAATGGGGGTACAGGCATTGGGTAAATACACCTGTTCCAAATGGGAGAAATTGGCTAAAATGAAGGGGCTACAGACCTCATGTGAGTCTGAAATCCAGCAGCACGGTTAAATCTTAAAACTTCAAAATGACCTCCTTTTCTTCCATGTCTCACATCCAGGGCATGCTGCTGCAAGAGGTGGGCTCCCATGGCCTTGGTCAGCTCCGCCCCTGTGGCTTTTCAGGGTACAGCGCCCCTCCTGGTTGCTTTTTCACAGGCTGGTCTTGAGTGTCTGTGGCTTTTCCATGCACACAGTGCAAGCTGTCAGTGGATCTACCATTCTGGGGTCTGGAGGATGGTGGTGCTCTTCTCACAGTTCCACTAGGCAGTGCCCCACTCTGTTTGAGGGATCTCACCCCAAATGTCCCTTCTGCACTGCCCTCGCAGAGGTTCTCCATGAAGGCTCTGCCCTTGCAGTCTCACCTCTGCCTGGATGTCCAGGCATTTTCATACATCCTCTGAAATCTAGGTGGAGGTTCTCAAACCTTGATTTTTGACTTCTGTGCACCTGCAGGCTCACCACCACATGGAAGCTGCAATACCTTTGGGTTTGCACCCCTGAAGCCATAGCCCAAGCTCTATCTTGGTCCCTTTTAGCCATGGCTGGAGTAGCTGGGATGCAGGGCACCAAGTCCCTAGGCCATACACAGCAAAGAGGCCCTGGGCCCAGCCCATGAAACCATTTTTTCCTTCTAGGCCTCCAGGCCTGTGATGGGAGGGCTGCGGTGAAGGTCTCTGACATGCTGACATGCCCTGGAGACATTTTCTCCATTGTCTTTGTGATTAACATTTGTCTCCTTGTTATTTATGCAAATTGCTACAGCAAGCTTGAATTTCTCCTTAGAAAATGGGTTTTTCTTTTCTATTGCATCACCAGGCTGCAAATTTTTCAAACTTTTATGCTCTGCTTCCTCTTGAACACTTTGCTGCTTAGAAATTTCTTCTGCCAGATGCCCTAAATCATTTCTCTTAAGTTCAAAGTTCCAAAAATCTCTAGAGCAGGGGCAAAATGCCACCAGTCTCTTTGCTAAAACATAGCAAGAGTCACCTTTGCTCCAGTTCCCAACAAGTTCCTCATCTCCATCTGAGACCACCTCAGCCTGGACTATATTGTCCATATCATTCACTATCAGCATTTTGATCAAAGTCATCCAACAAGTCTCCAGGAAGTTGCAAACTTTCCCACATCTTCCTGTCTTCTTCTGAGCCCTCCAAACTGTTCCAGCCTCTGTCTGTTACCCAGTTCCAAAGTCGCTTTCACATGTTTAGGTATCTTTACAGCAACACCTCACTCTACTGGTACCCATTTACTGTATTAGTCTCTTCTCACACTGCTAATAAAGACATAACCAAGACTGGGTAATTTATTTTTTATTTTATGTTATTTTTTGAAACAGGGTCTCACTCTATCACCCAGGCTGGAGTGCAGTGGCGTGATCTTAGCTCACTGCAAACTCCACCTCCCAGGTTCATGCCATTCTCCTGCCTCGGCCTCCTGAGTAGCTGGGACTACAGGTGCCCGCCACAACGTCTAACTAATTTTTTTGTATTTTTAGTAGAGATGGGGTTTCACCATGTTAGCCAGGATGGTCTCGATCTCCTGACCTCATGATCTGCCTGCCTTGGCCTCCCAAAGTGCTGGAATTATAGGCATGGGCCACCGCGCCTGGCCAAGACTGGGTATTTTATAAAGGAAAGAGGCTTAGTGGGTCTCACATTCTACATGGCTGGAGAGGCCTCACAATCATGGTGGAAGGTGAAGAAAGAGCAAAGAGTTGTCTTGCATGGTGGCAGGCAAAAGAGCTTGTGCAGGGGAACTCCCATATTTAAAACCATCAGATCTCATGGGACTTATTCACTACCAGGAGAGCAGTATGGTGGAAACCACCTACATGATTCAAGTTTCTCCATTTCGTCCCCTCCTTGACAGGTGAGGATTATTAAAATTTGAGGTGAGATTTGGGTGAGGACACAACCAAACCATAGCGATAAGTCCTTAACCTTCTATCAGGCAAGGCCCATATGCCATGCCCTGAGCCTCACCTATATTCATCTGACTGTGTCCCTCTCCTGAGAAAAGAGTTTATGGAGCCACCTGCATGTGCCCACCTGGAGCCTACACCCCCAGTTCTTGACCACACTGCGGTACTTGAGATTTGAAATTCCCTAAACAAGTGATCCCAAGCCCACTCTCAGGGCCTGAACAGGCTCTTCTTGTGGTTCATATATCATTGAGGGGTAGTCAAAAGACTACTTTTGGTGGAGGTGAGAGTGTGCAGGTAGACCTGGGTTATGTGTGCTGCAGTTGCCCCCACCCCCTACACACACATCCACTTTTGGTGCACGATGGGGCTGGGGTGAGGAGAGAAATGGGAAGGCCACAGGCTGGGGCCAAGGTCTAACCCCCTTCTCCACCACTGCCATGTTCTGGAAAGAAACTCCAAATAGTATGAGAATCCTAACAGCAAACCTGGCTGTTCAAGTCATTTTGAAGGTATGTTTGTTATAGTAGGAGACTAGAACATACTTTAACAGTCTGTTAGCTTGATTTATAACATAAATATATGGATATAAATATGCAGACCTTCCATTTGTACTCTTTCCCTGGGCACAAGACTGGACAAGAGCTCAACACTCCAGCATTCTGTCTATTTCCCTCTCTTATTTTGGCCTCTTACTTTCTCTTATCTTAATTCTTTCCAACTAATCAGCCTTTGAGCAGACAAATAGTATGGTTAGTGGCAGCTTGAGATTCACATTCTAATGAGCGGCAAAGAATCTTCCATGCTGGTTCTAAGCAGAACAATGCAGGGGAAAGATTCTGGTTGGCCTGGCTAGGCTTATGGGGCTTTCTGAATCAGCACTGTGGTCAGGGAGTGGGGGATCCTCTGATTGACCAGACTGCTTTATGAGGGACACTCTGATACGCAGATCCATGAGTACCACAGGGAAATAGTCATGGAGCAGGAGCAGCCTTCTACAAGAAGGGAAATGCTATACCAGAAGGAAAGGGACAACGGACTGACAAAAGCAGCAGAGATTCAACACATTCCATGCGGGGGGCCCCAGCACACACACCGCTTTCTTCCCATTCATAGTGCCTCTGCTTAACATGATGCCAAAAACTCTCAAGAACACTTATCTCGGAACTCTGAGGCACCCATATTTTTCAGTTAGATCTGTAGGTCTAACTTATGATCCTGTCATCTATAGCTAAGGTATTTTAACCATTCCTAATGGGTGTGGAGAAGAGAGGCTAACAATAAAATTTTCATTTAAGGAAGAGGAAATGGGAAGATATATAGTGTTTACTTGTCTGTAGCATGTGACACCAGGAACACGGAGCACGCAATCCCTTGACAATAAAGTGGTTTCATTGGTCAGTCTATCCAGCACACACATCTGCCTACTTCACCCTTTGTTTGCCATGCACACCCAGGCCTGGGAAACAGGCACTGCTATATTATCCCTGTGGATGAGTGACATACACACTTTAAGATCTGGCTTGGCTGCTTTTTGATTCAATTTCTGGATATTCCATAACTAGACATTAATGTTGTTGAGTCAGAAATATTGTTGAGTTATATTCTTGAGTCTGAACCCATCCCAACCCCACTTTTTTTTTATTTTTATTTTTTCTTGACAGGACACAGAGGTCTGCTCATTCCTAGGACCTCAATTTAAAGGCTTCATTCTAATCTTCTGCCTTTGGATAGAATGACACAAGAGTCTTGGGCAGAGATAATCTGTCCTTGTCAGGCAAGATCCCAGCAGATTGTAATTTACAGCGAGACTGGGAGTGGAGTCCTGGCCCGTGGGGAGCAAGGACAGCAGGAAGGGATTGGGAAGGGGCTGGGGAAAGAAGATTTGCCGTCATTTCTCTAGCTCCTCTTAAGCCTCAGTACTTTTCACTGCGTTTCACAATTCCTGACTTTGTTTGAAAATGGGAAAATGTTTCTACCATTTGGCAGATTCTGACCCTCAGTATGACACTCAGGAGTCTTGGGTAGCTGGCCTCAAATTGAGATCCTCCAGCTCTTCAAACTACCACAGGTCATCTAGGTCTAGATTTGAAGGTGTGTACTTAGTAACACTCCACTTTCATCTATCCATTTTTACATTTCTGTTCAGGTACGTTTCAGTTGTAAGTGGCAGCAACCCAACTCAAATTAGGCTAAGATAGTCAATCAGAATATTTATTAGATGGATGGGATGTGGTCACAGGATGAAAGGGAGATTTATAAGAATCAGAGTAACTCTGAGAACCTCAGGTCCTGGAACTGAGACTTGATGTCACCAGGACTCCATCTCCCACCTCTGCAGGCAAATTTTCTCCTTGCAGTAGGGAAAGGTGCTGCTTGAAGGTGCAGACTTACCTCCATTTAGCTTTGGAAGAAGGACCTTAGAAACAAGCTGCTATTATAAAAATCCCGAGGGAGAATTCTGTTTTCTTGGCTTGTTGTATGTACACTCATGAGCCAATCATTGTGCCTTGGAGGTGCAGGTGTACTGAGTAGCCAGACCAGCATTGCCTGCCTGTCTTAGACACCACTTGGGTGCCAATGCAACTCCTCTTGTCCCCACTTGTAGCCCAGTCATTACTGCAGTACCCAGTCTCCATGATATTTCTACCAGCTTTGAAGATAGAACTTCAACTAAACAAACAGATAAATGCTCCCCACTTTTAATCTACATGCATACAATTATTGACCATCAGTCACCATTGAAGTGGTGGCCACCTTGATCATGCATCCTTTTTACCTGTATTCTCTCAACCCCTCATTCCAGCTCTGTGGAATCATTTTCCAAGTAAACTTCCTGCATATCAGCCATTACTTCCAACTCCACTTTTTGGGGGGCTTAGGCTGCATCCTTCTCAAAACTATGAGGACTGGGTAGTGGAGATCTGTTGTTATCAGAAGATAGATGAGGAAATGAAATGTAGGCAGACAAAAATAGCACAGATACACCAGAGAAAGGAAGAAGAAAGAGAGCACTTTTGATTGCAAATTGTTTTTAGCTCAATTGGTATTACCTATTTCTTCTTACTAATGTTGGCAAATATTTGCTGCAAATACTTCAATTAAAACTATAACAACTTCTTTCCTCTTTCCTGTGGAAGAGAGAATTAGCATTTTAGCAAAATCCATTTGCTCTTCCTTCTGGGCACACAGGTAGATTTCATTTCTCAGCATCTCTTGCAGGTAGATCTGGTCTCATGACTAATTCCTAGCCAATAGAATGTGAGCATAAATGGAATTTGACAACTTCAATCCTCCCATTCAGACCTCCCATTCACTCTTCTTGCTATTTATTCCATCTGGCTGTCTAAGGTGACAACTTCTGATCAACTTTGGAAGCTACATTTTAAAGACAGTAAAGTAACAGTCAGCCTGGACACAGAAAAGTGACTGCATAAAGAAACGCTGCAACCCTCACTGACCTGGAACCATCCAGGAGTGTTGTACCACAGAGAAATAAAGTTCCATTCTGTTGAACCATTACATGGCAAGGTCTATTTGTTACTGCAATGCAGCCCAATGTAAAAATATCTCCCTCTTCTTTCTCTCTCTTTCCCTCCCTCCCTTCCCTCCTACTCTCCCTTCCCTCATTCCTTTCTTCCTTCCATACCACCAGCATTTCAACATCCCTGTGGTAACTCACAGACTTATAGTTCTCAATGAACAGGGAAATTATTCTCCCATATTGGATATTTGAATATGTAATACATAGTTTGTGGCACCTTATGCCCTTGGATTATAACCTAATAAAGTAAATTGAATGTTATAGCAAATAAATACACTAAATAACCCTTTCAAGAAATTAATGCCTGACACTCTGGAGTTGATGGAAAATATTTCAAACTGTTATTTTAGTTATAAAAAGTCAGTATTCCTAAAAGGAAGATAGCTAGGTCATCGACAAATTAAAGGCATCTGAAAACTATTTCCTAGAGTCACATATTTATTTGCTTAGTGTCATTCAGTTAAGCAGAGGTAAAATAAGGCTAGCAATCCTGGACAGTTAGAGAAACTCACACATGTGCACAGGAAGACATGAACAAAAATGTTCATTGCAGCATGGTTTGCAATAACAAAATATTGGAGACAAACAAAATGTCCTTCAATGGGAGAATAAACATACTGTGACATGTTCAAACAATGGAATACTATTCAGAAATAGAAAATGAAGGAAACACAGCTACATTTATTCACTTAGAAACATAACTTTGAGGGGAGGACATGTTGTAGAAAGATGTGCCACCCTTTATAAAAAGTTTAAAAATGCACACTCTAATAGTATGTTGTTTGTAAACATATATGTATGTAGTAAAAATGCAAAAAAATCATAGAAGTGAGAAATAATTTCATAAAATTTCTGAATTGTTTCAGAAACAGTTTCAGCAAAAGCAACTTCTGAACAAGAGGGCAGAGGATAGGATTGGGACAGGTATACTGGGTGCTTCTAATACATCTGAAATATTTTATTTCTTAAAAATATGAGAATAAAATATGACAAAATATTAAATTTGAAAAAAGCTGGGTGGTGAGTACAACATGTTTATGGTGTTAACCTCTGTACTTTTCTGTGATTATTATAGTTCAAAATTTGTTAAATGTAGAAAGAAAGAATGGGAAGGTATATTTTACAACCTCAGCAGAGGGAGATGTGGGATTGGGGTGGGTATGTTTGTGCAATCCTTGTCTTTGCTCTAGATAAGTAGGGAGAAGGGAAATCGTAATATATTTTTAAGAAAACTACAGAAAGTTTTGTTGCACGCAATTCAACTTGTCCAGGCAAGCTTTTAGATGTAAAAGACACCAAGAGTCTAAAAGACTTCTACCAAAAATGTCTCCCTTGGTTTACTACTGTACCTAAATTGCCACAAGCAGAGACTTATTCCTGCCATCACCGCAGTTTCCAGGAGTCTCCCATTAATTCTGCTGCACGGGGGGCATGGGCTCAACCCATACCTTGAGAAAATTATTAACCATTTCCACAACTGCTTGGTCTTTTTTTTTTTTTATACTTTAAGTTTTAGGGTACATGTGCACATTGTGCAGGTTAGTTACATATGTATACATGTGCCATGCTGGTGCGCTGCACCCACTAACTCGTCATCCAGCATTAGGTATACCTCCCAATGCTATCCCTCCCCCCTCCCCCCACCCCACCACAGTCCCCAGAGTGTGATATTCCCCTTCCTGTGTCCATGTGATCTCATTGTTCAATTCCCACCTATGAGTGAGACTATGCGGTGTTTGGTTTTTTGTTCTTGCGATAGTTTACTGAGAATGATGATTTCCAGTTTCATCCATGTCCCTACAAAGGACATGAACTCATCATTTTTTATGGCTGCATAGTATTCCATGGTGTATATGTGCCACATTTTCTTAATCTAGTCTATCATTGTTGGACATTTGGGTTGGTTCCAAGTCTTTGCTATTGTGAATAATGCCGCAATAAACATACGTGTGCATGTGTCTTTATAGCAGCATGATTTATAGTCCTTTGGGTATATACCCAGTAATGGGATGGCTGGGTCAAATGGTATTTCTAGTTCTAGATCCCTGAGGAATCGCCACACTGACTTCCACAATCGTTGAACTAGTTTACAGTCCCACCAACAGTGTAAAAGTGTTCCTATATCTCCACATCCTCTCCAGCACCTGTTGTTTCCTGACTTTTTAATGATTGCCATTCTAACTGGTGTGAGATGGTATCTCATTGTGGTTTTGATTTGCATTTCTCTGATGGCCAGTGATGATGATGTTCTTTGAAACCAATGAGAAAAAAGACACAACATACCAGAATCTCTGGGACGCATTCAAAGCAGTGTGTAGGGGAAATTTATAGCACTAAATGCCCACAAGAGAAAGCAGGAAAGATCCAAAATTGACACCCTAACATCACAATTAAAAGAACTAGAAAAGCAAGAGCAAACACGTTCAAAAGCTAGCAGAAGGCAAGAAATAACTAAAATCAGAGCAGAACTGAAGGAAATAGAGACACAAAAAACCCTCCAAAAAAATCAATGAATCCAGGAGCTGGTTTTTTGAAAGGATCAACAAAATTGATAGACCGCTAGCAAGATTAATAAAGAAAAAAAGAGAGAAGAATCAAATAGACGCAATAAAAAATGATAAAGGGGATATCACCACCGATCCCACAGAAATACAAACTACCATCAGAGAATACTACAAACACCTCTACACAAATAAACTAGAAAATCTAGAAGAAATGGATAAATTCCTCGACACATACACTCTCCCAAGACTAAACCAGGAAGAAGTTGAATCTCTGAATAGACCAATAACAGGAGCTGAAATTGTGGCAATAATCAATAGTTTACCAACCAAAAAGAGTCCAGGACCAGATGGATTCACAGCCGAATTCTACCAAAGGTACAAGGAGGAACTGGTACCATTCCTTCTGAAACTATTCCAATCAATAGAAAAAGAGGGAATCCTCCCTAACTCATTTTATGAGGCCAGCATCATTCTGATACCAAAGCCGGGCAGAGACACAGCCAAAAAAGAGAATTTTAGACCAATATCCTTGATGAACATTGATGCAAAAATCCTCAATAAAATACTGGCAAAACAAATCCAGCAGCACATCAAAAAGCTTATCCACCATGATCAAGTGGGCTTCATCCCTGGGATGCAAGGCTCGTTCAATATACGCAAATCAATAAATGTAATCCAGCATATAAACAGAGCCAAAGACAAAAACCACATGATTATCTCAATAGATGCAGAAAAAGCCTTTGACAAAATTCAACAACCCTTCATGCTAAAAACTCTCAATAAATTAGGTATTGATGGGACGTATTTCAAAATAATAAGAGCTATCTATGACAAACCCACAGCCAATATCATACTGAATGGGCAAAAACTGGAAGCATTCCCTTTGAAAACTGGCACAAGACAGGGATGCCCTCTCTCACCACTCCTATTCAACATAGTTTTGGAAGTTCTGGCCAGGGCAATTAGGCAGGAGAAGGAAATAAAGGGTATTCAATTAGGAAAAGAGGAAGTCAAATTGTCCCTGTTTGCAGACGACATGATTGTATATCTAGAAAACCCCATTGTCTCAGCCCAAAATCTCCTTAAGTTGATAAGCAACTTCAGCAAAGTCTCAGGATACAACTGCTTGGTCTTAAAGGAATAGGATATAGTTTTGACGCATGAGATGAGGCAAAAGAGAAGTACATGTGTGAGGTCTGGGAGGATTCTGCTGCAGAATAGCAAGCATTAACAGGAATTCTTCAGAGGGGAATTTCAGGGGACAACATGATGTAATGGAAAAAACATGGACCTTGGTTCCAGTTCCTGTTTAGCTACTTACTTTCAGTGTAATCTTGGGCAAGTTGCTTATCCCCTGAGTCTTTTTTCTTCTTTTGTAAAATGATACCTACATCAGAGATGAGTGGCAAAATTAAAGGAGACAACATACATGAAATATTAACACAGTACCTGTGTCACACTTCAGGGTCCCTTTTCCTTCCATACTATCAAACAACAACTCAGATACATTGGCAAGAGTCCTGGGCTGCAGATCAGGAGGCTCAGGTTCTCTGTGTGGCATTACAGCAAAAGAAATTCAAAGACGAGGGTAATGTGGCAGTGAGAAGAGGAAGAAAACTGCAGAAAGGAAAAGAGGGAGTACATGGAATGTGTGTGACTGCTCTGCTCTTTCCAGAAGTATATACAACATGTTTTCCCTGTTGCTTAGCTACACAAGGCTGAGGGTTTGGGTTTCTTCCCCCTTACGTATAAAAATGGCACTCAGAAGTTTAGAAGCCCCTTTTCCCAGCACAATGGAAAGTCTACAGAATAGTAACTGAGAGGACTTCTGAAGAATTTCCTTTTCCTCTAACAAAATAACCTATTTTCTAGTAACAAAATAGCCTAGCCCCAAAGCAGTAGAGTGTAGAATTAATTTTTGAGTGAATAAAAGTCCCTGGAAGTCTTTTGTTTAAATCCCCTCTCCCTGCTGTTTGTGCAATGCCCCTTCTTTTCAGGGATGAAGTGTTAGAAGCCAGTTAGTTACAGAGAAATTTCTTCATCCAGGGTAGCAGTCCCTACTTCTCCTGACCTACTCAATCCCACCCTTCCTGGCTCCAGGTGAGTTTTCAAAGGGTCTACTTGAAGTTAATGCTTGGTTTTCCATCAGTAAGGCAGAAAGCAGGCATTGTAGGCCTATGGATGAATACGGAATTGTCCTCTGAGCCTCAGAAAACCAATATCTGGGCTGGCTCCCATAAGTCCCTGCTGTGTGTACCTCTAGGTACCTAACTCAGCTTTTGCTGTCTCAGGGAAAGAATGCATCTCCTTCTCCACTTCACCCCAACACCAAATAAATTACTGCTGGTCAGACAGAATATTAAAATTTTGCAAATATGCTATTGACAGGAGATACGTAAAATGCAAAGATAGAATTTTGAACATAAAAGTGTGAGAAAATATACATCAGATGAATACTAGGCAAAAGAAATCTGGTCTACCCACATCAATAACAGATAATGTAGACATTAATGCAAAGACCACTGTTAGGGATCAGGAAGATCATTAGATAATGATAAAAAGACAAAATTGTTCAACATGAAACTATAAAAATTTTAGATAACACCTAACAACACTTAGTAACAGAGCTTTAAGATTTATAAATGATAAATCAATAGAATCACAAGAAGGAATTTATAAATCTACAACCACAGTTGGAAATTTTAACATACCTGTCAGTAAATGATAAGGATTTAAAATTAGAAAGCTTATAGAAGAGTTAAATAAGACCATTAACAAGCATAATCTTTATAAATATTTATAATATAATTTTAAATATCAATGAACTCATTTTTATTGTAAATTAATTAAATATAATTAACAAAATAAATATGATGGGGTAAACATCATGGCCCATGTTTGAAAAGTCATAGACAGTAGAAAGAATTACAGAATAGGAGAGCCAGGAAGATATTTCAACATTTTAAGGAAGGGAGATAACAGGCATTATATCTATTATGTATGTATATAGGGACAAGCCCTATACCCAGTCTAAGGTTTTGATGACTTGGCTTCTGGGTACATCAGAGCAACCCTATTTTTTGTGTGTGTGTGTGTGAGACAGAGTCTCACTCTGTTGCCCAGGCTGGAGTGCAGTGGCGCGATCTTGGCTCACTGCAAGCTCCGCCTCCCGGGTTCAAGCCATTCTCCTGCCTCAGCCTCCCGAGTAGCTGGAACGACAGGCACCCGCCACCACGACTGGCTAATTTTTTTTGTATTTTTTAGTAGAGACGGGGTTTCACCATGTTAGCCAGGATGGTCTCGATCTCCTGACCTCGTGATCCGCCCGCCTCCGCCTCCCACAGTGCTGGGATTACAGGCTTGAGCCACTGCGCCCGGCCTATTTTTTATCCCACTGTACTGAGTTCAGGAGTGTACCTGGTCTGGGCTCATATTGGTCTACCCAGACCGAGGGAGATGCCTGAATGTACTATACCAAACTGTACCCAGTAATCATATAGTATATTGTATAGTGGTAAGTTTGATTATCTCAAGCATATATGCGGACCAACCTATGCTCAGTGCTCAGACCTGCTCTGTTTTTTCTTTTTTTTTTTTTTTTGAGATGGAGTTTCACTCTTGTTGCCCAAGCTGGAGTGCAATGGCATAATCTCAGCTCACTGCAACCTCTGTCTCCCGGGTTCAAGCAATTCTCCTGCCTTAGCCTCCTGAGTAGCTGAGATTACAGGTGTGTACCACCATGCCCGGCAGATTTTTGTATTTTTAGTAGAAATGGGGTTTCACCATGTTAGCCAGGCTGGTCTTGAACTCTTGACCTCAGGTGATCTGCCCACCTCGGCCTCCCAAAGTGTTGGGATTACAGGTGTGAGCCACTGCGCCCAGCCTCTGGTTTTATATATGATAGCCTGAAGAGGCATAGCAGCTAGGCTACCTGAATACTGATATGACTCTCATTCACTTGGATGTTGTAATCTACAAATGCACAGGATTTAGGGTATGGAAACTTACCCATCCTTCTGTCCTGGAATATCTGCTGGGTATCCTCACAGCACTTTCTTTAAAGATCTTTTAGAAAAATGAATCCAGATTGATTTACTGATGTAATGTTTGTGTTTGTTTTTTCGGTCAATCCAAGCCCCTTACTAAAATTTGTTGTCATGTTTGATTTTGCTTCCCAGAAAACAGTTGAGCAGATGGTTTTTGAGTAAAAAGTTGGGGGTTGGGGGAGGAGAGAATATGGACACAAGGGGGTAGAATGTGTTCATTATACTTTTTAAAGTCAGAAGAATTAGTAAATTGATAGATTAGGAGATTCTAAAAACACTTGCTCATCTTCATTTTTGGAGGCCTTTAAAAAATGAGGAAATTTATTATGGCGGGGCTTCTGTGCTCTTTTACTTGATGGCTTTATCCTTAGGCTGGCAGCTAGAAAGCTGAAAATGTCCAAGAAGATTTTGAGTAAGTTTCTCATTTCTCAACAGGAAAAAGTAGACAAATATGAGACAGATGATGACATTGTACAAATGAATAAATATTTTTACTGTCTGCATAATCATGCCCAAAGTTCATGCTTATTCATTGGCATACTTGAGGCCTTTGTTGTAGGTACATTTTTACTCAATATTTTAATCAATTACTTCTGTAAAGGTAAAAAAATTCTATTGTTTATCAAAATAGTGAAAAATCTTGTGATTCAAGTGCATTATTTTTTAAAGACTTGACCCAAAAGTGAGCCAAAGTAACTTGGCATATTTGACCCAGAGTAACTTGGGTCACTTTGACCCAAGTCTTGAAAAAATAGTTAATGCACTTGAATCACAAGATTCATTTGAGATGATCCTCATTTTAAATAGATGTTAGATAATGGGTTAGTGGGCTCCTAATTCCAGGAGAAATGAAACGTTATTGAAGCAACATTCTTCACTAGTTTTACCTTCCACTGCACACCCATTAGAACGGCTAAAATTAGGGAGATTGACAAAAACAAATATTGGTAAAGATGTAGAACAACTAGAAATCTTAAACATTGCTCATGGGAATTAAAATTTGTATAATCTCGTGGAAAGCAGTTTGTCAGTTTCTTACCTAGCTGAAAACACAGTCATCAGAAAACCAAATTATATTCCTAAGTATTTCTCCAAGAGAAATGAAAACATTCGGTTATATAGAGACTTAAACACAAATGTTTGTAGCAATTTTATTCATAATAGTACCAAATGGAAACAACCTAAATGCCCACAACAGGTGAGTGGATAGACATTTGTGGTATATGCATAAAATAGAATACTGCATGACAATAAGAAGGATCAAATCACTGATGCAGGCGACAACATGGATATATCTCAAAAACAGGTTGAGTGCAAGAAGATAAAGCAAAGGAGTGCATATATTTAATTCCATTATGTGAGACTCTAGAAAGGAAAAATCTATAGGAGTAGAAAGAAGTCCAGTTGGTTGCCTAGGGCTTCGGTTGGGGAAATTGACTGAAGGTCATAAGGAATCTGTCTGAGCTAATGGAATTGTTCCCTATCATGGCTGGCATGGTGGTTACATGACTGTATACATTTGTTAAAGATTATTAAACTGTACTCCTGAAATATGTACATTTTATTATATGTAAATTATGCCTCAATACAGTTGATTAAAACAGTATAATTGTATAAATCTACAAAAAATTAGACAGACCAATAAAGTATGTAGCAATGGAAACAGAAGCTCCATGAATGCCCTTATGATGTAAGGTTTGATCTGTAAGATGTGGGATCTAGGAACGGAAGCCGTTGATCAATAGATTGAGCTGCAAAGTAATAAACAAACTGTTGGCATATGTTGATTAATTCAATTAATTGGACATCCATACCAAAAACAAAATTCCCACTATGACTTCAGAGACTATCATATATGCAGACCTGCCCTTGAGGCCTAAAGAACATTGGCTAACATCAGACAACAAGCACTGATAATCATTATTATCATATTGGTTATTATATTTGATAATATATATATATATACTTCTCTTGTTGAATAACATTAATATATCTCTATGTTTATATCAAATTTTCTATAGTCTTTTATTGGAAGACAATAATGTCAATACCAAATACAAACTGAGGAAGATTTTTCAATGGAGATAATATGCTTACATTTCACATGAATATGAACTATCTTTCCAAGTAAGATCTCACTGTACATCCCAGAATGATTATTATATGGAAAAATTAGTCTTTAAAAAATTAAAAATGATAGACATCATAGAATAGAATATAAAAGCTAGAAGATAATTTAGATAAAAACAGATTGACCCCTATTGGTTCTGCTAAAATTTTCTCTGCAAAGAGACACATGTATGGTGAGTTCTAGGGGCAAGCCTCAAATAAGACTTATATATCAGACTCTGTCCAGATGGAGCGTCACCTGTTTGAGTGATGAAAAAGTGACATCTACATTTCAAATTTGAATCAGATACCCATATAAGAATAATTTTAAAATACCCTTTTATACTATTCTTATATATCTTCAATGCTGAGTGGTATGGCACCAACGCGAGCAAGATGCCAGCTTCTAGTTAGCTAACAAGTGCTGTTCTTTGGGTTCACTGTGGACCTCGCCATCTCTCAAGTTTCTTTGAGGTTCTAAGCCTTCTTATGACAAAATCAATCACAAAAAAGAGAAAAAAGAAAAAACCCAACATATTTTACTTCCTGTGAACTTCTATCACATAGATTTCAGAAAAAACCCTGAGTGATGATGAATTTTCCTATTTATATAATTTCCTAATTATGCTTGAGAACCTGACACACAGTTTTGAGAGTGGCTTCATGTTTGCTGCCCAGTTTAAACTAAAAATTGTCCAATTGCTAAACCAAACATACCCCAGGTTTGCCAAGAAAAATAATCTATTTTCCTATTTCCTGTGCTTCATCAGGGTACAAAACATAAAATAAGCCAAAATTCCTCCACAGTGGGCTTGCAATCTTAAAGAGACCATTATTTTCTATGCAGAAAGTCAAATATTTTTTCCAGGACCAATTTTCTTGCTGACTACATTGAGCATTGAGAAATCAGTGAGAGTCTTCTAGGGAAAAATTGAATTGATAGGGGAATCTGGCTTGAGAAAACAGGAAGTGAGTTTCTATTGCTGTATACGGCCAGGAGAGAATGGGACTTCTAGACTACATTGTTGAAGGTGTGTGAATAATTCCTGGAGACAGTGACTATTTCTTTTGGTGCTTATCTAAATCAAAGCAAAGTTAATCCATTACTCTTCATTTAAGGACAAAGCTAGGCTAATTTGGATGAATTTTTCTGCACTCTCTTTCTTTTCAAGGAAGAGGACATCAAGTTGGGAAAGACCAATGCGACACTTTTAAAAAGTCTTTTTGTGCAAACATATTTCATCCATTAGGGTAATGTTTTCTTCAGGCTTGCCCAGGAATAAATCCCAACCTTCTCCCCTTAAGATCCGAAAGACACAGGTGATTTGTTTTCAGTTGGGGCAATGAAATGTTTAAATGGGAAACACATGTCCATTTGGTCTGGAGAGGACATGCTAGGAAGCTTCTTGTTTATGAGGCTCCCATTCAGGAATAATCTGACAGCCACAGAAAGACTAAACAAGCAACTAGCAATTAACTCCTAAATAATACCTCTTCCTGGGAAGATAGTGGATTTTAATTCTACGTAGGATACTCATTACCTAACATGAGGCTTAAAAGGCTCTTTATTTCAAAAAGGAGGAAATATTGTTTAAAAAGCTCACTTAGTTGTTGCCCTTCTCTTTCTTGGAACACGAATCGTTTGCCCTAACTGCTGTACCCAAAAGCTCATGATCCCAGATTTCTGCCTGTCCTAAGTAGTGTTTCCCCGCAGGTATTTCTTCCTAGCATTTCTTCTACCTGAATATACTTTTCTAAATCCTAGATCCCAAGAAAAATCAGCTGAAACATTGGAGAAATGTGAAAAATATTATATTCTGAGAGAATTGAACTCAATAAACAACATAGAAAACTTATTGAGTCAAATGAGTCTCAGAAAGTGATGCCACTTGGAGCAGAAGTTTAAGGTTCATGTTTTTGTTACCAGGACAGGAGCAGGTAAGAGTGAAGTGGTCACAGTGTAATCAGATTTGCTTGTAGATGCAAGCTTGTAGATGCTTGCAGTTTAACTATGTGCTCATGGCCTTGTATGCTGCTAATGGTGAATCATTCTTGTGAATAAAATTAATATTTTTATGTTTTATTGTATTAAATATTTTATACAAATTCTGTGAGTAGTGTTTCAAGAAATAATGGGTTTGGGAAGCAAAACAAGATCTTATATTGGTAATATTGATAAGTGACTCTGTATACTCCCGTTATTTTGTTAGATAATCTGAATGTTACCTTATTTAAATAACATTAATAATTTAAAGAAATAATTTTTAGATATCCATAATAATGAGTGAAGAGTGTAAAGAACGTTGGAAATAATTTAAGAATAACTTAGGACTTTTGAAATTCCTGAGAATTCCCAGAAATTCTCATCACTTGTTCCCTAAATCCCTAAGATTAACACCTTTCAGAATTTGGAATGCTAGTCCTATGTGAATTTAGGAAGAAACTTCATTCTAGAATGGAATACGGGGGCCCTGACGTTAAGTGTCCAAGCAAAGAATGTTGAAAACATTTTGAACTTAGCAATTGGAAGAGTAGAAATAGACCCTCCTTCAGAAACTTGACCACTATCTGGCCTTAAGCAAGTCACTTGGCCTCTTGAGACTCATCTACAATATGGACATACTCATACTTACTGGATTGTTGATAATACGAAATAAGGTTAGGAATTCTACCCCTTTATGTACTCTAGATAAATAAGGAGCATAAATTCAGGCAATAATCTCAAGTGATCTTTGCTAAATTTTCTGTGTCATGTATAAATTTGGGTAGGATAATAACTGGAGTTAATAATAAATGAATAAGTATTATTTATTACTTACTAAGAATTATTATTAAATACACATTTTAAAGATATCCACAATAATGAATAAAGAGTGTCAAGATTGTTATTAGTACTTCAGGGCTGACTGGAAAATTGGTAGAAACAGCTTTGTGGCAAGTTCCAATTATGTGTTCTGTCCCTGGTAAGGAGTCTTTCTGTGTACAAAAGAGGATCAGGAAAGGGTGTGGTGAATGGCTGATGGACTTTGAGATCTTGAGGGGGGTGATTGGTGACTGCTGTCTCCAACTGGGCTCCAGATTCAGTAGCCTTTCTTTGTTCAATTTTGGAAAACCTTTTACCAGTCTAAAGAGAAAACACAAAGAAAAGATCAGCCAGAACAGAAAATCAAAGGTCAGGTGTGGCCCAAGAATGCCACCACATTTTTGAGGTCATTAGGACACCATAGTCATCCAGTTTTCCACTGTTTCCAAATTTCCATTATTGAAGTACCATTTTATGCTTTCTACAACATCTGCATAACACCTGTATTCTTATTTACTTAGCATTTTTCTTTAATCTGGCCCATTTTTAAACTTAGCTTTATCCCAAACAGTAATAAACCTGAAATTATTGATTGATGTGCAAATTATATTTCTCTAAGGCACATTTACGTAACTATTATATATATCATAACATATTGGTACACAACTATAACACTAAGCAAATGTCCGTCTGTGTACCATCAAAAATCATCTCATCAACCACTGAACCACACTTTGGGAAGACTCAGAGGCCATTTTCACTGAGTTTAGTAACAAAGACTAAAGGAAAGTCATCTTAAGTGAATAAGGGAAGCAAACCTGGACAGTTACACAGGACCCTGCACTCAGAAAGGCCCCATGCCTGCTTTAATGCTGTATTAGTCTGTTCTTACATTGCTATAAAGAACTACCTGAGACTGGGTAATTTATAAAGAAAGGAGGTTTAATTGACTCAATTCTGTGGGCTGTACAGGCTTCTGCTTCTGGGGAGGCCTCAGGAAACTTAAAATCATTGTAGAAGGTGAAGAAGAAGCAGGTGTGGTCCTCACATGGCCAGAGCAGGAGAGAGACAGAGAGAGAGAGAGAAAAGGGAGGTGCTATACACTTTCAAATAACCAGATCTCATGACTTGAGAACAGCAAGGGGGAAGCTCATGACCATGATTTAATCACCTTCCTAAAACACTGTGAATTACAATTTGACATGAAATTTGGTTGGGGACACAGATACAAACAATATCAAATGCTCTACTGCCACTTCTTGAAATTCTCAATTATTGGTCAATAAAAGATCCCACTTTTTTTTTCACCAGGTTTTGCAAATTATAGAGCCAGTCCTGAAGAGGTAAGGGAATATAAAAGGTATGGCATAAGAACATGGCTCAGCTGTAATGCTGAAATTCATTTTACATTAACAGCTCCTTTATAGTGACTCATTAAATAGTCATTAGAAAAACTACCACCCGAAAGCTATACAACATATCCATGGGAGATAAAATGGAAATATTAGGTGTTTCTTATCTAATATTACAGCTTATAGTCAGGTTGGGGAGATAACGTTGATATTCATTAAGCAATTAGAGATTCTATAATTAAGAGCTATATTGTATGTTGTGGGTAATAATAACAGTAGTTTAAGAGAGAAAGACACCTTCGAGGACAGGAGTAATGGGAGAAGATGTGAAAGGAAGGATTTGAGCCATTTGAT
The DNA here is from genome assembly GCF_028858775.2 of Pan troglodytes. Classification (NCBI taxonomy): domain Eukaryota; kingdom Metazoa; phylum Chordata; class Mammalia; order Primates; family Hominidae; genus Pan; species Pan troglodytes. Next base: position 78,351,732 of record NC_072398.2, on the reverse strand, counting down.
GGCTCACATATCTATTTTTAGAAATGTCTCTACTAAGCTTCTCATGTACAACCCTTCAGAGTCTAGTCCCAACCTCTCTCGCCAGCTTCATCTTTTACCAGTCTCTTCAAATACAGAACTGTGCCTAATATTTACAAAACTCAAGACAAGAGTGTCAATGGAATAAGGATGATGCTGGCCTCATAAAATGAGTTAGGGAGGAGTCCCTCTTTTTCTATTGTTTGGAATAGTTTCAGAAGGAATAGTTCCAGCTCCTCTTTGTACCTCTGCTAGAATTTGGCTTTGAATCCGTCTGTTCCTGAGCTTTTTTTGATTGGTAGGCTATTAATTATTGCCTCAATTTCAGAACTTGTTATTGGCCTATTCAGAGATTCGGTGCTTTCCTGGTTTAGTCTTGGGAGGGTGTATGTGTCCAGGAATTTATCCATTTCTTCTAGATTTTCTAGTTTATTTGCATAGGGGTGTTTATAGTATTCTCTGATGGTAGTTTGCATTTCTGTGGGATCCGTAGTGATATCCCCTTTATCATTTTTTATTGCATCTTTTTGATTCTTCTCTCTTTTTTTCTTTATTAGTCTGGCTAGCAGTCTATCTATTTTGTTAATCTTTTCAAAAAACCAGCTCCTGGATTTACTGATTTTTTTGAAGGGTTTTTTGTGTCTCTATCTCCTTCAGTTCTGCTCTGATCTTAGTTATTTCTTGTCTTCTGCTAGCTTTTGAATTTGTTTGCCCTTGTTTCTCTAGCTCTTTTAATTTTGATGTTGGGGTGTCAAATTTAGATCTTTCCAGCTTTCTGATATGGGCATTTAGTGCTATAAATTTCTCTCTAAACACTGCCTTAGCTGTGTCCCAGAGATTCTGATATGTTGTGTATTTTTTCTCATTGGTTTCAAACGACTTATTTATTTCTGCCTTAATTTCATTATTTACCCAGTAGTCATTCAGGAGCAGGTTGTTCAGTTTCCATGTAGTTGTGCATTTCTGAGTGAGTTTCTTAATCCTGAATTCTAATTTGATTGCACCATGGTCTGAGAGACTGTTTGTTATGATTTCCATTCTTTTACATTTGCTCAGGAGTGTTTTACTTCCAATTATGTGGCCAGGTCCAGAATAAGTGCGATGTAGTGCTGAGAAGAATGTATATTCTGTTTATTTGGGGTGGAGAGTTCTGTAGATATCTATTAGGTCAGCTTGGTCCAGAGCTGAGTTCAAGTCTTGAATATCCTTGTTAATTTTCTGTCTTGTTGATCTGTGTAATATTGACAGTGGGTGTTAAAGTCTCCCACTATTATTGTGTGGGAGTCTAAGTCTCTTTGTAGGTCTCTAAGAACTTGCTTTATGAATCTGGGTGCTCCTGTATTGGGTGCATATAAATTTTGGATAGTTAGGTCTTCTTATTGCATTGATCCCTTTACCATTATGTAAGGCCCTTCTTTGTCTTTTTTGATCTTTCTTGGTTTAAAGTCTGTTTTATCAGAGACTAGGACTGCAACCCCTGCTTTTTTTTGCTTTCCATTTTCTTGGTAAATATTCCTCCATCCCTTTATTTTGAGCCTATGTGTGTCTTTGCACATGAGATGGGTCTCCTGAATACAGCACACTGATGGGTCTTGACTCTTTATCCAATATGGCAGTTTGTGTCTTTTAATTGGGGCATTTAGCCCGTTTACATTTAAAGTTAATATTGTTTTGTGTGAATTTGATCCTGTCATTATGATGCTAGCTGGTTAGTTTGCAAAACGTGGCAGAGACACAACAACAACAACAAAAAATTCAGGCCAATATCCCTGATGAACATCGATGTGAAAATCCTCAATAAAATATTGGCAAACTGAATCCAGCAGCACTTCAAAAAGCTTATCCAACACAATTAAGTCGGCTTCATCCCTGGGATGCAAGGCTGGCTCAACATATGCAAATCAATAAACGTGGTCCATCACATAAACAGAACCAATGACAAAACCACATGATGATCTCAATAGATGCAGGAGAGGCCTTCAATAAAATTCAACACCACTTCATGCTAAAAACTCTCAATAAACTAGGCATTGATGGAACATATCTCAAAATAATAAGAGCTATTTATGAAAAACCCACAGCTAATATCATACTGACTAGACAATAGCTGGAAGCATTCCCTTTGAAAACTGGCACAAGAGAACGATGCCGTCTCTCACCACTCCTATTCAACATAGAATTGGAAGTTCTGGCCAGGGAAATCAGGCAAGAGAAAGAAATAAAAGGTATTCAAATAGGAAGAGAGGGAGTCAAATTGTCTCTATTTGCAGATGGCATGATTGTATATTAAGAAAACCCCATCATCTCAGCCCAAAAACTCCTTAAGCTGATAAGCAACTTCAGCAAAGTCTCAGGATAAAAAATTAATGTGCAAAAATCACAAGGGTTCCTATACAACGATAATAGACAAACAGCCAAATCATGAGTGAACTCCCATTCACAATTGCTACAAAGAGAATAAAATACCTAGGAATGCAACTTACAAGGGATGTGAAGGATCTCTTCAAGGAGAATTGCAGACCACTGCTCAAGGAAATAAGAGAGGACACAGACAAATGGAAGAACATTCCATGCTCATGGATAGGAAGAATATCGTGAAAATACTGCCCAAAGTAATTTATAGATTCAATGCTATCCCCATCAAGCTACCATTGACTTTCTTTGCAGAATTAAAAGAAAAAACTACTTTAAATTTCATATGGAACCAAAAAAGAGCCCATACAGCCAAGAAAATCCTTAGCACAAAGGACAAAGCTGGAGGCATTACACTACCTGACTTCAAACTATACTGCAAGGCTACAGTAATGAAAACAGCATGGTACTGGTACCAAAACAGTTATATAAACCAATGGAACAGAACAGAGGTCTCAGAAATAATGCCAAACATCTACAACCATCTGATTTTTCACAACCCCGACAAAAACAAGCAATGGGGAAAAGATTCCCTATTTAATACATGATGTTGGGAAAACTAGCTAGCCATATGCAGAAAACTGAAAATGGACCTTTTCCTTACACCTTATACAAACTTTAACTCAAGATGAATTAAAGACTTAAATGTAAGACCTAAAACCATAAAAACCCTAGAAGAAAACCTAGGCAATATCATTCAGGACATAGGCATGGGCAAAGACTTCATGACTAAAACACCAAAAGCAATGGCAACAAAAGCCAAAATTGACAAATGGGATCTAATTAAACTAAAGATGTTCTGCAAAACAAAAGAAATTATCATCAGAGTGAACAGGCAACCTACAGAATGAGAGAAAATTTTTACAATCTATCCATCTGACAAAGGGCTATTATCCAAAATCTACAAAGAATTTAAACAAGTGTACAAGCAAAAAACAACCCCATCAAAAAGTGGGAGGATATGAACAGACACTTCTCAAAAGAAGACATTTATGCAGCCAACAAACATGAAAAAAACCTAATAATCACTGGTCATCAGAGAAATGCAAATCGAAACCACAGTGAGATATCATCTCATGCCAGTTAGAATGGCAATCATTAAAAAGTCAGGAAACTACCGATGCTGGAGAAGAGAAATACAAACCCTTTTTTTTCATATTCGTGGAGAAATACGAACTCTTTTACACTGTTGGTGGGAGTGTAAATTATTTCAATCATTGTGGAAGACAGTGTGGCGATTCCTCAAGGTTCTAGAAACAGAAATATAATTTGACCCAGCAATCCCATTACTGGGTATATACGCAAAGGATTATAAATCATTCTACTGTAAAGACACATGCACACGTATGTTTATTGTGGCACTGTTCACAATAGCAAAGACTTGGAACCAACCCAAATCTCCCATCAATGTCAATGATAGACTGGATAAACAAAATGTGGCACATATACACCAAGGAATACTATGCAGCCATAAAAAAGTATGAGTTCGTGTCCTTTGCAGGGACATAGATGAAGCTGAAAACCATCATTCTCAACAAACTAACACAGGAACAGAAAAACAAACACCGCATGTTCTCACTCATAAGTGAGAGTTGAACAATGAGAAACATGGACACAGGGTGGGGAACATCACACGCTGGGGCCTTTTGGGGGTGGGGGGCTAGGGGACGGATAGCATAAGGAGAAATACCTAATGTAGATGATGGGTTGATGGGTGCAGCAAACCACCACGGCACGTGTATACCTAGGTAACAAACCTGCACATTCTGCACATGTATCCCAGAACTTAAAGTATAATAAATAATATTTAAAAAGAGTGTGAATGGAGTCTCACATACCATGTATTTCGATATTTAAAAGTTATAAAGCAAGGTAACACACAGGTAAATAAAACACACCATACTATGCTATGTTGATTATCCTACATTTATAGCAATCTGAAAGGCTAGGTTTAACTTTAGAATTCCTGGACTCCTAGGAGCTCTACTCTGGGAATTCTGGATCCCTGGAATTCAAGACAATCCCTGGAAACCAAACTCTGGTCTGCAAAGGCAGAAGCGCTGGCTCTGGGTGAGTCAGTCCCCTTGCCAATGGACTTCTTATTCTTACAAAGCACGTAGCTGGAGGAGGGCTGAAACATGGCCCTCTAACACACAGGACCCAGGACAGATATTGCCAATATTTCCTATATTTTACCCCTCTCCCAGTTTCTCCTTTTCCCTAAAAAGTGTCTTTTAGTATCTCTTCATCTTTGCATACATCACTCCCTCACTCCTCCTGACTTTCTTTTTTGTGTAGAACATCCATGCTGACTCTGTTTGAATAAGACCTTGTTCAAATGACATTTTATCTTTGAAGCTTTGCAAACTTTCTTAGGTAGAGATAGTTCATTTATGCTTTGCAGTCCCTTGGCATTTTGTTTATGTCTCTTTGATGGTCTTTGTTACTCTGCATTGGAATCACTGTCTTTCTCCACTACACCATGAATGCTTTGTGCATGTTTGGTCTCTTGTACCAAAAGAGTGATTGGCGACACATAGTATTCCCTCTTATAAATATATTTACTGAGGGAATCAATGAATTAAATATACTCTTGTGGCCCCAAATATGCCATGCTATGTAAAAGTTTATTTATCTTGAAGCATTACTTGTCTCTAAGAGTAGATGTAAGCATCTACATGACATTGTCCTAGTGGGAACTGGAAACAGTCCATCCAGATGTTTGGTATCATGTGGATAAATCTCCAGATGATTGACTGAATTTTTCAGTTTTCATCGGAATGATTGGCGTTGTGTATATACGGCCTTATGTTATCAGCCCTGCACTCGTGCCACAGTGGGTTCAAAAAGTTACTATTACAGACCCAAATGCTTAGTGAGCTGTTAATGGGACACACCATTCTTCGTCGTATGCTACTCATGTGAAAGCTGACAAGTTTAGTGCCAAAGGTGATTTCAGTCCATCAGTCCTCATTGTCATTATCAACTAGCATGTATTAAGCATTCACATGTGCAAAGCACATTTTCAAATGAAAGACATCATGACAAACATTAGCTGATGAAAGGGTTTTTTTTTTTTTTTTAAAGCTGTGGAATCAACTTTCTGGCTGCCTACTATGCTATTTTATAAGAATTTGCCTAAAGAGAGTTCAAAGCATGTACTACATTTTGATGATTAAAATCTCACTCATCATGGAAGTTCTGGTTCCCTCATTTCTCACTCATGCTTATGCCCTTGCCCTTTATCCCAAACTCTGTTTATTGGGTGTGCAGTTTGTTGTCACACTCTGCCACTTAGCTTAAGTAGCTTAGGTACAGCGGAAACACAGTACACTGAGAATCAGAAGTCTGATTTCTACCTTGCCTCTCTCATTTGTTGATTTGAGGAAAATTATTTCGCTTCTCAGACACTTGGTTTCCTGATTTGTAATTCTCAATACCTGCCTTACCGATTTGCTGTGAGGCTAAATAAAATAATGTATGAGAAAGTGCTCGAAAACTCCCAAGTAATACAAAGATATTGTGGATTATTGTTATTTGACATTTGATTTGAGGTATTGCCTCTCTTCTAATACAATCTTAGATGGAGTCTAAGGAATTGTCCTTGGGGGGTCCAGATGTAACAACAAAATAGTAAAAAATAAATAAAAGCTAATAAGCAGTAATGATGATACTTGTGATGGACAGAAAACAAAGATAATCTTTTAAGCACTGATAGAAAATTTGAGGCCTGAAACTTTCCAGAGGTCTCCAAGGAGATTCCAGGACTCATGCAAATTCCAAGAGTCAATGTGCTCCTTCTATTGCACTGCCCTCTCCCAGAGAGAGTGCTCCCTTAGGGTGTTATAAAGTGAGGCCTAATTTTTCATGTGTTTTTATGTGGCTCTCATGATGGAAGAGCTGGAGAGCATCAAAGATGTGGCTCAGGGTGGTGTGGGCAAGGGATTCTGTCCTGATGGGGGCCTATGGGGCCAAGTGTTGCTATCCCATGTGGGGTTGTGATGAAAGGTAGCTAGCCAACAAATATGGAATTGTCCCTCTTTCTGGAAACAATGACACGGGCAAATGTGCCCTAGTGGCTTTTTTCTGAAAAAATATATCTGGCCAACCATTTCCCACAGCTCCTGGAGAAATTTAAGAACGTAGACATTTAAAAAGCCCCACTTAAAGGGGAACATATAAGCACCCATTACAGAATTGACAGAGTAAATTCAGAAAAGATATTCCTTAGATGAGAACTAGTCAAGAGAAAGGCCAGAATGTTAAAAAGGAGTTGTTTTAATTGCACAACAATACCACATGGTGGCTCTGGAAAGAACTGCACTGAGTATAAAATGTCTAAAACCTGTTTTCTCCCTTGCAGGGCCTTTCTTCAAGGCATTATGTGAATTTCACGAAAACACGCACAGTTAAAAGTGGAACATTTGGTGAATATTAGGGATTTTAAAAAATGTTTCAAAGAAGTATTTTAAATGGTCATATTTTATGGAGCCTTCTCTGATGGTCCCCCAGGCAGATAGACATCTTACGATGCATAGGCAGCCCCACACAACACAGCACTCTGTGTTGCACGGTAATCAACGAGATTACTTGTCTTTCTCATCCAAAAGGTAGTAACTTTCTTGAGGACAGAGTTGTGTGTTTCATGTCTGAAAGGCAGGCTATGTGGAAAGAGTCGGTGTTCCCGCAATGGAGGTGTTTCTGCACTCACTCTTCCAGAGTTAACTATATGACCGTAAGAAAATTACTTACTTTTTATACTCATTTTCCTAATCTGCAAATGGTTAAAAATTATGACTTCTTCAAAGGGTCATTGCAAGGAAGGTAAGTTCATGGGTGAATAGTGCCTAGTACATAGCAGATAAATTATTATTTATTGTTGAATATTTAAATATAAGATGCAACTGAAAAACATCTGCTCGTGTTTTTCATTTTGAAAACTGTGGATCTTTTAAAAAGACTCAATGAAAAATAAGGATTAAAATAAAATGATCTTTTTATACCGCCTTTGTTCTTTCTTTTAATCTTCTCTTTTACCATCTTTTCAGGAAGACACTCATTGGATTACGCTTATATAATTTTCCTAGCCTGTCTCTAATATCTCCTACTACATGTAACAATATGCTCATAGCTTTGTGACTTGTAAGCATTCCCTCAGCCCACAAATTCACTAACATAATCTTTTCTTTCTCCATTTTACTGTCAAAATTCACATGTTTCTTGCACAGGTTCTCCTCACATTTCTTCACTGTGAAAACATTACAAACTTGCAAAGCTTGTTTATTACCCATCATGATACAGGAACTAAACACACTCTTGAAGATCTCCCAGTGACTTTCTTATCGCCAAAATTCATGGATTTTATAATATTATTATCGTATTTTTTAACATTGGAAGGAGTAAAAGTTCTATGTTCTAGATCCAGAGCCACAGTTGATTAATTTTATAATATTAACTGAGTCCCCCTAAAACTCTCCGGACTTTAACTTCTAAATACATGTACTTTGCAACATTGTGAGAATAAAATGAGACAGACTCTATGAGAGGTCTTTGGAAATTGTGAATTTTTGTACTCATATTAGGAATTATTGCTCTTAGTACTATTATCAAAGGCATAAAATTAAGTAGAAACAAATCCTGCTCTGGAAGACTCCACAGTCTACTGTTGAAGGAAGACCTATGCGAAATAATTTCAAAGTAGTCAGGTGTGTTCCAAGAGAACCAGTATAAAACTTTTTTTGGAAAACCTGGAATGGAATGACTATGTTCAGGAGACAAGGAGTAGGCATTTGATTGCTATCTGTGGAATTGATGAGAGAGTGATATTGATGTAGAGAAATCTTTGAGTAGAATCTGAAAGGTGAATTAGACCAATGTAAGGAAGATGATTCCAAGTAAATATCCTGGTAGCATGCATGTGGTACAGTGAAAAGTAGCCAAGAGCTGTGTTGCTCAGGGAATGTATATCATTATTACATTGTGCTCATTTCCAAAAAATAAAGTTCCAGAATGGCAACAAAGACAATTGTGTATAGATACTTCTTTAGCCTCTGCCAAATTATGTTTTAGTGATAATTCACCTTTCTTCCAACTTCCTTCAGGACAGTCTTAACTGGGAACAATTTTGCCCCGCAGGAAACATTTGGCAATGCCTGGAGACATTTTTGATTGTCAAAACTAGGGGACAGCTACTGGCCTCTGGTGGGGAGAGGTCAGGGGTGCTACTAGGTATCTTTCAGTGCATAGACAGCCCCACAAAACAGAAAATTATTCGACCCCAAGTGTCAATCCTGTTGAGGCTGAGAAATTCTGATCTAGGAAAATTTCTTCCCTTAACTCCCCTCCTGTTAGGGGCACTTTGGACATCGTTTGCTTTAATTATCTTACCTCCTCACTTTATTATCCCATGTGTCAATATCTGAAAACTCTTTGCAATATTATTTTGTATTTCCTTTTCTCAGATGGGTAATGTGGTTTCTGTTTCCTGCTAGGCTCTTTTGACCAGTTTTTGAGTAAAACAGAAGGAAGCTAGAGCCAGAGATTGAAGATGAGTTTTCATGAAGGTTTAGTGAGGCATTGCATTAGAGGAGTTTACAGTGGAGTGGAAATCACACAAACGACATAGCTCTGTCCCAAAGGTGATTAAACAATGATTAAACCCTGCTCACCCATTCCATGAATCCTAGAAATCCAAAGACTTCTTCAAGACTTCTGCAAATTTCTTGGCAGAGGTGGAATGGGGAGTTGGATTGATATTCTAATGTTTACCTCTGCTTTTTATTCAAATTGTATCTATGTGTTACACACAGTGACCCAGATATAAAACATAGCTCCTTCCCTCTCAGCACTTCCATTTCCACACAGCATGCAGGCATGAGTTTAGCATGCAGAGGAGTATTTGGCGGTAACTGGGAGACCTAGGAGGGCTTCACACTGCAGAAGTGGAAACACTGTTTAATTATACGTCAGACTTTTCCAATCTAAAAATGTCTCCATCTCCAGGATCGTGCCACTGCACTCCAGCCTCAGCGACAGACCAACATTCCATCAAAAAACAAAAACAAAAACAAAAACAAACAAAAAAAGAAACTTCCACTTACAAATGGACTTACAGACATTCCCTTGGCCCACAAATTCACTAACTGAATCTTTTCCTCTGGTCCACATAGATGCCAGCCTCACATCACCTAAGAGGTTACTTGTTCATGCTTGCCTTCCGTCTCATGAGTAAAACAGTCTCATGCAGAAGAATTTACCATCTATTTGTTTCTCAGGCCTCTATCTAGGCAACATCCATGGCTACAAGGTCTTACCTTCAATCCTAGGTTGCTTATCAGAGTATTTTACTAAACAGTCATTTCTCTGTGTAAGAGAAAATCTGGTGCCAGCTATTAGGATAGTAAATTTTTATTTGCTGGGTAGAGACTGAGATGGAGGAGAAAGGCATTCTGTCCATGTTTCCTTAGAACAGAGATGGCCCTGGAACCCTGCAGATAGGCAGAATGAGGAGCATCAGGTGACAGCACCATGGACAGCAGGGGCAGTAGCTAAGGGGAAATGTCCCATGGCTTTGTGAGAAGGCATCTACTGACAGGCAGTGGGGAGAGTGGGAGATGGAAAGAAGTTAGGGAGGAAAAACACAACAGATGTGTGATGGTAGCCGTAGTGGGAAGACTGATTTGTCAGCATATACAGCACTTCATAGAGATTTCAAGACATAGTTGGGAGAGACTGTGGAAGCCAGAGGTCCCCGTAAGCTGGTAAGTGCAGAATACTAGAGAACTGTATATCACTCTATCCCTATAATTCCAAGTGAGGCCTGAGGACATTCATGTTGCATTTTATGTAAATGAGCACAAGCCCTATTTCAGGACATAGTAGCCTTGCTTTGGGGTCAAGAAACATTCCTTATAGCCATAGCACAAGTGCAACTTTTTTTGTGATGTATTCACCTACTTAATTTAAAAAGAATGCATTTTCTAATTTATTATATTGAAAATTATTTGAAGATGTACACATATGTCTTAATAATTTTTCTGATAGTTTAACTCAAAAGATTAACCTCAAGGGACAGTCCTCTAGAGTCCAGTTTATATCCTCCTCTACTTCCATATTATAGCTGCCATGCCTGTTTGTCACCCAGCGGGAATGAAATCCCTAATACCAGGCATATGCTGGCCACTGAAAAGAGAGGAGAATCTGATGCTATAGAAAATTGCTTCACACTGGGGTTTGAAGGACCCACCCATAGTCTACACAGTCCTCATGATTATAAATATACACTTGTGGGTAGTATCATAATCTTGGAAATTAGTACATATTCCTGGAATGCTCAAGGACAAGAGATAAATAATGCATGTGCATATATAATACGTATATGCACATAAATAATGCCTATCTGCTAGAATAAAGGGGTGGATCATAGATTGTGGAAATGTTTAATAATTTAAGAGGAAAAACAGCTTTTAGTTATGTTAGAAAGAATATTTCTATCTTAACAATATATTATTTATATATTTATCTATTAACTATGTGTTAACAATAGTCTGCTAATTAAAACCGACCAATGAAGCATAAATAGTTAAATTCATATGAATTTGAAAATAATCTATTAAAAATAGAGCATTATTTTAAGCTGTCACTTCTCTCACCCTTGAGTTAAATACAGTTATTAAAGTTTTTACTACACTTTTGCACAATGCCCAGTTTCATTTGGAAGAGCAGTTCTATTTTCTATGGAAAGATGATGGAGATATGGTAAAAGGGGAACTAGGTTACAATAGGATGTCCTAGCTTCCATTCTGGCTCTGCCATATAAGAGCTATTTTTGAACTGGAATAAAGAGTCCTGCCCCCCTGGACTTCATCATTCTCACCTACTAAATGAGAGCTGTGTGACCTCTAAGTTCCTGCCAGCTCTGTGAATCTCTGGGAATACTAGATTTTTCTCATCTCGCTCTTCCTTCTTTTACTCCTATATTAGTCAGGTTTCTCTAGATGGACAGAAGTAATAAAATATATATATATACACACACACATATATATATACACACACACATATATATATATACACACATCTATATATATACACACACATATATATACACACACACATATATACACACATATATATACACATATATATACACACACATATATACACATATATATACACACATATATATACACATATATATGACATTCCATATATATATTCCATATATATATATGAATTTATTAAGTATTAACTCACATGATCACACAGTTCCACAATAGGCCATCTGCAAGCTGAGGAGCAAGGATAGCCAGTCCGAATTTCAAATTTCAAAACTGAAGAACTTGGAGTCCGATGCTCAAGGACAGGAAGCATCCAGCAGGGAAGGAAGATGTAGACAGGGAGGCTAGGCCAGCCTCTCTTGACACTTTTCTGCCTGTTTATATTCTAGCCGTGCTGGCAGCTGATTAGATTGTGCCCACCCAGATTAAGGGTGGGTCTCCCTTTCCCAGCCCACTGCCTCAAATGTGAATCTCCTTTGGCAACACCCTCACAGACACACCCAGGATCAATACTTTGTATCCTTCAATCTAATCAAGTTGACAGTATTAACCATCACAACTCCCATTACTTCTGTTCTTTTAAATCATTATATTATAAAGACACATACATACGTATGTTCATTGTAGCACTATTCACAATAGAAAAGATATAGAGTCAACCTAAATGCCCATCAATAATAGACTGGATAAAGAAAATGTGGTACATACACACCATGAAATACTATGCAGCCATAAAAAGAATGAGATCATGTCATTTGCAGAAACATAGATGAAGCTAGAGGCCACTGTCCTTAGCAAACTAGCACAGGAACAGAAAACCAAAAACTGTATGTTCTCTCTTATAAGTGGAAGCTAAATGATGAGAACACATGGACACTTACAGGGGAACAACACACACTGGGGCCTTTCAGAGGGTGTAGGGTGGGAGGAGGGAGAGGATCAGGAAAAATAGCTAATGGGCACTAGGCTTAATATCTGGGTGATGAAATAGTCCATAAAACAAACCCGCATGACACACGATTACCTATGTAACAAACCTGCACATGTACAGTGAACTTAAAATAAAAGTTAAAGAATTTTGTCAGCCTTGTTTATGTATTTTTTTCTCCACCTTTATTTTGCTTAATTTATAGAGTTGAAAAAGTGATATAGAGTTCCCCTCCTGCAGCCCTGTATTCATCTCATGCTGATTATTGAAGTGCAGTTCACACTGTTTAAAGAGAAGAGGGTTTGAACTCAAGTAAACTTGGGTTTGAATCCTGGCTTCCCTATTTACTAGCAGTGTGACTTTGAGCATGTCACTTAAACTTCTTGTTCACTTGGAGAATAGGGTTAAGAATGTCTTCTTCTTATATTTGCTATGAGAATGGCCTGATCTTCCTACTTATGCCAATATATCCAATTTTTTCCTAGTGAGGCTCTTGCCTTCAAACAACTATCTTCATTCAGTCAAAAAATATTTGTTGAGTGCTTCCTGTATGCAGGCACACTTCTAGATGCTTGGTTAAATAGAGAGCCCTGACCTTATGGAGCTTATGTGCTAGAGACAAACAATAAACAACATATGATAAAGAAAATGCTATGGTATATTAGAAGTTAATAATTGCTGTGGAAAGTAGAAAACAGAATAAGGAGAATCAGAAATTTCACAGGAGAAAGAAGCTTGTAATTCTAACTTGAAAGAGTAGGCAAGATTTAGAAGAGGTGAAGGATTTAGTGAAACGCATATCTGAGGGAAGAGCATCCCAGCCAGAGTGAATGCTTAGAGCAAAATCCTAGATCATATAGGACCTCATGGGGCATTGTCAGAGCTTTGTTTTTGCTCTGCATGAAATAAAGAAAACGTGAAGAGTTTTTAACATAGTACCAAAAATTAACTTTTTTTTTTTAAATCACTCTATCAGCTATGAAGATTCTCAGCCTTAGCCTTATTGACATTTTGCATCAAACTTTTGCTTCGGGTGATTTATTGTGTATTGTGTATTGTTTATAGCATCCTTAACCACCACCTACTAGATGCCAGTAGTACTACCTCCCCCAGTTGTGACAATAAAAAATGTCTCCAGATAATATCTAATGTCCCTTGGTCAGCAGCAGTGGGTGGGGAGAATTTCCTCAGTTGAAAACTACTTGGGTAGACTATTGAGAGGCAAGAGTATAAATAGGGAAATCTTTTAGGAGGGTACTGCTATAATCCTGGCTAGAGATCATGGTGGCTCAGACTAGGGTGGCAGCAGAAGATGTTGTGAATAATGCTTGGAATCTGGAGAGATTTTTAAAGGCAGAGAAAAATGGAATTCCTGATAGGTTGGATATAGAGTGTGAGAAAAAGAAAGGAGTCAAGAATGACTCAGAAGTTTTGGCCTGAGCAAACGGAAGGGTGGAAATGCCATTAATAGAGACATGTAATGCTATTGGAGGAGTAGGTTTAGGGAGCCCAGCAAAGAAAACCAAGAGTTTAGTGTGGGACAGGTTGATTTTGGGACGATTAAGTAGACATTCAAATAAGCATGTGTGAGAAACAAACTCATCCATCCAAACCCAAAGAATGGACTTAGAGACTGGGAGAACAGTGAAAGTGAGACTTTTAATGATGGTCTTGCAAGAATGGGTGTCTGATAGGCAGGCACACCCAGCACAGTTTTAACAAGCAATTTATCCCCTAGTGCAAAGGTCCCTCCCCTGGTTCCTTATAGGCTGAGTACTGTGGGGTCACAATCTTCCCAGACGATGCCTATTGATTGCTGGGTAGGGGCTGAAGGTGTTCTTTTTTAGGGTTGTCTTACTGCATTTTGTTGCAGCCCACAATGTATTGCAATCATAGTTTGCTCAGGGGCTCTTCAAATATTTGACTTATGACCTAAGCACCTGGGCAGGCTGAAAAGAACAGAAAAAGCAAGCTATTTGGCAGGCTAGTAAACTTTCATTGTAGACTAAACTTCTTTGCTTTGGGTGAGGGCAACTAAGTGGAGGCAGGGGAAGGGGGAGGAAGGGGGAGGCCAACAAGCAGACATCGGCTATCCAGGCAGGGGCCTAGTATATCCTGTTTCTTCTGTAGTTTGCTGACCTAAGCCGATTTAAGGCACTTTGTCTTGGAAATGGACCACTGCATACATCATTTCCCTCAGATTTCAGATAGATGAATAGACACACACATCTGCAATCTGGAAAAGAGTTCTTGGCTAAAAGTGTTAAAAGTAGAAGTCATTGGCACACAAATTATCTTTAAAGTCATGCAACTGGGTGGGATCACCAAGGGAGCAAGTAAAAGTAGAGAAAGAAAAAAAAGACCAAGGACTGAGCTCTGGAGCACTAAAACACTGAGAGGTAAGGAGACTAGAAGAAACCAACAAAAGGAAGTTGACAAGGAGCACTAATAGGAGGAAAAACAAGAAAGTTGACGATCTGGAAGCTAAGTGAAGAAAATATGTCAAGAAATGATTAACAGTGTTAATTGTTGCTGATGGTTCAAAGAAGATGAGACCTGAGAATTGACTAATGGGCTTAGCAATAAGAAAGATGTCAGTGACTTATCAAGAGCAATTTTAATATGGCGGACGCAATAGCTTGATTAAAATGAGCTTAAGAAATGACATTACTCTGAAACACCAAGTATAGACAACTCTTTGCTGCGAAGGGAAGCAAGGAAATGGGGTTAGAATTGGTGGGTGAAACAATGTTTTTGTTTTTGGTCTTAATATGGAAGAAATAAGAAGATATTTGCATCCTGATTAGAATTTTCTAGTACAAAGGGAAATTTTGATGTTGTAGGAGTGAGAGGAGACAACTTCTTCAGTAATGCTCTTGAGCAGGTGAGAGGAGGTGGGACTTGATCTATGCAAGCAATAAATTTCTTTTAGGTAAGATCATGGAGAGAGTTTATGTTTAACAACAGGCAGGAAGGCAGATATTTGCCTGCATATGCTGATAAATAGGTTGATGTGATGACAGATGTCTAAAAATTCTCTTCTGATTGCTTCAGTTTTCTCAGTAAAGCTGGAAACAAGGTCATCAACTGAAAGTGGACATAAGGGAGAATATGTTGGATATTTGAGCAGAAAAAGGCGTTAGTCATTGGAGCAGATGGAGAGTAAATGGACTAGGTATTGATAGCTTGATTTTCTGACAGTGGTCACGAAGTTGAGGTCAGACCAGGCAAACATGGTTGTGTGGTGTTTTTATTTTTTTCCAGCCACATTAAGCAGCAGAAGTGCAGGCACAGAATACATGCAGAGTGGGATTAACGGTTGTGGCTCTGACAAAGTGGAAATGAAAAGGTTGTTGAGGGCATATGCAATAGAACGGTTATAATAACTAGCTATAGAATTTAAGCTGTGTAAGGGAAAAGAATAACATTAAATGAGTGAATTCCAGTGACAAAGTGGTAGGGTTATTAATTGTGGTAATGATAAAAGATGATTGATTTGGATTGTCAAAGGGAGCAGATGGGAAAAATGGGATTAGAATGAATAAAATTGGAAAGATTGAAGCTATTGATAGTGGCAAAGCCTAGGGAAAGTCCATGGGAGGGTGTGGCTAAAGTTAGGGAGAACAAGATTATTAGAGGAGAAAAGTCAAGGATCTGAGAGGTCATTGCCATTTATTAGATGTATAACCTCAGAAAAGTTGAGGACTAGAATAAATGCTGAAAAGGACTTCAATAAATTAACCTTAATCTTTTCAAACCTTTATTTTATAATTGACAAGGTGAAGATGTTAACTTTTCCCTTTCTACTTTAAAGGACAAGTGGTACAATAAATCAGGAAGTGCCTTGTAAACAATGCACCAGTGTGCAAACATGAATGTTACATTGCATTTGCTTCTGTGCACGCCTACAGGGTGTGGGGCAGGTATTTATTGAAGGGCTGAAAATTTTACATTGTACAAGATTAACAATAGAGAGCTATTTTAGGTTTCTAAACTTACATGATCAAACAAAATTAATTATTTCATTTACACTGGTAGAGATAAATTTTTAATTGTTTACTGATTTTCTCTGCTCTCTTGCTTTTCCAGTACAAGTTTTACAGACATACGAGTTAAATCCTTTTAGTTCTCTTGCCTTAATATTCAGTTTTTTACATGGTAACATTTATATTTCTGTGCCTGGTGTTCAGTAGCCTCCAAGATGTGATGTAATTTTGCCTTTCCACCTTTATATCCTGCTCATCTGCTGTGCAGCCTGTGCCTCTCCAAGATTCCAGAATAAAGTATGGCCTTCATGCTCCTGTTCCTTTGTTCATGCTCTTTCCTCAGAACTGTGGTACTATTCCTCACAATAGAATCAATCCAGTAACGATTCTATTGGTAACATTATTTGATCTCACATGCCACATAGTCAGTATAGCCTTTTGCCAAAGTTTATATAAACTTATACATATAAATTATTAAATAATTTTAATTGCTCATATATATGGCCCACTGTACTGTAAGCTCTTTTGGGGCAGGGATTATGTGTTATTTATCTTAGCAGAAATGAACAATAAATTTGATCCTCATAAGCACTTATTGTGGTTTTTATTATGCTCAGCAAATATTTGTTGACTGAATAAATGAGAAGAATGATTGAAGGCTCCCTATGCACAGGGCACCACGCTGAATTCTGTGTTGAATATTAAAATTAAAAATATGTGCTCAATAAAACTTGATTCGTTTAAGTGTTCGTATTTCAAAGAGTTTCCCTGCTGAACTGGAAACTGCCTGCAGAGTAAGAGCAAATGGAGTTTGACATATTAACTTAGGAAAACAAGGCAGCTGTGGAGGAATGGAAAGAGAACTAGACTGAGAGCAGGAGCTCAGATTTCCAGGACCAGCTCGTATGACGGCTTTATGACTACAGCCACCTTGAAGCATCTCTGAACATCAGTGTCCTCATCTGTAAAATGAGGTATTTGATTATGCGATCTCTAAGGTCCTTTCCAATGCTAACACTTCATGATTCTAAGATGTTATGAAATCATCTGAGTCACTGTCAAACTCAAAATCAAGCTTTGCCAAGGAGAGCCATTTGTGAATTGCAGGATGGCCAATTATCTTGACTGGACAATATAACTGTTCAAAAGAGAGAACAACAAATTATAATTCTTTTTTTTCTTGTCCAAGGCAAGATGATTGGTTCTGAAAATCACGCACTGTACTTAGCTCAAAGTCCCAGACAAGTTTTATGTCCCTGCTCTGTTTTAGAGGGCACGAATAAATGCACATCTTCTTCAATATAGATGGAAAATGTGACATACTTTAGGTTGAGCTCCAACCAATGTGCAGAGAATCACTTCTATAACCATGAGAAAGAAAGGAAAAAAAAAAACCTGTGGAACTTCAACCAAATTGGAATTGATATTTGTTGCCGAGCCTGGGGACTTGCCTCTTGGCAGAAGTCAGTTTTTCACATTTGGTTGCAAAAGTCTAATGACATGAAACAACAGCTGGCCTTGTAATTCCTAACAGACTGCATCTGCTCCTGATATTTGAGAGTGACCATGACAGCATTCCCAATAGGGATCTCACCAAGCCTCAGAAGTTACCCTTGTCCTTTTTGAAAATCATATATGTCCTTGTGCATACATGCTTATGACTGAAGAATCTTGGATTAACAGGGGAGACACACAGGGAAAATAAGAATAAGCTTTTATTTGCTCACGGCAAAAACTTAATGTCTCATAATTCAATGTGTTAGTCCATGACTGACTGCACTTTTTTCCATTGCTGCAGAAGAAGCAGCATGGCATAATGGAAAAACCCTGGGCTTTGAGGCAGGTGGTTCTGGGCTTAACTAGTAGTGCCTCAATTTACTAGCTAAGTGGCTTTATGGAAGTTACTTAATGTCTTTCAGTCTGTTTATTCATCTGTAAAATAACACATTTCTTTTGCAGAGTTGTGAACAGGTAGATTTTACATGGGGATGCAATTCTCAGTCACATATACAGAAATGCTAAGCAGCATTGTTCTCAAATAAGCGTCAACTACAGTGGTTGTCTGGTGCCTCTTAGGAAGAAAACTCAGCAGGTCTAGCTTCATGGGCATGTTTCCTAAGCAGTCACAAAGGACCCTATGTTTAGAAGGGCTCCATTTTTGGTTTAATGCTCTGCTGTTGACATGTTGAAATTCTTAATAATTTTTGAATAAAGGCCCCACATTTTCATTTTGCACTGGGCCCTGCAAATTACAGTCGGTCCTGAGACTTAGGAAGGAAATTCTCTGCTACATGCATGCTTCCTCGAATTTATAAGAAAAAAGATGTACATATATGAAGGCATATTCTATCTTCTTTTTTTTTTTTTTTTTTTTTTAAGACGGAGTCTCACTCTGTTACCCAGGCTGAAGTGCAGTGGTGCGATCACGGCTCACTGCAAGCTCTGCCTCCCAGGTTCAGGCAATTCTCCTGCCTCAGCCTCCCGAGCAGGTGGGATTACAGGCACATGCCACTAGGCCAGGCTAATTTTGTATTTTTAGTAGAGGCGGGGTTTCACCATGTTGGCCAGGCTGGTGTTGAACTCCTGATCTCAGGTGATTCACTCCCCTCAGTCTCCCAAAGTGCTGGGATTACAGGCGTGAGCCACTGCACCTGGCCAGCATGGTCTATCTTAAAAATAGGCATTAGACCTGGTGCAGTGGCTCATACTTGTACTCCCAGCACTTTGGGAGGCCGAGGTGGGAGGGTCACTTGAGGCCAGGAGTTTGAGACCAGCCTGGGCAACATAGCAAGACCCCATCTCTACAAAAATAAAAAATAAAAATAAATTAGCTGGGTGTGGTGGTGTGCACCTTAGTCCCAGCTACTCAAGAGACTGAAGCAAGAGATTGAGCCTAGGAGTCCAAGCCTGCAATGAGCTTTGATCATGCCACTGCACTCTAGCCTAGGTCACAGAGTAAGACTCTGTATTTAAAAAAATTAAAAAAAATAAATAAAAGGTATTAGCATTTATACTTTTGGTTTCAAAGGATAAAGTTAATTCTGAGTTGGTTTTGCAGAGTCTAAATGAAATGGGTTACACATTTATACATGTAAGCATATTAAAGATTGGAAGCTGAACCAAAGGGTAACGAGAGCATTCTTGCTCTCCAACCAAGGCTCTCCAACCAAGACAGCCAAGTGGCAGTGAAGCATCGTGTTTAATAGTATTCTGCAGCTAGACTACTTGGGTTCAAATCCAAGCTCTGCTTACTAGCTGTGTAACTTTGGGGAAGCCACTAAATCTAACTATGCCTCAGTTTGCGATTTCATTGGGTAATTGTGAGGATTCTATAACTTCCTACATATAAAGCTCTGAGACCACTGATTGACACAGTCAGTGTTCAATAAGTACAATCTATTATTATCATCTAAAAAGTAGAACCTAGCAGAGTTTCAGTTTCATTTGGAAAGATACAGTTGCTACTTTAAGGGATTTAAAAATCTTTCAGTCTAAAATAATAAAGATAACCAATTTTATTGACATTGTGAGTTTTACAAGTCTTAGAATCATACTTATCTGAGAATGTTTACACTTTTTAAAGTTTTGTGATGAGAATTATCAATAGAAAAGCAACTGAGAGTAAACACGTAAGTGTAAATCAGTCATTTGCATTTATATGCATATATTACTTTATTGATTTAAAGTTATTCATTGAGTGCTTTTTACATGCTGGGTTCTGTGTTAGCTTCTAGGGATAAGTCAGTGAAGACATTTATTTTACCAAATAGCTCATCATGTAGTAGAGATTACAGACCTGTAATCAAGTTACAATTACAGTATGAAAAGGTCTGTGAAGGAATAAGTACCAGGTATAATGAAATCAAAGGGAATGCCCCTAACTCATTTCTGTGGCAGGAGGTGATCAGAGAGGGCTTTAAAGAGGAAGGAATGTTTAAGATGAGCCCTAAAAGGTCATCCAGAGTTAATTATGTGAAAAGGGAGGAACAATATAGACAAAGTCCTGGGGTTGTTGCACAAGGTTCAGCATGACTGGAATGTAGACTGTGAGGTGAAAAAGTAATGACATTAAAGACTGAATTCACAGAGAGGGGCTAAATTATTGACTTTGTAAACAGTGTAAGGAGCATAGAACTTATCTCGAGGCCACACCAAATCATTAACTTTTTAAGGAGTTGAGCCGGGCGAGGTGGCTCATGCCTGTAATCCCAGCACTTTGGGAGGCCGAGGCAGGCAGATCACGAGGTCAGGAGATCGAGATCATCCTGGCTAACACGGTGAAACCCCGTCTCTACTAAAAATACAAAAAATTAGCCGGGCGTGGTGGTGGGCGCCTGTAGTCCCAGCTGCTGGGGAGGCTGAGGCAGGAGAATGTCGTGAACCCGGGAGGCGGAGCTTGCAGTGAGCCGAGATCGCGCCACTGCACTCCAGCCTGGGCGACAGAGTGAGACTCTGTCTCAAAAAATAAATAAATAAATAAATAAATAAATAAAAAATAAAAAATTTTAAGGAGTTGAAAGCCATGATTAAGTTAGAGTTTAGAAAATTTACTCTGACTGCACTATAAGCAATTGATTGTATGGGGGAAATTATTGTAGGCAGGAAGATAGAAGGCTGTGAACTAATTCAGGTGAGAGATGAAAAGTCTTGCTAAGATAGTGATAACAGTAATTGTAATAAATTGTTGGAGTCATAGACACCAAGGAGGTAGAATCATCTGGACATTGAGGAAGAGGGAGGAGGAAGTAGCAGAAATACTTACCAGATTTCAGGCTTGGATAATTGTGGGTGATTGGTGGCATTTAAGAGGAGGAGTAGGATTGGGAAGAGTGAAGGCTTAAATCGTAATGAATTTAGTTTGGGACATGATGAGTTTGAATAGCTTTGGAAAATAAAATAGAAATGTTCATTAGGCAGGTAACTATATAGTTTGAGGTTTGGGCAAGAGTTATTGGTTTAGAAAAATATTTTGAGAATCATTAGCATAGAGATGAAAAATGAAGTTATGAAAAGAAAGAAGTATGTTTAGAGTGATAAGAAGTCAGGATTTGGGACAAGATCCTGAATCAGAGGCAAATAAAAGAAAAATAATGCACAAAGACCAAGAAGTAGGCAAAAAGATAGAAGGAAAACCATAAAATCTTTAGATATCAAAGAATCTAAAGAAAAATAAAGTGCTTCAAGAAGTGGGAAATAACTATAAATATCTAAATGTACAGACAATTTGATAAGGTAAGGATTGAGTCATTGCCTGTTGAAGTCTGCAACAAGGGTATAGCTGATCTAGCTAAGAACCCTGTAGTTAAGTAGGAAACCACCTTTCATACCATTAAAGTATAAATGGGAAATGAGGAGAAAGACAGGACGAGTTCCTGTAGATAATAGTGACTGCCAAAATTTAACCTATCTACACATTCTACTAAGAACAATGGAAATAAAAAAAATAAATAAAATCACGCACATAATAAGAAAATAGAGCAGATGTAAAATCCGATTAACATGTAATTGGAGAAATAATCACCCAAGATTAGTAGAGTAGGCTCCAGAACTCACAGTGGAGCTGAGAGTCTCTCAAGGCCTCAGAAGAAGCAAACAAAACTTAGTGGGGTCCTTGCAGTGGTAGAACACAGTTAACATCAATTAAGGGCTGTTTCATAAGGCAAGGGACCCACTCTGAGTAGGAAATACTAAAAATGAAAAAGAAGATGTGGTGAATCAAAGTATTGGATACTTGGAAGTCAAAAGAAAAGAACTTGGAAAGTGTGCAGGAACAGGCTTTGGAAGACAGGAAATTATTTTAGAAGCTAGAAATGTATTTGGAGGCTGGATAGTGAAGGTAAAGCAGAAGGAGTGTAAAGCTAAGGTTTTTTATGGCATCATCCTGTTATTTGTTTTCTGTCTAGTTTGTTCTTTGTTGTCTTTTTCTGTATTCTTTGGAATTATTTTTAATGATTTTATTTCCTCTTCTTTATTGGCTTGTTAGCTGTAACTTTGTGGGTTTTTTTAAATTTTAGTAATTGCTTTAGGGTTTATAGTATACATCTTTAACTTATCACAGTCAACCTTCATGTGATGTATCGCTTCGCATATACTGTAGCAACCTTAAACATGTATATGTCCCTTTCTCCCATCTTGACATTATTGTAACACATTTTACCTTAATAGATGTTATAAACTCTACATTAACTATATTAACAACTATATATAACAACATTGTTATTTATAATTTTAATATCAACTTTTTATTTTATCTTATTTCTTTGTTTCTTTATGCAGTGGCACCATCTCGGCTCACTGTAGTGTTGA
Organism: Pan troglodytes; assembly: GCF_028858775.2. Classification (NCBI taxonomy): domain Eukaryota; kingdom Metazoa; phylum Chordata; class Mammalia; order Primates; family Hominidae; genus Pan; species Pan troglodytes. The sequence continues at coordinate 78,329,026 of NC_072398.2, read as the reverse complement.
CCTCCTAGGCTGAAGTGATCCGCTCACCTCAGCTTTCTGAGTAGCTGGGACTACAGGCATGCACCACCACATCCAGCTAATTTTGTTTATTTTTTTTGTGGAGATGAGGTCTCACTGTGTTGCCTAGGCTGGTCTTGAACTCCTGGGCTCACGAGATCCTCCTGTGTCGACCTCCTAAATTGCTGGGATTACAGATGTGAGCCACTGCACACAGCCTAAAATTATATTTGAAAGACATTTAAATAATAATAAGAGATTGTCAGAGATTTATCCAACAGCTACCATTTCCAGGGCTCTTTATTCCTTTGTCTAGATACGGATTTCCATCTGGTGTCATTTTCTTTCCACCTGAAGAAACTCCTTTAATTTTTTTTTGAAGTATGGGTCTGCTGGAGAGCGCTTTTAGCTTTTGTATGTCTGAGAATCTCTTTTTGAAGAAATGTCCTTCATTTCTGAATGACAATTTTAGTAGCTATAGAATTCTAGACTGACAATTGCTTTCCTTCAGCACTTTAAAGATGTTGTTCTACTGTCTTCTCACTTACACTGTTTCTGATAAAAAATCTTTGACCATCCTTAACTTTGTTCCTACATTTGTAATGTATCACTGTTCTTTAGATACATTTACACTTTTCTTTTCATCACTATTTTTGAGAAATTGGATTATAATAGGATTGGTGTAATTTCCATCATGACTCTTGTCCTAGGTTTTGTTTTTGTTTTTGAGATTCTAGGATCTGTAGATATATATAGTCTTCATCAATATTAAAAAAAGGACATTATTTTTTCAAATACTCTTTCTGTGACCCATTCTTTTATTGGGATTCCAATTATACATATATAAGGCCATTAAAAGTTATCCCACAGTATGCTAGTGACCTTTTACTTTTTAAAATTATTTTTTCTTCTGCATTTTATTTTGAAGAGTTTCTATTGCTGTCTTCAGTTTTACTACTTTTTTCTTTGTGGTGTCTAATCTGCCATTAATCCCTTCTAGTGTATTTTTCATCTCAGACAGCATAGTTTTAATTTCTAAAAGTTTGATTTTTGTCTATATTATGCCTTCTATAACTCTATTTAACTTTTCGGATATATGGAATTCAGCTGTCAATTCCCTTTCTTGATAATTTTATTATAATATCTATAGCTATTCTGGGTCATTTCTGTTTGCTTGAAGTTTCTTTTCATTAGAAGTTATATTGCTTTGTATGTCTGACATTTTCGTTGTTGTTTAGATTTCAGACGTGAATTTTAATCTGTTGGGTGCTGGATGTTTTTATATTTCTATAAGTAGTCAAAGTTTATTCACGGATAAAGTTAAGATACATGGAAAGGATTTGAGATGGTTTGAGATTTATGATTTTGCTTTGTTTCGTTTTGCTTTGTTTTTCTCAGATGGGACTGGAGACATGCTCAATCTTGGGTGAATTACTCTCCACTACTGAGAGGAGTTCCTTCTGAGTATCCCGTTCAGTGACCCAGGAATTTTGAGGTTTTCCAATCTGCCTGGTAAGCATAGGCACTTCTTCCCACCCAACACATGTAGCAGTCTTTAATCCTTGGGGTAGATCTTCCCCAGCCTCAGGTAGTTATCCTCCATACATTCGCTTAGCTGTATACTTGACAGAAAACCTCTGTTTTTAGAGTTTCCCTTCTATACAGTCCTTTCCTCTCCAGTAATCTGGCCTAAAACCCTAGCTGCCTTATTCTCTCTGGATTTTTCATTTTCTCCTCAACTCAGGGAATCCACTGGACCCTGCTTGGGCTCCCACTTCTTGAATAGGGGCCTGGAAGCTCTCTTAAAGGCATAAGCTTTATAATCGTATGACTCACCTTACTTGTTTTCCATCTCTTGGGGAACTCTGTCCTTTGTTGTCTCATATTCAGTGTCTTGAAAATTGTTTCATATAGATGGTTCAATATATTTTTTGGTTATTAGACCTCCTTGGCCAAAAACAGAAGTGTAAAACTCACAATTTTGTTTAAAATATATTTCTTAGCCCTGTTCACTTAAGATGCCTAAGAAAAAATCTTCCTGGTAACAATAAACAACATAGTGCCCAGATTTTTGTTTCTACTTAATTTCCATTAAAAAAATCAGGGTGATTTGGTGAAATGATTGATTCTGCATCATGATTTGGGAAATAACAAGGTTATCCTGAACTTTTCTGTGTCAGAAAGCAAGAGTTCAAAGACTATAGGGATGTGTCCAGTCAAAGGCAGTTCCACAGGTCAAATCACTGGAGGTGGTAATTATATAAAAATCTTGTTGCATAAATTGGTAAATAAATGAAAATGATGTTCACTGAATTTTAGAAGAGAAATGTAGTTTTTTTCTAGTGGATAAAAAATTTTTTCTCTTATAGGAAAATGCTAACTAGTAAACATAAAAAAATTATAGTATTGGGAGAAATATTCACTGTCTTACAACTCCATAATAAAATGATTGATTGTGGTAATGACTATCAAATGTACTAAAACCCTTAGACAAAATGTTAATTAAGAATGATACATTCACATGGAGCCAGACAGTTCACTGTCTTATTGTAAAAATTAGAAAAAAATTCAGTGGAAAGAGCTGACTCTTAACATCTCAATCAAGTGCTCAAACTTGGCATCACCAATAATAAGACAATCTGGATTTGATGTGCCACCTGATGTAATACAATATGAAGTGCCCAGCAGTCTTCTTAAGATATTCTTATTGAACATGTTTAATCTGAAGCTAATTATTCATTTACATTTCCGGTTCACAGGAATATGGGAGATTAAAAAAAAAAGGGAATCCAGATGGAAACAATCAGTCAAGCAAATTCAGATTTTAGAAGTTCCACAAGATGACTGATCCAGTCTCTTCAAAAATTCAATGTTATTAAAAAGAAAAAAAAAGGTATTGGGACTGTTCTTAATTAAGAGGGACTAAAAAGATATAATGACCAAATACAATAGGTAAACCTTAACTGGATTGTTTTGTTCAGGAAAAAAACCAAGTAAGATATCTTGTGGACAATTGGGGGTTATTTAAAAATGGACTAGTATTATGGTTTATTGGGGATTTATGTTTAATTTTCTTTAGGGCAATAATTTTATGGCTATATAAGAAAATGTTCTTATTTTTAAGAAATGTAGAAATGTCTTTATTTTTAGGAGTGTCATGATGTCTGCAAATTACTTTGAAATGGCCAAATGTTAATAGTTTTTTGATCTAGATCTTTGACCTTGAATATATTTTATTATTCTTTCTCTCTTGTCTGTTCATTTAAAATGTTTCATAATACAATGTTTAATGGGGGAGAGAACATATTCTACTAAACATTTTAATACCTAGAAAATTGCCTTAAGGAATTAATGATAAATGGTGGCAAACATTTTTACCATCAGAATGTTCCTGATGAAATAACTTAAGTATATGACAATTAGAAATGCAGATAAATTGGCTCTATGTTCTCAAAATAAAAATATTAATCCCAACAGACTTTTTGGCAGATTGGCTCTAGAATTTATGTAGAGCAGCAAAAGACAAAGAATAGGCAATTTATTTCTCAAAAGGAAGAAAGAAAGAAAAAAACTTTATTGTAAAGATTATAAAGCTATTTTAAAGTTAAAAAGGTATAGTGTAGGAATGAATTGTTAACTGATTGAGCAAAATAGAAAGCTCACAAAACACAGTATACATAAATGGAATTTTGATATATGATGTAGGTGGCATAACAAATTACTGGAGAAAGAAGAAACTATTTAGTAAATGAACTGGAATAATTATAATTCATATGAGAGAAAAATAAATTTGGAGCCCTACCTCAAACCATACACAAGAATCAATTCCAGATAGATTGAGCACCCAAATGTTGAAAAATATTGTGAAGGAAAGAAAGAAGGTGAAGCCAGAGGAAAACATTAGTTTGGGATATTTATTTTTGTTTTCAAAAATAGGAGAAACTTGTAAAGATTCTGAGAAATATTGAGTAGAGAAGGAAATATAGAAAAGAGGAGGAAGAGCACCCCTAAAAAGCATATGGCAATCGGACAAATAGTAAAGTGCTGCCATAGAACAAATATTTAGTAATTATTAAATTAATGGATTAACAAAGAAAGAATTCACTTAGCTAGAATGTGCAGAAATTGGTTCAGATCAGTAGTTTTTTTGTTTTGTTTTGTTTTCTGACAAGTATGAATGTGAAATCAGCAGATGTAGCTACTGATAACCTTGCTTGGATGTGTGACTTTTTATGTCAGGTTTTAGAAACAGGCTGTAAACCAGTGGGGAATAACCCAATGTGGCTAAAAAATTAAACATAAACTTTTCAGACTCATTGGAAACAGTGTGTGGATATGAAAAAAATATGTACTGTAACCAGAGAAAAAGAAGGCTACTTAAGAGATAACTCTCCAATGAGTATCTTTTGTTTCTTTGTTTATTGTTGATGTTGTTATTGTTTTTCTAAACCTTGGCACCAGTATGCTATCTTGAAGGAGAGTATTCTCAGGAGATCTAAAATGGCATGTGTACTATTCAAAAATAGCAAAGATATGGAATCAACCTAAGTGTTCATCAGTAGATGGATGGATAAAGATAATGTGGTTGGTTAGCCACATGTAGAAGATTGAAATTGGGCCCCTTCTTTATACCACATACAAAAACATCAACTCAAGATGAGTTAAATACTTAAACGTAAAACTTAAACTGTAAAGACCCTGGAAGACAACCTAGGAAATATCATCCTGAACATAGGATCTGGCAAAGATTTTATAACAAAGACACCAAAAGCAACTGCAACAAAAACAAAAATTGACAAATGGGACCTACTTCAACTAAAAAGCTTCTACACAGCAAAAGAAACTATCAACAGAGTAAACAGACAACCTACAGAATGGGAGAAAATATTTGCAAAGTATGCATCCAACAAAGATCTAATATCCAGCATCTATAAGGAACTTAAACAAATCAACAAGCAAAAAACAACCCCATTAAAAAGTGGGCAAAGGACGTGAACAGATACTTTTCAAAAGAAGACATATACACGGCCAACGAGCATTTGAAAAAATGTTCAACATCTCTAATCATTAGATAAATGCAAATTAAAACCACAATAAGATACCATCTCACACCAGTCCGAATGGCTACTATTAAAAAGTCAAAAATAACAGATGCTGGTGAGGTTGCAGGGAAAAGGGAACACTATACACTGTTGGTGGGAAGGTAAATTAGTTCAGCCACTGTGGAAAGCGGTGTAGCAATTCTTCCAAGAACTTAAAACAGAACTACAACTTGATGTAGCAATCCTATTATTGGGTATATACCCAAAAGAAAATAAATCATTATACCATAAAGACACATGCACACATATGTTTATTATAGTACTATTCACAGTAGTAAAGAAACAGAATCAACCTAAATGTCCATCAATGGTAGACTGGATAAAGAAAATGTGGTACATATAAACCTAGAAAACTATGCAGCCATAAAAAAATTGAGATCATGTCCTTTGCAGTGACATGGATGGAGCTGGAGGCCATTATCATAAGCAAATTCATGCAGGGACAGAAACCCAAATACCGCATATTCTCACTTATAAGTGGGAGCTAAACAAGAACACGTGGACACAAATAAGGGAAACAACAGACACCAAAGTCTACATGACGTTGGAGAGTGGGAGGAGGCAGAGAGTCAGAAAACAAAGATTATGTCTTTTGCAGTGATATGGATGGAGCTGGTGGCCATTATCCTAAGCAAACTCATGCAGGAACGGAGACCCAAATACAGTATGTTCTCACTTGTAAATGGGAGCTAAACGAGAACATGTGGACACAAAGAAAGGAAACAGCAGACACCAGGCCTACATGAAGATGGAGGGTGGGAGGAGGGAGAGAATTAGATAACTACACATTGGGTACTATGCTTATTACCTAGGTGATGAAATTATCTGTATGCCAAATCTCCATAATACAGCTTAACTATATAAAAAACCTGCATATGTACCCCTTAATCTAAAATAAAAGCTTTTTTTAAAAAATGGTTGAAAAGGTAAAGTTTATGCTTGCATATTTTACCAATGAATTTTTTAAATAAAAAATAATAGAATTTTACCTTAAAAAAAGAAAATGTGGTATATGGAATATCATTTGGCCATATTTGCAGCAACATGGATGGAACTGGAAGTCATTATGTTAAGTGCAATAAGCCAGGCACAGGAAGACAAACATTACATTTGTCTCATAAATATCTCATTCCCATGTGGGAGCTAAAAAAGTGGATCTCATGGAGTTCGAGATAGTTACCAGAGGCTGGGAACAATGTGTGTGGGTTAGGAGGGGATAAAAGAAGTAGGAAGGTGAGAAATTACAGTAGCTGCAGACATTGAAAAAGCAGGAAGAGATGGTTGATTTTTCTAGCATTCTGGCCCCTAAATGCAATGTTCAGGAGTTTTTGCCTTTAGTCAACGTGTTCTATATCCAAGTTTCAGAAAGTTTATATCTGAATAGCCAAATTTAGATTTTTTGCTCATTCTTCAGATAGAGGAGCACAGAGCATACTGATCCATGGTTCAATCAACCTGTGAATGAGTATTGTTAGGAAGAGGACGGAGAGCTGTTGCTATATGAAAAAACAAAAATGTGTATATGCTCCAGGCCCTTGGCTATCTTAATATCCACAAATTTATTCCTATATATTAACCCTCAATAAGGGTTTAACCTAACATAATGTTAGTATTCCACAAACAATGAAAATATGTTCATCTTCTCTCTAAAGGTGGATAACTCCAAACAGCATCCACCTCAAGAATTTCTGAGTAGCATGAACTCTGCTATCACCCTATCTCAGGAGTCTGCAGCCTATGGATTAAGCAAGATCACGCAACAAAATATAACCATGGTTTTCTGTTACGGGGAGCCTATTTGCATTAATACTGATCTTCTCATGTCCCAGAGATCCCCAAGGGACAGATATGGAAAGTGAGAGCCAGGGTGGTCATGTGCTTTACCCAAAACAACCAGTGACTAAGTAGTCAAGCGAAGATGTGATACCAGATTTGTTCACTTCTAAAGCTCTCTCTTTCCTTTCCATCCTGGAAAGGTTAGAACAACAAAAAGTAAATGTCCTCCTTGGATAATTTTAAGAGAAATAAAAAATTTAAGATGTGAAAATGGAATTCTGAGGAGAGTTTTAGGTCCTGGAAAACAGGGTAGAAGGCTTAGGGTAACAAAAACATGGGTAGGGGCCAGGCGTGGTGGTTCATGCCTGTAATCTCAGCACTTTGGGAGGCTGAGGCAGGTGGATCACGAGGTCAGGAGTTCAAGACCAGCATGGCCAATATGGTGAAACCCCATCTCTACTCAAAATACAAAAATTAGCCAGGTGTGGTGGTGCATGCCTATAGTCCTAGCTACTCAGGAGGCTGAGGCAGGAGAATCACTTGAATGTGGGAGGCGGAGGTTGCAGTGAGCCGAGATCATACCACTGCACTGCAGCCTAGGTAACAGAGCGAGACTGTCTCAAAAAAAAAAAAAAAAAAATGGGTAGGAGATGAGAGGTATATTTATTTAATGGAGAGAGAAAGATAAATAGGGCTTCCATATTTTTATTTTTAAAACTATTTCACAGAAACAAAACACTTTATACTCACTGATGACTATCCCTTCAGCCATTTGTGCCAATAGGTAGTTGTTTAGATTTTGTTATTATTAAGTATACGCTTTGATTGACATAAGTTAGTAGGTCACATGAACATCTGTGATTTTTTAAAACTTGATACCTTTAAAGAAAAAATATAATTCAATTAGAGGTAGGACAGAGTTGAAATTGGTTATTTAGGGGGAAAAACAAATTAGATTCTCACCTTACATTAAATAGCAAAAAAATTCTAAATACGTGAAAAAGTTAATGTTTTAAAAAATAAGAACCATAAGAAAAGAAACTTAGATGAAAGTATAGGAAATATACAGGAATGGAAACAGGTTTTTAAAGCATAAAGGGCATGAAATGTCCCTGCTGGCCAGGGAACAGGAATGCTCAGGTGTTACCCAAGATTCTGTGATTTGCAGTTAGTGGTAATGGAAGTTTCCACGTGGTGGTGCTGCATTCAGTGTCGAAAAGACTGAATTCTCTCCAAAATCTTCTAAGACCACATTCCCCACCACCACTTTTTATACCCAACAAAGAACAGTGCCGGACTTTTTATCCTGCTAAGATTTATTCCCAATTTAAATCTTGGAAGCTGCACACAGGCATAATTATTTTGGTCAATCAGGAGAAAGCTTATTCTGTTTCAAAACAAGTCATGCAAGGAAAGATTTAAGGAATTTCATTTTAGCCTGAAGATGTGAAATTTAAACTTCCACTAAAGGACGCTTGGGGAAAATGTTTAGACAAAGTCATGGTGTTGGCTAAACTTTCTGAGTGTCTTATTCTGATGTCAGGTATGTAGTAAGAGACTCACATATGGCACAATCTAGGTTCTCACAGTCTCAAATAACACGCTGGTCATATTCAGATTTTATTCTCTTTGAAGCGTTGAGATTGCATTCCACTCTTAGCTTGGTAGCTATGATTCAACTTACACTTTTAAAATTTATCTGTTGGTAAGCACAGAAAGCTACAGAGAATTTTTTGTTGTTGTTTTTAAGTTTTGGTCAGAATATTTGGAACTAGATGAATTCCAAGAAAAACAAACTAAAGAGCTAAGTTAATGACCGTACTGTTTTTACTGCTACAGAATTCAAATCTTTCTGTGCCATCTCTGACTAATTCTGAAATTGGTGATTATATGGTGTCAAACAACGTGACAGCTTCTAGCAAGCAAAGCAAAACTAAGGGATAATGTCACAGTGGGCAGTGTTGCCAATCGATTCAATCAATTCTAAGCAATAAGAGATGAATTTTAAATGGTAATAGTCACAGTTAACAGAATTGTAAGAATCCTGGTGAATTGATAAACTCTCTCACGTGTCTGTCCCAATCAGCATGGCTTAGTCTGACTTAAAGATAAAGTTCTACTTGGCTGTGTCTATTGACACAGCCTGAAATGGAGTTAAAGATCCAAACCCAAGTGTATCAGGTGGCTTGTTCAGGGAAGAGCTTTAGGAATATTTCAAAGCTATAGATACAAATAGGTGTGAACCCTCTGAAGAAAAGAACACAGCAGAATTAAAAATAAAGGTAGATTTTATCAGAAGTTTATTCTCTAAAACAACACAGGATAACATATTTCCTTTTATCTTGATCTCCAGCAAGAAACTTGGGTTATGAAAACCATCTGTAGATTACATTAGATGGAAAGTTAAGTCAACATTTGAGATATTACTAAGGTCATTATTGAGTTTTAGGGAAAGAATGAGGAAATTCCATGTTGGGGTTGGGGTCCTCAATACAACAGTGATGCTGGTGACTTATAAAGAATGTGTGGAAAAGACAGGAGTGATTTTGAGGATTGAGAGTTGGGTTGAGAAAATAATGAGAGATTAGAGACTGCCTAACTGAATCATAATTCAGGAGTGATGTGAGTAATAATGCATGAATATTTTAAACTCTCCAGTGTCTGTGAAGGAGAAAGACTTAGTGCTTTTAGAGCAATAAATTCAAGTTAATAATTAGGATAAACTTTCTGACAGTATTATTTGTTTTATTTGGGAGACAAACTGCTCCTGAAATGGAGAAATAGAGAAAGTTAAGCCAAATACCAGCTAAGTGAAGCACGTTTTAAAATAGGATAGGATTGTGGTGTCTAAGGCACCATCTGTTGGCAGTTACCTGACTACGAAACCTGAGTTCATGGTTGGGCTGATTTTTATATGAATCCCTTGGCATTACGATGTTTAGAGGAAGTAAAGTCACTGCACAACATCCCCTCTGACGGAGGCCACATCAGTAGAAAGGAAAGCATAGTCTCTTCTCTGCCTCATCACAGGAAGGTCGCCAAGGGAGGCACAAGTCAGGAATGAATGTAAGTGAATAGAAAGAAGGAATAAGGGAAGAATAGCATAAGGCCTTTGGTTGCTTGTGTTTTGGGGCAATATTTTTGTGGTCACTTTCATTCAGTACCTGGATCTCTGAATTTCATGGGATTGATGGGGGCCTCTTGTTAGTACCTTATGTTTACATCTGTTTGTCAGGTGGTACTTCTAAGTAACAGTAGACAGATTTCTAGTATTTCTTGGATTTATTTGTTTCTAGTGGTTGTCCCAAAGATTCTAAGATCAAGCCCTTAGAGTCACACAGATTTTGAATCCACTCCTATGTTTGTAGCATCTTGGTTGTTTTCTTGATTTCTTGTGTGTAATAATCTTGGGTGACCAGTGTTTCCTGGCCTAGAATATTTTTCTTACCTTCTCTTGGGATCTTTAGGAGGACAGACCTTTAATTCCTTCTTTGTATTGCCTAGGCCCAACTATTGAGGATTTCTATAACAATCTCATATGGCTTTTCTTCAGCCACGCAAATCACATTAAAGACAGCCTAGGTTTACAACAGTACCCAGAGTGAGGAGTGCCTATACAAAGAGTGATAAGTGCTTTGGGGAAGCTAAGGACTAGGAGACATGTAGTTTTATGGTGTAATGTAAGGAAAGAGACATACTAGTAATATAGAGATGAGTAAGCAAGTTTTAGATAGACTATGTCTATTTCAGACAACAAACATTTTTTTTTTGCTAATATATGCAAGTCCTCAGACTAGAAATTCAGAGCATTTAAAGACGAGTGAAATACAAATTAAAGAACTCAACATTTCATGGGCTCAGGGTGGGCATTGGACACATGACATTTGATATAAACTGGGGAGTGATGCGAGCCTATTGTCTCAGACTACTGGAAAGGAGTGACAAGGCAACAAACAACAGGTCATGTTTTCAAGGTCACTTGTCTTGGCACCCCTCGCTTACACAGCTGCAACCCTCACCTATCAGAGAAATTAGACTGTAGATTTAAGTGAAAATTAACATTATTTAGGAAATGGTTCTTAAGGTGATCTCATTTTCTCCTCTTGCCCCTATATACTTTTTCACTCATCTGATTTTGCCATTATATTCATTAGAATGATTTATAAATAGCCATTTCCAGATTTTTCTTAGTTTCCATTAGTTTCAGTCTTAAATCATTCACAGACTCATGGGACTATATATTTCAACATTACTTCTGCCTTAAGATGTCCCAAGCAGAATTTGCCTTCATCCCCGATGGTACCTACCTCTTCTAAGTTTCATGACTCTAGCCTTCACACTGTCACAGAATCAGGCATCTGTCACCCAGGTTCCACATTCTTTTATTATCTTTAATCCTTTCTCCCCTTTACTTTATATATCCGAGTGCCAACGTGTCAATTACTATATATGTCTAATAAATCATCATTCTTATTCAAATTACCATCAACTTTCCCTTTGCCTACTGTAATTACCTCTCTCTTATCCATCTATAATTTATTCTACACACATCAGCCAGAGTAATCTTTTAAAAATGCTAGTAATATCTGGGCATTGCCCAATGTCCAATGCCATCCCATCGCATTTAGAATAATTTTTACTTCAGTGTAGAAGCACCTAGATGATATAGCCACCTTCTAAGTCTCCAACTCCATTTCACCTTATTTCTTGCTCACTGCATTCAAATCCACATTGCCCTCCTTTCTGTTCCACCACCGCACTAAAATTGTTTCCTGTTAGGGCCTTGGCATTAGCTGTTCCCTCTGGTTGTGATGCTTGTCCACATCCTTTCTTGACTGGCTTCTTCTGCCATGCAGGTCTCAGATGAAATACCTATCAACTGCTCAGAGAAGGCTTCAGTGAAAATCCTCTTCCACTCAGTTTTTCTGTATAACAATGGCCCTTCATAGCATTCATCACTCTCTGGTATATTCTTTATTCATATAAGCTCTATTAGTGCTTTGGGCTTATTTGTTGTCTATCTATCTATGTATCTAAACTAGCCTATCTATTTATCTATCTGTCTATCTAGATATAAAGGCTGCTTGAGCCTTCTAAAGTGTCTAGAACAAACATCAACACAGAACCAAACATAGCACTTACACTGAGAATACAGAAATTTATATGATAAAATGTTGTTGTTGGAAATGTACCTGTTATAAATTCAGCACTGTCACCTGGTCTGTAAGCCAATGCAACCAATCATTCCCTCTCAGACTTCTTTCTATAATTTTAACAGACTTTTCCTTTGAATTTACATCTTTAGAAACATAATATCATGGGTGTATTTTACCATACTCAAGGAATTGTTCTGTCTTTACAAGTCTGCTTCAGGTAGATCTGATGCCATCATTCTGTTATTTTTGTGTATCACCTTCAGTATTGAATTATGAAACTGCTTTGCATATTATTGTTTTATGTGTTTCAGTCCTGTGTTAACAGGATGATTAATATTCTGCATTACATTCATCTAAATTCACCATATTGCTCAACATGGACTAAGCATCTGATGCATTCTTTTCAGGTTGGTTTTTCAACATTATCTCTCTATAATGATTATGGTCTCTAAATATGATATTAAGAAAATGGTATTTTGTTTCTTCATCTGTTGTTTTCTTTCCAAAAATAGGAAAGGAAAAGAAAGTCTGCCTCCGGGAAAACTTTCACTTACAGCTTTTACCAAAAGAGAATAAGCAACTGATCGCAGAGAACCAGGCTGATGGTTTTATTTTACTTCCCAGCAATAAACAGAGTGGAAATGCTAATTATGAACACTTTAAAGTTTTTTGAAATGAAAATGTATCTCAAATTAATTTTTTGCTTTATATATTTCTTTGGCATAAAGAGGGCTGAAATTTAATCATCTTCCATTTTCAGTATACTCTGAATAGCATAAATCCTACCAAGCTTTTAATTCATTTCTTTGAGGAAACTCTCTTCTTTACATTTCATTTCCTGAGCCCTGCTTGGCAGTCCGATTTGGTGCTATCCTGAGTGCTGTTTTCAAAATTGGTCTAATTGCAAATGTTGGAGACCACTTAAACTGTGGAAACTTATTACCCATTAAATGTTTTTGTTCATAAAAAGAAGATATATTGAATGCAATTTACCTACTATACTCAAATATATACTTAATATTATACCTAATATGTTTCAAATATAATAATAAATTAACAATTTATTATTTATTACTCATAACAACAATTGTCATTTAGTGAGGAACTATGACTCTTTAGGGCCAAGAGTAAAAACTATACTGACACTTAAGAATACTATGGGGTAGTTCTTATTACCTCCATTTTGTACATGGGAAACTGAGGCTTAAAGAGTTTAAGAAACATGTCCAAGTGGCAGAAGTAGAATTCAAATAGGATTCTTCGTGGCTACAATACCTGTGGCCTTAATTTCCTTACTGTGTCATTTTTATTGATGCTGTGGTCAAGCAGACTTGTATGCAGATTCTGCTCTGCTTTTACCATAGTCAGTTGCAGAATCTTGAATGATTGGCTGGTTCCACTGGAATTGGTAGACAGATTGGCAGGTGATCTCCTAGGATGATTGCTAGGCTTTTGTTTATGGTTTGTTGAAAAGAAAAATGGTATTTGAAGTCATACGATCTGGATTTAAATCCTAGGTCTAGGAATCCCTTGGGCAAGTTGCTTAATGGGTTTGAGCCTTAGTCTTCTTGCCTATAGATTTGACAGCATTCATATTTTCCTTCAGGCATTATGTTATATAAATTCGTATTGGGTTAGAGGATATCTTAGCTCAAATCCAAATGGTAGTCCAAGACAATTGGCAAGCTGATGGGAGTGTTCTACCAGAAACCTATTTGCACAGATACTTTGGAATCTTCTGGTATGTCTGGAGAAATGATGAGATAACCTGAACATATGTCTTTGCAGGGGAATGAGAAGCCTTCAGCCAGAAAATTCATGCTCAGAAAAGAAGGAGCCAGTGGTAATAAATTTGACCAAATAATAAAAATTTAATTTTTGGATAAGAATAAAAATTAAAAATAGAATTTGGTGTTCATCACAGAAATTGTCTTCCAACTTAGTTTCCACTGAAATTAAGATCAAATCCTAAGTAGAGCATAAAGACTAAAAGAGCTATTTGTTAAATTATTTGTAGAACTTCGTGGCACAAGAAAAAGCTGCTTTGGGATTCCTTTGATGGAGGAAAGCACAAAAAAAGAATCTCCTTTAATTAGCCACAGGCCACTTCACAGATTTAAAAACTCAGGGCATTTGAGAACTGGAGACAAAGGTCTAGGAAGCACCACTGGCATCAGAAGAATATTTTCCAGAAGAGTGGCTGGTCTGGGTGAGGCCTGAATGTCCCACATTACCATGAATGCATGGTGGATGTGACTTCACACGGAAGATGCCCTGCTGGGCTGCGCCTGGCAGCAGAGGATTTGCTCACAAGGAAATCTGTGACTTTCTCTGGGTCCAATAAAGAAAACATCTTAGAGGTATTTTAGATGATTCTGAGGCTCTATGAGAGCAGTCAAGAACAAAACACAAAAGTCAGTGTAATCATCATTATTATTGATCAACATACACTGGCAAGATCTGTGGAGATGGGTTTAAGGATAATACATTAGAAAAATTATTCTGTAAAGTGTTATTCTTAGTTTTCTCCCACTCTTGGCCCCTTATTGCAACACTGGAAATGCTCAAGGCATTCTTGTGTCTCATAAATAAGGTCAAATATCACACCAGAACTACACTGAAGAGTGTTAAAAGATACTTTTCAAAAAAATTAAAATGATCACCCTTATACAAATGAATATGTGTCTAAGATTGCATTCAGTTCATTAATTATGAGGGAGTAGGATGATGGCATGGTGCTATGGACTGAATTGTGATCCTCCAAAATGGAAGTCATTACCCCCAGTAGTATCTCAGAATGTAGCTGTATTTGGAGATAAGGACATTAAAGAGGTAATTAAGTTAAAATGAGGTCTTTAGGGTGAGCCCTAATTAGTCTAATTGGTGTCCTTAAAAGAAGAAGAAATGCAGACATACAGAGATGCCATGGATGTGCACACACCGAGGAAAGACAACGTATGGACACAGCAAGAAGGCCGCCCTCTGCAAGTCAGAGAGACAGGCGTCAGGAAAAACCAACCTGCCAACACCTTGATCTTGGACTTCAAGCCTCCCAAGCTGTGAAAAGTAAATTTTAGTTGTTTAAGCCACCCAGTTTATGGTATGTTATTATGATAGCCTTAGCAAAGGCTATCATACCTTAGTAGGTTCAAAGAGCATTTGAGAAGCTGGGAATTTATAGGCAACTTAATGAAGGAATATTAGAATAAAATTTCTTGATTAGATACAAAGCTGGTAATGTCCTTCAGAAGAATAAACCATGACTTTGGGATTATATTTTCTATTAGATAAATTTAGCTCCATATCTACGAAACAAAAATCTATCAACACATAGCTTCACTTAAATCTGGAACTTTGAGTTCACAGTAAATAGTGAGTCGAATAAAGTACATTCCCTAGATAACTAAATAATCTTTGGGGTACCTGTTAAACAGTGCCCTTTTATATATTTAGAGAACACCTCACAAGTTCTAAACAATTTTTCAGAGCAGAAGAAATTTGTTCCTTTCTCTTAGTCTAAGAATAGCCACCATAATATACATCTACTGATCAAGAAAATGTTCTTCTCTAATTTATTAATAAGAGGTATACTACTCCTGAATGTGCAAATCTAATTCTCAACCATAGGAATGTGACATTACAATAGCCTGACCTTGTGCTGTCTCTCAAAGTTTGGGTTATTCAGTCTTGTATGGAAAGTCAGTGTTTCCATCTAGAGAGTTAAACCTAATCTAAGACCTTTCTCAGATGTCTGTAACAGCATAAAGAGATAAGATAGGTGCTATCTTCCTGTAACTTTTAGGTCTGTATTTATGATGTGCTGAGTAATTATTTGGATATCTGCATTCTCAAGAACCAGCCATAATAATAACCCAGCCCAATCCATTCCTTGAATCAGGCAGGAGACAAAATTCTGTATTGGAAACAATGTTTGGAGGTATAGATCTGTCACAGGGTACGGTCAATTAACATCAACAAACAACATTTAATTTTCTGCACATTGATCAAGAGATTTAGTGCAATTTCAATAAAATTCCCAAGAGAATTTTTCTTGTAGAAATGGACAGATTTATTCTAAAATTTATATGAAAATCATAAGGATCTAGAATAGCTACCATAATTTTGTAAAAAGAGCTATAAAGTTGGATGATAACACTAGCCCCAGTTTAAGACTTAATATATGGCTATGATCTTATTTACAGAGTGATAGACTCATAGATTAATGAAACAGAATAGAGAGTACAGAAGGGGACCCACCAAATTCTGACCAATTGATCTTTGACAAAGGTAAAATGGTAATTCAATAAAGGAAAGAACAGTCTTTTTAATAAAGAGAGAAATTGTCCATTAATATGCAAAAATGAACTTTAACCTCACACCTGTTACAAAAATGAACCCAAATTGGATCATAGATCTAAATGGAAAATGTAAAATTATAAAGCCTTCAGAAGAAAACATAGAAGAAAATCATTGTAAACTGGGATTAGGCAAAGAATTCTTAGACATTATGCCAAATGCATGATCCATTAAATATAAAAATGGATAAACTGGACTTCATCTGACCTTAAAACGTTTGTTCTGCAAAATATTTGTTAAGACAATGTAAATACAAACTACAGACTGGAGAAAATATATGCAGATTACATATTTGACAAAGGAATTGAATCCAGAATATATACAGAACACTCAAAACTCAACCACCAGAACACAACCCAATTTAAAAACGGGCAAAAGGTTGGAATAGATGCTTCACCAAAGAGGATATATTGATGGCAAAAAACACATTAAAAATGTTCAACATCCTGAACAATGAGAACACATGGACACAGGGAGGGGAACATCACATGCCTGTCAGGGGGTGGGGGGCTGGGGGAGGGATAGCATTAGGATAAATACCTAATGTAGATGACAGGTTGATGGGTGCAGCAAACCACCATGGCACATGCATATATATGTAACAAAGCTGCAAGTTCTGCACATGTGTCCCAGAACTTAAAGTATAATAATAAAAAAGAAAAAAAATGTTCAACATCCTTGGACATTTGATAAATACAAATTAAAATTAAATGAGATAACTCTATAGATAGGCAAGGATGCAGAGCAACTGAAACTCATACATTGCCACTGGGAATACAAAACGGTATGTCCACTCTGCAAAAGAGTTTAGCAATTATTATAAAGTTAAATATATACTTACCATATGATCCAGCAATTCCCCTCCTAGGAATTTACTTTAGAGAAATGAAAACATATGTTCACATAAAAACCTATACATGAAAATTTGTGGCAGCTCTAGTCATAATTGCCAAAAAGCTGGAAACAACTCAATTGTCCTTTAACAGCAGAATAAATAAACAAACTGAGGTATATCCGGGCAATGCTATACTACTCAGCAATGGACTACTGATACATTTATTGGATAAATTTCAAAGGCCTTACACTAATTGAAAGAGGTTAGTCTCAAAGTTTTACATATTGTATGATTCTATTAATATGATATTCTAGAAAAGACAAAACTATAGTGATGAACAGATCAATGGTTTTCAGGGGGTAGGGAAGGAAAAAGAAGGCGACTACCAAGGGGTATCCCAAGGAATCATCCGGAATGACAGAATGATTCTGTTTCCTGATTGTGACGGTGGTGACATGAACCTATATGTATATCAATTCATAGGACTGTACATGAAAAAAGTCAGTTTAACTGTATGTTAATTTAAAAAATTCTTAGGAACAGCACCCTGCCAGACTCTCTATGAAACAAAATGCCGTCTCTGTTCCTGCATCTGCTGCCATTTGCAATCCTTTTCAACAGTGACCCTCACCCACTTCCTCTACCTACTCCATGATATTCAACAAATTGTTCTCCATCTCACTGAAATCGGTCCCCAAGGGCACTCATGATTTCTATTCTCCTATCCATGAAAACTTGACTAATAATTCTGGCTCCCTATGCCCTGTCATGTCTCAATTCCTATAACTCTTCCTCTAGATCCTTATTTTTGGCACATATTCTAACACTTAGATTATTTTAAAAATGTTTCAGGTGCATACATTGGTCTGTCATGACCAGAAAGTTTTTTCCTCAAAAAGCATGCAGATAGAGAACAAACCCCAGACTTGCTGGAGCCAGAGTAATCAAAATGTTATGTCAAAAAAAAAGCCAATATTATTTCTATGAGTGTGAGACTTCTGGGAGGATAACTTAGGACAAAATACTAGTCCACATGGAATTCTGATTGTCTGCAAAATGATTAATCACAAACTTTCATTGACAGATATATGTACACATAAGCACACAAGTACATGCACACACACACACACACAAAACTTGCACTGAGCTTATAATGGCCACTATCCATTCAAAATGACTAGTTGTTATCACGCTGATGTATTTTTCTATTTTTATATTGAATGTACTCACATAATTTCATTTTCATATGTCTTTTATATAACCCCCAAGAAGTTTTCTCTAGCCTGTCTTCTAATTTAATTATCTTGATCATCTTTGATCATCTAGATTTTTGCAATCAAGTTCTGAAAGGGGCCAGGATCTTTCGACATTGGTAATGTTTTCACTCCAAACATTCTGTCTTCAGCCAGATTTGTCTCCGTGGTTTTCTCTGCTGGGGGCCTTCATTCGCATTCATTTAATAAACGCTGACTGAGCACTCACCACGTGCCAGGTACTATGTTAGATGTTGTGAGTAGAGCTGTAAGTAAGACACACATTGCCTCTGCATCCATAGGGTCCACAAACCAGTGATTGTAAGTAGACAAATAAGCCAATATTTACAGGACCTATGTATAGGATGTATAAGTTATGGATGCACATAAAAGAGGTGTCTGACCCAGTCAATGAAAGTCAGAGAAGCCTTCCTGGAGGGGATAATGTTTGGCTGAGTTTTCAGAACAAATAAGAATTAGATATTTCTTCCCATGGAAGGTGGGAAGGAATTGACAGAGGAAAAGTCTTACGACAACATTACGTCCAATAGTCTAGTGTTTCAGTACCCATGTAATCTGACATCTTAAAAATGTGCCTCATCTTTTTTTTCTTTTTTTTTCTTTTTTTTTTAGAGTCTTGCTCTGTCACCCAGGCTGGAGTATGGTGGCACTATCTCGGCTCACTGCAACCTCCGCCTCCTGGGATCAAGCCATTCTCCTGCCTCAGCCTCACGAGTAGCTGGGATTACAGGCACCTGCCACCATGCCCGGCTAATTTTTTTTGTATTTTTAATAGAGACGGGGTTTCACCATGTTGTCCAGGCTGGTCTTGAACTCCTGACCTCATGATCCACCCGCCTCGGCCTCCCAAAGTGCTGGGATTATAGGCGTGAGCCACCCTGCCCGGCCATGTCTCGCCCTACTACAAAGATTTCCCTTGCTTCTCTGAAACACAGTGTTCTTCTGTCCTCTGAACTCAGCCAAATATCTTGCCTGCATCTCTTTTTTGGCCCTTCTATGCCATCCTCAAAGTGTGGAATACCTATTCACATGAGTGAGCTGTTTAGGATCACACTCTGGCGTAAGAGTGCCTGTGTTTTAATTCCATCTGTGTGATCTTTCGATACTTAGTGACCTCTCTAAAAGTTTCAGTTTCTTCATCTATAAAACATGATAAATAATATCTACTTCACTAGGTTGTTGCAAAGGTTAAGTGAACTAATAAATATAACAGTACATTCATTTATAACAGTGCATGAGATATTACTAAGCATCATTATGTTACCTATTACTAATAAGCGTGCACACCATAGTTTCCCAACTAAATTGTGAATGATTGGAAGGCAGAATCAAGTTTTAATTTAAAAACAACTAAGGGTTTACACATAAAATTTCATTTAATTCCTTCAATAACACTGTGAGTTTGATATTATTTTCCCTTGTTTCAGATATGCAGACTGAGACTCAGAGATGTTAACTTAATTGCCTAAGTTTGCCAGCAAATAGAGAGAATTTGATCCCATATTCTCACTGTGAAGAGAGAAGTTAATAGAGTAACACAGTTTACTCCTCCTAAGAGTGTTAAGAGTAACACAGTTTATTTCTCCTGTTTCATTATGTCATGCTATTTCCATGACAGTGAAACAGAAGAAGTAAATCATGTTACTCAGGTGTTTTTTGTTTGTTTGTTTGTTTTGTTTGGTTTTTTTTTTTTGGTTGCAAGCAACAGAATTGGAGTTTGCCTAACTTAAGACAAAAGGAAGTGATTGGAGGGGTACCTGGTGGCTCTGAGATTGATGTGGTGGCTAGAGGGCAAGGTCTGAGAAGTCAAGCTGAGTCTCCAACAGCTCAGCCAGGTTAGTAAGCCACCACAGCCCCTAGTCAGGGTCTGAGACATTGAATTCTGCCATCACAGTCACCAAAGCAGATGCTAAGCAGTCCCTGCTTCTTTGTGGCAATGCATTAATTTGATGTTGCAGGCATGCTATTCCTTTAGAGGCTAGGTACCAGGGACACCAGGTATCTGACCTCTGGGGGCCCTTCCACCACAAGCCTATAGTCCCAGATTCTCCAACAAAGGAAGAAGTTTCTGCAGCTAGGCTGCCAAGAAAAAGTTGACAAATACCCACTGATGATTATCCTTTAGGGGTTTTTGTTTGTTTTGTTTTGTTTTGTTCGAGACAGGGTCTTACTCTTTCACCAGGCTAGAGTGCAGTGGTGCAATTGGCTCCCTGAAGTCTTGACCTCCAAGGCTCAAGCCATTTTCCCACCTCAGCCTCCTGAGTAGCTGGGACCACAGGCAAACACCACCATGTCCAGCTATTTTTTTTTTTAATTTTTGGTAGAGATGGGGTCTCACTAGGTTGCCCAGGCTGGTCTTGAACTCCTGGGTTCAAGCGATCCTCCTGCCTCAGCCTCCCAAAGTGCTGAGATTATAGGCATGAGCCACTTGTGCCTGGCCCTTTAAGGACTTTGTTTTGTTTCATTTTTAAACCCTTTTAACTTTCCTTGAGATCCAAAGCAATAAATATAGTACTTTTTAAACCTGGAAAATAGGGAGGCCGGCTTTATTTGTTCCGCCTGGCTGTGCCCAAATTCTGAGCCAGCTTAGGAACAGAAAGGAAAGATACAGGTTTCAAATATTGGATATATCTGTGCAGATTTATGGGAAATTGAGATGATATAGAACAAGCATAAAGACGAGGAGCAGGCTAGAATTCTAGTTAGCATGAAAGCATTAAGGAGAAGTTCAAGTGTAATCAAAGTGACTAAGACAAGGAAACAAACACACATATTAAAAATCTAGGAAAGGATCCTAAGAAAGGTTGCGAAAACAAGACTAGTTTTATATAATACTTGGGAATAAGAAAAAACAGAATATTAATATCTAATAATGTTGGAGGTTTTGATTTAGAGATCATAATAGAAGCATCAGGGTTGGTTATAGGAAAAGTTAGATGGGGACAAAGGAGAGATTTTAGGGCACTGTGCCAGAAAGAGTTATTCTAAAAGGAAATTAAAAGTTCCAAATTCTCCGCCGCACCAAAAAAATTTAAAAAGGCTGTTCAGGCTTCACATTTTCGAGCAAAACCTCAAATTCCTGACTGACTCACATGAGCACCAAGACCTTTCATCCTTCCCATGAGTAAATGTATATAATGGGGTGAACATCCGCTAGTGGGGCTCAGAGCTTCAACACAAAGAATGAAGAAGGATGAGAAAAGAGAACAATCATGGCCAGAGTAGCAGAATTTAATAATAAAGATCACTAACACTTTTATCCAAATAATCCACAGTGAGCTGTGTCTGTAATTAGACTAAGGTATAATCTGCATGTGAATTGGGGAAAGTTTTAAAATAATTTCAGGCCAGTCGCAGTGGCTCATACTTTTAATCCCAGCACTTTGGGAGACTGAGGCAGGAGGACTGCTTGCTCCCAGAAGTTTAAGACCAGCCTGGGCAACATGAAGAGACCTCATCTCACAAAGAAAATTCAAAAAAATTAGCCGGTGTGATGGTGTGTACCTGTCATCTCATCTATTCAGGAGGCCAAAGCAGGAGGATCGCTAGAGTTCAGGTGGTTGAGGCTGCAGTGAGCCATGTTTTCAGTACCACACTCCAGCCTGGGCAACAGAGACAGATCTTGTCTCAAAAAATACTAATAAAATAAAATATTTTTAATTACCATTTACCGAGGATTCAATTGAATCCTCACAGTAATCTAAGTAGTGGATAAAATTACTGTCTTCATTGTACAGATGAGGAAATGGAAGCATGTGGGTTTAGATAACCTGCCCAAGCTCACATATGAACAAAGCTGGGACTTGAACTTTGCTCTGTGGAACCCTTTGGCAGTTAGCTGATATCTGCTGCAGGTAATAGCATACTGACAAAAAGTCCCTTAAATCCTAAAGCATATGTTGTTTAACATGGCAAGGAATCTGGAAGGATGGCTGTTCAGCAGCACAGTGATATCCTCAAGAACTATGGATTTCCACCTTTCTACTCTGCCCTATGTGTTGCTAACATTTCATGTTCAAGAGCATAGTGCTAGCAGTTTCGGGCATCCTAGGAAGCCATGACTACGCTTATTTAAGAGGAGGGAGAATGTTCTTTATAAATCTCTTTTTTAATTTGTGAGAAAATCTTTCCTCCAGTGCCCCTAGTAGGTTTCTCTGCATGTGCTATTGGCTAGTAATAAGCCACACATCTAGGCCCAAATCCAATCACGATTCACTCTCTGAGATTGTTCAAGACGTCAATTTCCCTTAGCCAGCAAAAAAAGAAGGTACACTGGGAGAGGGCTGGTGATGCTGTTGGTACGGAAAAAAAAATTGTCTGCCACAGGCACTACAACCAACTTCTTGTTCTAGGGATTAATTTAGTTTTAATATGGCTGATGGAAATGGAGGTTGGGAGAAGAGAGGAGTACAGACAAGAGGGGAGAAGAGAAAGGGAAAATGTATTGAGCACTTCCATGAATTAATGTTAGCTCCTTTTACATACTTCACAATATGCTCTTCACATGGTACTTTTATTATACCCATTTTCTAGAAGCTCTTTTAAGTCTTTCAAATCACACTTGAAAATGGCAGTGACGATTTGAATTCAAATTGATGATTAGAAAGTACATGCTCTCTAGAGATACTGGTCTGTTTTATACTTGCATCTAAGGTGGATAACTTCTCCCCTTAGGGGAGAATGGCTGGAAGTTATCCACCTTAGATGCAAGTATAAAACAGACCAATGTCGAAGAATAACTCCCATCTTTTGGAAAACTTGTCTAATGCCTCTTTGCACCTTTAACCTTCTTAACACCCCGAATTAAGGTAAGTCATTCATCCATTAGTTGTATGCACAGCCTGTTGTGCAGTAGTCTATGTTTTTACTTCTTGGTATTCTCTGAGTAAGAGGAAACTTCTGTGACCTTCCACTGGATCCTTGCTTCCATATATCAGAGGCTAAGGCAATCACAGACAGCACTGGTGGGAAACCAGAACAGAAAACACACACACACACATGCATGCACACACACACACACACACACGAATGGAACAAGGAACTCCAAGAGGGACTTCTAATATTTCATTGTTATTGAAAATTACACTTCATAAAAAGTCTTGTTCATTTAAAGTTTGAAGAGTGACAGAAAAATAGCTTTCATACTCAAGTCTGCTAAATGTATGATAAATCAAAAAAGATGGAACAAGGAGAAACTTCAAGAAAAACAAAACAGAAAATCAGTGTGTAGTATAAATAACACTTCATTAGTGCTGTAGTGCCTTACAAAACAGTCTAAAAAATTCCACAGGGTAATCGTAGTGTACAGCGCAGAAGAGAATAATTTACTATCGTTAGGCGTTTGTAATCCCTACAATGGAAAGGAGAATGTATGCATGTAACTCTTTAATGATAGTGGACTTGCAGGCATAAATCCCTAAATGATGAGATATGAATACATTTTATAAATTCAAGTTTCTGTTGGGGAAGAAAAGTCAGGCTGTCTGGTTTGACTGGCATGCTGACCTAAGTCAATTACTGAACCACGGAGAGCTGTAGCCTTGGGAGTGTGCTATGTTCTTTCTACGGTCTTAAGAGAGGCCAGGCTCAGGGGTTGAGCCTAGCGGGCTGGTCTCTCGCTCATCAGGCACACATCAACACTATAAACACACAGTTTTTAGCTAGTGGCAGTCAATGCCAAAGGCCTGGCAGCATGCCACACCATCTCAAGGCACTCTCAGCAATAACTCAAATGTTTTTCTGTCAGAAAAACTTTTTCTGTACTAAGTTTTCAACACTTCAGCTTAGTGTGGGACCGAAGCAGAACGAGGGATAGGAAAAATTAATAATTTTACACTCCTGCTTTCAAAGCCCCCTTTCCTTTGGTAGCAGAGTTTCTTCTTTTCATTCTATTTAATTCTCAAACTCTCCCTCAACAAAATCTTCTCTGAAGCAAAGACCTAAAACTTATTAACACAGGAATCCAAATGAAAGACAATAGGTTAATTGTTACTTCTCCCACAAGTGTTTTAAAAAATGTTAATGTGGATTCAATCCTTAAACTAAGCAAAATTTAGAAAAAGTCTTCAAAGGAGTGTTCTCCAGACAAGGATGCCTGGATGTTGGATGGGAAGTAGGGAGTTCCCAGAGGCTAGATTGGATATTATGGAAGGATTACTAGAGTTTAACCAGGGAACTGTAAGAATTATGATCAGGCAGAGAACAAAGCAGTAGATCAAATCTAAAAGGGAGGCAACATAAATATGAAGAAATAAGATTTCAGGTTAGACGCCAGGAAGAAGGGGCCCAGGTTGGAAAGCAGAAGCATGAGACGAGAGTTCCAGGACCAGTGATTCAGGGGAGGTTGTGAACAATGCAGAGAGGGCCAGAAACCTGTTGTTACATCATGTTGGTTACGTGGGACAAGCTAGGTTAAAACACGAGTTCTTCAGCTTGTGGGAGGGGTGGTCTGAGAGAGAGAACAGTGATCCAAGGACAGCCTTCAAGAGGTCTGGAAAAACCCTGAACTCTTCTTTAAAATGTTGTGCAAGTTACATATGTATACATGTGCCATGCTGGTGCGCTGCACCCACTAACTCGTCATCTAGCATTAGGTATATCTCCCAATGCTATCCCTCCTCCCTCCCCCCTCCCCACCACAGTCCCCAGAGTATGATATTCCCCTTCCTGTGTCCATGTGATCTCATTGTTCAAGTCCCACCTATGAGTGAGAATATGCGGTGTTTGGTTTTTTGTTCTTGCGATAGTTTACTGAGAATGATGGTTTCCAATTTCATCCATGTCCCTACAAAGGATATGAACTCATCATTTTTTATGGCTGCATAGTATTCCATGGTGTATATGTGCCACATTTTCTTAATCCAGTCTATCATTGTTGGACATTTGGGTTGGTTCCAAGTCTTTGCTATTGTGAATAATGCCGCAATAAACATACGTGTGCATGTGTCTTTATAGCAGCATGATTTATAGTCCTTTGGGTATATACCCAGTAATGGGATGGCTGGGTCAAATGGTATTTCTAGTTCTAGATCCCTGAGGAATCGCCACACTGACTTCCACAATGGTTGAACTAGTTTACAGTCCCACCAACAGTGTAAAAGTGTTCCTATTTCTCCACATCCTCTCTAACCTGCACAATGTGCACATGTACCCTAAAACTTAAAGTATAATAAAAATAAATAAATAAATAAATAAAATAAAATTTAAAAAAAAGATAAAAATACAAAAAAATAAAAATAAAAAAAAATAAAATGTTGTGCAAGAAGAAAACTTGAAGCTTTGATTAAATTCTCAAAGCAATATGTCACCCTAGAATGATTAAATATAGCAGCCCAATGAAAAGCACCTTTGTGGGCCCTGTGGATCCCGTGGCAGTGGCGGTCATCTACTGTCAGTCATGTAGTTCAGCCTGGTTCCCACACTCTGATTCCATCTTCTTTAAGCACTTGCAGCAGGATTGGTAATCATTCGCATTCCTTTCTTCCAGTTAGTACCCCTAAAGGAGGAAAAAATGGTTTTGCTTAACATGGACTATTATGAAATGGCATCTCTCTCTCTGGTGACTCACAGGAATGAGGCGCCCTTCTCTGGAAGGGTAGGTTGCCCACAACAATATTGTCTTTGTTCTTCTAGATGAACAGCTAGTCCATCTCAGTCTCTTGCCTTATAGATCTCTCAGGTATGAGCCAAATGCCAGTCCACTAGATATCCTGGGCTCCAAGGGCCACATATGAAACTCTCCAAAATGCCTCTGTCCCTAGGATGATGGTTGAAAGGGGGATGGGAATGAAATGCACAGGATATTAATAGCTCTTTACAAAAATATTTTAAAATTTTATATTTCCCAGGCATATTAACTTCAAATATTTTGTGCTCTCAAGTGGATGCCAAGCCAAAGCCTCAAAGCCTGTAATTAGCTACCTTCTTTGCAAACCCTGCATTAATCATCTTATTTTGAGATGTGGGGAAAGTTGGAGTGTATTTTTGGGGGGCCCTGAATAAAACAAAGATAGAAATAGTTTGATTTCAGCAACTTCTTACTTATGAGCATGTTAAGGGATAGGAGGAGTATCCCATGGCTATTAACAGTTTCTACTGGGGACAAGCACCAACCTATCAAAGCACAAAATATAATATTTTGAGGAAATTGGTCCTGGAAGAACCACGGCCCCATCTGGTTCTTGGAAAAATAGGCACGCGTTTACTTTACACTTGAAAAGGAAGCTTTTCTGCTCTGAATTGTACTGTTTCAAGTTGATAAACCTGTTTCTGAAGGGCACATGTTGCTTTCTTTATTGGATGCTTATAGTGACACATTCCTGTTTGTGGGGGAGCTGCACAGGGTAGGCAGGGGAGGTGAAGACTCAGAGGAGAGACAGGCAGGAGGGGTTCCCAAATGTCTTGATATGAAAAATAGGAAACAGTTCCGTTTTGAAAACCTGTAAGTTAACCAGCAGTAGCAACAACGATGAACTGTCATGCAGAAGACTGGCTGAGGTTTGGGTTATAAAACAATATTTGCCATCAAGAGGGTTTTAGTATTCCAGTTTGCAGCAGGAGTGGCTTGTGGCCAGGCTCAGCCTTGCTAGAGAAGCTCAGAGGGTTTTCTTATAAGTCCCAAACTGTTTAAAAAACAGACTCAAACACAGTGATATCTCACTTATCCAGCCCCTTGCAAAACAGGTGTTCCACAGAAACACATTTCTAGATGATATTTAGGTTTATGTTATAATTTAATAAAGCTTGCAAAATAATTTTGTTCATTTGTTTTTCTTATTTCAGTCTGATCCTTATAACAACCCACGGAATACAGCATGGGAGGCTTTATTAATCTCACTGACTTGCCCACACAACAGAGGTAGCATAATTGGTTTTTGCCTTGCTCCCCATGGCTCTCAGACTTCTGACCCTAGGTATATCTCAGAAACTTTTTCAATATATTAAAGACAGGATAATTTGTGAAATCCTACTAGTATTCACTCCTAGGAAAAAGAAGACTGAAACCAGAATTGCGTTGAATATAATAAGGGTTTTAAGTATCTTTTTAATATTTTAAATATTTAAAATACCTTTAAATAGTGCCAAGTACTATTAGGTACTGTCAAAGAACAAAGGAAGATCCTGGACTTAAGGAATCTCTGGGATGAGGTCAATGTGGTGGCTGGGATGGTGCTGGGCCAGGGGGCAGGGAGTCTGGGAGGCAGGCCATTTCTAGAAGGGCCACGCAGGAAGGAAAGACAAAAGCGGGGGCTGGATGTGGGGCAGACATCAGCCTGAGAGGGTGGGCAGAGTATAATGGGGTCCTTAGCAAGACAACGCCTGAGCTGGGCAAGGCAAGGTGAGATTATGTGGAGAGCCACCCACTGCCACCATGTTAGCAGTTTCTTCATGTATGGGATCATCCTGTCCAGCCCAGTCTCAAAGAGACCATTCCCAGTGCTTCTGGGGTTTTAAGAAGGTAATAATGGAATGACAGGCATGACCCCTAATGGATGTTTTATTATCCTAAGTTTACCCAGGAATTTCTTATTTCCTATGACCCTGTTATCAAATTTCATCAGCTTTTGCAAAAATGAAATTTTTATCCTACTGGAATTTTTTGGAGATCTCACACTTTATAATATTTGCAATGCCCTTGTTAGGAAGTATGTAAATCCTATTCTATTAAGTTTTTAAAGTTGAAGCTCAGATAATCCATTGCCCAGGGTCTTCTGCTGAAAGGACGAAAGGAAGTACTGTATCAGACTCCAAAATCAGCATTATCCCAAAGCTAAATGTCTACTCAGAAGGAGAAATAGAAGCATCCTTTGACCACCAAAGGAAGTCCCTTCCTTCACCCTTGGTATATTTCTCCCACTAGTAAAGGGATCCATTTCTGCCTGCTCCTGAGGCTTCTTTCCAGCCTTGCCTTCTGTGCCTTTCCATGGCTGCAGGTTCTATTCTTGAATTAACTTGACTCAGTCAGTTCCAGGGTTGGCCAAAGGAGTACTCACCATTTGTTCTGGGTTCCCAGCTACTTCCTGCAGTTAATTCCTAGAGAAGTTGCGGCTTTGGGAGCCTGAGGTTCTTGTTTTTGATCCTGAGTCTATAATAGCACCTCACTCTTCATCATACCCTCCTAGCCCTTATAATCACCAGGAAATTTATCACTGTCCCAGTCTACACTGGAGGTTTCATTCTGGGCCCCCTTCTGAGAAGTTCTATAGTTTTTCCAGGTCTTTTCTTCAGCTTCTGCCTTTTCCTTCTCCAGTCAGTGGGGTTCCTCCCCCTAACCCAACCCAGTGGCTAGGGCTGAATATTGCCTGCAAGTCAGTCTGGCTTTCTAGGATCAGAGTATCATCTGGGGCCAGGATTCCTTGCTGCTGGGTCCTATTCATCTGCCGGACTCCTGCTCCATCATGTTGGTTCCCAGTGCCAACCATGTGCCTGAAAATTGACTGAAAACCACAATAATGTTTAGCCATGATGAGCCACCTCTCAGCTCTGCTGCTGTCAAGTCATCATCTGTTCACTGCCACCCTGGGCCTTCTGATAGCTCCTACCATACTGGACTACTTACAAATCCTGAGAGAAAACAATCTTTCTGGGTTATTTAAGCCATCTCTCAAGTATCTTCTTAAAAAGTAGAAAGACAGGATGTCCGTTCTAAGATGGCTGAATAGGAATAGCTCTCGTCTGCAGCTCCCAGCATGATCCATGCAGAAGATGAGTGATTTCTGCATTTCCAACTGAGGTACCTGGTTCATCTCATTGGGACTGGTTGGACAGTGGGTGCAGCCCATGGAGGGTGAGCCGAAGCAGGGCGGGGCATCGCCTCACCTGGGAAGCACAAGGGGTCAGGAGATTTCCCTTTCCTAGCCAAAGGAAGCCATGACAGACTGTACCTGGAAAAACGGGACACTCCCACCCAAATACTGCACTTTTCCCAAGGTCTTAACAACTGGTAGACCAGGAGATTCTCTTCTGTGCCTGGCTCGGCGGATCCCATGCCCACGGAGCCTTACTCACTGCTAGCACGGCAGTCTGAGATTGAACTGCAAGGCTGCAGCCTGGCAGGGGAAGGGGCGTCCACCATTGCTAAGGCTTGAGTAGCTCACAGTGTAAACAAAGAGGCCAGAAATCATGAACTGGGTGGGTGGAGCCCACTGCAGCTCAGCAAGGCCTACTGCCTCTACAGACTGCACCTCTGTGGGCACGGCATAGCTGAACAAAAGCCAGCAGACAACTTCTGCAGACTTAAACGTCCCTGTCTGACAGCTCTGAAGAGAGCACTGGTTCCCCAGTATGGCATTTGAGCTCTGAGAACAGACAGACTGCCTCCTCAAGTGGGTCCCTGACCCCCGTGTAGCCTAACTGGGAGATACCTCCCAGTAGGGGCCAACAGACACCTCATACAAGGCAGTGCCCCTCTGGGACGAAGATACCAGAGGAAGGATCAGGCAGCAATATTTGCTGTTCTGCAGCCTCTGCTGGTGATACCCAGGCAAACAGGGTCTGGGGTGGACCTCCAGCAAACTCTAACAGACCTGCAGCTGAGGGACCTGACTGTTAGAAGGAAAACTAACAAGCAGAAAGGAATAGCATCAACATCAAGAAAAAGGACATCTACACCAAAACCGCATCTGTAGGTCACCAACATCAAAGACCAAAAGTAGATAAACTAGAGCAGAAAAGCTGAAAATTCTGAAAACCAGAGCACCTCTTCTCCTTCAAAGGATCGCAGCTCCTTGCCAGCAACGGAACAAAGCTGGATGGAGAATGACTTTGACAAGTTGACAGAAGTAGGCTTTAGAAGGTTGGTAATAACAAACTTCTCTGAGCTAAAGGAGCATGTTCTAACCCATCACAAGGAAGCTAAAAACCTTAAAAAAAGGTTAGACAAATGGCAAACTAGAATAAACAGTGTAGAGAAGACCTTAAATGACCTGATGGAGCTGAAAACCATGGCATGAGAACTTTGTGAGGCATGCACAAGCTTCAATAGCTGATTAGAGCAAGTGGAAGAAAGGATATCAGTGATTGAAGATCAAATTAATGAAATAAAGTGATAAGACAAGATTAGAGAAAAAAAGTAAAAAGAACAAACAAAGCCTCCAAGAAATATGAGACTATGTGAAAAGACCAAATCTACATTTGATTGGTGCACTTGAAAGTGACAGGGAGCATGGAACCAAGTTGGAAATCACTCTTCAGGATATTATCCGGGAAAACTTCCCCAACCTAGCAAGGCAGGCCAGTATTCAAATTCAGCAAATAGAGAGAACACCACAAAGATACTCCTCGAGAAGAGCAACCCCAAGACACACAATAGTCAGATTCACCAAGATTGAAATGAAGGAAAAAACGTTAAGGGCAGCCAGAGAGAAAGGTTGAGTTACCCACAAAGGGAAGTCCATCAGACTAACAGAAGATCGCTCGGCAGAAACTCTACAAGCCAGAAGAGAGTAGGGGCCCATATTCAACATTATTAAAGAGAAGAATTTTCAACCCAGAATTTCATATCCAGCCAAACTAAGCTTCATAAGTGAAGGACAAATAAAATCCTTTACAGACAAACAAATGCTGAGAGATTTTGTCACCACAAGGCCTGCCTTACAAGAGCTCCTGAAGGAAGCACTAAACATAGAAAGAAACAACCAGTACCAGCCACTGCAGAAGCATGCCAAATTGTAAAGACCATAGATACTAGGAAGAAACTGCATCAATTAACAAGCAAAATAACCAGCTAACATCATAATGACAGGATCAAATTCACACATAACAATATTAACCTTAAAGGTAAATAGGCTAAATGCTCCAATTAAAAGACACAGACTGGGAAATTGGATAAAGAGTCAAGACGCTTCAGTGTGCTGTATTCAGGAAACCCATCTCATGTGCAGAGACACACACAGGCTCAAAATAAAGGGATGGAGGAAGATCTACCAAGCAAATGGAAAGAAAAAAAAAGGGGGTGGGGATGCAGTCCTAGTCACTGATAAAACAGACTTTAAACCAACAAAGATCAAAAGAGACAAAGAAGGCCATTACATAATGGTAAAGGGATCAATTCATGAAGAAGAACTACCCTAAATATATATGCACCCAATATGGGAGCACTCAAATTCATAAAGCAAGTCCTGAGAGACCTACAAAGAGACTTAGACTCCCACACAACAATAATGGGAGACTTTAACACCCTACTGTCAATATTAGACAGACGAATGACACAGAAGGTTAACAAGGATATCTAGAACTTGAACACAGCTCTGCACCAAGTGGACCTAAAAGACATCTACAGAACTCTCCAACCCAAATCAACAGAATATACATTCTTCTCAGCACCACATTGCACTTATTCTAAAATTGACCACATAATCAGAAGTAAAGCACTCCTCAGCAAATGTAAAAGAATGGAAATCACGACAAACTGTCTCTCAGACCACAGTGTAATCAAATTAGAACTCAGGACTAAGAAACTCACTCAAAACTGCACAATTACATGGAAAGTGAACAACATGCTCCTGAATGACTACTTGGTAAATAATGAAATGAAAGCAGGAATAAAGGTGTTCTTTGAAACCAATGAGAACAAAGACACAACATACCAGAATCTCTGGGACACATTTAAAGCAGTGTGTAGAGGGAAATTTATAGAACTAAATGCCCATAAGGGAAAGCAGGAAAGATCTAAAATCGACACCCTAACATCACAATTAAAAGACCTAGAGAAACAAGAGAAAACAAAGTCAAAAGCTAGCGGAAGGTAAGAAATAACTAAGATCAGAGCAGAATTGATGGAGATAGAGACATAAAAAACCCTTCAAAAAATCAATGAATCCAGGAGCTGGTTTTTTGAAAAGATCAACAAAATTGATAGACTGCTAGCAAGCCTAATAAAGAAGAAAAGAGAGAAGAATTAAATATACACAATAAAAAAAGATAGAGGGGATATCACCACTAATCCCACAGAAATACAAACTACCATCAGAGAATACTATAAACACCTCTATGCAAATAAACTAGAAAATCTAGAAGAAATGGATAAATTCCTGGACACATTGACCCTCCCAAGACTAAACCAGTAAGAAGTTGAATCTCTGAATAGACCAATAACAGGCTCTGAAATTGAGGAAATAATTAATAGCCTACCAACCAAAAAAAAAAAAAATCAGGCACAAGACAGATTAACAGTCAAATTCTACAAGAGGTATAAAGAGGAGATGGTACCATTCCTTCTGAAACTATTCCAATCAATAGAAAAAGAGGAACTCCTCCCTAACTCATTTTATGAAGCCAGCATCATCGTGACAGCAAAGCCTGGCAGAGACACAATAAAAAAACAGAATTTTAGACCAATATCCCTGATGAACATCGATACAAAAATCCTCAATAAAATACTGGAAAACCGAATCCAGCAGCACATCAAAAAGCTTATCCACCACGATCAAGTGGGATTCATCCCTGGGATGCAAGGCTGGTTCAACATATGCAAATCAATAAATGGAATCCATCACATAAACAGAACCAATGACAAAAACCACATGATTATCTCAATAGATACAGAAAAGGTCTTTGACAAAATTCAACAGTCCTTCATGCTAAAAACTCTCAATAAACTAGGTATTGATGGAACGTATCTCAAAATAATAAGAGCTATTTATGACAAACCCACAGCCAATAGCATACTGAATGGGCAGAAACTGGAAGCATTCCCTTTGAAAACCGGCACAAGACAAGGATGCCCTCTCTCACCACTCCTATTCAACATAGTGTTGGAAGGGCATAGTGTTGGCCAGGGCAATCAGGCAAGAGAAAGAAATAAAGGGTATTTAATTAGGAAAAGAGGAAGTCAAAATGTCCCTGTTTGCAGATGACATGATTTTATATGTAGGAAACCCCATCGTCTCACCCCAAAATCTCCTTAAGCTGATAAGCAACTTCAGCAAAGTCTTAGGATACAAAATCAATGTGCAAAAATCACAAGCATTCCTATACACCAATAACAGACAAAGAGGGAGCCAAATCATGAGTGAACTCCCATTCACAATTGCTACAAAGAGAATAAAATACCTGGGAATCCAACTTACAAGGGATGTGAAGGACCTCTTCAAGGAGAACTACAAACCACTGCTCAATGAAATAAAAGAGGACACAAACAAATGGAAGAACATTCCATGCTCATGGATAGGAAGAATAAATATCATGTAAATGGCCATACAGCCCAAGGTAATTTATAGATTCAATGCCATCCCCATCAAACTACCACTGACTTTCTTCACAGAATTGGAAAAAACTACTTTGAAGTCATATGGAACCAAAAAAGAGCCCACATAGCCAAGACAATCCTAAGTAAAAAGAACAAAGCTGGAGGCATCACGCTACCTGACTTCAAACTATACTACAAGGCTACAGTAACCAAAACAGCATGGTACTGGTACCAAAACCGATATATAGATCAATGGAACAGAACACAGGCCTCAGAAATAACAGCACACATCTACAACCATCTGATCTTTGAAAAATTTGACAAAAACAAGAAATGGGGAAAGGATTCCCTATTTAATAAATGGTGCTGAGAAAAACTGGCTAGCCATATGTAGAAAGCTGGAACTAGATCCCTTCCTTACACCTTATACAAAAATTAATTCAAGATGGATTAAAGACTTAAATATTAGACCTAAATCCATAAAAACTCTAGAAGAAAACCTAGGCAATACCATTCAGGACATAGACATGGGCAAAGACTTCATGACTAAAACACCAGAAGCAATGGCAACAAAAGCCAAAATAGACAAATGGGATCTAATTTAACTAAAGAGCTTCTGCACAGCAAAAGAAACTACCATCAGAGTGAACAGGCAACCTGCAGAATGGGAGAAAATTTTTGCAATCTACCCATCTGACAAAGGGCTAATATCCAGAGTCTACAAAGAACTCAAACAAATTTACAAGAAATAAACAAACAACCCCATCAAAAAATGGACAAAGGATACGAACAGACACTTCTCAAGAGAAGACATTTATGCAGCCAACGGACACATGAAAAAATGCTCATCATCACTAGCCATCAGAGAAATGCAAATCAAAACCACAGTGAGATACCATCTCATGCCAGTTAGAATGGCGATTGTTGAAAAGTCAGGAAACAACAGATGCTGGAGAGGATGTGGAGAAATAGGAATGCTTTTACACTGTTGGTGGGAGTGTAAATTATTTCAACCATTGTGGAAGACAGTGTGGCAATTCCTCAAGGATCTAGAACCAGAAATACCATTTGACCCAGCAATCTTATTACTGGGTATATACCCAAAGGATCATAAATCATGCTACTGTAAACACACAGGCACACATATGTTTATTGTGGCACTTTTCACAATAGCAAAGACTTGGAACCAACTCAAATGTCCATCAATGATAGACTGGATTAACAAAATGTGGCACATATACACCATGGAATACTATGCAGCCATAGAAAAGGATGAGTTCAGGTCCTTTGCAGGGACATGGATGAAGATGGAAACCATCATTCTCAGCAAACTATCACAAGGACAGAAAACCAAACGCTGCATGTTCTCATTCATAGGTGGGAAGTGAACAATGAGAACACTTGGACACAGGGCAGGGAACATCACACACTGGGGCCTGTTGGGGGGGTGGGGGCTAGGGGAGGGATAGCATTAGGAGAAATACCTAATGTAAATGATAGTTGATGGGTGCAACAAACCAACATGGCACATGTATACCTATGTAACAAACCTGCACATTGTGCACATGTGCACAATAAAAAAAGTAGAAATATGTGCACAATAAAAAAAGTAGAAAGACAGGAAAATGTTAAATAGTGTCATTTTAGTGTTAATTAACATATCAGATTATCTTTCAGTGGAAAAATACAGGCAGCATGAAAGTGTCATTAAAAAGTTGAGTCTGTTGAGTTTGTGTTGGGGGTAAAAAGAAATCTGAAAAGGTGAAAAATTGCAAGTACAGATTAGCTTTTTTCAATTTTGCCAACACTGGCATGAGGCTGTTAGAATCCTGCCTAACAAATGTATGAAACCGTAAAAATATTTTTCTTGTCGTTTAACTTGGTTCTGGAAATTCTAAAGGGAGACTTTCAAATAAAGTACAATTAATCACTCCAAATTCAGTCATTTTGAGACACTTTGTTTATGGAATAATTGAATAATTATATGATAGTTTTAATGCAAGTTTTTGATACATATTTCTGTACCCCAAACTGAAAACTACTTCAGAAAAAGGATAATGTCATGAAGTTTTGCATCTTGAAAACTTTTGAATTGAATAAAACAATTTTATGTTGAAAAATAGAAGATTTTTGTTTTCTGGTTCTATTCTGTACTTTGTTTTTTAGTTTTTCCCTTCCCTTCTCTTTCCTCTATCCATTTTTTAGCTCCTTGCTCATATTTTTAATCAACTTATAGCACCTAGTTCTGTGATTTGAACATGGTAGGTGCTGAACAGTGTTTGTTAAATTGAATTTAAGTCAACATCACCACATATGGGCCCATTTTACCTACAATTTTAGGGCAAGGTTGACTTTTTGTCTTTCTGTTGAGTGATGAAAGCAATTTGGCAGGAGCTAGCAACATTTCATTCCCTGGAATCACTTTTATTATTTATATACTATTTGTAGTACAAACATGTTTCCAGGAACTTAAGCGACTAGAATGTAGTTTTCTACTTAAATTCAATTCCTCTATTTAGGAAACTTCTATCATATAGAGTTTGGCAAAATTCAGAAACTGGTAAGAAAAAAATGACTGCAACTATTCTTGGGATAGAAGAGAACAGAGATGAGAAATATTCATTAAATCCCTTCACTCTTACCAGACCCATAACTGTTTCCAGAACCCATTCAATCTAATTTTGTGTCTTGCACCATTTTATTTTGGGCTTACTGAACTTCACTGCCACAGGAGGGGGAATGGGTTTGGCAACACAGTTCAGACTATTCTTTTTTCCTCTTTCTTATCCCATCTTCCTCCTAAATGGTTTGGGTCCTGGCAAAACCAAAAAGTGTTTTTCTCTAGTGCTTTTAATTTTTTTGTGTGTTTAATTTTTAACTAAGTGTGCATTTCAAAGAGAATGTAACCCAGCTGTTTTTTATTCTTTTAAACAACAAAATGGTAATTTGTAAAAACCATTCAATGTCCAAGAAGACTTTAGCCCCTTAAAAAAAAAAAAAAGAAAGCTTTTCTTTCTTTGAACCAAGAATACAAGCCTTGCCAAAAGGGAAGAGTTGGAACCAAGAAAGACTGGGATTTGATTTAATTTAAACTTAGAATTTATAAGTGAGAGAATGATTGCAGCCTTGGCAGAATGTAAGTATTTCCAGGTAACTGAAATTTAACTCTTTTATTTATGAGCCTTGACCACATCCAATAGTGGTACTTCTATATTCTCTTCCCTGAGGATTTCTTGGAAGGGAAAATAGTGTCTATGTGTGTGAGGCTTTTGGAAAGTGGGGACAATGAGCAAGCAGTTGTAACAGGAGGAATAGTAATCCTACATACACAGCAGCACTGAAACAAAAAAGTAAAATCAACGCTGAGGTCTCAATATTTATAAAAATGATCATTTTCACAGAAGCGAAAATGAAATTTACTCTTATATTATTTACAAGTAATTTACTGAATGATTATGACTTTTAATAAAAATAGAAAGAAAGAGAGATATTTCACTTATGAGAGAGAACATTTCCTAATTCTGGAAAGATCTATTGTGATACAGTAATTCATATTTTAATCACTAACTTTTATGTACTCACTGAAACAGATTACTAAATTTCCTCCATTTGGCAAAACTTTGTTTTTCTAATTAGATTGTTTTCCCAGTAATTGGACGTAACAAAACTGTATTTCTCTGAAGACATTTTATAATTCAAACATTTCATTAATGGCGAACAAACTTTCTCCATTTTCTATTGCTCTGAATTAAATTTTATTGGCAGTTAAGAAGAGATTATTTTTACAGATTTTTCTATTAAAAAAGATAAATTGTTCACATGATAAAACTGGATGTTAGTAAGAATTATGTTGATAACCGCAGCAAATTTGGCCCAGACACATTATTTCCTACTGACTTAAAAGTGATACCACTTTCTATTATAAGACTACTTTGCATTTGTTATCTCTAGTGTTCTTTTGGCATTGGTCTAGTAATGTTTTATACTTGTTTCTTACTTTTAAAAGTTTTATTCTAAATGAAGTTCAGTTTAACATACGTGCACTGAGAGCCTACTATGTGCTTGGTGTTGTCAGGACTCCAGAGAATCAAATACAAAAAAGTAAAAATTCATTCTCATTGGTAATCTCACTGTGGCCTGGCTGCAGGGTAGCAGAGGGTGTGGGTGTGAGGGCAAGAAAGGGACTGAACACCATAAAAAGGACAAATGCAATTTCAGAGGGTGGAGAAGAATTAGGGCCTCTAACTCATCAGAGCTTCATAGGAAGTAGAAAAAGAAAGTTCTTGTTCAGGTGAGAAGCAGCTCCTAGAGGCACATGGTTTGCAAAGTGGACAGTGCCTACGTGCAGGGAAAAAGAAGGTGGTGCTTCTGGGTGGCTACCACCCACACTTGGACTGTTTGCCTAGAAAGGGTGGCAAGGACTGGATTTGAGGCCTCATTTACTTTGCCTGTTGCATTGGCTCTCTGAGGAGACAAGAGACATAACTACTGCATTGACTCTCTGAGGAGACAAGAGCAATCGGGAGAAAACTCAGGTCTGATAAAAAGCTTTAAGAGGTTGTTGTGGGGATTACGATTTTAAACCCCCAACACAATCTTACAAAAGCTTCACCAAAATCTCTATTGTTTAAGAATGCTTTTGGTGCTTTTTTCATTTTTTCCTGGAAGATATTAAGTAGTATTGAAATCTGCATCAAAATTGATTTGAGGTGTCAACAGAGGATAAGACATCTGAATCACAAAGATAACTAAGTCACACTCCTGCCTTGGAGTATCTCACTGACTAGTGGAGACAGATGGACAACCTAGAGAGGTAATTTGAATATAGTCTGGTAAACTCAAATATCATATATGCAGAGGGTGTGCTGTCTCAGAGAGCAGGGGCCGTATCTAAGCTGTGTCCTGGACAATACCTAGCAACATTCACGTATGTGGTACATAACTACTTGCAGAATCAAACTGCAGAAATAGTGCAACTCTGGATCTACTTACACATCTATTTTTCTCACCTTCAAAATTTCTTCTTAAACTAAATCAGCTATAATTTATTTACTTTTCCTCAGATCGAAAGGAAATAAAATAGTTTGAGAAGGAATGAATGGGCAAATTTGAGGCATTTTTTTGAAAACCATGTGTGTTTTTACTTCCTATTTCCTTATTGTTTAGGAAACAAATACATGAATAAAATTCAAGTTCAATAGCTTGTGCAGATTTTTCTTAAACTAGTAATAGAAAGCACCAAGAATCCCGGTGCTTTGCATTGTGAGAAATATGAACTGGTCTGGGCATTTATTTTCATGGTAACAAATGTGTAGCAGAGAAAAAAGAAGAAAAAAAATATGACAACATGAAGTCATCATCCTTCCAGTCCAGGGTGAGAGCTCTTAGAATGGCTTAGTGATGGATATACTGAAGGACAGAACCGATTACAAAAAGACTAGAGTTGATAGGACCACATAAGAAAAGAGCAGTGGCTCACACCTATAATCCCAA
Organism: Pan troglodytes; assembly: GCF_028858775.2. Lineage (NCBI taxonomy): Eukaryota > Metazoa > Chordata > Mammalia > Primates > Hominidae > Pan > Pan troglodytes. Next base: position 78,289,850 of record NC_072398.2, on the reverse strand, counting down.
CACTTTGGGAGGCCGAGGCAGGAGGATTGCTTGAGGCCTGGAGTTTGAGACTAGCCTAGGGAACATGAAAAGATCCTGTCTCTACAAAGTACACAGAATTAGTCGAATGCGGTGGTGTGTGGCTGTAGTCCCAGCTACTTGGGAAGTTGAGGTGAGATCAAGTTTGCGTTGAACCGTGATCATGCCACTGCACTCCAGCCTAGGCAACAGAGTGAGACTCTGTCGCAAAAAAAAAAAAAAAAAAAAAAAAAAAGAAAAAAAGAATAGAAAAAGAAAGAGCAGGTTGGTGAGAACTGGCTTGGGCAAAAAGAGAAGGATGTGGAAAACATAGAAACCTCAGGCTATTTGACTACATTATATTGTGGAAAAGATGGAAAGGCTTGAAAAGGCTTGCATCCAAAAAAAAGTCTTTGAAAAATGTCATTCTTATTGTTATAGTGCCCTGTGAGTCTCTACAGTTTTTCTTTGCCTCTTGGAGTTTTTGTATTAAAATTACAATACCCTTGGTTTTTACAATTTTTTTTTTTTACCATTATTTGTCAAGAACTAAGTATCGCTTTTTTACCTATGACAACAATTTGAAAAGGAAAATCTGTGTGGAGTCAGGAAGTAGGTGCTCCTGACTGGAGAAAAAGATCCAGGAGGACAAGTGGGAAGATGCTAGAGGAAACCTATGGTTGCTTCACAAATTTCTTCAAGGACAGCCTTACCCTACAAAACAGACATCGTCCTTATGACCTAACACTTTGGTAATCAAGATTTAAACTCATCCACTTTCTTGCTTGCATGGAAAGAAGGAAGAGAATGTATATACAGTCAATATCTGTGAATTATTAGGTGTTTTTGCAAATGATCTTTTATGTACTTAAAACAATTGCATGGTATACCAGTTATCATTTCTATAGCTAATGAAAAACAGAGTTGGAATGTAAAACCGGAATTCTAACTTTGAGTCCAATTCTCTTTTTCCTTTTCAAGATGATTGTTCATTTCCTGGCTCTACTTGTTTCCTTTTTCTCTCTAACTATCCCACTATTGGTATTTTGGATATTCTTAGTCACATCTTCTCAGAACAACTCCCTGAATTAGGTACTATTGTCCCAATTTATAGATGAGGTAATTGAGGCACAAACAGATGAGACAACAGGCCAGCGTTGCAGAGCTAGATAACAGTGCAGCCAGGATCCGTCTCAGGTACGCAGCCATGCTCTGAGCCACCCCTGGGGCTTTTTCTGCCTCTTGGTTTCCAACAGGCCATCCCATTTTGACTGTGACCTCCCTAGCATCCTGAGGACCCACTGGCTTATTTGTTGTGGGTATCAGTAGAGGCCTGAAAAAAACTTCCAGTGACCTTGGCACTGAGATGATCTACAAGTAGATGTGCAAAATTTGGCCGTTGCCATGGTCCCTTCAATAAGGCCAGATTAGTGATGGGAAAACTGAAGAGTTTTGTCTGGCGTGGAGTTCCTGTGACTGCTTTCATCCTGGTGCTGTCCAAGACCAATTTGGAGTTTACAGAAAGAACTAATGGGAACCAGAATAATTGGAAACATTTTGCAGAGATAAGCTAGCAAGTTCAGACTTCTATTTTTTTTTCTAATGAAAAAACCATAAAGGAAATATGTCAGAGAGTGAATATTGCCATCTCCCCTCCACCTCTAGTGGAAAGCAAGCAGGTAAGCAACAGGATACAGGGTGTCTTAGCAGAGTCTCTCATAACTCTGCCCCTCACTTGAGTGTAAATCATTCTCCAATTGCAGATCAGACATAAATCGTTCTGAAACCAGTGCTCACCAAATGTCATTGTGTTATTGAGACATAAATCCTATGTCAGCTCGATGAAATGTCTATGGCCATTGCATTAAACAAGTCAAGGCAACTATTTAACGATTTCCAAACATTCTGTTATTAAAGTTCAGACAAGAGGTTTGAGAGGAAAGCCATGTTGAAGTGGACTTTAAACAGCCATTTCTCACATTTGTTCGATGAACAATAGCTGTAATGAGTGCCCCAGCTCTGAACTCCATCTCAGCAGAAGGGCTTAGAATGGACAACATAGGTCATCAAGAGGAAGCAGCCCTGAGTTTTGGGAGCCCCCTTTGACCTTTGCAACCTCTCAGTATGTAAAGCACAGGCATCTGTATTTTATGTTGATGTTCATCTCAGGCATCTCTGTTTTAACCTGTCTCTAGAGCACCTTCTACAGAGTGAAGAATGACAAGAACTTACTTTGTCCAACAGTTGTGATACCAGTCATCTACTAAGAGCTCCCATATATGTAAATTAAGTACAGCATTTTATACCTGGACAGCTCCTTAGAGTTTCTGAGAATTTCTCCATGCATTTGATCTACATCCTGTTCCCCTTTCCCTGCTACTCTATAGAAAAATTGAAATGATCAAAAAAAGAACTTTTCTAACATCTTGCATCTACGCTACAAATTTATCTGCATCTTCTTTTCCATCCCTGATGTCAGCATGGGAGACATTTTCTTCCGTTGACCCACAATGAGTCATTCCACCTATCCTGGAGTTTCATCCTTTTTGTCCCTCCCCCACAACGTCCACAGGGACTTTGCAGTACTGAATTTTTTCTCATCCTTGCTCTATGTACAACCTTTTCTTTTTTTACTGACCCCTTCCCATTAGCATTTAAACAGACTCAAGTCCTCCACACATTTAAATAAACAAATAAGCCTCTGTCAAACTCCACCCCCATCTTCTGCCTTATATGTATCCTTTCACTGCTAAACTTTTGTAAAATAGATACGTAATAATTGTACATATTTACAGGGTACACATGGCATTTTGATGCATGCATACAAACTGTAATGATCAAATAAGGGTAGTTGAGATATCCATTACCTCAAATATTTATCACTTCTTTGTGTTGGGAACATTCCAAATCTTCTCTTTTAGTTGTTTTGGAAATACACAATGAGTTATTTGTAACTATGTTCACCCTACTCTCCTACTCTTCACCTCCCGTTTAATCCTCAAGCCATGACAGTCTGCCAAAGTCACCGGGTAGGTTAGAAGTCTGGCTATAAGTACAAGAAAACCCAACTCAAACTGGATTAAATTATGAAGGAAATTTTGGCTCACTTAATTGGAATACCAGGGGCAGAACACTGATCAGACATCATTCCATCCTGTGGCTCCAGGTCTGCTCTCCTACATGAATCAACTGGGCACAAGATGGCTGCAGTTGGTCCTGACTTCACCTTGGCACACAAACAGTATTCAGAAGACAGAAAGCCATCCCTTCTTATGGGTTTTTTGGAAGCATAGAAACTTTTCCCACAAAGTCTCAGAAATTTCCTTTCACATTTTCTTGGTGTGAATTATGTGTTATGTGCCAATTCCTGAAACAATTCTTAAGGCCAGAGGGACGCCATGCAAGTGTCTCACTTACAAATATTAAAGTTTCTCATGTATCAGTGGTTCTCAACCAGGAGTGATTTTATCCCTGAGGGTACATTTGGCATTGTCTGGAGTCATTTTTTATGGTTATGACTGTAACCGTGTGGTAGTAATGGCATCTAGTGGGTAGAGGCCAGCGATGCTGCAAAACATCCTACCATGCACGGGATATCCCCCTACAACAAAGAATTACTAACCTAAAATATCAATAGTGTCAACACTCTTTGTTATCTCCCACCTCCCATAAATCACTAGCCTCTGTGAATGCTAACTCTCACTTTCCTACTTCAAGTAACTATCATTTTTCACTTGTATTATTTCACTTGCATCATTTTTCTAGCTGAGATGTCCAATTTTGCTGCCATTCAATTCACTTTGCATAATGCATTCTATAGCAATTAAGATCTGGCGATTTAAGAAATAAAATAAAAATAAACAAGATATAAATTGATTTTTCTCTCACGCAAAAGAAGTCTGAAGTTAGGTGGGTCCAGGGTTAAAAGTAGAGTTCCTTGGCATGGACCCAAGTTTGTTCTATCTTGCTACTTTGCTATCTTTAGCATGTGAATTTTTCTATGTGTTGCAAAGCATTTGATTGAACAATGGCAATCACAACCATTGTGTCAACTAGCAAGAAGGGAAAATGACAAAGAAGGGGTTAACTTCCTAGAAGTTAACCATATTTATTCTGCTTACAGCTCATCAGACATTTATTTAGTCCTACTTCCACGCTTAGCTATGAAAGGCTAGCAAATGTGGGGCTTATTTCAAGTGCCCGTGGATTTAACTAAAAATTACTATTTCTACTATTAAGGAAGGTGTGAGAAAATACATACTGTGTAACAACCAAATAGTCTCTGCCAGAAAGTCAGAGTCATCTTTCTAAAGAGAAAAAATGATCATGCAATTGCTGCTTAAAAATCCTTTTTAGATGACTCTATATGACAAATAGAATAAATTTCGAACCCTCTAATTAAAGAGGTTTAAAATGCTAATCACAGCTGGGTGTGGTGGCTCATGTCTGCAATCCTACCACTTAGGGAAGCAGAGGCAGGTAGATTGTTTGAGTCCAGGTGTTTAAGACCAGCCTGGGCAACATGGTGAAACTCTGACTCTACGATAAATACAAAAAAAATTAGCCAGGCATGGTGGTGTGCGCCTGTAGTTCCAGCTACCTGGGAGGCTGAAGTGGAAGGATCACCTGAGCCAAGGCACTCCAGCCTGGGTGACAGAGTGAAACCCTGTCTCAAAAAAAAAAAAAAAATGCTTATCACTCTTTGATCTGTGCTGAACTTCTCTGGTCTTGTCTTTAATGATTTCCCCAAACTTATGCTATCTTCTCAAATGCAGTTATACTGCACTTATTAACAGGTTCCTAAATTACTCTTTCTCTTTGTCTCTCTCTATGCCGCCTTCTCTGCCTGAATTGCCCTTCCTTCACTTACCTAACTTCAGCTCCTTGTTTCTCTCTTTTCTCAGATCAGATGTTATTTTCTCTGGGACTCCTTTCTGGACACATCATGACTGAGTGAGGAGCCTCTCTTCTGTTTTCCCACAGCCCAAAATGCTCAGCCCTGTTTGAACAATGTGTTGTCATTGCCACTTTTCTTCTTGCATTGGCCCTTTAAATTGTGATTCTTTAGGGCAAAGATTGTGTCATAATACATAGTAAGCACTTATTAAATAATACTTGAATAAATGACTGCATTACCTCATTTGGCCCTCAGAAACACCCTTCAAGGTAAGCAACGTTATTTATTTTTACAGACTAATTAACTAAAGTTAAGGAAATTTATGTGTGCCCAAAGCCATAACACCAGCAAGAGGCAGAACTTGGGCTGCTTCCAATTCTGATTTCCAATCTGGTTCTCACTTTACAATACCACAGTCTTTTTTTTTTTTTTTAACTTATCCTCTCTTACACTTACACTGTAATATTGACTTTGTGCTTTGTGTCCATGGTCATTTCGCAGTAACACCCACTTGCCACTTTCAATTCACTCCAAGTTGTTACGGATCTTTCAACTGTTTTCCGTTCAGTCTTATATATGCAGATGTTATAAACCTCTCTCCATGTATGCCTTTGCCTTGAAAGTATTTAAGACAAATGTGAAACCTGAAGGACGTCATTGGTTCCCTATCCAATCTCCCTCTTCGGCTTTACTGAAAATATAATTCCTTTTGTTTAGATATTTGGTGGCCTTGTGTTTTAGAGAAAGCTGAGCTTCCCTGATCCACAAAGGCAATCTGTATTAGTCTAAGCAAGGATAGTAATCCTATTCCCCTTTCTAGGAGCTCATTTAGGAATGGGCGTATAAAACCAATTAGCCAATAATATTTAAAGGAAAGTCTACTACAGTGCATCCTGTTTTTTTTTTTTTTTAAAAAAGGACACATTGAGAGGTTGTGGCATGTCTGTCTCCATGCTGTCATCAGCATTTCATCTTTTCATCTGCTTTGACCATCTTGGGTCCACAAGGAGTGTCAGTATGCTGAAGACGGCAGAGGGGAGAGACAGATGCATCTGGTTCCTGATGACCTCCCTGAGTTTTGAATAGGTCAACTCCTGAACTGTCCTACCTTAAGATTTCCTGTCATGTGAGAACCTCAACATTACTTAACATTTAAGCCACTCATACTTGCATTTTTTCTGCTTCCTGCAAGCAAAAGCATTCTAAATAGAATACCAACCTGGAATTGCACTGGGGAACTCGTCAAAATGAACTCTACACTGACCTTTCCGTAAAGAAAGTCACATTGCTTGATCATTCTCTTTCTCAAATTTGGATTCCAGTGTTGCTCTTACATGAAATGCCTAATACATATTAATGATATATGAAATATATTAGATAATCTCTAAATTGTATAAACCTGAATCCAGTTTCCAAGAAACCTGTGCCACACTGCTATGACACTGAGTATGACCTTTCTCAGGATTTTTCATCCTGAGACCTTAGTTTTCTTCTCTCCAGTCTTTTATGCACAGATAATATATGCCTTTGCCTTGAAAATATTAAAGACCTTGGAGGATAATTCTTTGGGTCACTAACTTTCTAAAACATATATATTCCTTTAAAGTAAAACCCTGCTGTGAAAAAGGTCTTTCACACCCCATTTCCCATCAGAACTCTAACTCATTTTAGCCTGCTTCACCTCTTCCTCTGGGAAATATGAGACATGCTGTCTTTGAAAATAGTTTTGGCTTGTGAAAGGGAAGCCCATCAGTCATATTTTCAGGTGTAAGTCCTAAATTATGTATTTAAAATAAAATATATCATCTCCTCTGGGGAAGTATGCATAGCATGACATATGAACCTGAAATGGCCTGTAGGTTTTACTTCGCTAAGGAGTGACATATACTTGTGCGATATTTTTTTTTGCATCTTCTCTGCCTATGACCGTAATAAGAAACTACCTGAGAATATGAGAACATTCTGGGTCCTAAATAGATCCTGGATATCATTCAGTCTAACAGCTTCATTTTACTGGGATCTGCCTCACTACTTCTGGAACAATAGCTGATAAAGTCAATGGAGAAAGAATTCTTTAGAGTTTCTGATGTTGCTCCTATAGGAGTATAATTTACACTGTGCAGGACTGGAGTGAGGAAGGAGGAGAGGCAGTCGATTTTTTGGAATGCCTCAATCAGTAATAAAGAGAGGCTATTGTGGGAGGGATAGGGTAATGTTGCGAGAAGGAGGAAGACAAAGAGACACAGTGGTTTCTGTATAGTACAAGCGGTTAAGGGCATGGGTTCCATGCACATGATGGTGCACTTGGGTTTGAATTCTAGTCCTCCATTTGGTAACTGTGTATCTGTATTAGTTAGGCTACAGACATGGCTTCTATAACAAAGGGATTCAAAAAAATCAGTGCCTTAAACAAGTTAGAAATTAGTTTATATAACATGTAAAACTCTGGGTGAGGTGGTTTGGGCTGTTAATTCCAGATAGATGGTCCAGAGCTGTTATGGAAGCTCCACCAGTATTAGGAATGCAGGATCTTTTTTTTCAAACAGCCTTTCCACCCTCAATATGTTTCCAACTCTTGCTCCAAGAAGGCTTGCTCCAGTTCACATTATCATGTCTGCATTCTAGACAGTGGACATGAGAAGGAAGGGAAGGCTTATCTCTACCACTAAGGGGCATAATCAAGAAGTTGTATTAATCATTTCTGGTCATAGCCCTTCAACCAGCACTTGATCACATGGCTCTCCTTTGCTGAAATGGAGTCTGAGAAGTAAAGCCTTAGCTGGATAGCAACCAGGTAAAATGTATATTGCCATAGACACTGAAATAAGTCCAGGAGAGATGTGCCTATGCCACAAAGATGTAGGCAAGTTACTTAACTCCATACATTAGTTTTTCCATATGTAAAATGAGAATAACAATACTTCCTACCCATATCAGATATGATTGTGCTCTGTTGTTAGTTATACAGAACCTGACAAAGCATAGCTATAAAGCAAGGTTTCTGAACTTCAGCACTATGGACATTTTGAACCAGATAAGTCCTTGTTGTGAGGGGCTGTCCTGTGCGTTGTGAAATGTTTAGCATCATTCTTGGCCTCTGCTCACTAAATGCCAGTAGTACTCCCCTCGTTGTACAAACCGAAAATGTCTCATAGAAATGTATCTTTGGGGGAAAATAGTCCCTGGCTGAGTACTACTGCTATAGAGAAAAGGGGTTTGAGTTGTTTTTCCCTCCACTTAAGATATCTGAAGAAAAGCAATCCAGGGCAGTATGGTCACTTAAAGATGATTCAGTGATGATTTAAGGAGGAAGACTCTCCATTTCTCTGCTCTACCATTCTTGGCACATGGCTTTTGTCCATAGAGTTGTTGCTTATCACGGTCTGACCCCAGTCTGGTTTTCTATCTTAGAGAACTGGCATAGCCTCACTCAAATGCTCAGAAGAGCAGGAAGTCTTTTGCGTTTGTACTCCCATCATGTAGTGCAGTGCCTCGCATTAATATGTATTTGTGCAGTGCAAAAAGTTATAATCTGAAAGTGGTATTTGTGGGCTTGTATCAATCAGGATTATTAGTTACAAAGGAAAAACAAGTCATCCCTTGTAAATATTAAAGGAGATAGGACACTCACAGAGACTTGGGAGAGCTGAAGAGCCAAACTAGGAACATAACGGCCCAGCCAGGAACCATGCCCAACCATGCTACAGGTGTTTTAGCAAAGCAGTGCTGCTGTCACCTCTCAACACCACTGCTATAGTGTCTATCCACGATGAACAATGGAATGCTAGAAGGTCTTCTCTTGCTAGCCACAAAGAAGCAGATGCCACCATCTGTGTGACCACCAAGGTGCTCGATTTCTCGTGCATACTCTTTCTCGCATTGCTTACTGTGATTGTTAATTTTATATGTCAACTTCACTGGGTTACGAGTGCTCCAACATTTGGTGGAATATTATTCTGGGAATGTCTGTGAGGGTTTTCTAGATGGGATTAACATTTGAATTGGTAGACTGACTAAAGGAGATCCTCTTCCCCATTGTGGCTGGGCCTCATCCCATCAGGTAAAGGCCTGAATAGAGCAAAACTCTTACCCTCTCTGGAGTAAGGAGGAATTCATCCTACCTCCTGCCTGACTGCTTTTGACCTGAGACATAGGTTTTTTTTGTTGTTGCTGTTTGTTTGTTTTTTCTGCTTTCCCACTCACCTGAAATATTGGTTCTTTGTGGGTCTTGAGCCAGCCAGCATTTAGACTGAAACCATATCATCAGCTCTCCTGGGTGTCCAGTTTGCTGACTGCAGATTTTGGAACTTGTCAGTCTCCATAATTACATGAGCCAATTCCCCCCCCTTTTTTTTTTTGAGATGGAGTCTCGTTCTGTTGCCCAGGCTGGAGTGCAGCAGCATGACCTTGGCTCACTGCAACTTTCACCTCCCAGGTTCAAGCAATTCTCCCACCTCAGCCTCCCAAGTAGCTGGGATTCCAGGTGCATGCCACCATGACCAGCTAATTTTTGTATTTTTAGTAGAGACAGGGTTTCACCACATTGGCCAGGCTGGTCTTGAACTCCTGAACTCAAGTGGTCTGCTAGCCTTGGCCTCCCAAAGTGCTGGGATTATAGGCATGAGACACCGTGCCCTGCTGCCAATTCCTTATAATAAATCTTGGTCTCAATTTAAAAATATATATTTTATATATATATGTATGTATATATACACAATGTACTATTCCTTATGTTTCTCTGAAAAACTCTGACTAATACACTTACCAAATTAAAATCTCAAATGAATATGTCTGAGTGATGATCCAGGTCACATGTCTACAGCCTAGCTGCAAGTGAACTGAGAAAATGAATGTTCTGACATCTTCCTGTGAAAGGCAAGATGAACATGGTGGAGAACTACTAAAATACAGGGATGGTGTCAAGATGTTGGAGGCTACAAATGACAAATGCTTTTCTCATAATTGGCCTTGTTCCTTAGAAGAAAACATAGGTAGAGACACATTGAATGTGGCCCCCTCATTATCCTGAATGTCACCTTTGTGAGAAAAGGAAGGAATCAAAGAGAATTCCTCTTCCCTCCCTATAGCTGGAAGCAGAACTTGTCTTTGCCATCAGTTCCTTTTCATTTTATCTGAGTCACACCCTGGTGCCCCTGTGTTGCCTTCTCCTTCTCTCTCCCTTCCTCCCTCCATCCTTTCTTTTCTTCTTTCTTCATTTTCTTTTATATAGTTTTTTTGTTTTTACTTCAGGTGCATTGATGCATACAAACATAAAAACATCTGTTGGCTGAGTGTGGTGGCTCATGACTGTAATCCCAGCAGTTTGGGAAGCTGAGGTAAGCAGATCACTTGAGCCCAGGAGTTCAAGATCAGCCTGGGTAACATGGTAAAACCCCATCTCTACAAAAAGTACAAAAATTAGCCGGGCCTGGTGGCAGGCGCCTATAGTCAAGCTACTTGGGAAACTGAGGTGAAAGGAACACTTGAGCCTGGAAGGTGGAGGTTGCAGTGAGCCAAGATTGTGCGACTGCCCTCCAGCATGGGCCATACAGTAAGACTGCCTAAAAAAAAAAAAAAAAAAAAAAAAAAAAAAAAAATTCATTGATTTTCTCAGTTCTTGGCACTTTACCATCTTGAGTCCATTCATAGGTCTTTTCTTGTTTTACTTATTGTTTGTTTATTCATACCTTTAAAATGTTTTGATTTTATCTTATTGAATTTTTTTTTCCAGGCTGGGTGTGGTGGTGCACGCCTGTAATCACACCTGTAATCAGGCACATGCCTGAGGTCAGGAGTTCGCGACCAGTCTGACTAACATGGTGAAACCCCGTCTCTACTAAATACAAAAAAATTAGCCCGGCATGGTGGTGCATACCTGTAATCCTAACTACCTGGGAGGCTGAGACAGGAGCATCACGTGTACCTGGGAGTGGAGGTTGCAGTGAGCAGAGAGAGTGCCATTGCACTTCAGCCTGGGCAACAAGAACAAAACTCCATCTCAAAAAAAAATTTTTTTTTCCAATACTTTCATGGGTACACATGGTTTTTGGCTACAAGGATAAATTATATAGTGGTGAAGTCTGGGCTTTTAATGTACCCATCACCTGAACAGTGTAGATTGTACACAATAGGTAGCTTTTCATCCCTTACCCCTCTCCCACCCTCCCCTCTTCTGAAACTCCAATTTCCATTATACCACTCTGTATGCCATTGCATACCCATAGCTTAGCTTCCACTTAAAAGCCACATGTGGTATTTGGTTTTCTGTTTCTGATTTACTTCACTTAGGATAATGGCCTCCAGTTCCATCCAAGTTGCTGTAAAAGACATGATTTCATTTTTTTTTGGCTGAGTAATATTCCATGGTATATAGACATCACATTTTCTTTATCCACTCATTTGTTGATGGGCACTTAAGTTGTTTCTATAACTTTGCAATTATGAATTGTGCTGCAATAAACATGCATGAGAAGGTGTCTTTTTTTATATAATGACTTCTTTTCCTTTGGGTAGATACCCAGTAGTGGGATTGCTAGATTAAATGGTAGATCTACTTTTAGCTTTTTGAGAAATCTCCATACCATCTTTCTTAGTGGTTATACTAATTTACATTCCCACCAGCAGTGTATGAGTGAACCCTTTTCACTGCATCCACACTTAAATTCCTATATCCCACTCTATGTTCTATGTTCTCTCTACACATAGACAAACATTCTCAGGTGGGTGTATAACAGTTTTAATATGTTCTTGCAAAATATATATTGTGTACTTATCATGACATGTGATATGATTTGGCTGTGTCTTCACCCAAATCTCATCTTGAATTCCCACATGTTGTGGAAAGGTACCTGGTTGGAGGTAATAGAATCATGGGAGCTGGTCTTTCCTGTGCTGTTCTCATGCTAGTGAATAAGTCTCACAAGATTTGATGGTTTTAAAAATGAGAGTTTCCCTGCACAAGCTCTCTTTCTGTCTGCCGCCATCCACATAAGATGTGACTTGCCTCTCCTTGCCTTGAACCATGATTGTGAAGCTTCCCCCGCCACATGGAACCTCTTTCCTTTGTAAATTGTCCAGTCTCAGGTATGTCTTTATTAGCAGTGTGAAAATGAACTAATATAGTAAATTGGTACCAGTAGAGGGGGATGCTGCTGAAAAGATAACTGAAAATGTGGAAGCAACTGGAACTGGGTAACAGGCAGAGGTTAGAACAGTTTGAAAGGCCCAGAAGACAGGAAAATGTGAGAAAGTTTGGAACTCTTTAGAGACTTGTTGACAAAAATGCTGATAATGATATGGACAATGAAATCCAGGCGAGGTGGTCTCAGATGGAGATGAGGAATTTGTTGGAGATTGGAGCAAAGGTGACTCTTGTTATGTTTTAGCAAAGAGACTTGGTGGCATTTTGCCCCTGCCCTAGAGATTTGTGGAATTTTGAACTTAAGAGAGATGATTTAGGGTATGTGGTGGAAGAAATTTCTAAGCAGCAAAGCATTCCACTTGGGTGCTGATAAAGGCATTCAGTTTTGTAAGAGAAGCAGAGTATAAAATGTCAGACAATTTGCAGCCTAATGATGTGATAGAAAAGAAAATCCCATTTTCTGAGGAGAAAATCAAGCGGCTGCAGAAATTTGCATAAATAATGAGGAGCTGAATGTTATTCCCCAAGACAATGGGGAAAATGTCTCCAGGGCATGTCAGATGTCTTCATGGAAGCCCCTCCCATCACAGGCCTGGAGATGTAGGAGGCAAAAACGGTTTTGTGGACTGGGCCAAGGGTCCCTGTGCTGTGTGCAGCCTTGGTGCCCTGTGTCCTAGCCACTCCAATTGTGGCTGAAAGTGGCCAATGTAAAACTCAGACCATGGCTTCAGAGAGTGTAAGTCCCAAGCCTTGGCAGCTTCCATGTGGTGTTGAGCCTGCGAGTACATAGAAATCAAGAACTGGGGTTTGGGAGCCTCTGCCTAGATTTCAGAGGATGTATGAAAATACCTGGATGCCTAGGCAGAAGTTAGCTGCAGGGGCAGTGTCCTCATGGAGAACCTCCAATAGGGCAGTGTGGAAGGGAAATGTGGGATCAGAATCCCCACACAGAGTCCATACTGGGACACTGCCTAGTGGAGCTGTGAGAAGAGGGCCACCATCTTCCAGACCTCAGAATGGTAGATCCACCAACAGCTTGCACCATGCACCTGGAAAAGTTGCAGACACTCAATGCCAGTCCATGAAAGCAGCTAGTCATGCTTAGACATATATGATTCACCAAGCATAATCTGATTAGTCATGATTATGAGGGAGGTTTTACCCTGCAAATCCACAGGGGCAAAGCTACCCAAGACCATGGGAATGCACCACTTAAATCAGCATGACCCGGATGCGAGATGTGGAGTCAAAGATCATTTTGCAGCTTTAAGATCTGACTGCCCCACTGAATTTCAGACTTGAATTGGGCTTGTAGCCCCTTAGTTTTGCACAATATCTCCCATTTGGAATGGCTGTATTTACCCAATGCCTGTGTCCCCATTGTATCTGTGAAGTAACTAACTTGCTTTTGATTTTACAGGCTCATAGGCAGAAGGGACTTGCCTTATCTCAGATGAGACTTTGGACTGTGGAATCTTGAGTTAATGCTGAAATAAGACTTTGGGGGACTGTTGGGAAGACATGATTGGTTTTGAAATGGTAGGACATGATACTCGGGAGGGGCCAGGGTGGAATGATATGATTTGACTGTGTCCCCACACAAATCTCATCTTGAATTCCCACGTGTTGTGGGAGGGACCCAGTGGGAGGTAATTGAATCATGGGGCCAGGTCTTTCCTGTGCTGTTCTCGTGATAGTGAATAAGTCTCATGAGATCCAATGGCTTTAAAAAGAGGAGTTTCCCTGCAAAACTCTTCCTCTTTGCCTGCCACCATCCACGTAAGATGTGACTTGCTCCTCCTTGCCTTCCACCATGATTGTGAGGCCTCCCCAACCACCTGGAACTGTGAGTCCAATTAAATCTCTTTCTTCTATAAATTGCTTAGTCTCAGGTATGCCTTTATCAGCAGCATGAAAATGAACCAATATAGCATGCATTTTAAGTGGTATGGGGATCTTTTTTAAAATTATACTTTAAGTTTTGGGATACATGTGCAGAACATGCAGGTTTGTTACATAAGTGTACACATGCCATGGTGGTTTGCTGCATTCACCAAACCATCATCTACATTAGGTATTTTTCCTAATGCTATCCCTCCCCTAACCCCCACCCCCGACAGGCCCCAGTGTGTGATGTTCCCCTCCCTGTGTCCATGTGCTCTCGTTGTTCAACTCCCACTTATGAGTGAGAATATACAGTGTTTGGTTTTCTGTTCCTGTGTTAGTTTGCTAAGAATGATGGTTTCCAGCTTCATCCATGTCCCTGCAAAGGATGGCTGCATAGTAGTCCATGGTGTATATGTGCCACATTTTCTTTATCCAGTCTATCATTGATGGGCATTTGGGTTGGTTTCAAGTCTTTGCTATTGTGAACAGTGCTGCAATAAACATACATGTGCATGTGTCTTTATAGTAGAATGATTTATAATCCTTTGGGTATATACCCAGTAATGGTATTGCCGGGTCAAATGGTATTTCTGGTTCTAGATCCTTGAGGAATGACCATACAGTCTCCCACAATGGTTGAACCAATTTACACTCCTAGCAACAGTGTAAAAGCATTCCTATTTCTCCACATCCTCTCCAGCATCTGTTGTTTACTGACTTTTTAATGATCACCATTCTAACTGGCGTGAAATGGTATCTCATTGTGGTTTTGATTTTCATTTCTCTAATGACCGGTGATGATGAGCTTTTTTTCATGTGTTTGTTGGCCACATAATTGTCTTATTTTGAGAAGTGTCTTTTCATATCATTTGCCAGCTTTTTGACTAGAAAATCTAGAAGAAATGGATAAATTCCTGGACACATACTCCCTTGCAAGACTAAACCAGGAAGAAGTCTAATCCCTGAACAGACCAATAACAATTCTGAAATTGAGGCACCAATTAATAATCTACCAACCCAAAAAAGCCCAGGACCAGTTGGATTCACAGGCGAATTCTACCAGAGGTACAAATAGGAGCTGGTACCATTCCTTCTGAGACTATTCCAAACAGTAGAAAAAGAGGGACTCCTCCCTAACTCATTTTATGATGGATCATTTTTGTATTACATGTTGTTTCCCCTTTTTTTCATTAAGTAATGTATATCTGTTGAAGTTGCTTTCTGTTCATCTACTTGTTTACTTCTAACTGCTGCATGATTTTCATTCAGCACATTTTTCTAACCATTCTCCTGAAATGGACACCTACAGTGCTTCAAACTTCTCATCATCAAACACCCACCATCATGTATACACAGAATTGAACATCTTCAGTATGCCCTCTTATTGACCTGAGTGAGCAGTCTTTGGTAAATATGGCTAGACAGAATTGCCAGGTCCCGGGGGTACAGATGGGTGACTTATGCATATAGTGTCAGTTTGCTGTCCAGAATAGCTGCAGCAGTTGACTTTGTTATGTGTTCATTGTAGTATTGAGGGTTCCTATATCCCCTCATTCTCTCTAATATTTGGCATTCCAACCCTTTCCCAACCCATTTTTCTTTTGCCAATCAAATACATAAAAGTAATAGCTCACTAATCTAGCCTGTATTCTCTGATTAGTCATGATTCTGAGTAGCTTGTTCATGTGCTTGTTAGTCCTTTGGGGTTCCACTTCTGTCAAATGTTTTTATACCTTTTAGTATTTTTGTCTTCTTGTTAATTATGAAGAGTTTCCAATAAATTCTAAATAATTACATTTTAGTTTTTGGCATCAGAAATATAATTTCCTGTGATTTCATCCATCTGTTAACTTTTTTTTTTTTTTTTAAGACAGAGTTTCGCTCTTGTTGCCCAGCCTGGAGCGCAATGGCAATGGCATGATCTTGGCTCACTGCAACCCCTACCTCATCCTCAGGAGAATCATTCATGTGATTCTCCTGCCTCAGCCTTCTGAGTAGCTGGGATTACAGGCACACACCACTATGCTTGGCTAATTATTTTTTGTATTTTTAGTAGAGATGAGGTTTCACCGTGCTGGTCAGGCTGGTCTTGAACTCCTGACCTCAGGTGATCCACCTGCCTCGGCCTCCCAAAATGCTGGGATTACAAGTGTGAGCCACCACGCCCAGCCACTGTTAACTTTTCCTAAGGGTCTTTCATTGAATGGGAAGCATTAATTTAGATGTAATTATATACACATGAGAGAGAGAGAGAGCGAGATGGGGAGACAGAGTGTGTGTGTGTGTGTGTGTTTGTGTGTGTGTGTGTGTGTGTGTGTGTGTGTGAAGAGAGAGAAAAAGGTAGAATTAGGTTGCCTTACATTATTTAATATGGTTTAAGAAATATTAATCCAAATTATTCAATTGCACTTTTCCATTAACTACATAAATTTAATATTTGTTTTTAAAAATTTTAATTTAATGTACAATTCATCTTTGTATGTGATGTAGGAATTCAGTATTTTTTTCATATGTTGAGCCAGCTTTCTAATATCATCTGTCAAAGAATTTATCTTCCCCCTTCCATTGATTTCTGATATCACCTTTATTGTACATTAATTTGCTCAATGCAAATGGCTTTGTCTCTGTATTCCTTATTCTGTTCTATCAGTCTATTTGACCTTTTGTTTTTTTAATGTTAAAATTTTTAATCTTATGGGTATAATGTAGGTATATGGAATGTTTTGGTACAGGCATGCAATGCATAATAATTACATCATGGAGAATGAGGTATCCATCTCCTCAAACATTTATTCTTTGTGTTACAAACAGTCCAATTATACTCTTTTAGTTATTTTAAAATATACAATTAACTTATTATTGACTATAGTCACCCTGTTATGCTATCAAATAGTAGGTCTTAGTTTTCTATTTTTTTTTTGTACCCATTAACCATTCCCGCCTCCCCCTTATCCCCTAACTAGCCTTCCCAGCCTATGGGAACCATCCTTCTACTCTCTATGTCCATGAGTTCAATTGTTTTAATTTTTTGGTTTCACAAATAAGAGAGAACATGCAATGTTTGTGTTTCTGTGCCTGGCTTATGTCATTTCACATAATGATCTCCAGTTCCATCTGTGTTATTGCAAATGACAGGGTCTCATTCTTTTTTGTGGCTGAATAGTACCCCATTGTGTATATGTACCACATTTTCTTTATCCATTCATTTGTTGTTGGACACTTAGGTTGCTTCCAAATCTTGGCTATTGTGAACAGTGCTGCAACAAACATGGGAGTGCAGATATCCCTTTGATACACTGATTTCTGTTACAGGCTGAAAGAGTGAGGGTCGTGATCAACTCAGTATACCACTGGAGGCTATATGAGTAAGCAGCAAACTGTTTCTCATGCATGCAGAATGTTGGCAAACTGACAAACTGCGTCTGCCACCCAGAAGGAATGCTGAGGGCAGTCATGCCCCAAGCGCAGTGTTTCTTGTAATTAAGCACATCTGAAGCCTGTTAGTAATAATATGAACCCGTGATCAATTAAGCAGCTGACCAATCATTACCTCCTCCTCCCTGCTTATCCTACCCAATAAATACGAAGGGCTGTGAAAGCTCAGGGGAGGCTGCATTTGCTCACTAGAAGCAGGGAGCTCTCTTCTTCTTCCCCTGGACCCTTCCTTTAAAATGGTTTCTTTTGTCTTTAAGTTTTCATTTCTACATTTGTCCCTTCGTCCAGTCTCGTAATGACAGTCTCAATGACGGTCTCATGTAGTAACAGTAGCAACTGTTGTAGTGACGGTCTCAAGTAGTAATTGTGGCAGTCTGCCACAGATTTCCTTTCTTTTGGGTACATACCTAGGAGTGGAATTGCTGGATCATATGATAGCTCTATTTTTAATTATTTGAGGAACCTCCAAGGTCTTCTTCATAGTGGTTGTGCTAATTTACATTCCCACCAACAGTGTACGAGGGTTCCCTTTCCTCCACATCCTCACAACCATTTGTTATTGCCTGTCTTTTTGATATAAGCCATTTTAACTGGAGAAGTAGGATATCTTATTGTAGTTTTGATTTGCATTTCTCTGATGATCAATTATGTTGACCACCTATTTGACCTTATACCAATGCCATATTTTCTAATTGCTCCAGCTTTGGAGTGTGCCATAATATGTGATATGACAATACTGCCATTTAACTCTTAAATTTTTAATCTGCTATAATTATCCATAGGCTTTTGGTCCTCCCTAAAAATTTAAATATAAACTATAAATAGAAAAAACATAAAAATAAATAGTAATTTTGATTGAGCTTGCATTTACTTAATAGATTAATTTGAGGAAGAATTGACATATTTATAAAATAAAAGCCTTCTATCCCAGTGCATGAAATTTCTTTCCATTTAATCAAATTATCGTTTTTATTCCTTACGAAAGGCCATGAAGTTTTGTGTATTCTTGCTTAGATTACTTCCTAGAGATTATTTATCTTAACATTGTGAAAATCATTATTCTATATACTTTTTTTCTGGTTAGTTATTGTTGTTATTAATGCATGCTGCTGATTTTTGTAAGTTTGTCTTCTATCTGATAATCTTTCTGAATTCTCTTATTGGTGGTAAGAGTTTTGGTTGTTTTGTTGACAATTATATCCTCTGCAAATAATGATGATTTTATCTCCTTTTCTCCTTATTGCAATGACAAATACTTCTACTTCTATACTGAATAATATTTTCAAAGTAAATCATCTTGTCTTGTTCCACTTCTCAAAAGAATTGGACTATGTGTTGTATAGTTTTATACTTGAATATTTATATTCAATTTAAAAGCCCTCTTATAGTTCTAATTTGCTATAATTAAAAATCACAAATGGGTATTGAACCTTATGAAATAGTTTTCTGCTTTGAGATAATCAAAGATTTCTTATAATTTTGTTGATAGATTTTCCTGATCAATAATCATTCTTTCATTAAGGAGGAAATTTCTTCTTAATTACATTTATTATTTTTAAAATATAATGTTGGATTTTATTAGTTAACATTGTATTTCAGATGTTTACATTCTGTTCCAAAGTGAAGTGGATCATAATATTTTTTTCTGGCACTGTCCTTTTCTAGTTTGGGAATCAAGATTACAATAGCTTCAAAAATGGTCTTGGCAGCTTTATCTTCTTTTACTATTTAGGGGGAAGCTTCAATATGATAAGATTTGATTTCTTAAAAGTACAGTAAAATTTACCTATAAAGTTACATGAGTCTAGGCTGTTGAAGAAGAGAAGTCTTTGATCACCTTTAAATATATATGTATATTTAAATAATATTTATCTACTCAAGTCCTCTATTCTTGTGCCAATATAACACTTTATAAATATAGTGTAATATATTTATTTTATTTAGCTTTTCAAACTTACTAGTACATAGATATCTAAATAGTTGTATACATCCATATATGTATATATAAAACCTCTATCATGCTTGTATTTCTTTCCCATTTTTCATCTTATACTTTGTTTATTGGCGTCTTCTGTTTTTTCCCTTGATTAATCTTATGAGATTTATCTCTATCAGTGAGGTTTTTTTTCAGATTCAGGTTTAGGTTGCTATTCTTTCATCAATTTTCCTGTTCTTTTATTTGTTTTATTTAATTCTTTGTATATATTTATATGTCATGTGTGATATTTTGATGCAAGCATACAATGTATAATGATCAAATCAGGGTAATTGGGATATCTATCATCTTAAACATTTACTATTTCTTTGTGTTAGAAACATTACAATTCCACTCTTCTAGTTACTTTGAAATGTACAATAAATTATTGTTAACTACAGTGGTTCAATTGTGTTACCAAACACTAGACTTTATTCTTTCTTTCTAATTGTATTTCTGTACCAAATTAACTAATCCTTCTTGATCCTACTCCCCCACTACCCTTCCCAGCTCTTGGTAAGCATCATTTTACTCTTGATATCCATGAGATTATATTTTTTTAGCCCCCACATATAAATGAGAACATGCAATATTTGTCTTTCTGTGTCTGGTTAATTTCACTTAATATAATGTCATTCAGTTTCATTCTTCCTGTTACAAATGACAGGATTTAATTTTTTTATGGCTGAATAATATTTTATTGTGTAGTTTCTTTCTTATTTTTGATGTTTGTTCCTGATCTATTACAAATTTCTTGAGTTAAATGCATAGCTTTTAAAAAAACCTTTCTTGGTTCCTAAAAATTCATGAAAAAATTTTATTGCAAAAAAATCAATAAATAGAGGGCCCAAAATGATAGATTTGGGACTTTTATAGGATTGCAATATTGAAAAAAAAATGCTTACAGACTAGAATATATACCTCCAAAAGCCAGGGTGAAATAACAACGAAATAATGACTAAAGCTCAAATGGTTTGTAAGATTTAATTTTAAAATTCTATAATTATAATTTGGAAAGCTCAATTTTGCTGAGAATTTTTGGAGAGAGCTTCTATTCTTCATAAAATGAATTTACAATCATACCAGCATGAAATAAAATTTTGAGATGGTCAGTGATTTTTCAACATTTAAGTGTACCAAAAAATTCAAAAGAATTATGGCTGAAGAGAATTTATTTGACGTTTTGTCTTGTAAAACTTTTTTTTTTGAAGAAACGGACACTGGATGGAGACAAAAAGATAGCACAGGTGAAATGGGCTGAGATAGTCACCTGTCAATTCCACGAAACCTAAATGTAGAATACCCTCCATACAGCGAAATTTGCTCCAACTTACGGATACCTTAGCACCTGGGGGAAAGTATCTTCTCAATTAGAAGTAACATGGTCTACAGAGATGCATCAATTGAAGAAGCATAAAGTAAAAGACATTAAGGCAGGTTGTAGACAATTTTATGAAAAAATAAATATAATATGACCATATGGCAAGACAATATATTGCAGAAAAATAGCCTGATCACAGTATTATTCTGCTTGTTATTTTTAAATATTCAGATAATCCACTTAAGAATTTATTAGTTTTTAAATAAAAAATGAGATCTTACTCTGTTACTCAGGCTAGGGTGCAGTGGCATGATCATAGCTCACTGCAGCCTTGAGTTCCTGGGGTCAAGTGATCCTCCTGCCTCAGCATCCCCAGTAGCTGGGACTATAGGCACATGCCACCATGCTCAGCTAATTTTTTAATATTTTTGTAGAGATGGGGTCTTGCTATGTTGCCCAGGCTGGTCCCAAACTCCTGGCCTCAAGTGATCCCTTCTACTGCTCAGCCTCCCAAGTAGTTGGGTTTACAGACATGAGCCACTACACTCAGCCTAGTTAAGAATTTTTACAATTTTAAGTATATTGATAGATGTTATTTTATTAGAGAAAAATTCACTTTTTCAAAATATTTTTGGATGAAACTAGTTTATAGGTTTATCAATAGAATAAAACCAAGTTGTAAATTAAGAAATAAATATTTCAAAAGTATACTGAATTATTTTACTGATTTCCTCTCACTTCAGAACAGACCTGCTTTAATATCCCAATGATAAAATCACCCTAGCTATTAGAAATTTTGACTCTTCCTATGTTTTTGGTACATTATTTTTAAAAGTGGTTATTATCCTGTACATCAACTCTTGATGTCGACTGCATCTCTACAGACCATACCTTTATTCCAAGCAGGAAACAGGGAAAAGCGGAAAATACCAAAAGAGGCTCATGCCTCCTGCCAACATATATTCTTAGGAGATTTTTCCAGGGTTCTCACCAAACAGTTTTGGCTTACATTTCATTGTCCACCCAGTACTTTCAGAGAGGTTAGTAAACATAATGCTTTAACTGGGCTCATTGCAATTTAGAACGTAACTGGGGATTTGATCCTAAAAATTAAGGGATGGGACTTACTTTTGCTAGGCAAATGATAGTATCTGCCACATGTATTCCCTTGTTTTGTCTACATTAAAGTTCCTCATTGCTGAAGATGGAGTGAGGGAAGCTTTGAATTTCCCCTTAAAATCGTGCTGTTCTGAAAAAACTTCTTAATTTAAAAATTTTAAATTAAAAAATTTCTTTCAAAATTTCCTAAATTTTTTAAAATTTCCAGTCCATATCAAATTAATATTTTAGTAAAGTATAATAAAATATAATTCAAAAATAAAATTGAAAAACCACAGACAATAACCATTTTTTATTATTAGATTCAAACATTACCTTTCAATTAATATAGTTTGAATAAGCATAACAGAAAAATTATAAATAGTTATCACTGAAATGTGTAAACAGATGATTAAAATAGATAATTTCTATTACACTTAAAATTTTTGGTCAGTTGCAATTATGACTAAACAATAAGTTTTAAGTAAAATAGCCCTTCTGATTAAATGCCATATTCACGCTTTGAAAACATACTATGTATATCAATATTAATGTGATAAATGGGTTTGCTTTTTTCTCATATAATAGTGGTGAGACCTATGACAGCATTATTCCCATGAGATAACGTGCATCTAAATTATTTTTATTTTGCTTTTATAGCACTCAGAGTAGAGAAACCAGACCTACAGAGCTTTATTGACAGGAATGGAAGATGATATATTAAAGCAATTTTAGCAAGCTCTGGATAGTCATTTTTAATCTTTTATTCAAAATAAATAAAGCAAGTGTTGCTAAATTTTCAAATTCAATCCATCTGTACCCAGTTCCAACAATATATTCTAAAATTTCTAGTTCAATTTAAATTATTTTTCAAAGAAAGAAATAGGTTGCAGATTCATGACTCTCCTAAGCATGTATCTCCTTTTGTTGAAAAATAAAATCCAAAATTCCATCAAATTCTAAACTATTAGGTAATTTTTTGCAGATAAGCAATATCAGAATCATTATTTCATTGAAAATTATTGTGAAATTAATTGTCATAATAATCTGTAGAAACTGTTTTTCCAAGCTTCTATCTTTCATTTTTGTCCTTTATTCTTATGTGCCTTTTAAAAATGCATTGCATTCTTTTCTTAAATGGACTTATTGAAATCATTAGAAATTCTAATGTAGCTATCAGATAAGATATTTTTACAATGCTGTAAAAATCAGCAAGTCTAAATTTTTAATTCACGGCTTTAAGAAGATGGAAACAAATTGGTTTTTACCTTGCAGAAATACTAACAGTTCCTTTCATAGTTCAAATAATTCCAATATAACTTTTCCCCTGGATGACAATTGTATCTCAGCATACAAGAGTTGTTTACTATCAGCTTCCAAATTATCATAATAATGAAGAGAATTCTCAAATTTAACACATTTGTCTCTAAGCATTTCACAATTTTTATTATATCACTAATCACACTGTTTAGATCAGAAGACACTTTATTCATAACAACATTTTCTTGGTGAAGAAACTGGTGCATTGGTTTACATTCTAGTGCGAGCTCCATAATCTTCAACAGACTCCAAAATGTTTTCATCATTGCAGCTGTGCCATCAGAACATTCTCCTACACAAAACTTAAATTCCAAACCACATTTTAGATGATATAATTCTTACTAGCTTTATGTAGCTACAAGTTAGCTGCGGTTGTCAGCAATGAAGCTGAAAGTCAAGTGCTTCCTTCATAGTGTCACGATTAAATTGGACATATACGGAAATAATTGTCATGGTAGTGGTGCCGGTACATTTGTCAAAATGCAATAAAAATTATTTACCAGCTTTATTTCTTCTACAAATCTGTCTTCCTTATCACTAGTTCGTTCCTGAACACACCAACCAACAGAATCATTGGAGAGTTCTACCTGAGTTCTCTTCTTGGTTGCAGATTTATTCCAAATTTCAAAGTATCCATCTTTAATACATTCTCATATTAATGTATTGAGGTTGAAGTGTGTTGTTGCAGAGGTGCACTGGCTTATAAAGAATGAAACCATCAAAGCCCTACATGGGTTTGTTATTGTTTGTCTGTTTTAGCAATACAAAGTATTACTTTACAAGAAACCTACAGTGGCCTAGTATTTACAGCTATAGTATTTATACATATTCATATATGCTTATATACATACAAGCATAGTATTTGAGCATATGCTCTGTCAGCTTTCTAATTTAATATTATTTCTTCAGTGTTTGAGTTTTCATGTAGTTCTTCAAGTTTCATATGTTAATAGTACTTTTGCTCTGATGGTCTTATTGCTTTATTAGCTACTACATCTCTGCGATAACACACTTCAACCTCAACTATGGTTACAAAATCAATATATGGGGGATCACACTTGTATGTCAAATCAATACAAACTCTTTGGATCTTCAAATTTTTAAATAACTTCTGTTTTCAACATTTGCTTGTCTACAACTGCCACATTCATAAAAGATGTGTATTTTCTTGACAAAAAAAATCCAGTGACACTTATAGTACAAACTGAACATGAGAATTAAAAATAAACAGGACAAATATTTTCTATCCTATTATACTTGATACTATTCAGCTAAACTGAAAACCAGGCTTGATTTAAATTTAAGCTGAGTATAAAAATGATAAGTTATAAAAATATATGCTTATATTTTCTCAAATTTTTGCATGCTTTTAGTTTCCAGATGATTAGCCAACTTTAAAATAATCATATCATGTCATAACATTATTCTACAATGCATTCAGGTCTCACTCCATGGGCATGCAACCTGTATACTCACACAGTTCCCCCCATTTTGTGTTGGGCTCAGGAAATTATGTAACCAGTCCTTGCTGACATGAAAAATATAACTCAAGGTACATGCAACTCACTTTCTGAGTTAGTCATACTCAAATTGGCTTATCTTCTGTTCAATGAGACCAGTCCATTGACCACCTGCTTGGATATCATGCAATGTCAAGCAAATTGCTGTACACATTTCTCAATGTTTACTCTTCATTTCCAGGATTATCTCATCACACACTGGTAACGACCAGTCATGGATTGGCTCACAGGCCCACTTCAAGTGGCACTTTCCTAGACATTAAATCAGTGACCAATAAAATGAAGGAAGCAATGAATCCATTTGGATGTAGGAGCAGGGATCCCTAGAAATAACTAGAGGCCAGGAGTCTTCTCTTTGTGGATATGCCTGCTAGGATATTTGTTAAGGGTTAGCTGAACACTATGGTAAATTTTTTTTTTTTTTTTTTTTTTTTTTTTTTGAGACGGAGTCTGGCTCTGTCGCCCAGGCTGGAGTACAATGGCGCGATCTCGGCTCACTGCAAGCTCCGCCTCCCGGGTTCACGCCATTCTCCCGCCTCAGCCTCCCGAGTAGCTGGGACTACAGGAGCCCGCCACCACGCCCGGCTAATTTTTTTATGTTTTTAGTAGAGATGGGGTTTCGCTGTGTTAGCCAGGATGGTCTCGATCTCCTGACCTGGTGATCCACCCGCCTCGGCCTCCCAAAGTGCTGGGATTACAGGCGTGAGCCACAGCGCCCGGCCACACTATGGCAAATTTTTAACAACAATCATTTAGCCGAGGAAGAAGGAGTGTGATTATTTCAAATGTGATGAGGCACAGGAAAAGTCAGAAATCATATACAAATTTTATGGTGTCTTGGCCTCCACCTCACCCTTTGCTAGCAGGAGTCAGCTACCTTCTCTCCCCTAGAGAACCAGAGTTACAGGATTAATGGAAAGCAGGCCTTGCCAGGGCTCCATAGCTTTTGACAAAGACTTGAAATCTGAATAAATTACCCTCACTGAAAGAAGGTGTCACTGTCTTTGAACATGAATAAATATAAATTAAGAGTAGAATTAGTTTAGGCTTCAAGGTTATGGCAGTGAGCACTCCCCAGTGATGACCTCTTACAGGAAAGAAAACAAACCTTATCTTTTGAGGCATTTAAACTTGAGCTAAGGAGGAAAATCACAAGGAGCATTTTTGTTGCTCAAAGGCATGGAGTTTACATGGCTCAGAGGAGCCTGAAGAGGTTAAGTGGCTTGTCAGAGGTCATAAACTAATGAGATGCAGAACTGAGAACCAAACTGGGCCTCTAGCTGCTAAGCCTATCATTTTCTTTTTTTTTTTTTTTAGGTTGATAGATAACATTATATGTTTTCACCACATACAACATGATGTTTTGACTTGTATATATACATAGTGTAATGTTAAATCTAGCTAATGAACAAATGCATTCTCTCACATGGTTATCATTTTTTTGTGGTGAGAGCATTTAACATCCACTCTCTTTACGTTTTTAAAGAATATAAAATACCAAATTAACTATTGTCACCTTGCTATACAATAGGTATCTTGAAATTTATTTCTCCTATCTAACTGTATTTATGTATTCTTTGATCAACATTTCCTCATCCCCTGCCCAACCACCCCAGCCTCTAGGAACCACCATTATACTCTCTAATTTCATCAATTCAACTTTAGTTTCCACGTGTAAGTGTGACTATGCAGTATTTATCTTTCTGTGCCTGGCTTATTTCACTTAATATAATGTCCTCCAGGTTCAACCATGTTGCAAATGACAGGATTTCATTTGTTTTTATAGCTCAATACTATTCCATTGGGTATATATTTTCTTTAACCATTCATCCATTGCTGGACATTTAGGTTGATTTCATATCTCGGCTTTTGAAGATAGTGCTGCAATAAGCATGGAAGTGCAGGTATCTCTTCAACGTATGGATTTTATTTCCTTTGGATAAATAGCCAGTAGTGGGATTTCTGGATCATATGGTAGTTCTATATTTAATTTTTTGATAAACATCCATACCATTATCCATAATGGCTGCACTAATTTACATTCCCACCAACAGTGTTTAAGGGTTCCCTTTTCTCCACAGCCTTGTCAACACTTTTTATTTTTTGTCCTTTTGATAATAGCCATTTCTTTTTTTTTTTCTTTTTTTTCGAGGTGGAGTTTTGCTCTTGTTGACCAGGCTGGAGTACAGTGGCGCAACCTAGGCTCACTGCAACCTCTGCCTCCCAGGTTCAAGTGATTCTCCTGCCTCAGCCTCCCAAGTAGCTGGGATTACAGGTGCCTGCCACCGTGCCCAGCTAACTTTTTGTATTTTTTGTAGAGATGGGGTTTCATCATGTTGGCCAGGCTGGTCTCGAACTCCTGACCCAGGTGATCCACCCTCCTCAACCTCCCAAAGTGCAGGGATTACAGGCATTAGCCACCACATCAGGCCTATAATAGCCATTCTAACAGGAGGGAGGCCACATCTCACTATGGTTTTGATATGCATTTCCCTGATGTTTAGTGATGTTGAGCATTATTTTCACATACCTATTGACTATTTGTATATCTTGAGAATGTCTATTCAGGTATTTTTTTCCCATTTATTGTTTTGGGGTTCATTTGTATGTTGTTTTGTTTTGCTATTCAGCTCCTTATACAGTTTGGATATTAAACCCTTGTCAGATATATAGTTATGAATATTTTCTCCCATTCTGTAGGTTGTCTCTTCACTCTGTTGATTTTATTTTTCCTGTGCAGAAGCTTTTTCCTTTGATACAATCCCATTTGTCCATTTTTGCATTTATTGCATGTGCTTTGGATGACTTATCCAAAATATCCTTGGCCATATCCATATCATGAAGCATTTCCCCTATGTTTTTTTGTAATAGTTTTATAGTTCCAGGTTTTACATTCAAGTATTCAATCCATTTTGATTTTTTTAATGTGGTGAGAGATAAGCATCTAGTTTCAGTCTTCTACATGTGAATATCCAGTTTCCTAGCATGATTTATTGAAAACACTATTCTTTCCCCAACGTATGTTTCTGGCACTTTTGTAAAAAAAAAATCAATTGGTTGTAAATGCATAGATTTATTTGTGGGCTCTTAACTCTGTTCCATTAGTCTGTGTGTCTGTTTTCATGCTAGTACCATACTGTTTTGGTTGTTATAGCTTTATACCACGTTTTGTAGTCAGATAGTGTGACACTTCCAGCTTTATTCTTTTTGCTCAAGAATGCTTTGGCTATTCAGGGTCTTTTGTGGTTCTATACAAATTTTAGGATTTTTTTTCTACTTCCATGAAGAATGCCATTGGTATTTTGATAGAGATTATACATTGAATTTGTAAATCACCTTGGATACTATGGACATTTAAACAATATTAATTATTTCAATCCATGAACACAGCCATCTTTTTATTTCTTTGTGTCTTCTTCCATTTTTCATCAGTGTTTTATAATTTTCATTGTAGAGATCTTTTACCTCCTTGGTTAAATTAATTCATAGGGTTTTTGTAGCTATTGTAAATGAGATTGTTTTATTGATTTTTGAAAGATAATTTTCTATTAGCATATAGAAATGTACTGATTTTTGTATGTTTATTTCATTTCCTGCAACTTTATCAGATTCATTTATTAGTTCTAAATTTTTCTGGTGGAGTCTTTAGGGTTTTCTATGTGCAAAAGTGTGAAGAATAGAATGTCTGAACATACCAATAAAGAATGAAGACTTTATAGTTGGTGCAAAAGTAATTGCAGTTTTTGCCATTATGGCAATTACTTTTGCACCAATCTAATAAAAGTCTCCCATCAAAAGAAAGCCCAGGGCCACCACAGTGGTTCACGCCTGTAATCCCAGCACTTTGGGAGGCCGAGGCAGGCAGATCACCTGAGGTAAGGTGTTCGAGATCAACCTGGCCAACGTGGCAAAACCCCATCTCTGTTAAAAATATCACACCACTGAACTCCAGCCTGGGGGATAGAGCAAGATTCTGTCTCCAAAAAAAAAAAAAAAAAAAAGCCTAGGACCTGATGGCTTTAGTGCTGAATTCTACCAAACATTAAAAAAGCTCTACTCTAATACAAATTTTTCCTAACTATATATAAAAAAATTGAAGAGAGAATTCTACTAAACTTATTCTATGAAGCCAGCATTATTTTAATAATAAAACCAGAAGGAAAAAAAAGAAAACTACAAGTCAACATCCCTGATGAACATAGATGCAGAAATTCTCAACCAAATACCAGCAACCTGAGTTCAAATTCAACAGCACACTGAAAAGATTAGTCACCATGATCAAGTAAGATTTATACGAAGGATGCAAGGATGGTGCAATGTATACAAATCAAAAGCATGATACATCTCTGATATGGTTTGGCTCTGTGTCCCCACCCAAATCTCATCTTGAATTGTAACTCCCACAATTCCCACATGTCCTGTGAGAAACCCTGTGGGAGGTGATTGAATTATGGGGGTGGGTCTTTCCTGCACTGTTCTTCTGATAGTGAATGAGTCTCACAAGATCAGATGGTTTTTAAAAAACGCGAGTTTGCCTGCACAAGCTGTCTCTTTGTCTGCTGCCATCCACGTAAGATGTGACTTGCTCCTCCTTACCTTCCGCCATAATTGTGAGGTTTCCCCAGCCATGTGGAACTATGAGTTCTCCATTAAAACTCTTTCCTTTGTAAATTGCCCAGTCTCGGGTATGTCTTTATCAGCAATGTGAAAACAGACTAATACACTCTTACTAATAGAATGGACAAAAGCCATATGATCATTTCAATAGATGTAGAAGAAACATCTGACAAAATTCAACATCCCTTCATGATTAAAAAATCTTCACAAATTAGGTATAGAATGAATGTAATTTGCTCAGCACACTAAATGCCAGCATCTATGAGAAATCCACAGCTAATATCCTACTGAGTGGGGAAAAGTTGAAAACTGTTCCTTTAAGAACTGGAACAAAACAAAGATGTTTACTTTCACCACTCCTATTCAACATAGTACTGGAAATCCTAGCCAGAGCAATCAGGCAGGAGAAAGAAAATAAAAGGCATCCAAATTGGAAAGAAAGAAGTTAAATTGTCACTGTTTGCAGATGACATGACTTTATATCTAGAAAACCTATCTTTTTCCATATAGCTCTGTCTTTCAGATCAGTGGCCTAGAATTCCAGTTATAAATTGTGGGCTTAAATGTATGTTTTTATTCCTGCCTTCTCTTTCAAATCACACTGAAAACAATAAGAAGAGAAAAAAATACCCTCCATCTCCTTAGGACAAAGAGCTGCAACCCTAAACCACAATCCTAAACCCCAAATTTTGTATAATTTGCTCTAAAATGAGCAAGGATAACTCAGAAGTGAGACAAATCTCCTTAGTCCTGGCTTTAGAGAGGAGATTCTTTTAAAAGAGTGTTTCTCAAGCTTTAGTGTGCATCAGAATCAGCTAGGGAGTTTCCTAAAGGCACAGACTGCTCATTTCTACCCCTAGAGTTTCTCATTCAGCAGGTGGGGCTTGAGATACTGCAGTTCTAACAAGTCTATAGGTAATGCTGATATTATTGGTTAGAGACCCTAGTTTGGGAATCTAAAAGCCCTGTATAGTCTTTTAATTAGAGCAAGGAGCTCTAGGGGTTGGTACTGGCCATTAGAAAAATCAAAGATTTTTCTCTTTAGATACCTAGTAAAACACCACAAAATAACATAAGGGGAGCAGCTACTGTCTATATTCTGGTCTCCTGGCTTAGACAGGCTGTCAAAGGTTTAAAAAAAGAGAGAGAAAGAGGTGGAAAAGGGAGGGGAAAAGGAAACCACAAATGTACAACACAGGCAAGTATAGAAAGAGCTTTGCAGTGATCGATATGATCTGTTAGAATGTTGAAAACCAAGCTGAGATGGTCCCCCAAGGAAAAAGAAATAACATAAGCCCCAAAACACAGACTGCATTACTCATTCTCACCAATCTCCTCCCCACTGTACTCCAGCAAATTGTTGACCCGTTAAAAATGACAGATATGCAGAAAAAAACTCTCATAGAGACAATGCATAGATAAGAAATGAACACAAGCAAAAAGCAGATTAAGAACATACATCACACAATTAATTACCCTTCCATACACTGTGATCCCTTGAAAGTTTAAAAAACATACCAACAGGAGAAACAAGGAATCAAAGAGGAGACAATAACCTATTAAAAGTAATGAAAAATAGGATGGCAAAGTGCTGGAAAGGAATCAAAGAGAAAAATGAAATAATCACAGAGATTTATGTCATGTTGGACTGAGAAAATCTGTTTGAAACCTGGAGTAGGCTTGAGGCAAGCTCAATAAATAAAATGGAAAAAAAAGTGAAGATAGGGAAACATTTACAGAGGAGAAAAAGTGAAATAAATATAAATGAATAAACAAAAAGTTGCAAACCTATAATCCAAGGACATTTTAGAAATAATTGTTCTTCCTAGCCTGAGACAAGGTATTATGTTCAGGTAGTTATTTTGGGAAGTAATCCCAGGCATTAGAAGAGAAGAACTGGGAAGAGCATAAGAGGGAAGGGGAATACAAACATCAGTGTTTCCCAAGTCAGGTCTTGCTGTGGCACCCTGCACTACTCAAAAGGAGAAATTGGCAACACCTCTTTCTATTCCTCCCAGAATCAAGGGTACCATGTTGCATAAAGTTAACCCCCTTGTACTTCCAAAGTTGCACATGAAGAGGGGTCTAGAGGGTCCCCCCAGGAATCCCAAATCCCTACATTGGCAAAGCCCTGGACAGAAAGAGATGGATTTGAGTATTATTTGAGGCAAGATACTGTCAGGTGACAGCTTATCAAGTTGGCTACTACAGAAAAGACTGGAGTGAAAGGTGGTCTGAGAGGATTCAAGGTGGGGAGCAAGATGTGTTGGACATAAGGACAAACTGCATCCCAGGAGAAACTGGCACAGGGTATGAACTTGGGAAAACATCTTAGTAAAGTTACTGAACTTCAAAGAGAAAGAAAGTGTATCAAATCAGTCAGGCCCTAAAGCAAAACAGACGTGCAAGTCACTTATGAGAAGGAAAAACCAAACTGCTCTCAGACTTAACCACTGCAGTGGTCAATACCAGAAGACAGTGGAACAATATCTACAAGAGGAAAGCAAAACCAAAACATTTCATTGCTAGATGAAGCATTGTCCAGGTCAAGAGACACATGCTGGCTGCTCACGGTGGCTCATGCCTGTAATCTCAGCACTTTGCGAGGCCAAAGCGGGCTGATCAGTTGAGGTCAAGAGTTTGAGACCAGCCTGGCCAACATGGCAAAATCCTGTCTCTACTAAAAATACAAAAATTAACAGGGCATGGTGGTAGGTACCTGTCATCCCAGCTGCTCATGAGGCTGAGGCAGAAGAATCATTTGATCCCAGGAGGCAGAGGTTGCAGTGAGCTGAGATCACGCCACTGCACTCCAGCCTGGTTGATACAGCAAAACTCTGTCAAAAACAAAACAAAACAAAAACACCTGCTTTCAAGCTTTTAAGAACTCAGAGAAGACAGGTCCCATTAGGACATCTCAAAACACACTTCTTGACAAAATCTAGCCACCAAGATGCCAGGAACAGAGAAGCCATGACACAAGAACTGGTGGAAATTGGTGACTTTATTTAAATACAGAGTTAGAATTACACAACTATGAAACTGAAACCAGATGATAGGAGAAAATGACTTATATTTTGAAATTGTAAAAATAACATAATCAGCAAAAATCTTGGGTGAATTGTTTTCCTCATATATCATAGTAGAGAATCATTAGATCCTGTCAAATATTAAATAATACAGTTTTCCAGTATAATACTCCAATTTAACAATGCTTCTCAGAAGATTGTGCCACAATTTTAGAGATTTGTTGAAGCATGAATAATAACTTTTGTTGCAGAAAAAAATTATCTGAAGTTCATAATTCTTCGTTTTACCTTGATTTCTTTATATTCTGTGATATTCACATAAAAGTAAATTTAATACCATGGTCTATGTGATACATAAAAGAAAAGACCAATTGTGTGCGTTTCTGAGACTTACAACCTGGCTGGTCTGGCATGGATTAACTCTCTAGGCAGAGTGGGCTCTTCACCCAGCATGCCCACACACCAGCCCTCTTCTGAGGATTCTACAGGATTCTACTTACTCTTGACCTTTTACTGCAGCTCTGTACCTGTGGTCAAGAGGGCTTTGGGGAGGATTTTCTGCTCACTAATTAGCTTATGATTTGCTTTGAACAACCTGAAGAATTCTGGTTATTTTTGGGAAATGTTCAGCAGTAGTTTGGAGGGAAAGGAAAGAGCTGGAATAGCCATTTATAAAAAAGACAGCTCAAGTTTTGATTTTCGATCTTGCATTTGTTGTACATTTTTCACAGATTTTGTGGCACCAAATGTAGATAAGATACTGTCTGATAGAGAACAAGAATTTGGAATATTAGCGACAGAAGAAGGAAAAACAGAAAAGGCAGCCACGTATACAAGGTGTTGCAAGGGCCAGAAAAAAAAAAGGGGCGAGGGTGCTCGGAACAGCCAAAAGCTTCAAGGAGGACATAGAAAATCAGCAAGGGGAAAAGATCACGCAGCTGGCCATGCATCCTCATGATTTGTGGAGGAGGAGGGTTAGGGCACAGTTCTCTTCAAACTCCTCAGCAGCCTTTGCTCTACTTCTATCAACAGAGCTTCTGAATGACTTCGCCTCAGGCAGGAGTGCTATGGAAGTATTGTTTTGGAATATAGATTGTTGAGTAAAAACATTTTGAAGCAGGAAGTGATTTCTATTAATGTATAAATATGTGCCTGCATAAATCCTTGTGCATATCTCTATATATCTATCTTTAACATCACCTATACCTAGAGTTCCCTTCACTAAACTACCCAAGAGAGTGACAGAAAAGGAAAAATGTTAACTATGAATTTGGGACTGAAATAATAACCAGAGAAAAATATAAATAAATGAGTAAATGAATAAAGAAAACATATTAATTATAAGCCATCAGTCTAACTTCTCTGGATATATCCTTTTGTTTAGTTTGAGTGTTTAGAAACATGGTAATGTTTCACATAGCCCCCAAATAAATAAACAATTAAATCAGCTGAGGTGTGGAGGTCAACCCAAAATGTAACACAAATAGTACCAAATAAACCTAACTGTATAACAAATGAATAACCAAGTTACACTGAAGGAGTTGGGGAAGAACACAGTTATCCTAAGTAACTTTGGGAAACAGATTTTGAGTATATGGTGTAAGACTAAGTACAAAAAGGATGTAGCACACATGTGCTCTAGCAAATAAACATGGTTTGCACCGTGGTATGTTTTAGTAGTTCTGAAGCTACTCTATGTGTTTTTGGGGGATTGAACAAACATGAAAATATGTTGTGGACAATGAGAGCCAGATTTCTCCCTGTCAGAGAAAAGAGTTACAAATAAGGAAGAAGAGAAATCTAGGTTAAGAAAAAAACTTATGGTGTTGGATTCAAATTGGAGATATCAGTATGAACTCATGGTCTTTAACAGGTGATAGATAATAGGTAGATTGGATAGATAGCTAGCTAGATAGCTAGCTAGATAGATAGCTAGCTAGCTAGCTAGATAGATAGATAGATAGATGACAGATAGAAAGAAATACAGACATGTGCATGTGTATGTATGTACATACATATATTTCCCAGCTCTCTCTGGGGGAAAGAGCCTAGGAGCAATGACACATAATAGAATTAACATAAAAAGCACCAAGATTTTAGTTTCTAAATAATTCTGTTCAGTAAAAGAAACCAGGGATCCTTGGAAAAACGGATGATTCCAGGGCTGGGTCAAAGAAAGGACAGGAAGAATCTGTAATATTCTGTGGTGCCAGGGATTAAGGAAGTGCTGAAAAATGATAGAGATATATTGAGAAGATACGGAAATCAACTTGAAGGAATTCCCAATGGCTAAATTGGGACAATTTGAACAAAAAGGAAGGAAGAAAAGGAGAGAGGTGAGAAGAGGAGAAGGGAGGAGGGGAGAAATGTAGAAAGAATAAACTCTACAGAAAATCACCATTTGTCAGACACCACAGTAATAATTGTTGCAGGCAAGAATCATACTGGATATTAAAATTAGTGAACAAAAGTATGACAAGAAACAGGATATTTGCATTTTCTCAAAGTATATCCCCACAAGGTATTTACTCATTGCAAGGAGAAAAAGAGTAACAACAGTTTAGAAATGAAAGTTGCCACCTTAACCATGGCATCAAAATTACCGTCACCAGTAATGAGACATAACAGTATATGACATCGCCTAATATGAATGTGCTAAGAAGGGAGCGAGATCCCTTCCATGGCATCCTTGCCAAAAATGAATACCCTGAATTAATCATGAGAAAACATCAGACAAAACAAATTGAGGGACTCATTGAAAGTTTCAAGGTCATGAAAGACAAAAAAAGATTGAGGAACAGTTCCAGATTACATGAAGCTAAGAAGACATGGCAACTAAATGAATCCTGTACAAGAAAAAGAACATTAGTGGGACAACTGGTAAAATTTGAATAAGGTATGACTGTAGATTAACTTAATAGCATTGTGTCAATGTTTTTATTTTTGGGTTTTGATAATTGTACTATGCTTATATAAGATGTAACATTTGGAAAAGCTGTGTAAAGGGTAGGCTGAAAAAAAACCACTACTATTTTGCAAGTTTTTTATGAGTTGAATTATTTCAAGATGAAATAAATATGAAAAAATGAAAACATAACACTAATTAAAAAAATAAATTCAAGTGCTTAGAATACAGAAAAATGGGCAGTGATGCCCTAATTTTAGATGGAGAAAATTAGAACTTCAGCAATAATCCAAACTTCAGATAATGCTTCATTAATCAATACTACATCCAAATGAGGAAATACAAACTTTTAGAAAGCCACCTTAAGATAAAACAGTTTTTTCTACTGCTTCTTCCTTCTCCTTATGCAGTTTTACACTCTTCAGAACTCTGCCATTTCTTCCTGGAATATGCAATGTCGCCTTTAATTCTTTTTTTTTTTTTTTTTCTGAGACGGAGTCTTGCTCTTGTTGCCCAGGCTGGAGTACAATGACACGATCTTGGCTCACTGCAGCCTCTGCCTCCCGGGTTCAAGCGATTCTCCTGCCTTAGCCTCCTAAGTAGCTGGGATTACAGGCATCTGCCACCATGCCCAGCTAATTTTTGTATTTTTAGTAGAGATGGGGGTTTCACCATGTTGGCCAGGCTGGTCTCGAACTCCTGACCTCAGGTGATCCACCCTCCTCAGCCTCCCAAAGTGTTGGGATTACAGGTGTGGGCCACCATGCCCAACCTGTCGCCTTTCATTCTTATGAGAGCTCAGCGCTTTTGTCTTTTCCTGTCCTCACTGGCCAAAGTTTGAGCTCCTTACCTTGCTAGTTGATGCCTATAATTAGAGCTTCATTTATTTAACTTACTACTATTTATTCTTTTTATTAAACAAGTAAATATCCTTTCATATGATCAAACATTTTGCCTTAATATTAATGTACATCTCATTGTGAAGACATTTATTGAATAATAATAATTTTTTTTACAAAGGAAGTGTTAGAAAGAGCCTTAGGGTATTGTGTGCCTGAAATGGAAAATGGAAGTAATAAAGGAGAAGGAAAAAGAAGAATCCAGGACCCTTTGAGGAGAATTTTTTTTTTTTTCTAAAATAGTGGCTCTCAATGTGTTTTCCAACAGAGTACTGGGTGGAATTGTCCAGCTGCTAAAATAACGGCTCTGTTTTCACAGTTCACTGGAGACAAAAAGCAGGGCAAATAGAATCTCTTCTTTTCAGTTTGCCTCAGGCTTTGCTCTTTGGAAAAACAGAAAGCACTTGTAAGCAGCCAAAGGTGTTTAGTGTGATGCTTTGCTCTTTTGTGGATAGTGTGCTTGTGGCTGTGATTCTATTATTTCACATTGTTTACATATAGTAGAGTCATATTTTCTGCTGGTAAGAATTCTGTGTGTTTGGGGGAATGAAATCAGTTAGTGCTCTGTGGCTCTTTCTTTACACAGAGCATCATGTCTTCTGATTATCTGTCTGAACAACTTTGAGAACCACTACCCTACTAAAGAATCTAACAGGTATCTGACTGTGAATTTATATCAAACTCTTCTCTTCCACTATCAAAAAGATGTTTCTAAGCCTTTAGCCAAGAACATTGCAAGGCATAAAGCTAGGGACACCTCAGTGCCATAGGATGCTAAGGAGGTCTTGTACTCAAGATTTCTCCATTTGCAGTTAGCTTGTTTCACCTAAAGGTTGAGTCTGAACCAAAGCTTTATGCGAACACAATCATTCACCTTCCTGCTTTATGGTTATTTAATACAGAAACTAGCCTTTGCCTTTTCCAAAATCTGCCACTTCTTTTTTTTTTTCATTTGGGAAGTTATTTATTTCTGAAAGTGTCATTTATATTGTTTGGATGTCCCCTCCAACTCTCATGTTGAGATGTAATACCCAGTGTTGGGGGTGGGGCCTAATGAGAGGTGTTTGGGTCATGGGAGTGGGTATCCCTCATGGCTTGGTGCTGTCCTAAAGGTAGTGAGTGAGCCTCTCAGGAGATCTGGTGGTATAAAGTGTGTTCACTTCCTCCATTCTTGCTCTTCCTTCTGCTTTGGCCATGTGATACGCTTGCTTTCCCTTCACATTCAAGAAGAAAAAGTTTAATTGCTTCAAAGAGAATAAAATACTCAGGAATCCAACTTACAAGGGATGTGAAGGACCTCTTCAAGGAGAACTACAAACCACTGCTCAATGAAATAAAATAGGATACAAACAAATGGAAGAACATTCCATGCTCATGAGTAGGAAGAATCAATATCGTGAAAATGGCCATACTGCCCAAGGTAATTTATAGATTCAATGCCATCCCCATCAAGCTACCAATGACTTTCTTCACAGAATTGGAAAAAACTACTTTAAAGTTCATATGGAACAAAAAAAGAGCCCGCATCACCAAGTCAATCCTAAGCCAAAAGAACAAAGCTGGAGGCATCACATTACCTGACTTCAAACTATACTACAAGACTACAGTAACCAAAACAGCATGGTACTGGTACCAAAACAGAGATATAGATCAATGGAACAGAACAGAGCCCTCAGAAATAATGCCACATATCTACAACTATCTGATCTTTGACAAACCTGACAAAAACAAGCAATGGGGAAAGGATTCCCTATTTAATAAATGGTGCTGGGAAAACTGGCTAGCCATATGTAGAAAGCTGAAACTGGATCCCTTCCTTACACCTTATACAAAAATTAATTCAAGATGGATTAAAGACTTAAACGTTAGACCTAAAACCATAAAAACCCTAGAAGAAAACCTAGGCATTACCATTCAGGATATAGGCATGGGCAAGGGCTTCATGTCTAAAACACCAAAAGCAATGGCAATAAAAGCCAAAATTGACAAATGGGATCTAATTAAACTAAAGAGCTTCTGCACAGCAAAAGAAACTACCATCAGAGTGAACAGGCAACCTACAGAATGGGAGAAAAATTTCGCAACCTACTCATCTGACAAAGGGCTAATATCCAGAATCTACAATGAACTCAAACAAATTTACAAGAAAAAAACAACCCCATCAAAAAGTGGGCAAAGGACATGAACAGACACTTCTCAAAAGAAGACATTTATGCACCCAATAGACACACGAAAAAATGATCATCATCACTGGCCATCAGAGAAATGCAAATCAAAACCACAATGAGATACCATCTCACACCAGTTAGAATGGCAATCATTAAAAAGTCAGGAAACAACAGGTGCTGGAGAGGATGTGGAGAAATAGGAACACTTTTACACTGTTGGTGGGACTGTAAACTAGTTCAACCATTGTGGAAGTCAGTGTGGCGATTCCTCAGGGATTAGAACTAGAAATACCATTTGACCCAGCCATCCCATTACTGGGTATATACCCAAAGGACTATAAATCATGCTGCTATAAAGACACATGCACACGTATGTTTATTGTGGCACTATTCACAATAGCAAAGACTTGGAACCAACCCAAATGTCCAACAATGATAGACTGGATTAAGAAAATGTGGCACATATACACCATGGAATACTATGCAGCCATAAAAAATGATGAGTTCATGTCCTTTGTAGGGACATGGATGAAATTGGAAATCGTCATTCTCAGCAAACTATCACAAGGACAAAAAACCAAACACCGCATGTTCTCACTCATAGATGGGAATTAAACAATGAGAACACATGGACACAGGAAGGGGAACATCACACTCTGGGGACTGTTGTGGGGTGGGGTGAGTGGGGAGGGATAGCATTAGGAGATATACCTAATGCTAAATGATGAGTTAATGGGTGCAGCACACCAGCATGGCACATGTATACATATGTAACTAACCTGCACATTGTGCACATGTACCCTAAAACTTAAAGTAAAATAATAATAATAATAATAATAAAAAGAAGAAAAAGTTATCTGAGGCTTCCCCAGAAGCTGAGCAGATGCCAGCACCATGCTTGTACAGCCTGTAGAACCATGAGTTAATTAAACCTCTTTTCTTTATAAATTACCCAGCCACAGGTATTTATTTATAGTGATGCAAGACGGGCCTAATAGTTAAGTTTGAATTTGTTGCTATGAGTTGGATATTTCAAACATTCTTCTTTTTTGTTGCCTTTGATGATGGACATTCTGAATAATTGGAGCTGTTATAAAACCATAAAGTTTTCAAAAATGAAAATTAAAAATTCTTAAAGCTTCATAGGTGTTGAGCTTGATGCATTCTTGCAATGCAACTAAAGTTTGAAGCTAGAATTTTGGAATGGCCCAACATTTGAGACATGCACATACAGCAAAGTACAGGGAGGCTGTGACTTTGTAGCCTAAGGGCTAGAAGGTAAGTGGGCTGCACAGTCAGAGAAGGAGGTGGAGAGACACTTTCACTTTGATCTTGATGAATTCTCTCTGCACTTGAAAATAGTCCATGATCCTCAGGACCTGGGTTAGAAAAGACCACCTGGCCGCAGCCCACAGAGAGGCAAGGTAATGGAGTACAAATAGAAAATGGACTGGGTCCCAGCAGGCCAAAGGTTGGTCCCCAGGTCTCATACAGCTAGCTGTGGGTCTTTCCACAATTCATGTAATCTCTCTGGGTCTCACTTTCTTTAATTGCACAATAAGAAATTTAAGCAAAATGACTTCAAGGGTCCCTTCTACTCCTAAAATTCTAAGATACCCTTTTGTGATTTTGACTGGATGCCTTTCATTTATTATATAAACCTAATTTTATGAGAATTAAAAATAGAATGCATTACTGGCTAAGTTGTAGTAAAAATGTTTAAAAAGAAGATAAAATAAATGTTTTTCTCATGGGAAATTTTCATATGCTGTTCAAAACATATGCCAAAAAGGAAACAATATAATATAATTAACATAGGAAGTTTCAATTCATGAGTAAATGTTCCCATTAGCTGCAATAAAAGAAGCTTGTGCCTTTTCCAGGATAAACGTTAAGCAAATGCATATTAAAGATTCTTTTATTTATAAAAAAAAAAAGAAAACAGAAATTGGCCATAAAATAGTGGGTCTTTTCTTATAGATCATTTATTTGTTTTAAAGAGAAATACATTGTAGAGAAAGAACAACTTTACAGTGCTATTTCTGTGTCTATACAGCTCCAACCTCTGGGTAATACTAGGTGCCTGCAGTTTCACCTTCCTGCAGGTATCTTTCCTCTGACCTGAAACAGATGCCTAAAACTCTCACTACACATTATCCATTTATTTGTGCACAGCCACTGACTTCAAAGATCTTGGTCTAATGCACACAATTACTTTTTTATATGAATGGAATCAGGATACAAAAAATTGTAATATTTAAAAAATTTAAAAGCTATCTCTTGTTCATCAACAAGAGAATTAATAAAGAGATTATGGTTTATCTATACAATGAAATACTACTAAGCAATAAAAAGGAACAAAGTACTATAAAAACATGAAATAACATGGATGAATCCTTAAAACATACTGAGAAAAGGAAGACAGACTCAGAGTAGTATATACTGTATCACTTAATTTACATGAAACTCTAGAAAATATCAGCCTAATCTTGGTAAAAAGAAATTAGCAGAATTGTTGCCCGAGGTGGGGTGGGTAGGAAATAGCTGGTAAGAAACATCAGGGCATTCTCTACAGTAACGGAAACTGTCTGTATCTTGTTAGAGGTGTTGGTTACAAACTTGCTGAGCTGTACATTTCAGATTTGTAAATTTCACTGTGTGCCAGTTGTGCCAGTTGTAACAATAAAGTTGTTTATATTTTTAAGAAATGCTATCCCAACAGTCTCAGATATTCTACTGGTGAAAGTGTAACTTGGAACAAATGTTTGGGAAAACATTTTATAATAAATATTAAAATCCTTGAAATACTCATCATTTGACTCAGTAATTCCAATTTAAAATAAATTATTGTGAAATAAGTACAGATATTGGGAAACAAACACTTTTCTATAATTATTGTTATAACAGTAGCATATTTTTCCTAATATTTTACTATAAAAACTTTCAACATATGAAAAAGTGGACAGAATTTTATAGTGAACACATTCATATTCATCACTTTGATTCTGCCGTGAATATTTTACTTTTATACTTATCATATGTCTATCCATACCTCTGTCCATCAAATTTACAAATCAATTTGTGAAAATTTTTGAAATTTTTACAATGTTGATTCCTGCAATCTAGGACTGGAAGAAAATACAAAACACAAACAATTTTTTTTTCCTTTTGTGATGGAACTCCATGAGTTATAAATCCTACCGTGTGGGAGGCTGAGGCAGGCAAATCACCTGAGGTCAGGAGTTCAAGACCAGCCTGGCCAACATGGTGAAACCCCGTGTCTACTAAAAATACAAAAATTAGCCAGGCATGGTGGTGGGTGCCTGTAATCTCAGCTACTTGGGAGGCTGAGGCAGGAGAATCGCTTGAATCTGGGAGGCGGAGGTTGCAGTGAGCCGAGATCGTGCCACTGCATTCCAGTCTGGGCGACAGAGCAAGACTCTGTCTCAAAAAAAAAAAAAAAAAAAAAAAAAAAAAATCCTACCTTGCGTGATCAAAATATTTTCTTAAGTATATTCCTGGAAACAGAGCTGAAATTACTCAGAAATGGATCTAAACGGTAACTATCTCTGTCTTGCAACAGAGATGCCCTCTGATACCCTCTCTAATCCTTCCTGGTTCCTAAAAGTCCCCCCATTAGTTAATAATTCTCTTGAATTAATTCATTAATTCTAAAGTTAATAATACGAATACTTCTAGGAAAAAGAACACATTGAACCTCTATTTCTGTTTACACATTTATACATTCAAATAAACAGCTACTAAGCAGAAAGTACCAAGGGAGTTGTACAGT
This sequence comes from Pan troglodytes, assembly GCF_028858775.2. Classification (NCBI taxonomy): domain Eukaryota; kingdom Metazoa; phylum Chordata; class Mammalia; order Primates; family Hominidae; genus Pan; species Pan troglodytes. The sequence goes on along the minus strand of NC_072398.2, from coordinate 78,247,848 downwards.
CAGGCCTTCAATTGGGAGGACACAAGAGGAAGTTGTCTGGTGATGATGATTCAGAATGGGGTGCTGGGGAATAGGATTAAACCTAGTATCTAGAGGTAGAGAAAAAGGGCATCAAAGTACATAAAAATGCTAGGGGCATTGTTGTGTGGAACTGGCCCTGTATTCTGGAAGAGCCACCTGTAAGGCTGAAAACACCCTACCTATACTTCCAGCACTTGGTGGATTGTCAAATGAAGCTATTTCCCTTGCAATTATTAAAAATTCTAGGCTCATCTTAAATACTGGATTATGGTTTGCGTTGGACATTGGACATTTGGGGGTGCCCAGAGGTTGTAGTCCATCTGGAGACTTCCTGGTCTGTATGTTGTATCATTTTGATTTCTTGTTGAAGGGCCATGGAGACTTAGAATGGGCGTCCTCAGGAGATTCAGAGGAGCTTTCTGCCAATTCAATCAACTATAGCTCTGACTTAGCTTGTTTCCAAAATTGTAGGCACTGTTGCTCCAAAATTAATATTTTTGAATATTCAACACATCCCTGAGGAAGAGCAAAGACCTCCCCACCTTTGTTTCTTTGCAAAACAAGTCAAGATGAAGTCTTTGCTGATGAAACTCTTGGCTCCCTCTCTTCCAGCTGCACTTCACCCCTGTGGCTTTCCTGCTTGGAAATCTCAAAATAGTCACAGCGGCTTGCCTCCAAGCTAGAATTGACCTCGCCTGTCTGGATGCCTTCCAAAAGGGATTTTTATGAAAATATTATTTTTTTCTCTTCTGAGACTTTTTTTTATTAGAACCCATGCAAAGCTGTATCATTCCCCATTTGCCATTATTTTCAACTTCCGAAGTCTTTTTTATTTTTCTTACTTCATCAAGGACATGTGTTTCCTTCTCCGTACCTAATAACAGTTTCTGAGAGGAACCTGTGGAAGAGAAAAGCATGATGTACTGATCATGAAAGTGGGAAGACATTTGGGATAATAATAGGAAAATATTTGAAACCCTGAAAAGAACTGTCCCTCCATCCAGTAATCAATTCTCCCTTGGCTTCAGTGGTAACTTAGTTACCCTTTACTTTTCACACACATAACAAAATTACTGCTGTTGACAAAGTCTAGACTGTAACAAGGAGTCAGTCCTACTATGAGTACCTTAATAGTTCTGCCAAGTGGGCCTCATTCCCAAGTTCCCTGTCAGAATACCATGGCTGTGTTAACTAAGAGTAAAGGCTTACTACCTTCTACTGGAATTATCTGGTTTGTTCAGCTGCATCCCCTGTTATACTATGAGCTCCTGAAAAGCCAGAACTGTGCCTTATTCACGTCTCTGCTCCCAGCCCTCATCACAATGCTGACATGTAGACGGTACAGAATGAATGTTGAAGGAATGGTAATGAGATCTATAGTCAAAACACCAAAGATGCAGCCCTTCATGGCTTACTAAGTGTTAGAGAGAGAGTCACTTAACCTTTACAAACCTCCTTTTCATCTGGAAAGTGAAAGTAATATTACTACTTTCTTCAGGCGTTAATCAAGGCTTAGATGAAATAACTGTATGTGAAAATGATTTGCTAACTATAAAGAGCTGTGCAAATGTTTACTGTGATTGCACAGGCCCAGGGCAAGAGGGCTAATTACTCCCCTTTCTTCTTATTCAACTCTCAATTCAGGAAGGTTAGGGCTCAAGAAAGACAGAATATTCTACCACTGACGATAATATGTACCAGTTTTTTGAGTATAGATATGTCACCCTTTTGAGCCTCTATTTTACCCTCTGGGAGTTGAGGACATTCTGTGAGATAGACATAAGATCTAAGACACTGCTTTGCCCATTGTAAACACTTAGGAAAAGATCACAGAGGGAAGTCAAAATAGTGTTGTGAAGCCAATAGACTTTGAAGTCAGGCAGACATGAGTTAGTTCAAAGCTCTGCTCTGCCATGAAATAGGAGGGTGATCTTGGGCAAGTTACTTCTATTTTTAAACCTCAGTTTATGCAGCTATAAAATAGGTTAATATTAATACCACCTGCATGAGATTGGTGTGATCATTACAGGAAATAATGGACACAAACTGACAAGCACATGTTGAGCACATGGTAGGCAAGGTAGTTCCTTGTTTCTCCTTCCCTGAAATCAACAGGCTGTCATCCTCCCAGACTTGACTTTTCCTGACAGAGCACTACAACTTCAAACAACCTAAACAACAGAAAAGAAAGGTTGAGCCCTGCTCATCCTCCAAGAGAAATTCATATGCTAGGCTTAGGTTTCCAGAAGTACCCTTCTCACTACCCCCTTCTCACTAGCCTTATCTGTATATTTCATCTGATGTCAGCTACACTGCTTCCCTTTGGAACAAATTCCAACATCTGAAATTATTAATGGCTCCACCAATCTAAATACCATTTTAGTAAACACCCTTATTTTGCAGAGTCCAAGTCTTTTGTGGCTATGAAATATCCCTTACTGATTCTGGTCAGATTTCAGGGTGATGGCCAGGGTTTATAGCCAGGTGGATGGGAAACACTGCTGGTGGCAAATGGCACACCTTCCTCCAAGTTTCATTTCTGCAGATGGTTCCAGGAGCTGCCATGGATGCCAGGCCTGCCTCCTCTGCCTGGGCATCTTACTCTGCTGTCCGAGGCTCTTGTACTCACTAACCTTTGGTTTCCAGTCAACAATTTTCATATGCTTCAATTGCAGTCAAAGGCATCATTTTTCCAAATCATTTGCCTTAGCTTACTTGCAGCAGGTTGACCCAAGAGGTGATTGCTTAAACCATATTTTCCTTGCACCTATACACCAACATTCCATATACCTGTTAATTATGTAATACAGTGCTTAAGAAAAGGACCACTGGGATTTTTACCTACTGGTTTCTAGAATATGAAGAGGCTTAATTTTTAAGCAAGTTAAAAATTTGCAAGTTAAAACTTCCATGAACTTTATTAAAACTTTCATTAACTTGCAGAATTCTCATTCTCCAATGTGAGAATTCTTGTGAGCCTGTCACATATTGTCTGTCTCCCTGTAGAACTGGGGAGAGCACATCTGGGAAGGCAGAAATGCAAGCTCATTGTGCTGTGGCTGTTGCTGGGACACAAAGGTGGCATCATAAACACTGATTATTTATTATCCTAATATAGTTCCAAGGACTGTATTAGCTCCTATTTGGATCCCTAATAAGAAATGGAAAGGAATGTGTATGGATTCAATCACATTTTCCCCTTAATGGAGAAGAAGCTCACCTAAGACCAAGCTTACCTTGGAGGTCAAGACCATGTGCCCTCGGTTGACAATGCCAAATGTTTATTGTATTACATGACACCTACATCTGTTCCCATCAGGAATCAGCACACTTCTCTAACAAATAGGCTGTGCATTTTATCTAGTATACTTCCTGTTAACACAAAGACCTGTTATGTAAAAACTGCATTTTTTCCCCCAAAGTTATCCACCCCCCACCTCTTGAAGATCAAATTTACATCCAATCTTTTCCACTCATATGATAGGCTATTATCTGTTAGTTTCCCAAGTTGAAGGAAAGAAAAGTGTCAGCCTTTTTGTTGGCCAGCAGCAATGCTGTAAAGAGTAGTCTTGGTGGGCAAGTGGAGAGATACACCTCACCCCTTTTACCTCTCTCAGTATCCTGCTTCTCCTCTGCCCATGTATACAAAGGCAGATGAGAAGATGACTATCTATCCCTTTCTATCCTTGTCTTAATGCCTACATTTTGATTGTGAATTATAAATAACTGAAGCTTTGTTCATAAACCCAAGATCTGTAGGCATTTCAAGGACAGATTTGACAATAAATGTGAAGAGAGAATAGTCTGTAACTCCTGCCATGGTGTTATCTCGGCTTTCTCTGGTTCGTATCTATTTTTAGGCTTTTTTTTTTTTGTCAGTAGTCTTTGCCTGCAGTCTCTGCTTTCTATTGGATGGTGAAATTATGATAGAATAACAAAGTAATTGCTAAAGTTTATTAAGCACAAGTATGTGATATGCTCTATGCTTAGCACTGTATTATCCAATTTAATACTCACAAGGTGGGCACTATTATTATATCTATTTTACTTAAGAGGAAAGGAGATTTTCAGAAATCAAGTATTAGGCAGCTAATACATGAGTAAGTCATCAAGACTGTGACCAGAGTTGCTGCCATTAAGACTTCTTCAAATCCACTGCTCCCTTCCACTGCTGGCTAACAACAAGCAGTGGAGGAGAGATGGATGGCAGGGCAGGAACAGTGGTGCTGGGAAGGTTTGTTTTGAATGATTAGAAAGAAGGTTATGGGATAGATTTTCCTTATGTGTGAAATACCTTATGTGTGTCATGTGTGACAGTGGCCTTCTACACAGAGTGGAATTGCATGGAAGTTCACACTGGGCCCACGCTGGCAGTGTACTGGAATGAACACAACCAGCCAATCCAAATTTTTGCTAACAAGGTACCAGGGAAATACAATTATGTTCACTTCAGCATCACAGAAATGGAAGGAATTCAATTTCTGCATGGAATCCCAGAAATTGAATCCCAGCATGGGAGAAAGAAATAAAACTTAAGCCACCAAAGACTCAACCTAATACTGCACCCCCAGAATACCAATTACTTTTTTTCCCCTCTAATTCTCTTCTAAAAGGACTGTTGTGCCACTTATCAGCTTACCTACATTAATTTGTCTAGTAACAAACATGTCTAAGGTGCTAAATCATTGCAGATTACTGCATGTATGTGCAATAACCTGTGACAGAATAATAAATAGCAAATACATGGAAGAAGGAATAAAAGTTTCTGCTGCAGTTAGTATAAGGAGTGCACATCAGGTTCATGAAACATGCCAAAAATAACTTAAAACATGAGATTGCCTCTAGCTTTGTTCCTTTTGCTTAGGATTGTCTTGGCTATGCGAGCTCTTTTTGGGTTCCATGTGAATTTTAAAATAGTTTTTTTCTAATTCTATGAAGAATGTCAATGGTAGCTTAATGCGAATAGCGTTGAATCTATAAATTGCTTTGGGCAGTATGGCCATTTTTACGATATTGATTCTTCCTATCCATGAGCATGGAATGTTTTTCCATTCGCTTGTGTTCTCTCAGATTTCCTTGAGCAGCGGTTTGTAGTTCTCCTTGAAGTGGTCTTTCACTTCCCTTGTTAGCTGTATTCCTAGGTATTTTATTCCCTTTGTGGCAGTTGTGAATAGGAGTTCATTCATGATTTGGCTCTCTGCTTGTCTGTTATTGATGTATAGGAATGTTTGTGATTTCTGCACATTGATTTTGTATCCTGAAACTTTGCTGAAGTCGCTTATCAGCATAAGAAGCTTTAGGGCTGAGATGAGAGGGTTTTCTAGATACAGGATCATGTCATCTGCAAACAAAGACAATTTGATGTCCTCTCTTCCTATTTGAATACCGTTTATTTTATCTCTTTCCTGATTGACTTGCCAGAACTTCCAACACTATGTTGAATAGGAGGGGTGAGAGAGGGCATCCATATCTTGTGCCAGTTTTCACGGGGAATGCTTCCAGCTTTTGACCATTCAGTATGATACGGGCTGTGGGTTTGTCATAAATGGCTCTTATTATTTTGAGGTGTGTTTCTTCAATACCCAGTTTATTAAAAGTTTTTAACATGAAGGGATGTTGAATTTTATCAAAGGCCTTTTATGCATCTATTGAGATAATCATGTGTTTTTTGTATTTAGTTCTGTTTATGTGATGAATTATGTTTATTGATTTGCATATGTTGAACCAGCCTTGCATCCCAGGGATGAAGCCAACTTGGTCATGGTGAATAAGCTTTTTGATGTGCTGCTGGATTCAGTTTGCCAATATGTTATTGAGGATTTTACAGTAACCAAAACAGCATGGTAATGGTACAAAAACTCACATATAGACCAATGGAACAGAATAGAGAACTCAGAAATAAAACCATATATCTACAATCACTTGATCTTTGACAAACCTGAAAAAAACAAGCAACGGGGAAAGGACTTCCTATTTAATAAATGGTGCTGGGATAACTGGCTAGCCATATGCAGAAGACTGAAACTGGATCTCTTCCTTACATCTTATTCAAAAATTAACTCAAGATAGATTAAAGACTTAAATGTAAAACCCAAAACTATAAAAACCCTAGATAAAGTTTAGGCAGTACCATTCAGGGAATAGGCATGGGCAAAGATTTTATGAGGAAATCACCAAAAGCAATTGCAACAAAAGCAAAAATTGACAAATGGGATCTAATTAAAGAGCTTTTGCACAGCAAACGAAACTGTCATCAGTGTGAACAGACTACCTACAGAATGGAAGAAAATTTTTGCAATCTATCCATCTGACAAAGGTCTAATATCTAGAATCTACAAGGAACTTAAACAAATTTACAAGAAATAAAACAAACAACCCCATTAAAAAGTGGACAAAGGATATGATCAGACACTTCTCAAAAAAAGACATACACGCGGCCAACAAACATATGAAAATAAGCTCAACATCACTGATTATTAGAGAAATGCAAATCAAAACCACAATGAGATACCATCTCACACCAGTCAGAATGGCAATTATTAAAAAGTCAAGAAAAACAGATGCTGGCGAGGTTGTGGAGAAATAGGAATGTTTTTACATTGTTGGTGGGGATGTAAATTAGTTCAAGCATTCTGGAAGACAGTGTGGCAATTCGTCAAAAAAAATTAGCCGTGTGCAGTGGCGGGTGCCTGTAATCCCAGCTACTTGGGAGGCTGAGGCAGGAGAATGGCCTGAACCCGGGAGGCAGAGCTTGCAGTGAGCCGAGATAGCGCCACTGCAGTCCGGCCTGGGCAAAAGAGGGAGACTCCGTCTCAAAAAACAAAAACAAAAACAAAATTATAATAATTTAAAAAACCCCATGAGGGTGATAGGAAAGATCTCTTCTTCCTCCACCTTAAACCAGGATCATTGTAACATAGTAATTAGATTTTGACTGTGGTGAACAAAGGCACTTTAGAAACTTTCTAATAAAACTTTGAGGAAAAAGTGGAATTACCTTTCCAATGTTTTTCTCCTGCACAAAATTGTGAACTCTTTGAGGCCGGAACTGTTGGTTATTTGACTCCCAGCACTATGAGCCTAATTTCATCATCTGTGAAATTGAATTAATCATCTCAGTATGCAGTTATAGCAGGACTAATAAAGTGATCATGTATATAAATTATATTTCTCAGTGTCTGGCACATGGAAAGACAAATTATAATTGTGAATTATTATTTATCATTGTGGTTATAGGGGAAGATGGGAAAACAACCTTCAGACAACTCTTTTACTCCAAAGTCTCTTGTAAGACATGGAACAGAGCAGTGAGGAGCACTGGTTGGGGATTCAGGAGCCTGGTTCCCCTATCGATCCTTTTAATTAACCACCTTCCCTTAACCAATGACTTACATTTGTCGATTTCAGTTTTCTAACATCATAATGAAATGGTTGGTTTAAAATACCCAAGATCACTTTTAGCTCTAAATTTCTCCAATATTTTGTTTTTGCTAAAGGGCCATTTTTTCCTTAAATTTGGCCCTATTTAACAAATAATTACTATTTATATTTTTTAAACAACTGGATTATACTATAAAAGTTTTCTTTCTTTGCAATATGAAGCTATTTATGAATTTGAGATTAAAAGAGATTAAAAGAGACTGTAATCTTATACCAATTTCCTAATAAAGCCCACATTGAAAAAGCACTATTCTGGGTCAAATATCCAGTAATATCCAGCTTTCTGCCTGAGCCTAAGTGTTTGGCTGAAATAGCTGAACATAAATATGTATACGCTCACCAATATAGTAATTCCTATTTTTGATGTTGTGCTTTTATCTGGACCATGAAAGATACCACTGTGCTCTATAATCCATACACAAAAAGGAACCTTCACCAGTGGTCTAAAAAAATGACTTGTATAAAGAGAATTGCATCAAAGGGAAATTAAGTAGTTGAGCAAGAATTCACACATGAAAAAAGTTAACTATGTAGTAATAGAAGTGCTAAAGAATGATCTGTGTCTAAACATCCATATTTCTATTTAACTTACATTTTTCCTTCATGTGGTTTTTGTTAGTTAAATCAACAAATGTTCATTTGGTTTCAATTCTGCAAGGCTCTTTGCTAGGCACTACGAGGAATAAAAAATTAACCAAATATAGATACTTTTCAAGGAGCTGGCAGCTGATTACACATGGGGAATTGTAATACAGGAGAGAAAGTGCCCAGTTTCCTAAGAGCAGGACGAAGAATGTACTATGCATGTCCAGAGATAAGAAAGATTCTTTCCATTAGGAAAGTTCAGGGACACTTATGAGACATTTCAGTTGGGCCTAAATGGATGAGAAGGAGTCTCTGGATGGGACTGGGAAACAACTGGTTTCATTCGTGTGGAATGTAGGATTGGGAGACTATGGAAGTGCTGGGAAAAGGGGCTAAAAGACTCAGTTTAAGCCACACTGTGACCTTGAAAGGCTGGCCAAGAAGTTTGAACTTCACTCTCTAAGCAACAAGAAATCATCAAAAATATTCTGGCTGAAGAATTACATTCCTATAGTTGGGCATTAGAAAGATCATTGTCAGGAAAGAGAAAAACAGGAGACATAGGAAGCAGAAGACCAGTTGGGAAACTGTTGCTACAAACTATGGAAAAATAAATCAATTAACTAGGGTAGCAACAGAAAGTCTGGAGATGGTGGGAGGGGTGTTTGGGAAGTTTAGGAATTCTGCCCAAGAGATGGTGGCTACTCACTGGCTACATGGGCTGAGGGGTGGAAGGAGGAGTCAAAGAGGCCTTGAAGATGGAGAAACACAAGCTGAGAACAGAGGATGGTTACAGAGATATAGAGGTTTTCGTGTGAGATTCTGGGAACACCCAGATGGAATTTACCGTAAAGCAGTTCAGGTGTACGTCTGATATTCTGGAATGAGGGTGGGGTTGGCAATAGATTTGGTAATTATTGGAGTGAATGTTATAATTGAAGAAATGAAACTGAGAGGAATTCTCACAGGACATGTCATTGAGAGGAAAAAGAATACAGATCTATATTTAGTGAGAAGGAGGAGGAAGAGCAACCTAAAAGAGAGAAAGAGGAGTCATATGAAAGTAAAAAGGAGAACAGAAAAGCAGGAGTCACAGGACGGGAAAGAATAGCATGTTAAGAAAGGAGTAATAATAATAAACTGCAGCCCAGACCAGGCCAAACCATGAAAACTAATTCTAGTTACAGCCAGATAACCTCACAGCTTTTACCAGAGAATTTTCCTTAGACTGAAGCAATGGGGAAAACTGTAATATATTTAACCAGTGAAAGATCACTGGTGCCAGCTGCTCCCATTTGATTTTTTTCAATATTGTATTGTAAAAATATTTAGATGTACAAAAAAGTTGAAAGTATTTTACAGTGATACTCAAATACAACCACCACCAAATTCTACCATTAACATTTTACTATACATGTTTTATTACAAATCTATTTATCTACTCATCCTTCCATCAATCCACCTTAGAATTGCTTTGCAAGGAATTCTAGGTAAATTATAGCCGTCATTATACTCCCCATGAATATGCCAGCAGGCACATCAGTAGTTTAGTATTTGTTTACAGTTTTATTTCTCTTTGTGATAGAATTTACATGCAATTAAATACATTTACCTTAATTGAACATTTGCTAATTTTTGACAAATAAATATATCTGTGTAACTTAAATCCCTTTCAAGGTATAAAATATGATCATTACCCCTGAGAGTTCCCTCATCCCTCTTTTTGGGCAATCCTTTTCCCCTCCCCCTGCAGAGGCAACCACAGTTCGAATTATTATTATTATTGATTAATTAATTTTTACTTTGCAAAAAATAGTTTTGCATTATCAAGAACATCTTATAAATGGAATCCTATGGCATTTGTTCATTTTGTGTCTTTCCTTACTTTTTTGGCTTACCATGATGTTGATGAAATTGACCATGTTATCGTGTGTTTCAGTACTTTGTTCCTTTTTAATGTTGAATAGTATTCATTGTATGAATATACCGAAGTGTAGTTTTCCATTTTTTTTTACTGATAGACAAGTAAGCTGCTTCCAGTTTTTAGTTATTGTGAGTAAAGCTGCTATGAACTTTTATGTACAAGTATTTTGGTGGATATGTATTTTCATTTCTCTTGGGTAAATACCTTGGAATGGAATTTCTGGGTTTATGCTGTCATATAATTTAAATTTCACAAATACTTCATGAAAGATCAGTATTGTTCTCATTTGTCTTTAGTGCAATTTACCTCCCTGGGACTCTAGCAGAAACTGTGCTTGAACCTTTCTCACCTCATGGTATTTTATCAAAGCTGTTTCCCATTCTTTCCCATCTGTCCTGCCACCGAGTGACAATGAGCAAACCAGAAAAAGGAGTCTGTGTCAATGTTCACTAACTCATATTACCAACATGGACAGCATATTCCACAATGCAATTAAAATGTATAGTTTATAATTTAAAAAATATAGAGAGATAGGGTCTCAGACTGTCTCCCAGGCTGGAATGCAGTGGGTCAATTAATAGTTTACTGCAGTCTCAAATTCCTGGGCTCAAGCAGTCCTCCTGCCTCAGCCTACCAAATCACTGGGATTACAGGCATGAGCCACTGTTTCTGGTCCTAGTTTATACTTTTAATGTTTACCTGTCTTCAGTTGCATTGTGTAACATAGGCATAATCATAGTACTTATCTCTTAGAATTATTGATTTAAGAAATATTTATTAAATGAATATTATGTGCCTGTTACTGGAGATGAAATACGAACGAAAGAGACAAAGTTACTGTTCTCAAGTAGCTTTCAGTTTAGACAAGGAGAGTAAACAGTTAAAAAGCCAGGCTAACAAATGTACTGTTACAAACTGAAATAAGAAGTCTAGAGAAAAAGAACACTGCTTTACAGAAAATTTGCAATAAATGAGGCCAACCAGAATATGGAATCAGGATGGGCTTCCTTGAGGAAATAATGCTTGAGCTGAGGAGTTACATAGGTTAGAGGGTAAGGCAATATAACAGGGGGGACCTCATTCCAGAGAGAGAGAAGAGTGAGGACAAAGGCCTTTGGCTGAAGGGCATGTGCACATTCACAGAACAAGAAAGTTGAAAGGACTGAAAGCCAGAGAATGAGGTGGAGACGAATAGGATTAGAGAGCACAGTG